>NW_024066056.1:0-640000 GCF_014898435.1 Botrytis sinoallii
TTATATTGAAAAATATATACAATTGAAATAAAAAGGGGTTTCTGA
Source organism: Botrytis sinoallii (assembly GCF_014898435.1). Taxonomy (NCBI): domain Eukaryota; kingdom Fungi; phylum Ascomycota; class Leotiomycetes; order Helotiales; family Sclerotiniaceae; genus Botrytis; species Botrytis sinoallii. Next base: position 46 of record NW_024066056.1, read on the forward strand.
TCGGTCTTGGGAGAGCTATAAAAGAATAATGAGTATTAGTACATATAAAAAAGATAGAGTTACAAAAACTAAACAAAACAAATCAAAAGAGTTTATTACCCTCTTAGCATATATAGCTACCAATGGTATAGCTTTATCACCTACCTTAATCTATAAAGGGGAATCAGGTGATCTATAAGATATATAGATTAATAAAGTGGGTATAAAAGATTAAACTTATTTTAAAGTCTCAAATAATAGATAATTATTTAATACTTTTAGACTTAATTAGCTTACAAAAGTCTTTCAATATTATATATATTTAAAAGTAGGTAAAGAATACCGACTATTGATTATAGATGGTTATTTTAGTTATATCAATATAGAATTTATATCAAAATACAATGAATTAAAGATTATATTATTAATTTTGCTTCCCTATTTTATATATCAACTATAACTATTCGATATAAACTACTTCCTTCTTCTTTCAACAAATTATAATATAGAACTCAATAATTGGATATATAAAAATAAAGATTTAATTAGTATATCAAAATACAACTTTTAGGCTATCTTTAAAGTGGCTTGAACTCAATCTACGATTTCCTATAATATACTATGATCCTTCGAAAAGCAAGCATTTATTTACTTAATAAAAAGACTACTATACCTAGTATAAAGCCAGAAAAGCTATTATATTATTTATATCGATATAGTTTATAAACAATAAATTTAAAACACTATATATGTCAAAAGCTCTACATCAACTTAAATTAGAATTTCGATAAAATCAAAACCTCGAGATTACTTCGAAGCTTTTTAAGACTGCCTTTGCTAATATAGCTAAAACTAATATTCAATTGTATAAAGCAAAAGGTCTAAAAGAAACTCTAAAAATAGAAAAAAAGAAAAGGATTTGTTCCAAGTGTTTAAATCTTGTAAGGAAACAGACTAATAATGCTTTTTTATACTCCCCTTTTTAAATTGAAAGAGTTAAGATCTTTTAATTAGAGAAAATGTTTGCTATAGAGTAGGAAAAGGAAGTTAAGATATAGGAAAAGGCTAATAAAAAAGCTAAAAAGGAAAAGGAGGTGATTGAAGTTAAAAAGAGAATAGTATAAAAGGAGGTGGATTGTTAATTTACAAGAAATACTAAAAAGGAAATTAAAAGAGCTTATAAATCAATAGGATTTTCTATTAAAAAAGATTTAAAGCTTTAAAAGGTTTATATATTATAAATCTAATATTTAAGAAAACTATAGAATCTTTTAATATAATAATGATAAATGAATCAATAATAAAAGAAGAGAAGAGGGTTATACAATCGAAACAAGGCCAATAGATCAAGATTCCTACAAGATTTAAATAAGGAAGTTTTAAATCTTCTTTTTTAATCTATTATATCTTATTATACTTTTAGATAACTTATAGCTTTATATCTTATTGAATATATTTATTATTAAATATTGAAGTTGTCATAAAGTAAGTTTAAAAACGTACACGATACAGGGACGTGCACGATATAGGGATATCGGTTATATCGACAGCATTTTAGTTATTTGGTGTATTAGGGATAATACTGTTGGTTCAATAATGAGATCAGGAATACGGGAGACGTGGTTCCCACTATCAGTAGGCCCCTAAATATCTGTATTGTATTCTGTCTAAAGAGCTAGCTAATGAGGGGAAGTAATAGACCTTATATAGGTATTACTGAAAGAGCTAGTCTTTTTTGCATTTGCCTAAATACCTTTAATACAGTAGTTATTGTATTGAAGTTATTCTTTTGAAGTGAATTCCTTTGTTCATATATTCGGAACTCTCTTTTATAGCTTCAAATACAATAGCTGAAAAGAAATTCATAAAATTATAAAAATCCTTTATCTATTGGTTAAAGTCCCTGACCTTTTATTAATAAAATCAATCCTTTTCTTTAATTTTGTTCTATTTATTTTATTACTTTGATATTAATCTTATTCATATTAATTAGATCAGCAAGAGCTTGATATGGCTTTCCTTTCGTTATCGCATCGATCGGATTAGTCGGACTATCAATCCAGATCACTTCAACAATCTCCCTTTGCTTGTAGGATTAATGTAATACTATAATATCGATTATTAATTTCTTTTCATTAGTTGTTCCTAGTTTTGTAAGTAGATTATATAATAACTTGGAATCAGTATACAAAACTAATGGAATCTCTTTACCGAGAATGGTGCTAACTGTAGAAGTGATTGTTGTATCGATATCGAATCCCTGAACTAATTTATATAGCTTGGATGCCAAAACACTATGTATGACTTTTTTGTATTTAATGGATAATCAATGAATGATATTAGTATTATTGTGTTTATTTATTATAATGATTATATAGCCTATTTGAAACAAATAGTTCTTATTATTTGCAAAAGAGATATCAGCAAAAACAATAATCTTAAGTGAATCTAAGTCAAATAATATATATTTGAGTTCTCTGATAGAGTTTTCTTTTTGCTATTTGATATGCTTGTTTAATATTGTAATATCATTCTTATCAGGTTGGGTTGTCTGTACTGTTATAAATAGATCGAAAGATGTCTTGAATTGATATATAGTTGTAATGTATACTCTGCGGGCTTATTGTATAATATACTATTTATATATAGAAATATACTTCCGAACCTTACTATATATATTATATATATCTATAAATCCTATAGATACAAGCTGTAGATTACTATATTGCCTTTCTTGATCAAAATGAATATTATTACCCTTAAATATAAAAATAATATTATTAAACTTTAATGAATAATTATAAATGAGTTTCTTGTGATCCTTAACTATAAAACTAGTTTGCTTGAGTTGCTCATTCTCAGTTTATATAAATATACTATTCCTAATGATAAATATATTATTTGTTTAAAGCCTTATAATATTGAATCCAGTCCCTTTATTATTAGTATGTAAAAGATAAGGGTTATATATGGATTATTGTATTTTAAGCTTTTTATAGTAATGAGTATGATATATCCGGAACTAATAGTTTTCTATTTTAGAAATACTATATATAGCTTAACAACAAGTAAATCATATTGATTGATAGATTTATTTCTTTCAAAATATAAATATAAAAAGTGCAATATAAGTTCGAAGTGGATTGAGTATATATCTGAGTAATATCTCGAATATATATTCCTGTATCTGTTTTTCGAGTATTTATAACTAGTGAGACTAAAATGTATTGATATGATTATTGAATTATTAGGGATTGTATTAATACAGATATCTTATTAGTATTATTATATACTTGAATGATTAGTCTCGACTTGTGGAATTCAGTATTGTTTTTTTGTTTTTGATTTTATCAATAAATCGCGATTTAAAAATATGTATATCAAAAAGAATATCCAAAAGTAATATAACCTTGAATATATCTTTAGCTGTCAATCTATCAATCTCTTTTTTTCTGGATTCCTTATATATAATAAGATTCTTGGGATTAGTAGTAAAACATTTGGAGTAGTAATCTTGTATATAAACTCGAATCTAAGGTATAATCATTTATAGAAAAAATGTTGATATAGATATCTGGTTGTTTTTGAATAAATCTAAAAAAGGTTTTTCTGGATTTGTTGTATATGTGATTGCTATTCCTAAAGGAGGCGATATAACTTTGTCGGAATTTGGCAAAGTTATTTTGGGATCAATATTATAATCAATTTCTTTAATTTTTTTAATATGTTTAGTTTCTAAATGCTTATAATATGGCTTTACTAATATAGATTTAAATCTTGTAGGTTTATAAGGTAGATCAAGAATACATATCTTCTTTTTTATGTTAATGAGTGAAAAAGGTTTTTTCTATTTATTGGTAACTATTCTATTGCTTTTTTTCTAAACTAAAACCTTGCTGTTTGGTAGTAAGTTATAAAGTATAGTTATAGAGGGTTTATTGTATATATTCAAGGTTTTTTATATTTGTATAGAACTATGTAATCTGTGAATCTTTATTATAGCTTTAGAGATTGTAGCAGTATATTATTGAATAGTAGATGTTGAAGAGTTGGTGTTGATTATATAGGGAAAAGTATTAAAAACGAGTAAAGTAGGTATTAAACTATCAGGTCCGGTAATATTATGATTGTCTTTATAGTTATTTGGAGTATAGTTGTTTTGTGAATATCGAGTTTATGAATCTCTTTGTAAATAATTTCGTAAGATCTTTATAATGATATATAAAATCTTTTAACAATATTGATCAAATAATATATCTCTATAGGGATTGTTTTTGTTTGAATGGATATTGATATAATATATTGTTGAAACTCTTTTTCAACAAAGTTGATACTAGTATTCTAAGTAATATATTTTGATGGATTAATATATATGTCGATCTAGTACTTACAGAGTTTATCCTATATATACTTTGTAGATATATTATTTAACTATCGAACGGCTTGAAAATATATAGCTTTATTAATAATATATAGAATCGGATTATTATTGATATAAAGCATATTAACAAGTATGATATAATTGAACTTAAAATCCTTATCGGGCAAAAAGAATTTGAATCTGTTAGGCAACTTACTATAGATTTGACAATAGTAATAAAACTTGGTAAGCTGTTTAATCACTTCAAAATCCTTATTGTACTCGAAGCGTTTAAGCACTTTATAGAATTTGTATACAAATGAATAACCAAACCGATAATGAATTCATCGCAACTCGACTTCAGTAAGATAGCAATCATCACTACCAATAGAATGATTAATCAATCCCTTAATATTAATATTCTATAGCAAAAATGTATAGCTGAATCGTTAATATATAAAATAAACGCTTTTAAGTGTAATAGTAATATCATTAAGGTTATTATACTTGAATCTAAGTCTATCTATATTGGCTAAAGAAAGTAAGAATAGAAGATTGGCTTTTATTATATTCTATTTTACTTCTTCAAATGAAAGCTTGATATAAAACGAATCAATAAAAGTTATTGCTTTAATATTATATTAGATTATCATTTATCCAGCAATAGCTTTATTATATTCAACATTCTCGATTTTCTTTTATACTAAATACTAATTATATCCAATAAATGATCTTTTAACTGTATCTGTATTGATCATAATGCCGAAGAATGTATCAGCACCATATCACTTACTGTTTGCAGTAAATGCCTTAGCTATCAATTTATAAGTGTTTACAGTATTATTGAAATCAATCGCTATTGAAGAACCATTACAAGCATTTATTGAGATAAAGAATATTCTGGAGATCCCTCCAGAACCATTTATATTAGTAAAATACTGATTAATAAGATAATTATCATTATTATCATTATTATTATTTTAATTATCTTCTTATTCGATATTAATAACAAACTAATCATATTGTTTTATAAAGCTTTTATTATTAAGATTACTATATTTGATATAGTAATTTGTCTTAAATCAGTCTTTCTCTTTTTATATATACTTGTAATATCTATAGCCCTTCTTTTTACAATCAGAGAAATAATAATCGTTCTTGCTCTTATTAGCTGGTATAGAGAAGGATTGTCGATCGGTGTATTTATTATAAGGTTTCCGAAAGGAAGAGCCCGAAGATGTATTATTGTAGAAATGTTGATTCGTAAGGAATGTTTCAGATAAAGGGTATAGTTTCAGAAATGCCTTTCGATAAAAGTCAATAGTCTGTTTAATCTGGTTAATAAGCTCTGTAACAATTAGATAAGAATTACATATTACAGAGTAACACTCCGGAATACTATTATATACAAACAAAATCTTAATGTAATACGATTGAGGATTGTGTATTATCCTGAGAATAGTATACTGAATTTTTATTTATTTATTTATATTAATTAACGTCTGTTTTGGACCTCCCTAAGGGTATTTAGATGTGCTAAGATAAGGAATTATTTGAGCGGTGTGATTGTCGCGACCGAATTTAGCAATTTAACTCAATGCCAGGGGCTATTTGCTTCTCTGCGGGTGCAATCCGCTTTTGTTTTTAGAAGGAAATGTTTGATTCGGATTGTTGTTGAGGTAGAGCTTGGTTTCCGAGTGGATAGGCTTGTTATGGGTTTCGATTTCTATGGTAGAGGAGAAGAAGTGAGAGTGGATTGCTATTTGTTAGCCGAGCAGCAGGGCTCTTGTGTTATATATTGGGTTTGCGGTTTTTAGGGTGTAGTGTATTCGAGTGATCAGTTGAGTGATGAGTTTATAAGGGATGGGCAGCAAGCTTTGTTGAAAAGATGAATAGTATACTGAAGAAAGTGTAAATCTGTGATTATTGTATTAAATACTTCCTGAGACTTTGTGAATAGATTTTTCTTGATATAATCCTTGAAAGTAATATTATTCTATTTGAAAAATATATTCTATTAATATTTAGGTCCTTCGAAATTATTAATTATTATATTATACAAACCTTAATACGAATCAGAAAGATTGTTAAGATTTGTCTGATAGTAATCTCTAGTTGTGCTTATGAGTATAATCGGAAAGATTGTTATAATTATTTCTATTAATATAAATACTTTGCGATAATACTTTTCAAATATAAAGATCTTCAGATCAAAAGAGTTATTGATATTTTTATATCTATTATTATCTCTATAGATTTTCGAAAGATTAATAAGATAATGGCTCTGATTGCATTGATCATTATTCTTGTAATTAAAATGATTAGAATAATCCCTATTCCTACTATCTCTACCACCGCCTTTGTACATGCGGGATTGAGAAAAGCCCACTGCATTTCTTTCAATGTTCAATCAATAATCAGACACGCGGTGACTGGCCGCTTACACCAAATCGATTTCGATCTGAATGAGACGCGATAGCATATATCAACCGCATTCTGCAAATACAATATAGCTTTACTGACCTTCTCGTTAGATCCAGATTCTATACTAGGATATACTCAAACTATACAAAACTATACGAATTCCAACCTACTCCAATACCCGAGGATAACTTTCTACCCCAATCAACCTAAAACCCGTACCGAACAGCTATAAACACTTCAAACGCTCTTCCAATCGATAATGATCGATTTGATTATCTGCCAACACCGGATGATATATAAAATAAGGCTCTCTGAAACAGAACTACAAATCTTTAAACAGAACAGTTGCAGGATCGTTATAAGCAATACTGAACAGGGGAATACCAGAAGCAATAAGCTCCTGATTAGCTAATATTATATTACTATGAACAGCTGGAACGCTAGCGGCCCGTAGGCCCGCTCTTTAGTACGTCTAGAATACCCTTGGGAGGTCAGATATTAGACGTTAATCACTATAAATAAAATAAATAAATAAATAAATAAAAATAAATAATTAAAGAAATCAAATAGCTAAACTATATTATATTTTATTATATAAACTTAATTATATAGCAATAAAAATTATATATCTAAACAAAACAGATATGTAATCTTATATAGAATATAAAGATATTAAAGGAAATAGCTATATAATTTATTAAAATAAAACTATTTTTATAATATATTTTTTTATTAGAAATATTGATATATGAATATTGAAAATACAGATTGCAATTACAAAAACAAAAACAGAAAGAAAACAATCCTAACAAAACTCCTACATATCTCAAGCCTTATTATCGAAAATAGAATATAACCTTCACACGAGTCTTATTATCATTATTGAGATCCTCCCCTTGAAATCTATACTATATCTATCAGCAATAATTATAATAAGAATATAAAAGATAACTTACAATAATATAATATATATCAACAAATTAGATAAAAAAGAATATAATAGACTTTATAATCTTAGTCTATCAGATCTATATAGTAGTCTCGATAATAATAGAAATACAATACAATCTCTCGACTACAATACATATAACAGCCTTAGATATATCAAAAAGATTATAATACTTAAAAGAGATTCAATAAGCTAATCAATATTGATAATATCAACAATAACAAATAACTTCTTGTAGACTCGAAGGCTATAAATAATCACAAAAGTATCAAAATTCCAATTAAGATTATAAAAGCTAGGATTACCTACTATTCTTTATATATTCTCTTTATAAGCAATAACAGCATATAAAGCAATTACTGACAAAAAGACCATTGTCCTCCGCAAGGAGCCTGGCTGGTTCAGTGGTAGAGTGATCGGGTCACTCTCCTACTGTTCTACGACTTATGGCTATAGCGATCTGATCCACATGGATCCACCCTGTATGCCGCCTCATAGGCCACCTTAGTGTGGACCTCCTGACACAGCTCCACTGAGCTCCGACAATCTACCGCTAACCCTAATAGAGCTTTTCTATTATGGGCCGCAAAAGCGATCGATCGAATGCTGAAGGGGAACTGATCCCCCCTCCAGCCGCCACCACTGCGCTTATGCGCCACTCCGCTACTCAGCGGAACCATCGTTCCGGCTGCTCCTCTCGAGCGCCCAATAGCTGAATCCTCCGCTCCCATAGAGCACCATCACACACACACCTGCTTCTTTTAAGCAACATACCTGTACACACACTGCTCCTGCCCATATGGTTTTATGGCAGGAGTAATCGTACAATCAGAGCGCTCCTCTCCACGAGTAGCAGGAAGCGCTAGGAATATAGGGCCGATCAAACGGCCCTATTTGCGAACATTACACTGGCTTGTTTAGGATATATAGGAGGAACTGGGTTTACCCTATGAGGTTTTACTAGCGTGCGCATCAGCGCCTTTCTGTATTTGTAACTCTAGATCTAGCCACGTCTTTCATACCCCTAGGGAGGTCCCCCACAAGACGTTAATCACTATAAATAAATAAAAATAAATAAATAAATAAAGCAATTACTATAGTATTTATATAATCTATAGAAATCTATACCGAAAATTGAATTATTAATTAATTCCTTAAAAACGAAATCTAGAAATAGTAGATCTCGGAAAAGTAATAGGATTAAATATAATAGATTCTAGGAATATATAAAGGAATATATATCCTATTATAAAGCAAGAAATAAATAATATACAAAAAATTAGATAAGATAAACAAAGAGAAAAAAGTTAGGGAAGATAAAAAGCAAAAAGCAAACAAAGGATATAGTTGCTATAGAATGAAGATGAATAGCTATTAGATTATATTATTGTAATAATAATATCAATAATAACAAATGTTATTGTATCAATATAGGAGCGCTGCCGAAAAGAGCCGGTTATCACGGGGCAGGCGGGCTGGATAGGGTTCTAATAACTTTGCCCTAATCTGGCAAGGCTATACTGATTCGGGTAATAGGTTCAGATTGAGGATTAAGACGTAGCTCAAAGAGCTATAATATAGGATCTTCTGAGTTGAAGATATACGGAATTCTTACAACAAGTTAGCCCGATCGGGCTCTAGCTCGCTTGCACTCCAGTGCAAGCACTCCTTTCAATCCTTTCCAATAAAACCAGCATATCACATAAGCTTACACTATGACATTACCCCCCTTCTAAGAGTCAAGCTTTGTTGAAACAGTATATCACAGTTTACAATTTACAGGCAAACAGAGTTCGATCAAGCGGGATCAGATTTGTCAGGGTATTTACAATGAAAATTACAGATCAGTTCTTGTACATCTTCCAGATAGCTTGCAGATTCTTCAATCAATATATCGTAACCGATCTAACGAACAGTATATTTCAGGCGAGGTTCTCCACAACCTCTTCTTTCCCAACAGGAGTTCAGGATTTCAGCAACCTCAAAACACTCAAGGCCATCTACTTCTACAAAAGATGGTAACAGATTATACTATCTAGGAACAGAATCATTATATACAGGATATAGCAGGTTAATATAGAAAACAGAATGAATCTTTATTAAAACCAAAAGCTTTAGTTTATAAATATAAGGGTCTATCAAATTCAGGATTTTGAAGAACCCAAGATTCTTTTAATCGAGCTTTTTCTATAAGTATAGGGTCTTAATATTTCTAGTATTCAGTTAGATCAAATCACCAGGCAAATATTTATAAGCAGGGGAATAGCAGGCATCAGCATTCTTCGAGTATCGGGCTTAACTAATAATTAGTTCGATCTATAGATATAAGGAGATAGCTTTTATTTTAGCAACGAATTCTTTAGTATTTTGTATAATAAAACGATTACTCTGAGATAATATGAGCTTGAAGCCCAGATAGGAGTAAAACCTGTAGTTCGAGAAAAACGGGATTATTTGGGTGCTTTCGGATTAGGTATTATTGATAGAGAATTCGGTAAGTGGGAGCTATTCTGCCCAGTTGTCTTGCAGGTAGGCTACATACAACCAGAGGTATTATTCCAGTATCGTATTAGCCCTCTCGATTTATCCGTTAGTTTCAGAATGGTAAGCAGTTGAAAGCTTGGCAGCTATACCCAAACGCTTGCAGATATGTTTTCAGAATTCAGAGACGAATTGAGCTTTACGATCAGATATAATGGTTAGGGGTAAGCTATAAAACTTCCAGATATTCTTTCGGAACAGGCGGGTGATCTCTTCAGAGTTGCAGGTACTATAGTAGAACAAGAAATGTTTTATTTTCGTTAATTGGTTGACTACTACCATAATAGCATCGAAACCGGTATTTTCGGGCAGGTATGTAATGAAATTTATTGAGATATCTTGCCAAGCTCTCTACAGAATCAGAAGCGGGTAGAAAAACTCTCTCCTAGCCTCTACAATTCAGAACAGCATAATGGCAACTATAACAGTTATGGATTTATTGTGTAATATAATTGTAATATCCAGGTTAGTAGTAGTTTTGGGATAGTAATTTGAAGGTTCGGGTACAGTGCAGATGACCAGCGGCGGGCGATTTGTGATACAGGCGGAGCAGGTAGGTTTTCAAGGGGTCATGATCGGGAATGTATAGTTTCTCTCAATAGTACAGCAGATTGTTGTTTTCGGTACACTCGGCAAGAGTGATTTTCGGGTGTTTCGGGGATCCCTCTCGTAGGGATTTCAGGACAGATTCGGGTACAGGGTCGGCTTGGTAGCCTTCGTGGAACAGGGTAAGCAGGTTGGCAGAAAGGTTTAAAGGGTTTTCTGAATCCTCTAGTCGTATTACAGAATTGGGTATAGATATGGTATATGGGATTACAGGCTTTATAACTTTGCCATTTTCTAGTAAAATTACAGTATTGTTGGAATCCAAGTGATTAGTAGTATCAGTAAAATCGGGATTTCTCTGGCTACAAGTGATTACAACAAAGTATACTCTCTTAGTAATCTTGGGTTTGATTAGAATAACAACAATAGAAAACAGATCGGGATCCAGATTTTTTGTTTTAGAATAATATAGCTTTAATACAAAAAATATTTATCCTTTTTTTAGAAAGATCTTCTAACCTCCTGGTCAGTGTATTGGGTTTGACACCTAGCTTTCCAAAGCAATAAATAATTCGGAAATTAAATCAAAACAGAAATTCGGATTAACAAGCTTAATAGCGGTTTAATAGCTTCGTTGTAGTAAAGTATTCCAGATTTCTATAATCGGTGATCATTTGAATTAATAATACAGCGCCTTCCAATTCGGAATGTTATTTTTTAAAGCAACAAATAATAGCTAGCAGTTCTTTGTTATAAATCTTATAGTTGTATTTAGCTACCAAATGTTTTTTAGAGAAGAATACAATAGGTCTAAATATTCTATTATTATTATATTAGGAGAATACTCTAGCGGATACATAATCGGAGGTATTGGTTTCTATAATCACTTTCTTTTCTTAATCAAAGAAAGTTAGAATAAATATTTCAATAAATATTCGCTTCAATTGATCGAATACTTCTTGATAGACAGGGCTTCACAGAAACGGAACATTCTTTCTGATTAGATCTATCATCGAATTAATAATCTTTGAAAAATCTCTAATAAATTATTAATAAAAGTTCGAAAATCTAATAAATACTTGGATATCGATTATATTAACAAGCGGTTTCTAATTTATAATTATTCGGATTTTCTCTGGGTCTATTCGGATACTATCGCTTTCTACAATAAGGCCTAGAAATTTGGTTTTAGATTTCAGGAATTTGCATTTTTCGAATTTAGTAAACAAACCGGCTTCTCTTAGTATTTACAGAACCTTCTGGATATAATAGATATATTTCTCTCGAATTTAGCTATATATCAAAATATCGTCCAGATAAGCAATGCAAAATATATTTAGATATCCTTGTAGGGAATCATTGATAAACCTTTAAAAGATTGTGGGAATCCCTATCAGCCCGAATAGTATAATTAAGAATTCGAACAGTCCGAATTAGATATAAAACACAGTCAGGTATTTCTGCCCTTCTTTTACTCTTATATTATTAAAAGCAGAGATAATATCGATTTTATTGAAATACTTTATTCCTTTCAGATTATTTAGAAATTCTTTTATTAATAATAAAGAATATTGATTCTTAACCAATAAGTTATTTAAAATACAGTAATTTATATAAAATTAGAGATCTTTATCAGCCTTCTTAATAAACAAAACAAAAGAAGTAGTAGGGGAGAAACTTGGCTGGATAAACTCTTTTCTAAGATTTTTTTTCAATTATTTTTTCAGGGTTTCTAATTCGGGGTGGGATATGGAGTACAAGATGCCAAAAGAAGAAACAGTTTCTTTTTTAAGATGGATCTTATAGTTATATAATCAATGAAGAGATAGCTTTTCTATATTCTTTAGGGAAAAGATATCTTTTCAATTTTAGAATTTAAATAATAGATCTTTAGGATCGAATATCTTTTTCTTTTATTTAAAATATTATTGATTTGTTTGATCGATATCTAAAATATTTTATATTTCTGGTAAGTATAAGTTGAATAGACTCTTAGGGAGATTGCGGTTATATCCTTATTCTTTAATCTTTCGGAATAAGCAGGCAGATATACAGGTTAGATTTTTAGAGAAATATTTGGTAGAGCTTTTATATGGAATGAATGGGACAAAGTGTTACAAAATTCATAGTAAAACAAGCTATCAAATTGAAACAAGTTTATTATAAAGTCGATACAGAGATTGTATTTCTTAAGTCAAGCTATCCCCAGCACAATAGGATAATAGGCTAGCTCGATTATATACAAAACAATCTTCTTCTCGATATAATCATTGATTCTAAGTTCTATTCGAATATAGAAAGTAACTCGATTATTAAATAAAATGTTTCTGTTGAATCTTATAACTTCAAATACTATAAATAGTTAGTATACTAATATTTTCTGGAAAGATATTCAATTTTGATTTATAAAGGCAATTTCTTTATATTCACTATTGATTATAATATATATTGGGAGGGTGTCTTTTTCCAAAAGCAAAATGACGAATAGAATTATTAGATCTGTATAATTGTTTAATTCATTTTTTAAAGAAAGACTATAAGTAATAGCAGTAGATAAATAAAGGGTATACAAAGGATTGTTCTAATTGCAGTTTAGATTAAGTATATCCCATTTCCCGAATTGATTGAGCTAGTTGGTAAGCAGGGAAGAGAATGAGATAAAGAACGGATAGGGATTCGGCTCCTTGGAGGATTGTTGGTATAGGGCTGATTCTTGTAGAGCTGGTTGTAGTAATAATAACTTGGAGTTGAACAGGACGGGTATCGGGGTATAAGCAGTCTCGTATTAGATGGCTAGCAAAGCTGTAGTGATAGTATTCGTTACATTCCTGTTGCAAACCTAGGTTCCTAGTAGTATATTCCTTTTTTCCTAAGCTCAAATCTATTGGGTTTCCAGGAGTAGACTTCGGGCTAGCAAATCATAGAAGTAGAACAGCGATTATTCTTCGGGATAAAGTTTTGGAAGTGATAGGATGAATATAGTGGATTTGTTATTGGTATTGATGGAATCGATTATTGAGTTATTGTAGGTAGTTAGTGTATTAACGAAATTTACAGGTTGAAGTGAGGTTATGCAATAATATGTTTTGTAATTCGTAAGAGATTCCTTGAAATAGAAGCGGGGTTAGAGTATTATCAGATATCTCTCCTTTTAGAACGAGTCTTTAGAATTCCATAAAGAAGATGCTAAAATCGAGATATCTTTGTTTCAATATATATAGTTTATTCTGTATGTTTTATATTCAATCAGGATTCCTAAAGATGTTTTCGAGATATTCGAGGAGTATGATATAATCAATAAACTAAGGAATCCTATAGGAAATCTTAGATAGTATAAGTTTGTATATCTTTCCAATAAGTCTTTTAATAGTGTAAATCAAGTAGGCAGAAATTATTAGGAATCTATTATTATTTGCATTCAATTTTCCATATATTTATTAAACAAATCTGTACAGATCGGAGTGGGTGCCATCAAACTCTTTCGAATCGGGAATGCGCTTACTCAATCGAGTGGTTGGAGTAGATACAGTAAATTCGGGAACAGAGTTAACAGGAGTTTTGGGGAATACAGTTTTCAAACGAATAGATATAATAGGTATGGATTTAGTAAGGCAATCAAATAGACAGATGTTTTAAATAGTAATCTATTCATACAAAATGGCTTAAATACGTTTGCAAACTAAGAATTCGGAAATTTCGCATTCAAGTAATCTATTAGTCTCCTCTAGCTTGGTATAATATACAAATGCTGATTGAAGGTATTAATATCAAATCTAGGGGTTCTTTAATACAGAAACACCAAATTTCGAGGAGTCCTTAGGCTAGCCAGACGGGTACAGAATAATTATTGCAAAAGCGATATTTTAATGGATAGGAGCTATATAGTATCACAAAGCAGACGGGTTGGATAGGATTCTAATAACTTTGCCCTAATCTGGTAAGACTATATTGATTCGGATAATAGATTTAGATTGAGGATTAAGATATAGTTTAAAGAGCTATAATATAGAATCTTCTGAATTGAAGATATATGGAATTCTTACAGCGAGCTAGCCCGATCGGGCCCTAGCTCACTTGCGCTCCGGTGCGAGCGCTCCTTTCGGTCCTCTCCGATAGGACCAGCATATCACGTGAGCTCACACCGTGACACCGGTATTGATCTCACAGCTGCCTTCACTTATGATGCTAAGCTTGCTTTAGCAGTTGGCAAAGTGGTTACACTAGTAACAATGGATGTATAAGATGTTTATAATATATTTCTTAAAAGACGGCTCCTATAACGTATAAAGAAATAAGGTTGGCCTATAGCGTTCTTGCGATTTGTTGATTTATTTCTGACTAGGAAACGTGTGCGTATAAGGCTTGAGGAGATTACAACACAGGATTTCCTGGTTGCATGTGGTACCTTTTAGGGATCGCTACTCTCCCCTATTCTATATACCCTCTACCTTGTTGAGCTTTTCAATCAAGATAGAGCATAGTGTTTCGGATATGCTGATAATATAGTTATATATTATATATCTAAGGATCTATTTACGAATATATATATGCTCTGCCGAACCGTTTGATGTATTTTATAATGAGAAGATTAGAATAAAGTCTTTTTCGCTTTGAAAAAGTTTGAGCTATTTTATATATTAAGGAAATATGAAATTACAAATCTGATTATAAAGATAAATTAGGATTTAGTTATTATGCTAATCTCTTTAGAGTTCACTAATAGAGTATAATTAATCTTATACTAACTTGACATCTTTTTGATCGGTATCTAACGTTTCTATAATATATCAAAACGCGTATCGCGAAAACTATATATATTGTATCCTATATCTAATCAATAGCTCATATAGCCTACGGACTATCTGCAGCCTGTTTGCGAAAAGCGATTATTATTTGTATACTTCCTGTCGCTCTCTTCGGCTTCGAAGTATGGTTTGATGGGCTATATAAACAATGCCCAAATACAGGCTATATTCCAGTTAGTATTGGGATCAAGAAATACATCGATCTAGTCAGCAAGATGATTCATAATGCGGTATAGGGAGCTTTATCTGTTTATAAAACAACTCCAATAACTGCATTTCTTATAGAAACTAATCTCCCAGCTGGAATTATTGTATTAGAGTAAGCTAGACTGAGGTTTATGTTTTGGCTTTAGACAGTGGATATATAATACCTATTTGTAAACTGATTGAAGTTGTGTATTAGAAAGAAAGGATGAGATACAAGTACTCTGAAAGATCCCAATACAAAACTGTAAAGAATAGAATAAGCGATCTCTATTATCGAGCGCTTCAGACTCTTATAGCCTCACTTCTCTTCTGAGTACTATATTGATTTAACAAATAATATGGATAAAGAGAATGCTATGAAAATATTTAAGGAATGATAAGATTTAATCCTTTAAGAAAACTACTCTGTATTTTCAGATAGATCTGAATAATACAACAAATACAATTACTGTATAGGATATAGCTTTATAATTTATTATAGTAAGTAATAAATCAATAGCAATTATAATTGTATATATAACAGTTACATATTTTTGATACTGAGGTAATCAGCATATAATAGGGATTAAAATACCTTCTGAATATTATTGATTGCCCCTATTAGGAACAAATATAATTATATATTAATAGTATTTCAGTAATCTGGGAAATACGAGAAAATGCCACTATCTTCTTTTAATAAATATATTATAAATATTATTAAGTAATATAATACTATAATATTGTAATCAAGTAATCCTTTAAATATATTGAAATTAAAAGCAATGAGGCAGTTAATTGTTTCATTAATCAGAATACAGTTAGATCACTTGACCCTGATTTATTCTACCTCTCTATAGTTAGTAGTTTTCGCTTTATTCTATATACTAAATATCGGTGTTCCGAGAGTAAATGGTAAAAGGAAAAAAAAGGCCTGATCTCCGAAATATACAATATATGGAAACCGATATATAATATCTTAGAACCGGAAAGCCTCAAGCTTTCTTATAGGATACTATACAGACTTATAGTAATGCAAATCAGATATAATGACTTTGTAGTCTATTATATTAAATTCAATTACAAAAATAGTATAAATATCTATATATATAGGATTGAGAAAAGCCCACTACATTTCTTTCAATATTCAATCAATAATCAGATGCATGGTAATTGATTACTTATACCAAATCGATTTTAATTTGAATAGGATGTGATAGCATATGTCAACCGTGTTCTGCGAATATAATATAGCTTTACTAACCTTCTCGCTAAATCCAGATTCTATATTAAAATATACTCAAACTATACAAAATTATACGAATTCCAATCTACTCCAATACTCTAAGGATAAACTCTCTATCCCGATCAATCTAAGACCCGCACCGAATAGTTATAAGCGTTCTAAGTACTCTTCTAATCGATAGTAATCAATCTAATTATCTATTGATATTTAAATAGTATACAAAACAAGGCCCTTTAAAATAAAACCATAAACCCTTAGACAAAACAATCACAGGATCACTATAAGCAATACTGAACAGGGGAATACCAGAGGCAACAAGCCCCTGTTTAGCTAACATTACACTACTATAAGCGGCTGGAACGCTAGCGGCCCATAGGCCCGCTCCTTAGTACATCTAGAATACCCCTTGGGAGGTCAGATATTAGACGTTAATCACTATAAATAAATAAATAAATAAATTGTATCAATATAGGGAGAGGGAGAAGGGGCTTATATTATTAGATTAAATAGGAGTAGATTATACATTATTAATTCGTAAAATAGAAACAAAACGCTTTATAATATCGTCTTCGAAAGTATAAATATCACAAGCTATAAGTGTTGAATAGGATGGGTATATAATACAGGCAACTCAATGGGATACCGGAAAAGAATAGATTTTTTATATCTTTTTTCCTATTTACTTTATTCAATTAGATACAGATATAGGCGTATCGCATGGTCTTAGTATAGCTATATAGACCGAATCGATTATGAATTTACTACTACTACTACTAATATTGTGTGAACAAGGGAATTCACTTCAAAAGAATGACTTCAATATAATGGCTACTGTATCAAAGGTATTTAGGCGAATGCGAAGGAGACTAGCTCTTTCAGTAGTGTCTATATAAGGCCTACTATTTCCCCTCATTAGCTAGCTCTTTAGATTGAATACAAATAGACATTTTAGGGGCCTACTGATAGTGGGAACCACGTCTTCCGTATCTCTCTCGAACCAATACTTCTTTACTTAATCTTGCCTGAAAAGATTATTAATCACTCTATACTATAATCCTATTAAATTTTTTTATTTATTTGAAAAACTATATTATAAACCCTCTAAAAACTAAATATAAAACACATAAAAACTAATTATAAAGATTAACAAATAATACTTAATCATGTTTGCATTATATCAAAATATATAATACTTAATCAAAAATACAGCTTAAACATTATATCTCAATTGTATATTATATAGAATAGAGATATTGTAAAAGCATTATTCAGTATTTCCACTATATTATTAAGATATATTTTTGATTTGTACTATATAACTTTAACTATTTCGCTAAGTATGTTAGATATTCTATTATTAATCGTGCTAAGAGTTTACTTGAAAGTTGATATATGAATAAGAGTTGTATTGTGATTGATGAACCTCTTCAAAATCTGATATACATTGATAATATCTATAAGAGTGTAGAATATATTTGTAAATGAACTTAGAAAATTTCAACTATATTTGCCAACCAGGTGGTCTGTATAAAGCAAAGCATCATTTGTATATAAGAACATTGATGGACAAACTTCTTAGTGCCTCTGGAAAGAGACAACGGCGGGGCTATTTCCAGTACCATTAGAGGATGTCGTGTGAGATTTCAGAGATAGAGAAACGACAGCATCAGTTGCTGTTACAGACTGACTGCCCCCGAAACACGCCCCGTTGAAAATCCCAATAAATCTAGCCTTCTAGTCTTGTAAATGTATTATACACCCGGGATAATCGCTGGCTCTGGACAACAAAAATAAACGAAGTTTCCTATCCTTCTGCTTCGTCCGCAAAGCTTTACTGCAGAAGACTACAGAGACTTGCAGCGATCACTATACAGGCTTCAACTCGACCAAATTTTGTGACAATCTCAAATACATCTTGCCAAGTTGAGCCAAAATGGACGAGGTCGAACATTCAGTCGTTTGTTTTAGGTCTCATCCAGACTGAGACCCGGAAGACTTCTCTCGGATCCATAGCAGTCCATGTGCTCACAAACCTCACACCTGTACAATGTTGCCATTTCCCTCAACGATTACAAGGTAATTGGTATTTCTAAGAGTGGCTCAATCACAAAGCCCACGGCCTGTGTAACTCTAAGACCACGAATCAACAGATATAAAGCTATTACTGCTGTTCGTTGGTAAATATAGCTGACCAGGTAAGTAGCTTGGGAATGCATGCGAGCATTCAATACCAAGAGGATACAATGAATCGACACATTTCACAAAACACCCCATGAGGGACAAAATCTAACCTATAGGTGAGATCACGCAAAAGGTACCTGGAGATGATGATATTGAAGAGGGGAGCAACAGTGGAAGAAACTGCACGGAAGAACTTCGACTATGCAACTCTTTTTCCTTTGTTCATGGGAGGTAGGGGGCATGTGTTTGTCTTTCAAACATGTAATGACTTTTACCAACATACAAGTCTCGCGTGATATTTAAACGGGATTATTAGACTTATCACTTCATAGTATTTCGAATGTTTCAGATAGGATCTAGGAGTATCTTCTTTCAACCCCAAATTCATTCACTGAAGCATATGTTCAGTTGTTGCTCAACCCTCCGTACCTTCTATACCTCGTCAATCACCATGCTAGATCAATACAATCACCCATCTAGATAGGTTTATCGACAGAGTATGGACATCAAGGATAAAGATCAAATCATCATTGAGCACTGGGATAGGATAGTACATGTTGCTGTTCGCACATAATTTCCCTTCCCGGTCCGGAGCGCAGGTATAATCAACTAGATCATGTGACCAGCAATCAAAGTGCATAGACATCTTGAAATTACAAAACAGATTGCAACCAAAAATCCAGAGCGATACATATGGCCATCGATGACGTCTGTGGAACCCAATAAAGAGAAGCCAGCAAGCAAATCTCTTTTTTCAACATCAGCTGGTGGAGCATCTCTCTTGATTGCATTGCAAGCCGGGTCTCGAGCGCTGACATTCGTCGTGAACCAGATACTTCTCCGGTATCTCTCACCCGAACTCCTTGCTGTATCAACACAACTTGAAGTTTACTCCATCACTGTACTTTTCTTCTCCAGAGAAAGTCTGCGTGTCGCCATACAGCGCCAGACCGACACGAGCGATGATGACTCTAAAGCCAAACAGGACAGCAATCTGTCCACAAAGGACAGATATTTGGATAGCCGAACGACTGCTGGTAAAAGCCAAGCAATCGTGAATCTGTCTTACATCTCTATTGCTCTCGGACTGGCATCTACGGTGCTGTTTGGTTGGATCTATGCCAATGCTGGGCAAACTGGCGTGGTTGAAACGCCTTATTTTCAACAATCTTTAAAATTATATGGTGTGGCTGCAATTCTAGAATTGTTGGCTGAGCCATGTTTCGTCATCGCGCAACAAAAATCGGCCTTCAAAGTTCGAGCTGCTGCGGAATCGATAGCAACAGTTTTGAGATGCATTGTTACTTGCGCTGTTGCAGTTTGGGCTGCGCATCATCAGATAGAGTTGGGTGTACTGCCATTTGCCATTGGTCAGGGGGCATATGCTATTGCGATGCTACTGGTGTACTTATTGGGCGTCTGGAACATGCATCACGGGGCGGATTCTCATTAATGATCAAGCCTATTTTACAGGTATTCCAAACACCTTGACATGGTACAATTTACGAGCTAATCAATGGTAGTAAGAAAAGGAGTATATCTACTCTTACCTCTCCAAACCACTCTTGTCTTTGGGAGGCAGTTTGATGATACAATCAATGGTAAAGCATGTCTTGACACAAGGCGACACGTTTCTTATAGCATCTATGGCCACCCAAACAGCCCAAGGTATCTATGCACTAGCGAGCAACTATGGTGGCCTGATTGCTCGACTAGTCTTACAGCCAATCGAGGAAATGTCCAGAAACTATTTTGGGAAGCTCCTCTCTGTCGTTGACGGAAAGCCAACCAAGGGAGCTGCCGAGAAAGCCAGCACAGACTTGCACAGGCTTCTACGTATATATCTTATACTGTCAGTTGCCATAGTTGCCGTAGGTCCAACTATCGCCCCGCTTCTATTGAACTTCATTGCTGGCCCACGATGGCAGTCGTCTGGAGCTGGCAATGTTCTTGCAGTGTATTGCTACTACATACCATTACTTGCACTAAATGGAGTGTGCGAGGCTTTTGTAGCCGTTGTTGCAACCGAAGCCGAAGTTAATAGGCAATCTTTGTGGATGTCTGCTTTCTCTGCCGGCTTTGGTGGTGCCGCTTATCTGTTTTTAGGAATTTTGGATCTCGGGGCCGAAGGTCTAGTACTGGCAAATATGGCTAACATGCTCTTACGGATCATATGGTGCGGTCGTTTTATTCTGACCTACTGCAGGCGCTATGGCGCTAAATTCACAGTTAAGGACTTGTTACCACGACCGAGCACAATCTCACTTGGGGTTGTTACATATGCCGCACTTGCTCAAATGAGAACGTCATTCACGGGTGGTTTAGTGGACATTATCAAGAGTGGTTTGGTGGCAATAATTTTTGTGATTCTCCTGTAAGTTCTCAGCTGTAACGCCGATCTATAAACTACTAACCATTACGCCTTGATAGAGCCACGAGCGAGAAAGGATATCTCCTCGAATGTTACCATGCAATTAAAGGCTGAATTTAAATTCTCCCAGCAAATTATCCTATAACCCTAACTTATTGCATCTTAATCAAATGTTATCTTTGTTGCTTTTTTGGTAGTGTCCACATTCTTGAAAAATGCACCATAAGCATCGTGAGCCTTCTTCTTGACCGTAGTACCAAACTTCAACAATTCGTCGGGGACTGGTTGATTAGCTGCCTTGAGGACGTTGATCAAACTAGATCGACTATTAGTAGATGATAGATCAAAATTCGGGTGTTTTACTTACGCGCCAGACTGAGCCTTGTCATGCTCAGTGAACAATGTAATTGCCAGTCCATCTTTGCCAGCTCTACCTGTTCGACCAATGCGGTGCACATAGTCTTCCACTGTAAGAGGGAACGTGCAGTTGATGACTAACTTGACAGCAGGAATATCCAGACCTCGAGCTGCGACATCTGTAGCAACCAGAATTGGGGTGTTACCACTCTTGAAAGCCTCCAAACTTCTCGTTCTTTGTTCCTGACTCAAATCACCATGGATACCAGCAACTCGGAAGCCCTTCTGTCTAATGAAACTCTCTACTCTAGTAGCTTCCTTTTTGTACAAACAAAAGACCAGGATTCGGTCATCCTTTTGACTGCCACTTTGATATTGCTTTAATAGTTGCATAAGTCTGTATTCCTTGTCCCTTGGTTCCACGACCTCAACCTTCTGAACGATGCGCGAGTTGGCTCGCAAATCTCCTGTGGGATTGTCACCAATTGCAATCTTCACCGGGCTGGTCATGAATGTGGCAGCTAATTCGCGAACAGACTCGGGCCAAGTCGCCGTGAACATGAGTGTCTGTCTCTTTCCAAGAGAGGGAGTAGTGTTGATAATCTTTCTGATCTCTTCCTCAAACCCTTTATCCAGCATACGATCAGCTTCGTCAAGAACGACATATCGGGCCTTGCTCAAATCTGCACATCCTTGGTTGATGAGATCGTTGAGACGACCGGGGGTAGCGACAACGATGTCCGCAGTTTTCAATGCTCTGATCTGCTCATCCTTGGGAACACCACCATACACACAGACACACAAAAGACCAGATGCCTTGGCAAGTTTTACAATCTGCTCATAACTCTGCATCGCCAATTCTCGAGTCGGCGACACGACAACGGCCCTAGGACCTTTGTTTATCTGGTTCTTAGGCAAGGATGACATATAACGCACGCAAGGAACAGCGAATGCCATGGTTTTTCCCGAACCAGTCTCGGCGACACCAATTACATCGCGACCAGCGAGCAAGAACGGCCATGCGGCGGCTTGAATAGGTGTTGGAGCCTTGAAGTCCTTGAATGGAGCTCGTTGAGCAGGATCGGTGATCGGTAGGTAATCGAAATTTGTCAGCGGTCTTAGAGTAGCTGAAGTAGATAATGGGTCGGTGATAGTGATGAAGTTTGTGGTCAAGAAGGAGTCTATTTCGCTTTGTGGCAAGCCGCTCAGATTAGGATCTTCCGTGTACGTTGTTCCATTTTGTTGCGGAGTAACGCTTGCAGGTGCTGTAGTTTCAATAGACTTGGTGCTGTCAGCCTTCTCTTCTTTTCCTTCCTTCTTCAATGCCTTCAATCGTGCCTTTTCTGCCTTTTTAGCAGCTTTCGCATCTGCAGCAGTATTGGCATCCGACGCAGGCTCAATTGCTTCAACTCCCGATTTTTCTTCTTCTTCTGTCTCCTTTTCTGCCTCTTGAGCTTTCTTCTCCTTCTTAAGTCGTTTTCTTTCTCTGCGAGCCTCTTTCGATTCTACCTCAACCTCGATTGGGGTGGATTCTGTGGCTGGCTCTTCGACATCCTTGGATTTCTTTTCCTTCTTTTCCTTCTTTTCCTTCTTTTCCTTCTTTTCCTTCTTTTCTTTGCGACTTTTCTTGGAGGAGATCTTGATGTCGTTATCCCCAGAATTTAATTCTGTATCTTCTATTGTACGTTTCGGCATGATTGAGATTTGTAATTGTGGTTGATTTACACAGTCAAATATATTTTTCGAAAAAGCTGCAGATGGCTAGATGCTACCCTGCAGAAAAAAATTATTTAGTTCCTGACAAATGATAAGATAAAGACACCTTCACACGCTTTGCCGATTCGCGGCTTAACTTTTTTTTCGAGATTTAATTTGACGAATCAAAGCATTTCAGAATATCTTGACATTTCTCTCTTCATTATTACTTACACCCAAATCAATTTTGAATGCCATGGTCGTCCACTCTATAAGATTCGGCTGCTATGGCCATTTGCAATCGTGAATTGATTTCCTATTCAACTTATGTCGAATCCCACATCTGGTAATCCTTCGTGGATCTTGTAGACACCCTTCCCTGTCTTGCATATTGTATGGAATTAGCTAGACACATCATGTCTTAATATATAATGTAGTACATATCAGTAATGAAATCAATCACTGTTTCGATCATTGTTTATGGTGATTGCTAAGTGTAACTACTGGTATCTTATGCTTCATTTTAACTGAGATGTTGTATCTAGCTGTGTGAGTGGGAAAAAACTAAACCTCCCCTAAACAATCCGGCTAATACCCAAATTTGGTGTTGGATCAAGACAAGGTCAACGAGACCAATCTCCTCTGCCCGCTCTGATCTTTCCCGACTTCAACAGCCTGGCATCCGATCACCGATCCATCCTTTACCAGATCAAACAAGTACACCTTTCAATCATAATACACGTGGAAAGAAAAACCTTCATGTCCTAAATGCGCCTACTATCGATTTTTCTTTAAACTGTTGCTGTCTGAGACTGTGCGGGTTCCATCACTGCGTCCACGTCAATCTTTGGCATGGATGCACCAGTACCTCCGAGGTTCGTAGATTGAGACTTGGGGTTCTTGGTGTAGTAATTTGAGATAGCAGATTTGATGGCATCCTCGGCAAGCATAGAGCAATGGACTGAGGCAGTGTTAGTATGTGCAACTAGGTAAATGCAAAGTGCATAGACTTACGCTTCACAGGTGGAAGACAGAGCTCCTTTGCAATTTCTGTATTTCTCACTCGACCTGCCTCCTCAAGTGTCATTCCTCGAACCAATTCTGTCAAGTATGAAGAAGAAGCAATGGCCGAACCGCAACCAAACGTCTTAAACTTCACATCGGAAATAGTATTCGTATCTGGATCCACTCTGATTTGCAACTTCATGACATCGCCACATGCTGGTGCGCCGACCAAACCAGTCCCTACATCGGTATCCGTTTTTGACATACTGCCAACATTTCTCGGCCGCGAATAATGATCGAGGACCTTTTCATGATATGACCTGCGACCAGTAACGAAAGATGGCGATGCAATTTGGGCTGGTAGAGGTCTGATAGCGGAGTGGCTGTTTGCCGATAACACTCTGCCGGCAACGCGGGGTGCATTTGACAAAGCTCTTCGAAACATTTTTTGTGATGTGTAATGGAGTGGCGATCGGATAGGTAGGAAGATTTAGTTCGTATCAATCAAAGATTTGATGATATGATGATATATGAATCAGGTAGAGTATTGAAGTTGATGAGATTTAATGTTGGGGAGGTTAGGTAGGTCGTATGATTTGATTATTACTGTATTGCAGATGAAGGAGGTAGGTTGTGATGGTGTTTGGTGTTTTTGACTTGTATAAAGTTGGGGTAGATCTGATAATAAATTGACGGGATTTTCAAGAGGTCATCAAAGAAATAAAGAAATATAAGTGGGAGCAAGGATCTAGAGGAAAGCGGGATTCGCGGAGCTCGGAGTCTCACAGAAGATCCCAATGAGGCTTAGCTCGTGTGTCCAACTACCCGAGCCACCGTTATCAAGCTTAATGCTGCTTATCTCAAGCGGTTTTATGTCATAAGGACGGATATAAGGTAGACATGCACCAATCAATGGGTGATGATGATGATTAGCACACCAACCATTGTTCGCAACGATGGAAAAAGACCGATGGATGCCGACGGAGATAAGATCGATTCAAATCAATGGACCGACCAATGAACTGTCACCAGCCTCTGTGCGAAAACCGGACGCCGGTCAAATGAAGTGAATGACAAATTCTCTTTCTCTCCTTCTCCCATGTAAAATAAAGTAAGTGGTGGCGAGATGCAAGAGATATGGACCGTCTACTTTACACACTCTACACATCGAGATCGAGAGACTACCTAGTACCTAGTAGTGGATTAGACTTGTTGGACCAATGGTAGACTGAAGGGCCACTCCCGTGATACCGCGATGCTCTTTACCCCTCAGTTTGCTTTGATCTACCGCCATCCGTGTAGTCCTCGCCTACCAGACCTACCCAGACTCGCCAGAATAATCTTTACGCGTTGACCGTACGAGCATACCTGAAGCTTCTCTTCCTTGATCTATCGTATGCACTTACTTGCCTATTACCCCACCAAACCACGAAATATCCCACCCCACCCCACCATCCAACCACCACATTCCCGCTTTCCCATTTGGTTAAATCTGACCAGCCTCAGCCTGCCTTGAGACTCCCTACCGGTCTAATACCTAGTACCACGTACCTAGTATCATCTACTACTAGACACTGCCGCTACTTAATCTGCTTAACATTCTAGCAACATCAACACCTACCTCTCAAGGTAATCAATTCCTTACCACTTACATAACACAGCAATCTAAAATTGCGGGCAACATTACAAGATACCCTAGACAAAAAATGTCTTGTAAGCATATTGACGCAGCTGGTAAGTTCCTTACAACCTCTTGACCACTAACCCGGTGTCAAAACTGATGCCTCCTCAGAGCTGCGTCCCCCAGGACCAAGCCAAGCGGTCTATCGCGAAGATTGTACACAATGTTTTGATTCCATAGTAAGCTTCATTATTTGTTTGTGGCAATTGCCTATCTTTATCTTGAAAACTTTTCCGATGGCAAAGCACGACTGACCTTAATTCTAATCTAGGATGACTCTACTGGTTTGGATGTTTGTCTGTTTTGCTTCAATGGCGGCTGTACTGGCGATAGGAACCATTCCAAACTCCATCATACCATCAAAAATCATCCTTTGGTTCTCAATATTCGAAGAACAAAACGCCATATTGTTCGAGATGAGCCCCCTCCAAAGATGTCCAGATTAGCCATTGCCGCAGAAACCGAAGCCGATCGATTCGAGTACCATACAAAAGTTCGTTGTCATGAATGTGCAGTTGACGATGTCGACAAATCCTCCGGTAAATTACCTGCGGTTGTGGATGGTGTAATGAAAGCAAATACATTCTCAAGAAAGGAAGAAGTGAAGGCTTGGGAGCAAGAATTTACATCGTGTGAACACATTCTCACCTTACAACAAGAAAGCGCACGCCAAATACAGTCTCAAGATCTAGGCCACTGCTCTCTTTGCGATCTCAAAGAGAACTTGTGGCTCTGCTTACATTGCGGTAATCTGGGATGCGGGCGAGCGCAATTCGGTGGACTCAAGGGACATTCCCATGGACTGGAACACAAACAGCAAACTGGACACGCAGTTGCGGTCAAATTGGGATCCATCACTTCAGATGGCACGGCTGACGTGTACTGTTATGCATGTGACGAGGAACGGATTGATGAAAATCTTGGGAAGCACCTCGCCCATTGGGGAATTATGCTCGCCGAGCGCGAGAAGACCGAAAAGAGTTTGATGGAGATGCAAGTCGACGAAAATATGCGGTGGGAGTTCTCTATGACTGACGAACAAGGCCATGAATTGAAGAAACTGTTTGGCAAAGGATTTACTGGTTTGAAGAATTTAGGCAATAGCTGCTACTTGGCAAGCGCGCTCCAGTGTCTATTTGACCTGCCCCAATTTCAAAAACGCTATTTGTTACCAGATACAGATCTACCTATTGTTGAAGACCCTGCTCAGGACCTGGAGACGCAGTTGCGCAAGTTGGCAGATGGTCTGCTTTCGGGCAGATACTCGTTCCCAGATCCTGCTACCAATCAATCAGAATCGAGCGGCGTTGCAGATCAGAAAGGATTGCCACCTTCAATGCTGAAATACTTGGTGGGAAGAGGTCATGCCGAATTTTCAACCATGCGTCAACAAGATTCTTTCGAGTTTCTCCTCCACGTCTTCAAATTAATTACACGTTCTCAGCACGTAGCTCCATCCGAGGACCCCATACGAGCCTTTCGCTTCGTCATGGAGCAGCGCCTGCAATGTCTAGGCTGCAAAAAGGTGCGATATCGTACAGATGAGCAAGATAATATATCCATTCCTGTGCCAGTAAGAACAGTACAGGCAAAGCCTACTACGGACGACGAAAAGAAGGATGAATACGAAGCTGTAACGTTGAAGGAGTGTTTAGATAATTTCACGTCTGAGGAGATCGTAGAACTCACTTGCTCGGCCTGTGGCAGTAAAGATGGATTTTCCAAAAGATCACTCTTTAAAACATTCCCAGAAGTTCTCGCTGTGAATGCTAGAAGATTTGTTCTCATCAATTGGGTGCCTACCAAGGTCGACGTTCCTGTCGTTATCGGAGACGAGAAGTTCCTTCTCGATGATTATCAGTCACCAGGTTTGCAACCTTCCGAAACACTTCTCCCCGATGACGACGAGCCAGATCAACCTTCGTTCACCGCAGATGCAGCAGCTTTACAACAACTCGAGGCCATGGGATTTCCAGTGGTCCGTTGTGAGAAAGCCTTGCACGCCACTGGAAACAGTGACGCCAACGCCGCAATGGAATGGCTCTTCGCACACATGGAAGATGCAGACATCGACGTTCCACTAGATTTAAGCTCTGGCAAAGCTACATCTGCTACAGCCGACCCAGAGAAAATAGAAATGTTAGGCGCAATGGGGTTTGGACCTCCGCAAGCGCGAAAGGCATTAAAAGAAACTAATGGCGACATGGAACGAGCTGTAGAATGGCTTTTTAGTCATCCAGACGACCAGGGCGAGTTCGAAAATGAGGTAGCCGCTGTCAACAGCGATGTCACTAAAGAGGATCCTCCGGGAAGCACCGCATTGCCCGCTACATTCCAGCTACAATCTATCATTTGCCATAAAGGATCTAGCATACATGCAGGGTACGTTGTCTCGATTGTTGATATGTGAGGATATAACTGATGATATATAGTCACCTACGTCGCATTTATCCGCAAAGAGATTCCTGAAGATAAAACGACATCGTGGGTGCTCTACAACGATGAGAAGGTGGTCAAGGCCAATGATGCCGAAGAGATGAAAAAATTCGCATATGTTTATTTCTTCAAACGAGTTGATTAAGCGAAAAAGGGAGCATGGGATGGCACACAGGGGTTAAGACTTGTGGTTGTCGAAAAGAAATGACGATGAGCATGATAATGACAATAGAGATAGCATAGTTAGCGTGCATCAAGTAAAATAAATTCATTCAGCTCATGCCAGTACTGTGATAAGATGAAGATGCATAAAACGCAAATGATATATCATTGACTGCCAAACCTCGCAATGACAAAAATAACCTTTGTAAATGCGCTCGCTCGGGTATCGCTTCTTATTGCTCAACCATTGGTTCCTCGGCCACATAATGCAAGTATGCACCCAACAACTTGATGCCTTCAATGTAATTTCTCTTGTCCAATTTCTCATTGATCGAATGAGCTGCATCTGTAGAACTACCCATAGGTAAAAGGAGAACATTCTTACCAGTGGCCTGCTCGAAAGTTAAGGTGACGGGAATACTAAGTAGAATATCAGCATTAATCACGAGTGATTCAAGTGGAGAAAGTAACTGACCTTCCTCCCTCACGAGTCAAATCAGGCTTGACACCCCAGACTCTCTCAACAGCCTTTGCAGCGCTCGAAAAGTTCCAGTGCTTTGGACTAGCGACCCACCACTTACCAGCATGCTGCAAGTAGCATCGCATAGTATTCTTGCTTCCAAGCTTCTTGAATTGCTCATCAACATACTTGAAGACGAGGCGATCTACGTCCTCGGGTTCCATGTTTGGAACAGTTCGAATTGAGAACTTTCCGATGACTTTGGCGGGGATAACTGTCTTGGCACCTGGTTGAGAAAATGCACCTTCAATACCGTGAACTGACAAAGATGGATATCTCCAGCGGGCCATAAGGGTGTTCTCCTTGTCGTTGTAGATGGTAGTCTGACTACCTAATGATTCATGGAGATTGTCCATAGTGAATGCAATATCACCATAAAGCGATTTCTCCTCATCTGTGAGTGGAGCGACAAGTTCGGCCAAGCCTGGTATCTGAATCTTGCCATTTGTATCTACCAGGTTGCCAAGTACCCTGACCAAATCAGTCATTGGCTCTTGAGCTGTGCCTCCAAACACTCCACTGTGGAGATCTTGTCCGGGGCCTGAAATTTCAATGGAGTAATAACTGCAACCGCGAAGACCTGTTTGAAGCAAATCAGTTTGTTATTATGCCGAGAAAGGGATACTTTCGAGAGTGTTGGAAGGGAGGAAAGTGATCCTCGAGACAAAGAAGAAGACTGCTGAAGTGCTTACCATAAGTAAGACATGGCTTTTCAGTACCAAGCCAGTAGTTATCAGAGATACAAACAGCATCTGTATCTGCGAAAAACTTATCGGCCTCTTCCTTAATAAAGTCATCCAAGCCCTCTGAGCCATATTCTTCCATTCCTTCAAAGCACATCAACAGGTTGACGGGGAAGTCAACACCGGCCTTCTGATGGGCTTCAATTGCGTTGAGCCAACCAAGAACAGGGCCCTTATCATCCGTGCTTCCTCTGCCATACATTCTGCCTTTATCATCGACAGTAAGCTCGAATGGTTCTGTGGCCCATCCATCTTCTTTCCCAGCGGGTTGTACATCATAATGTCCGTATACGAGGATTGTGCGTTTCTTCTTGTCATTTCCATATCGTGCAATAACTACAGGAGGAAGATCTAGATGCTCCATTCCTGGTTGTTTGCCTAATGGTCGTTTTTCGACATGGGCACCGAGCGCAGCGAGCTCATCAGCTAAGAACTCTCCCATACGCACAACATCGGGTCTGCGTTCTTCCTCGGAGGACACAGATGGAATGGCAACTGCTTTGCGAAGTCTTTCGATAAAGTGATCCGATAGATCATCTACTTGCTTGAAGTAGCCATCGAGTTGAGGAGCCATTTTTACTTTTCGAGCTTGGTGTAACTGGATAGCGGGGGTGAGATAGGTTGAGATTCGGATTGGTGAGGGGTAAAGTTTTGGAAAACGGGATACTTTCAGGGAATTTCTTTCTTCGACAAAACGAGTAAGTCTTGAACGTTGTAGAACTGTCGATATTGACTTTGTTGAGATTCGTGGTTTGATTGTGAACATGAGGTATCCTGTGAGGATATAAACTTTCGAGCTTCCTGTTTTGGTGGATGGTGGGGTAAAATGGTGTCAATGGATTATGAAGGGTGGAAGGGACCGAAGGGTGCTGATAATATCTAATGAACTAATATCATTGGTTAACTGATATCGAGGATTTAGGCTTACATCGGCTTATACGAGGGCGTGTTTTTTGATGAGGGCCCGGGTCCGTGCGCAAGCACTTTTCACACCAAAAGTTACCTACTTTAGAATTCAATATTAAATTTAATTAATATTATTATATATTTGAAATCTTGTGTATAGGTAGATTTTAATATAAAATTTTAAAGTATAATTTTAGATTTTTAATAAAATTTTTAATCTGATTAAACTCCATATGGAATTATTAGGACTTAAAATTGTTATAAAAAATAATGCTTATTTTAAAAATTGAAATTCTATATAAGATTTATCAATCAATAATCTTATTAAATTTAATAAAACTGATACTGAAATAATTATTTATTAAATCTTTAAATATATTTTGAATTCAAAACTTTATAATAAATATTTGAATTATATTTTATTTATAAAAATAGGAAATAAAGTATGGTTTTGGTGAGGAAATTCGCTTAAATTTTATTCGGGCCCTCATCAAAAACACGCCCTTGTAATCTAAAGCCTGTAGCTAGTTATTTTCTTTTGATTTTTCTGGCAAAAAACAGCATGGGAAACCCTTCCTTCTATGGTATAGGACAGAGTAGTAGATGATGATTAGATGGTGATTTACAGTAGATTAGAATTATGATATCGCCATTTCATTATCAATATATTATATTTGTATAAAGTAATTTCACATGTATGATCTGCTCTTCATTGAAAGCCTTTTCCACTCACGTCTACTGCTACACACCTACCTAGTCTCACGTAGTCTAAACACGTATCGCTTATAGAGCGTATATTCACTTACTTGTCCGGACTCAACCTACTCACTGTGCTATTCGACAGACATTTGCTAATATCTAAGATACAAGGCGATATATGTTGCGTTAAGACTATTTCACTGTGAATAACCAACAGATAATTTTGATCGCATGACACCTTCCTTGAATTGGATCTTCATTGCCTTGAAAAACATTGAATCTGGTCTCAAATCTCTGTACTTCAGACTAGACTTCTGGAGAATTAGCAATAGCAGGATGATACGTTATGTCCCGTTCATTGCCCTCGGCGAGCAGCATTCAATGGCAACTAGGTGATCGATTGCCCAATATAGATATTCGTGGTTTCATAAGTCAAGAAACATGCATCATTAGGATGTTCTCATCTCGTATTGTTGTGAGTCGCTCTCGAATCTCTAGAATTGGGGGCGTCTTGAAATTTGAGCCTGATGCAACAAATGGTAACTTTGCATGCACATTTTACAAGTTGTGAGCTCTTGGAGACAACATAGTCACACCAGTTTCATGTTTGGAATAGCTTGGTGTGGAAGGATGAGAACCTTGCTATTCTCGAGATAGTGGTAAGTTTAACAATCACGCTCATATACTTATCCTCATACCAACATTGCCATGATCACGATCACGGATAGATCGATCTCATGCATATGTCCGCAGCGAGTGGTATTCGACCTGGAATGACAACACACAAGGACAACATAAACTCCTGCCTGCAGAACTACCGTCTATCATGTTTCTATTTTTGTTGATTGAGTTACTTCATCTTACGTGATGAATCGGAAAATTTGTGAATGTTATTCAGGCACCATGCAGTAGTTGGGAGAATATCTGCAATTCTGCTTCGATTGCATTACTTTACCGTATCATTACACTACTGGTCTTACTCAGCACACCAAGAAGGTTATTTTTCTTACATTATCCTTTCTCCTACCGGTACTATCACTTTCCCCTTTCAAACATACTCGAAACCTATTTTGAGACGAGGCTATAACAGAGTGTGTTATCATATCACGACTTACAGTGAGGCGCAGCTCCAAAAGGTGGTGTGGAGTCACGTCACTCCCTCCATTGCATACCTCTGCAGGTGTCCAATTTCAGGCACCGCATGATATCTTCCGGTATTCAATGTACGGACTGAACAGTCTTACACTCACTAGAGGCATATCTCGACTGTGTAGAGTGCCATTCCATATTAGATCTTCAGGAACGACTACATACATGTAGTATCGCGCTGTAAGAAGCATCCGTTTGTCACGATTGGGTGGGGGACTTTTGTACCTGCGCTAGGGGTTGCAAGAATCTTTTACCGTCACGGGGAAGTACATCATCCAGCAGGGACACGGACAAGATGCATTCTTCTGGAACATACACGGCGTCTAAGGTTCTGTCGCGTCGGCTAGAAACTAAAGGATGCTCGCCTCAGGTATACTTGAAGGGGGGTTTCATGGAAGGGGACACCAGATCACTCAGTGTAGATCGCAAACACCGTTCTACAATATTCTAAATTGAAGTTGACTTTATTAAGAGGTTTTCTTGGATCAAAAACTTGAGAGAAATTACCGAACTAGATCGCCGACTGTGGTATGTTTGTTTCTAACGATCTCAATGTGCATACAGCATTGTGACCACTCGTGAGTTACATAGGTAGATACGTACACACTGGAGAGATGGATAATGATGGTAAGATTGGTAATATTAGCCGGTCTTCCCCTGAGAGTTCATCTCATCTTCATACTGTTTCGAGGATCTCCCGCAAACAATGGAGATGGGAAATCCCTCCAAAATCTCAACTTTTGGTTGATGACGATTAACCTTAAGTGTTTCAAACATGACCCTTTTCCAAGAATCGATAGGTCTAGAGTTGTCAACTCGTATAGAACCTATTTGGAGCAATCGACTTTCTGCTCTAGGTAGACGATTTTCATAGCAGACACATGGCAGTAGGGTTTCATTGTGTCACACCCTTGGAGAATTCTAGTAAATAGCCTTTTCTTGGTGGTTGGGTCAAGTATTTCGGGGGCCTGTCCAAGGTCGTCACGGTGGATAATGGTATGACAAACGTTACCAAAGTGGAGAGTGGGTATCTGTAAAGTGCAGGCTAGGCTCTGAAGCTACTGTAAGTTCTGAGCATGCTGAGGTCGTAGCACAACCCCTCCCGATAAGTCCTCTCAGTCCTGTAACAGACCACACGATGAACCCACACAAATCCTTCTTGACTCCATTCCCATCATCTAATTAATCAGTCACCTATCATTCTCTTGGGAAACCAACCTCTCAGTGCTCTCATGCTATGGATACTATGGATACTACAACATACTTTGACGTTCCGGTTTTCCGCTGTCTACGCCATCGTAACATGAGCCAATGAAGAGCAATGAATCTCAAGAACCCCCATTCCCGATTCTTGCCCATGTCGAAGATCACTTAATCAATTTCGAACTTCATTAAATATCCATCTCAAATGAAACCGGAAAGAGGTTGCGATTAGTCAGTCTATGGTACCTCCGTATGCTACGCCTCACCCCCTCCCTCCCCCAAAGGATAAGAGAAGCTTACGTTGATGATACGAAGATTTGGTAGGTGTCTGAATTCTGAAGACGTATCCGGGTCCATAGGTAGGTATTATGCATGTTCAAAAACCAATATAGCTGATTGATTGAGAAGAATATTATACACTTGCAACACATGTAACGTCTTTCTATTAGTGGTGGCATTTCGAGAGTCCGAATATGAAATCCTTTTTGGGAATCAGGTGCAGATACGCCCATATTAATCCTTACCAAGTACCATGAGTAACTAGATACGGTGCGGTGTCCACTTTTGGATTCCCACGCCCTTGTCTCCCGGATTGTTGGGTTGAACAGAAGACGAACCAAACCCATGAAATTAATAAAGTTTGAAGAAAATACACACTTTTGTCACATGTATGCAAGCAGGCAGTGAGGAAAGACCAAAAGAATCCAAGACACAGCACGGTGGTATGGTTCGGTAAAAGAAAAAGAACAGGAACAAGACGAAAGAAAAAAAGTGGTCGATT
Source organism: Botrytis sinoallii (assembly GCF_014898435.1). Taxonomy (NCBI): domain Eukaryota; kingdom Fungi; phylum Ascomycota; class Leotiomycetes; order Helotiales; family Sclerotiniaceae; genus Botrytis; species Botrytis sinoallii. The sequence continues at coordinate 34,971 of NW_024066056.1, forward strand.
ATTAACATGTACCAGGTACTGACTGTCGCCTTCTAGAGATCAGATCATATAGCCTCATAAAGTTGTTTGTGCATACAGTATTATTTATATTGTATCTGTTCTCATTCTGGGTGTTGAGTGCTGAGGGAAAACTTCCTCAGCATCATTAGCCTGAGGACCGACGTCCTGCCTATCAGTCAGCCAGCCAGAAAATCTACATTACAATTTGGGAATATTGCGAATCTTTTGGTCCTGTTTGAAAACCTATCTCCCGATTCACAACTGTATCAGGAAGATATGGTAGATGCAATATCAATTTGAGATATTCAAGGAGGGGCGCAATCTTTTTGCTTTCCAATTTTAGAGTGGGCTGAAATTACCGTTATCCTCTTCCATCAACTCGAGTTAAACGACGGGCCGCATCTGCTGGGAGTAAGAACATGGCATGCCAAGGATATAACAGGGGGAGGCAGGGGGTTCGGATGAAAAGCCCCAGCCCATTGGTTGTGTAGCCGTGCTTATGGTGTCTTTGCTCTTTAGTCCTAGATGAGTACCCAGGCGCAGACCTTTCCAGCGAATGATAGATGCTTTCCATCTGCAAGTTTGCTGCAGACTTACAGACCAACACATTAATTCGGTCATTTTTGTTTATTCTTGTCTACTCTACTGTATCATCCCATCTAGCAGCACTACATACACTTACTTTGACCTGCATCTACAGCCGGACAACCTAACTCGTTTCAGCAATAGTCATTCTTTTGTGATGAGTAGAATGTTACATTTTGCATCATATTGTTCATAAATAACATCGAACTACTTACTTTGCATAGAACTCGTGCATGGTCCATAAGCGCAAACATCAGGGGTGCCACGAGCGAAAGCTGACACTTTGAATTTGATGCGGGATCCGAAGCCATGGGGTATGATTTCTATAAGCGCCCTCAGACAAGGTCTGCAGTATGCATGGGGTTGATGGGCAACGGGCAGCCTTCCACGACTTTCCTCCTCGTCTTGTCTTTTTTCTCTCTGCCTCCAACCATTCTTCTTTGTAAACATAATCGCGAAGCCAGCAATGCCCCGCGATAAGTTCTATCTTTGTGCATCTACTGCGCATTTGTCTAGGGACATTGGAAGTACATGACATATACATTTCAAAAATTATCTTACACCCTGAAGCATCGTCACCATCCTAGACTCTGCTCACTAAAGACTTCAAGTGCCGGTATTGGCTCCTGCGCTGAAGCTCCCGCCCCTGACATTATCTATATTTTCCAAAAAGGCTGTGCAGGGCTGTAGGGATACATCTCTGTTCGTTTCCAATTCGAGGATAATCATCATGTCGAGCCTTAAAGATATCATGGACGTAGATGTGGAGCCTCTTGAATCTCAAGCCTATAGAAGGAAGGAGGCCGCTCAACAACAAGCTTCTCGATCATCCATTGATCCTTCATCTCAAAGTCCCTCTCCTCAGCTTGATGATACTAAAGGGAAACTATCTATGAACCATCGAAGATCAAATCGAGTTTCAAAGTCGTCTACTCAACCTACAATATCGCGGCCCAATTCATCACGGCGGCGTAGCAGCGGTGCCGGAGAAGCCATGGACTTTTCGACCTATCAAGGTGGCGGATCAAACCAAAGAAGCATATCGGGCAGTCCCTCACAAACATCTTCGAGAGGGGGAATGGAACCAATGGCAGATATAGTGCCTATCAAATACACACCTGTGACTGGACGTATTAGCAGAGCAAAGAAGGGTATACCAGTTCATACATGCGACGACTGTAGAAAGGTTCGTTCTTAAATTCAGTTTACTTTCAAGCCATAAGCTAATAAAAACACAGACATTCACCAGGGCGGAGCATCTCAGGTAAGGATTTGAACGTCTCAATTTGACTGTGCCATAAAGAAACTCTTTGCGCATGCCAAGATGTAGATACTGTAGTTACAGCTATTCATGTAGTCATGAGTGGTAATTTGGGTTGGAATGGACGCTTAGGAAAGAAGAATATGGACTAATTTTCGATATTTTCGATTACAGAAGACACAAACTCAGCCATGGTAAACCCGCCTATCCATGTACTTTTGAAGATTGCGAGAGAACATTTCATCGCCCGGACCTACTTGCACGTCATTTCAATCGACAGTGTGTTTCCTCCTCTCCCGCTTGAGAACATGGCTAATGAAATAAAGCGAGACACAAGGCGAGAAGGCATACAAATCTAGTGACCCAAGAAGCAGGGCCTCCTCAAGCGCATCGGAGAGTGCTCCTGTAAAGTTAGAACCTACTCCCCATGGAATCCCCATGGGCCTAGGTCAGATGTCTCCAGAAAATCCAATGACACCTAGAACTTCAGCGGGAACGGATCATTCTGCTCTAGCACCGACTTTCAATACAATGACGGGGAATTTCCAACCTGTTGACTTTTCATCGGGAAGCTCTCATAGAGGGTCTGTCAGTCAAGCTCAAGTGACTGATGTGGATGTGTACACTACGGCATCACCTGGTTCGGTCCCATCTAGGTAAGATTGACCACAACTCTTATAACATTTTCCGCTTAGATATCTTGATTTGTGCCGTTCATTCATTTATCCAGACAAGTTACAGGGACTGCTTGACTGACTTCAGATAGGACCTACGCTGAGATGACCCCAAGCTTTAATGTACGACCTATGCCAGACTTTTCTGAGCAAGACCCTTATCGGGCAACGAACTCCAGCTTCCAAGGGTTATATACTGAGGAAGTCTCCTCATTTCATTCCTATAGCCCCCCTCATGCTCTACCACTTCTACGCATTCCAGAAGAACCTTATATGCCAAGTTTATCTTACACGCACGACAACTCACCCTGGTGTTCATCGGCTTCCGATAGCACATATTCAGAGAGCTCACGCACGGGGAGAATAGCGCACAGAGGTCGATCTGGATCTTTAGTCACGGCATCTGAATGGCCTGTTCCGGTTCCCAACGCGCAGTGGACCCATGGTATGAAATATCACCACAATCTTCGAATCATGAACTGATGATATTATAATATAGGCATGGCTAATACAGCTCAAGACCTTAGAAGTCCACCTTACGAAACAATGATGGAATCTTATGATGCACCTTACACGCCCCCTAGAATGTCACCGCCATCTCGTCAATTGCTTGATGTGCCTGCTTATAATCTGGGGGGTTATTATATGGAATCAGTGGGTAATCCTCACACCTCAACATATAATAAACACTTGGCTCAGACTTTTCTTCCAGCGTCCCCTTCGCGAGTATCCGACCCCCGACTGGCAGTCCTTGATAGAAGATCGAAGGAGCTGGTGGGATCCCAGCAATTAGATACACTGACGAACATCGAAACGGTCATTTCATCTCCTTCCCAGTCCGCAACTTCTAACCTCGACACCTATCTTTCTTTATATTGGAACAACTTCGATAAGCTGTTCCCAATGATTCACCGAGGAACATACATACAGAATCAAAATTTAGCACTCACCTTCGCAATGGCTGCCATCGGCACCCAGTACCATACAAATCCCGAAGCACGAAATCACGGCGTGGAATTCAACGCTTACTGTACTATCATAATTCCTGTGGCCTTTGAATGGCCAATACAAATAATGCAAGCAATATTACTTACAGAGATATTTACTCGTTTCCGTGGTACAAAGACTACGGTTCGCCTATCTCGCCAGTTCGAAGAGTCATACAATAGAGTGAGTCGATGCTACCAAGGCTATCTTAGATATATTCATTAACGTCTAGCAGCTCTCGAACCCTTCACCAATTTCCGATACCAACACTACTCCTACTACTATAAGCACCTCTAATGTTCTATCCAATCACTTCAATATACGAACTAGATCTCAAGACATCCAAAGCAATTGGTTGCTCTGGGTCGACACCGAATCACGACAACGCCTGCTATGTCTCTGCTTTATTTTCGATATCCAACAAGCCATGTATCACCAGCAAAAGCGAGCCAGACCATATGTCGATCTCAACATACTGTACACACCCTGCTCGGAAGTTCTATGGGATTCAACTAATGCAGCTGACTGGGCTACCAACAAGACAGGAAGCAATGTAGGGAAACCACTCAATGTCGTACAACATCAGTACACCCAAGAAAACTGTGCTGAGCCTTCACATTTTGCTCAGTCACTCAACGTGTGTTTCTTGACATCTCAACTTCCCAACCGTGTCGATCCTGACCATCACTATCCAAACGATTATCAAATACACAATATATATCCCACAATACTCGAACTTGTAACATTATCTTCAGCATCTTCCATGGCATATACCTATATCGCGTTGTACCATACGCCACTGCGCGACCTTTTGGCTGTGAGCGGGGATACCTGGGTGTTTTCTCAAAAAATCACGAATCAAACCTATTTCCGCGAAGCACAGTCACGCCTGAAAACTTGGTCATCGTCTCTAGCAGCAGCCACCGCCACACATTATGCTTGTCGCATCTTACTCTCCGAGTTTTCAGTGCCATACGTTCCATCTTCCAATAATAACACAACGCAACATTCTCCGGACCTCTCTCACTATTGGTCTTTGAATATGGCCGCGTTGATCTGCTGGGCATTTGGACACCGAATCAGCGGAGTCAGCGGTGCTTTTACAGCTCTAGACTTCGACACTTCTCCCGAAGCTTCGGGAGATGTACGACTTAAAGCTCTCGTGTATCTCAGTTCTATGGTAGAGCTAGATGTCAAAGATCTCCTGACTGGCAAGGCGACCATGCGGGGAGAAATCTCTTTTATCATCGATGCAGTGCGCGCAAGACTAGAGATCGATAGTGTTGGAGGCCACTGTATGAATCTCGTTGAGTCCATTTGTGTTTTGAAGCGTCTCAATGAGAGCGGAAGAGGAAAGTGGTTCTAAGTTTTTTCTTCTCGTCTTTCCCATGTTCAGTTATTTTCCTTTGATCATTTCCTTTACTTTTCCATTTCTTTCTTAGATCAATTCTTTTGAATCGACCTTGTGCGATAAGTTTCTTGGTATCTCTTCACTTCCTATCTGAGGAAGGAAGCGGACTGGCACATGTCATGCCTCGAGTAATGATGACGGATTTCATTTTAAATTTCCTAATGTCTGGTTTCCTTCTATACATGTTTTTCATCTTCTTCATCTGGCGGGAATGTTCATTTCTTTACATTTTGTCAAGCTGTACGAGTACATTTCCTCACCTGTGTTACCACCTTCCCACCTGTATCTTTTATTTCCTTCCTATACTATTATTTCCATTTCTACATTTCTCTCATGCTTCCTTTCCATTTCCCGAGTTTTCATTTCTCCCTCTGCATATGATTGATGTTAATGAGTAAAATGCATATGGTGACATATCATATCCAAAATGATAGTGTTATAATCGAGGGCTTAAGGGAGGTTTGGCTGATGGATGGGACGGATCGCACCACATATACACATGCACATTTAATGCATAACATATTCATGATACCCCGGAGGACGCGAGAGAGCGAGTCGGAGCAAGGAAACGAGGAGGGGCGGGCAAGGGAGGAAGGAAAATTTGCGCCTTTGTACACTATTGCATTGCATTGCATTGCATTGCATTTGTGTTGTATTGTATTGTATTGCGTTGCACCTCGCTTTTTTTCGAGCATATAGATATAGATATTAATTGTTTATATCATAAACATCCACATCCACATCCATATCCGTAGTATCTACAGAAACTCAAAAACTGAGTGACCATGAGCTTTGCACCAAGATAAATAAGTAAAATAAAGCAAGCAAGACATATACAGTATCTGCAATTAACCATGCCAATACCAACTCTCCTCGAGAAATTACTTGTATCCAAAAACTCCCTACACACAATCGATCCATGATCCATCGGCTCCCGAATCCTCATCTCGTACAAAACCCACAGAACCTATCCACCGTAGTAAGTAGCACCGCCTATCTTGAACCCTCCTCCCATTCACCCATTCATCTATCCCAAGCACTGCACATTGTACATACATGTACATACCTACATACATGAACACACGCATACACATCATAGACCCCGATCCCGACAAAGAGAGAGAGCCCGACGCATACTGCTGTCCTCATATGCCATGCCATGCCATGCCATGCTAGAAGGGCCTTTCAACAATACTCCGTACACAAAGTCCTCCTCATGGCCCCGAGATAGATAGCCCTCAGGATTCGGAAGCGAAACCCTTTTTGTACGAGATATATTTCAGATAAGAACTACCAATTCATTTGACTTTTAATAAGGTTTTGTCACTTTCCGAACCCAAGGAATATACCCCCAAATTCTATCCCACCACAAGTCATTTCAGACCACTGCAGCAGCAGACGTGTATCGTTTCAAGTAGTCGAAGTTGCACACACAAACAGACCCAAAATTCAAACACCCAAAATCAAATTATTGAAACTGCATTTTTATTCATTAGAGACGAGAGGAAAGCCTTTATTTACAATTTTCCAAAGTGGTACGCTTGCTTGCTTTCCTCCACTCACAATTTATCTTTCATGAATTGACCAAACCCATCATCATCAATCAATCACTAACTAGACTAAATACCAACTAACACCAGAATGTCGGCGAAGTCAAGAGAACCATTTGTAACTTTGTAAAACGGGAACTAGAAAATTCAATGCAACAAGGGCGGGCAAGGGTACTCAGCCGGTATCAAAAAGCACAATCCACACTCTCTCCTTCTCATTTACGCTTATCCCACGTTAAACCCCTTCCTCCACATTACGAACTCCTGGGACAAGGCAAACAAGGATCTGGTAATATCTTACAGTTCAGGAAAAAGGTGTGCCTCCCAGAGTATAATCGCTGTGTCTGTCTTACCACAACCATCTCATCCAGCCACTACTTTCATCCACTTATTCCTTGTGGAATTTTGCCTTCAACTTGCCAAAAAAGCTAGTACGCTTCTTCTTTTTGTCAGCCGCGGCAGAGTTGTCTGCGGCATTGGTGCTTGATGGAGTGGCGGATTCGGCAGAGGACTTTGCGGGGGTCAAGGTAGCACTCTCCTTTGGAGGGGTAGCTGGAGCAGAACCTGAGGTTTCGGGAACAGTTGTAGAACCCAGTCCACTGGTAACAACAGGTGCAGCGTCTTCTCCGGTGGCGGGACTGGTGTGAGGTGAAACATCCCTGGAATCGATTGGCTTTGTTTCTGTTGCTGCTGGTTCAGAGATGGTGGGAACGTTGGTGGATTCAACCCCTGTGGTGACAGATGGGACAGTAGCAGCAGAGGTGCTTGGAACCTCTGTGGAGGTGACTCCACTGGTGACAACTGGGGCAGTAGAAGCAGCAGGTTCAGAAGGCTCAACAGCACTTGTCGAGTCAATCTTTGGTGCAGGTTCACCGGTTGAGTTTTCAGGCTTAATCTCGGACAACAATTCCTTCTCGAAGGCCTTCTTGTCGAGGACAGCTTCTTCGTTGGCGGCAGCCTCTGGGCTTTGACCTGATTCAGCAATTGACTCCTTGACAACCGCAGGGGTGTCCTTGGCAGTGGATGTCTCGGGCTTGACTCCGGACAATAATTCTGCCTCAACAGCTTTCTTGTCGAGAACAGCTGCCTCGTTAGCAGCAGCTTCTGGGCTTTGACCAGACTCAACAATTGATTCTCTGACAATTTCTGGAGTGTCCTTGGCAATTGTTTGGTCAACAGTGCCGGTGGCGTTGACCGATTTGATGGACTGTTGAACAGATTCTGGCAACTTGCTGGTCAAGCTCTCTGGAAGGTTGCTTGGAATGCTTGCAACGGTCTCTGGAAGTTTGCTTGGAATGCTTGTAACGCTCTCTGGAAGCTTACTTGGGATAGCGGAAGCAGCAGCATATGCGGCACCTCCTACAGCGATGGCAGCTGCTCCAACAGCAGCGGCAGCCTCACCTGCAGTAACAGTCTTTTCAGTCTTGGTTGTTCCTTGTCCAGCAATTCCTTCAGAAGTTGTTGGAGCAACACCAACTTCCCTCTTAAGCTCCTTCTCAACGGCGCTCTTCTCAGAAACTTCGGATGGAATTGCGCTGGCCTCTGGAGCAAATCCTGCCTCCTTTTGGCTCTCCTTGACAACTTCTGGCACCTTTGTCGATTCGAGTGGAACCTTGGCGGCAAGGATTGATGTTGTGGTTTGAGGACCGGCAGATTGGATGGTTGGGTTTGTCGCATCAAATGTTCCCGCTTCATCGACTCCAGTTGGCAAGCTTGATTCAGGAATCAAGTTCTTGGTTGAAGAAGACAAACCGAGGATTCCAGTACCATTAAGTTCGCGTTCCGCCTGAGGAGTGACAACTGGAGGAAGGATGGGAGCATGGCCCAATGCGTCGCTGTTTTCATATGATTCCTTGTCGGTGCGAACCGCTGAGTGGATGGTGTTGGTAGTGAAGTCGCTTGATTTAGGGATCTCTTCTCCAGGCGCAAGTTTTATAGGGTTTACTCCACCAGCAAAAGCGGGGAGCGGTGAGACACCAAACGTAGACTCGGCTTCGGATTTGGCTTTGTCTGCAGCGACAAGCTCGGGGTCATCATGTACGCCGGAAGTGATATCGTTGGTGGTGAAAGAGCTTGGATGTGGAACATTCTCTCCTGGTGCGAGTTTGATAGGATTGACAGCACCATCTGCAGCGGGCAGAGGATTCACAGAGAAATCACCAGTTTCTACAGCCGCTGGAGTTTCGGGAAATGCTCCAGGCAAATCTGAAGAGCCATTTTGGGCGAGTGGGGATTTCTCTTTCTCAAGAGGAACATCCTTTGCCAATTCTGACGTAGTGGAGGTTGGGGCAACGCCAGACATAATTCCAGCGGTTGCAGGTGTATGTTTGACAATTCTATCTGTTGTGAGGACGTTGTTTAAATTTCCCGATGCGTCGTTTTCTTGAGGAGCGGTGTGATCTGTCACCCAGTTACCGTCGACGACGAACTGTGTGGTATTCGATTAGCTTTGTGAAAAATTGTGAAAAATTGACAAGGTTCGAGAGAAACGGCAGGAAGAAAAAAAGAAGAAGATGGGTCAGGCTATGTTTTTAAAAGAAGGCCGGTAGTTGAACATAGCTGAAGCAAACAAACAAGCGGGGTTGGGGAATAGGCGGGACCTAGCCTGCGTGTACAATTAATCATGCAAGCAACAGGCCTGATTATTTTTGGGAGTGAATTTTGCCAACTTCGAAGCCTGGCAAAATCAACTTCATGCGTCATAAGTGGAGGAATTTTTTTTAAAGCTGCAAGTCTCACTTTGACGCATGCTTCGAGAGTGGGAATTTGAATCACTAGGCGCATTTGACGAGCGACCTCGATTTCAATTTCGACCATGTCGCAATCATTGTGGCCATTGTTGCCACGATCGTTGTCGCCGATAAAAGCAAATTCCAATATCGCATCCAAATCATCCGTCATGTTAAGCTCACCTTGTAATAAATCTTTTCTCCAGCGTTTGCCAGTTGGACATCCTTCGAAAAGACATCGCCGTTCTTTACTAATTTTTCGCTCTTGGACCAGTTGTCGAATGTTCCAGTAACATAGACCTCTTCCGCAGGATGCTCCCTAATGAGAACCAATTTGGTTAGCGATTGAAAGAATCAAATTGATCGCGTATGGCTTGATGAAAATTTGTGCCACTGTGAAGAGAACCTCTTGCGCATACTGGTATGTGTTGCAGATGATGGGGGATCGGAAATGCAGAAGAGAGGAGTCTTCTCAGAACCTCGAATTTGTCATTGGACAATTGAAACGATGATTTCCAGCAGGATATAAATATAGAAGAAGAAAAAGCAAAAACTTACCACTTGAAAACAAAGCTTCCCATTTTGATGGGTATAGGGTATTCAGCAAACAAGAAGAGATAATGTAGGTGAAGCTATCGTAGGTAATAAATAAATGAAAATGATGAATCAAAGACGAAGTTTTGTTGGATGTCGAGGAGAAAAGCTGAAGGTGGAATAATAAGATTCGACCTTTTTGAGATTTGATTGTGTTATGCGTAGTAGGGTAGGTAGCAGATAGTAGGTAGTAGGTAGTAGGTAGTAGGTAGTAGGTAGTAGGTAGTAGGTGGTAGGTGGTAGGTGGTAGGGTAGAAGTTGGTGGTCGGAAATTATCTGGGATTGGCGCAAAAACGGTTCAGTGCGGTTACAGATACGGACGATAGATGAGCTCTTTGTACAAAGTTGGTAGGTATTGGTAGGTGATGAAGACTTTTGGCTGGATTTGGATTTGGATCTGACTCTGGATCTGACGCTGACTCTGACTCTGACTCTGACTCTGACTCTGACTTTAACTTTAACTTTGAGAATTTGACTCTGTTGGAGTATTAATTGATTTGTTTCTTTCGATAAGGGAAGAAGATATCACTGATAACCCAAGTTTTAATCTAATTTTAAATATGCGATATGCGAGTCTTCCAAGGTTATTACGGTACGGTACTGGATGGAGTGAATCGAGAAAGAAGGAATTTCCCACTCGAAGATTCTCTTTATACAATGGAATAAAATGTGGTGAGAAAGATAGCAGAAGGTAGTAGGTACAATACGGTACGGTACGGTAGGTATGGTATGGTCTTCATGGGATTCTTCTTCTTTGCCATCCAATCAATTGCTAATGAGGAGGCTGGCGGAGAGATAAGAGAGGAGGGATTATGAGTGAGCACCTAGGGATGGATGAGCATGAGCATGAGCATGAGCATGAGCGTGAATGAGAAGAAGTGTTTGCTATTTATTCTTCTTCTTTCTGATGGATGTGACCGAACGATAGAACGATCGAACAAGCACAACTAAGCTCTTTTGTTATCAATGCCAATGCTACCTATCCTTATTGATGGCTGTGTGCAGTGCATATGCAAGAATATGCTTGATTGCCTCATCAGAGAGCCCTGGAGACCTCCGATTCCTTAAAAGTGGCTCATGAAATACCTGGCTGGTAATTTAAAGTGATTAATGTCAAATAGTCCGGGTATCATGCATGTATGACATTGTATGTACAGACTCGAGATAGAAGAGTATGCACCTATCCATTTTCTATTTGAAGTTTTTCTTTTGATTACAATACATAGTAGCTGGTACTGCATCTATCAGTCGAAAACCTGAAAGTTCTTTTATGCTACATGAACGTTTGACTGCTTGAATGTTTGACTGCTTGACAGTTGACAGCTTGACAGCTCGACAGCTCGATGAGACCACTTTCCATGATGGATGGATAGATATACGTAAAGAGCAGTAGTGTAGGGCTTCATGGGAGAAACCCTTTCACAGTACCTAGTCCCTCCCGGTACCTACTAGGCCGTGTGTGTCATGAAGGGGGCAAAAACTTGAAAATTAGAGTTCCCTAGTAGCATGGTGAACTTGGCTGAAGCTTTCATTCGTGATGATTCTGACGATTCTGATGAAGGGGGCAATCCGAAACTAATAAGCACTTATTAGTAAGTAAGAAGACTTTGGACAATCGGATTCTTGATAGAACGACCGGTGATGCCGCTTTTAATCACCGACCGGAAGGGAAGGGAAGGGAAGGGAAGGGAGAGAGAAGAGGACTCTTATTTATTAATTATTAATTGCTTCTGCCTTATTATTGCGGGGAATCCAAAGGAATCAATCACGCATTGGAGCGAGCTACTAGCTACTTATTATGTAGTGCTATCATAGGTACACCAGTACTACCAGTAGATGGAAACTTTATTTCACTCATCATGATTGTGTGAGGAGTATCATGAGCTTCAATTGGAGCCGACGGCCCCTTTATGTACACTCGAGTCACGATATGAGAATCCAAGATTTGCTCATGTATGAAGGAGGTACTCGGTACTCGGTATGCATTTAACATAGGTAGTAGGTACCTCAGTAGGTCGTAGCAAATGTTTTATTTTATTTTATTTTGTTTATTTTATTTTACTTTATTACTTTATTGATTTTACGTCTTTCTCCATCAAAACCCCCTCTTCCCCCCTCCAAGGAAATCAATCAATGAATCCTCTCCTCCGTACAGTCGAAGCTAACACCTACCTAGGTATACGTACTAGGTATCGACTCTCTCGTAAGCATTTGGATAGCTTTTCTTGCTGTGACTATGACGTTTTCTCAACCCCTTAATCGGTGCTTGTACGCACAAAGTATCAAAGTATCAAAGGATCCAAGTATCAAAGTGTCCGATGGTTATGGAAAGTCTATCAGATCATCTGTAGATATGTACCCAGCTCGCCTAGGTAGTGTTGATGGATACGAGGGATTTAAAAGACATTCATTAACCCTCCGCATGTCATTCATGATTATCTGAGATGAGTTGTATGAGTCGTACGAGAGAAGAAGCCAAAGCTACCCAATACGCTCAATACACCCAATACAAAGAATCACACCAATAAATAACCCATCCATATTTCAATAAAAGGTCTGTCGCAAACAATCGGAGATTGAGCTCTCGGTGAAAAAGTCATGGTTCTTTGTTTCAATCAAATTTGGATGATGAATATGAATGGCTATCTAGGGTGATTCCATATCGAACCAAGAACTAATCTCAATCACCGACAGCAAATTGAATAAGGAGAAGAAGGAGGAGAGGGAGATACCACGACTAAGACCATCAATCGAGCAATACCAATCATACAGCCTTTGTTCATTGCAAATCCAAATGTCTGATATTTAAAGCTATTGAAATGAATGTTCTCACAGCTTGGACGCCAATCTTTCCTCTCTCCACGTATATAAGAAGTATTTGACCAAATATCGATAAAAAAGATGGGAACTCTTTCCAACACATTTTATTCATCCAATACATTGTCTATTATCTGTTCCTGGACCCTTTGCTTTGTCAAAGTATCATCTACCTAGGTCGAGGGAGAGACATCGAGAGAGTTCAATATTGACCTTGTTATCATATATACCATTGTTCAACTTTCTCAAGGGAATACCTCCCCTACACATCGACCGACCTAGTATCATCGTTATTATCATTATTGTTATTATTGACTTGACCTGATCATCCATCTGATCCATCTTCGCACACATACATACATACCTACCTACCTAGTACATACTTACATATATACCTCCCATATCTCCTGCGTACATAAAAGAAGATTACCTTGCCGCACCCAAACCTCAAGCATTATTCCTTCGGATCGTTTCAATTCCTTCTAGGTTTCTTCTCGAACTTTTCATCGAAGCTTCAAAAACCAATCAATTTTATTCCATCTCACTACCGCTTCCCTCCCCCACATCCAAGCGAGAAGGGTTGTTACGGTAGGCAAGAGCTTCGCCATTTCCCCCCTCCCCTCGCCTTGTCGATCAAGATACCGGTACCTTCCTTCCAGTCTCTCTAGTTAACTCTTTCCCAATAACTCCTTTTAATTCCCTTCATTTCAATTATCATCTCAACGCTCGCAACCTTCTATCACACCAACACCATCTCATCTCCTACCTCGTTAGAGTCTCGTTCCAATATAGAGAGGGCGGACTCAAAGCTCAACCTATTCAATAAGGTCCTGGTAGGTGTTACCTTTACTCCACTTTCCCCGTGGATTCATTAATTCTAGTACAAAGTACTGAAGCTTGTATGTACACAATAGAAAGGAAGTTGCTCTGGATACATCAATCATTTCCATCAACTTTCTAGCTGTCAGTGGCATGTTCTCTTTACGCTCCCTTCACATTGACTCACTGCATGCACTTCTCATGAGCTCTCACTAAATTGTTTTACCATCATATAGATTGCACCAACTTCATCCGTCGACTCCTTCTCAATTCCGCCTTATCTGCCGTGGAATCCTCTTCTCGATTCACCCGATTACATTGTCGCAATTTTATGAATCTTCACTAGTCTGTAAACAAAGCATTGAGCTGTTTACCTCACATAACGAGTTCGAATGTCACTACCGTCGGTGTACTTGACCGAAATCGAGTCCCTCAGTCAAGAAATTATTAGAAATCAGCCTACCGATATTTTACAATTCTGTGCCAACTATTTTAGTCAACGTCTAGAAACTGAGCGCACTGGGTTTCTGTCAGCTCGCAATAGATCATATCGTTCCGTATCACCAGGGACAGCAAATCGGCCGAGAATGGCTGGAAACACATTTCCTGGTCGGCTTGGAACTCACGCCAATCCTTTTGGTGGTGATGGAAATGGTTTAGGACATGAACAAGCGGTTCCCGGCAATATTTCAAAAGTCATAGAGGAGGATGAAAATGATACGATAACATCACCAACAACACCAAATTTTGGATTCTCAAAGGGAGTCCCTTCGTTTGGAGCTTCGTTTGGACCTTCTTTTGGAGCTTCATTCGGAGGAGATGCAAGTACCGGAGACTTTCCACCATCTTCTTTCAAACCTGCGAGCGAAGGATTTCCCGAGCATTACGGCATGGGAAGGCGCACTTCTGTTTCCGCCGAATCTCTCAACCCAACAGCTTCATCCAACGATAACTGGTCTCCACCCTTTCATCAAAAAACACCGGATCAAGTAGCACGCTTGAAGAAGTCAATTTCTGGAAACTTTCTCTTTAGCCATCTTGATGACGAACAAAGCGCTCAAGTACTAGGTGCTCTCGTAGAGAAGCCAATTCCTGCCGTTGGTATCAAGGTACGTGTAGCTTCAATTGTTGAGCCTTTTGAACCCCACTAATCTAATCTAGGTCATCTCACAAGGTGATCAGGGAGATTTCTTCTACGTAGTCGAGAAAGGCTCTTTTGACGTACATGTCAACTCCACTGGCTCACTGCAACCAGGTCCCGATGGTCTCGGGACCAAGGTAGCCACCATTGAGCCTGGTGGATCCTTTGGTGAACTCGCCCTCATGTATAACGCCCCCAGAGCAGCCACAGTTATATCTGCAGAGGCTTCCTGCACTCTCTGGGCTTTAGATCGTATAACTTTCCGCCGAATTCTCATGGATTCAACATTTCAGCGCCGTCGTCTCTATGAAAGTTTCCTCGAAGAAGTGCCACTTCTCTCAACTTTGACCCGTTATGAAAGGTCGAAAATTGCTGATGCTTTGGAGACACAGAAATACCCACCTGGTACTTCGATCATAAATGAAGGAGATGCCGGAGAGGCATTCTATCTTCTTGAGAGTGGAGAGGCCGAGGCATACAAGCGTGGTGTAGATAACCCAGTAAAATTATACCACAAGGGAGACTATTTCGGAGAATTGGCGTTACTAAATGATGCTCCCCGAGCTGCTAGTGTTGTTAGCAAAACCGAAGTAAAGGTAGCTACCCTTGGCAAAAACGGGTTCCAGAGGTTATTGGGACCGGTTGAAAGTATTATGAGAAGAACAAAATATGAGGGCGTGGAGAGCATTGATCCCCTTCACCAGAACTAAAGGATAGTTGGTTTGGAATGGATTCGTTTTACTTGATGGCGTTCAGATACAGGTTACGTTCGTTCATGAGATGATCAAATGGACTAGGGATTATTAGTGGGCAATACCTGAGATGCAGACAAGAGTCAGATTTTCAATCACTTTGCAATTGTATTATTGATGCTGTTAGCGAACTGCTTTTGAATGCTAATTAGTCTTACACCATGCATCTTTTATCCTGACGTCTCAAATCATAATCTTGTGATGTAACCTCAAGGATGCCAAAACCGTAGACATAAACATCTCAACAGTGGTACTGAATCTTGTCCACATTCGACCCTTCGCGGTTCAGATATCATGTAGTCTCAACCAGAGCCTGGCGAGTAATTTCATCCCATTTCCCTCCTCTCTATCCCATATCTTACATGCTCCCAATTCAGAATTAGCTAGCACCTGCTCTTCTCCTGTCCAAAATCTCCCTCCTAATACCTTCAGCTGCCACCTCTGTCTCCAACACCCTCCCGATACCCTTCTTCCACCCTTCCTCTAGACCCCTAATCTCCGCCTCCGCCGCCTCCTGTGCATTCTTCCTCCCAATTACCACAAGATCAATCTCATCTTTCTTTGCGGCGACCTCCCTCTCCAACCCCTTCAATATATCCTCCAACTGCGCGTTTCCAATCAACCAAGCATTTTTCCCAAATTGATCGAGGAGAGAGAGATTGGTAAGACGCGTATTTAAATAGGTTTGAGAGGTGTAGGCTTGGGAGAGGAGCGTCTGAGCTGGGAGCGTCGAATCTGCGGGGGAGAGTGTTTCGTAGCGGGTTAGGTCGATGGCTTTTAGAGGGGGTGGAGGGGTTGAAGAGGATATGCGAGCGTGTTCTGCGGTGAGGGCGGGGGAGAGATTGGAGGGGAGAAGAGCCGGGAGAGAGGGGTGTGGTGTGGATGGGGAGTTGGGCTCGAGCGAGCTGGTTATGAGGGATTCGGCGGCGGCGCGTTCGGAGGGGGTAGGTTCGATGTCGATGTATGGGAGGGATTCATGGATTTCGTTTATGAGAGGCATTTTGGAGTGGAGTTTGGAGTAAAGTTTGAGGATTGGGGTGATGGATTATGAGGTCGAGGTGTTCGATGCGAGGGAGCTTGAGATTTGGTTGAAATTTGTATAAGCACCAATTCGCGATTGTATATTTCCTTTCGTGTTTTTAGGTATTCCCGATATAGACGGATTGTGATAGATCGTAGCAACTAATTTTGAAATTGGATATAAGTGCTTGGAAAAAGTTGATGTGTTTGTTTGTTCGATATAATAAATATAAATTTCTTATGTGCAAGTCAAACACGCCCAGAAGCTTAAGGTTTGCCTTGCGCGCCAGGCTCGCTCCACTAAGGGAGCTTGACTGGGGACCAAGGAACCAGCCGCCACTCCCGCCTCAAGCTTTAAGCTACCAACTCTACATTGTTCACCATGGGATGATGTATTGACATTCCCATACTTCATAGGGACTATATTATCATCAAAATAAAATTGTAAAGTATCGTTAGCTTTGAAATTATGGAGCGGGATCCGGAAATGAAGATCGGTCTTCTCGACCAGAACCGACGTGAGCATAGACAGAATAACTCCCGCCCAAATCGATTTTGGATGAATGTCGTTGGAGCAATTGTCATTGTTGTAACTATATTATGTTTATGTGATTCTTCCAATGGCGGATCTTTGCGAAAGGGGCTTTGGGTATGGACGGATGGGGATTACAAAAATATCGGCAATCAACAGTATGGTAGTTCAGAGGGGAGCCAGTATTTACTGGGGGTTGGAAAAGCAGATATCACTGGGTACGAATCTTGCATTTCAATATAGTGATACAATACTAACACTTATTAGTCCAGTTGTGGAAATAAATATGATGGGATATGCAGATACCAAGCAAGTTGGATCGGGGTTACGACAACGCCTTTATTCTCGAGCCTTTATTGTAGGAGATATCGACCGGCCGGAAGACCGGTTCGTCTATCTCGTTCTGGATACGCAGTCGGGAGATACTGCTGTTAGATATGGGATACTGGAAGGTCTCGCAAATCTAGGTAGTGATTATGCTGTGTATGGACAACAGAATGTAGCCGTGACAGGCACACATTCTCATTCTGGTCCCGGGGCATGGCTGAATTATCTACTACCCCAAATTACCAGCAAAGGATTCAGTAAACAGAGTTATCAGGCTATAGTAGATGGAGCTGTTTTGTCTATCCAAAGAGCTCATACCAGCCTTCAACCTGGATATCTGAATGTCGGTTCGACGAAAGTTTTTGGGGCCAATATCAATCGAAGTTTATATGCCTATCTGGCAAATCCGGAAGAGGAACGAGCAAAGTACAATGCCAGTACTGAGGATGATGGATCTGTCGAGAAGGACCTCACTCTTTTGAAATTCTCACGAGCTTCTGACGGGAAGAATATTGGGGTCTTGACATGGTTTCCTACACACGGAACTTCAATGCTGGGGAACAATACTCTTGTTTCGGGAGATAACAAAGGTGTCGCTGCAGATCTCTTCGAAAAGAGTGTACTTCAGGAGGACAATGCAGCTGAAGGATTTGTAGCCGGGTTCTCGCAAGCCAATGTTGGTGATACAAGCCCGAATGTTCTTGGTGCTTGGTGTGAAGACGGTTCCGCGCAGCAATGTAGTTTTGAAAACAGCACGTGCAGTGATGGCAAAAGCCAGTACTGCCATGCTCGTGGTCCTTTCTTCCGCGTAAAGGATAATGGTGCATCGTCTTGCCACGAAGTTGGCAAGAGGCAATTCCAGCCTGCCAAGAAATTATACGACGAGACTGAGGCAAAGTTGACTGCTGTTTCGGGATCGTCCGTGAAATCGTTCCATACATTTCAAGATATGTCAAACTTCTCTTTTCCTTTGGACAATGGAAGTTACGTTCATACGTGTCCAGCTGCTTTGGGGTATTCCTTCGCGGCTGGAACCTCTGATGGGCCAGGTGCATTTGATTTCACTCAAAATGATCCCAATACACCAAATGCTTCGCCCGTGTGGCGTGTCGTGTCCGGTCTCATTAAGGCACCAAGCAAGCAACAACAGCGTTGCCATTACCCCAAACCTATTTTACTTGACGTTGGCGAGATCACAACACCTTATTTGTGGACACCCAATGTAGTCGATGTGCAATTACTTCGAGTCGGACAACTTTTCATCATTGTCAGTCCTGGAGAAGCAACAACGATGTCTGGTCGTCGCTGGAAAGAAGCCATTCACGACTCCGCCGCATCAACCATCCTCTCCGACTCATCCTCTCCAGACCCAATCGTGGTCATCGGAGGCCCAGCTAATAGCTACACACACTACATTGCCACTCCCGAAGAATACGGGATCCAACGCTACGAAGGCGCCTCTACTCTCTACGGCCCCTACACCCTCAACGCCTACATCAACCTCACACTCTCCCACCTCCCTTTCCTCAGTCCAACCTCCGTTTCTCAACCCCCACCCGGCCCGCTCCCTCCAAACAACGTCAATAAATCCCTCTCCTTCATAACCGGCGTCGTCTATGACGGCCACCCCATCTTCACCTCCTACGGTGATATCAAAACCGACGTCTCCCCCTCCTATCCCCTTTCTTCCTCTCCCATCATAACCGCTACATTCATCGGCGCCAATCCACGCAATAACCTCCATCTCGAATCAACTTATGCCTCTATCGAAATGTTCATCCCCGACACCTCTAAATGGGTCCGAGTTCGCGACGATAGCGATTGGAGCCTTATATTCGAGTGGAAGAAAGTAAGCGAGATTTTGGGCACGAGCGAAGTAACTATTACGTGGGAGACGGAGGAGTGGGCTCAGAAGGGTCGATATCGAATTAGATATTTTGGCGATTCCAAGGCGGTGGGGGGCGCGATTACGCCGTTTGAGGGGGTGAGTGGGGTGTTTGAACTTGTGTAGTGAGGGGTTCGATAGGGCTTCCTTTTTTTTATGGGTTATGGTTATGGTTATGGTTATGAGCATCGGACGGGGGGATTTGGTAATATGGGTTTAGGGGATGGGGTAATGGTATACATGCATAATTGGATTGGCATAGCATGGACAGGTTAAATTGCTAATAATGTCAGGATGACAGAACGGTTATATTGGATTGTAAATTATATTTTGATATATTGACTTCACTTGGAACATTCATACCACTGGGATTTGGATTCGAGTTTGGAGATCGATATCAACCTATATGATGAAATTGAGTGGAAATCTATACATCATTTGGGACATTGTGATTCTCAATTATAACATGATTAATCTGTCTAATTGTGATTTTATACTTTTTTAATTTGCTGGGTATTATACTGTATAGACAAGCTCGCGCTCAAGACAACACCAAAATGTGGAAAATTCCCCCAATCTCTCATTCAAGTATGTAACCCAATCTTCGCCAATAAACTCCATCATATCACCATGTCTCCACATTATCGTAAATTCAACTCATGGCTGCTCTCTTCAGTTTTATTCTCTCTCTTTGATCTACCTTCCATGCATCTTCGAAAAGCGTTGGCTTTACTTTTAGATCCTCCGGGCTAAGATCTAATGCTCTGACAACCTTGAATGCACCTGTACCAACGCCCATTGTCTGTCCCATGATGATACACTCACTAACACCCTCGATTCTATCCGTCTTCATGCCCGCGGCCGCATCGAAAAGATGATCTGGTGTTTTCTCAAAGGATGCAAGTTGCAATACACTATCTCTCATTTTGGAGAGACCGAAACGTGTGATACCTAAGACTTCTCCCTTGTACGTCATGACATCGGCAAGAAGTTGCATGTGACGAGGATCGATGTCCATGTCTGCCATAACGGTTGCAATTTCGTTGGCGATTGTGGAACGAGCGGCTTCAATACCGAGGACATCACGCATCTCCATGACACTGTTAGATTTGACTTTGGTGCCGTCGACACCTTCAGTTCCGATACAGGCACGGAGACCATATCCTTCGACGACGACGGTGTACTCTGGCACCGCATCTTCAGATGTGTTGATGATAGCTCTTGTGGCTTCTGGATATCCAGATATTGCCAATTCTGGCACAGCGCGCTTGAGGTGATGTACACGAAGTAGAAGGTCAGAACCGCCCTCATCGAGGGAAGGTTTTCCTTTAGCTGCAGCTCCTCGAGCTGTGGTGGGAGCGCTACCATCGTGTGTAACGTTGATGAAGATGCAATTCCCTTTGACGTGTAAATCCTCGCTTCGGACCTTGAGTTTCTTGTTTTTCAAAATGGTATGTGCAATATTCTCCACAGTAACTTCGATTTGCCTGTTTACCAAATATTCCGTGTCTACAGCCAGACAGATTATGGCAGATTTCGCTGACCACATGTCCTCGGCAAAATGAAGAACTTCATGCAGATAGGTCTTCTCCATACGAGCTTTGACGAGACGGGCTACTGACAATTCTTTAGAGTTGAGCAGAGGGCATTTGACGAATGGCGTAGCAATCGTCTTTGAAGCGTTGATAATTTCCTTGATACGGGGTACACCTGCTGTCAAGTTCATACCAGCGACACCAGCAAAATGGAAAGTTTTCAAGGTCATTTGTGTTCCCGGCTCTCCGATCGATTGTGCACCAACAGCTCCGACGGCATGACCTGGCTCAACCTTGGCTCTGGAGTACTTTTCTAGACAAAGTTCGCAAAACTTCTTAATGTAGGTCTCGGAA
Organism: Botrytis sinoallii; assembly: GCF_014898435.1. Lineage (NCBI taxonomy): Eukaryota > Fungi > Ascomycota > Leotiomycetes > Helotiales > Sclerotiniaceae > Botrytis > Botrytis sinoallii. The sequence goes on from NW_024066056.1 coordinate 55,944, forward strand.
ACCTTGGCAACTTGGTTGACATAATCTCTTGATTCCGGCCACTCGTCTTTCTCGTTGTAAAGGATGCCCGTAGCTTCTGGGTCATCTACGAAATCATGAAGCCCAGCCTTCGTACGTACTCTACCCATGTGTGATGCTTTTTCTCCGATGAACTTGTTGACAGCAGCAAGGAACTCCCGACCACCATCATGCTCATCCACGCCGTAGTCGCTGGCATCGTCATAACTTAATGGTTCTCCATTGCGTAGTCCAAATCTAGAAAATTTGGCTTTAAATGTTGCCAAGTGTTCCGCACATTGTTTGGTAACCTCGTATGGTAGAAGTGATCTTTCCTCATTGTTCCATGTAAGAGTCTCTGCTTGAGTCCAGGTTCGCTTGAAATTGACAGGAACTGCATTCCCCTCCATGTCTAGGGGATCCAGTCCGTCGGCACCAAATTGGAACTGAACAATTCCACCACCAGAAGTTCTAACAGTGTCGTCATATTGTGTCGACAAATCCTCCAGTGATTTCATGAGTCGTCGTGACATGTAACCTGTTTCTGCTGTTTTGACTGCGGTATCGACTAAACCTTCACGTCCGGACATTGCGTGGAAAATAAATTCATAAGGAGTCAATCCTGTGAAAAAGCTGTTCGCTACGAAACCTTTGGCAGGAGGCTGTTTAGAATGTTTCGGGAAATGGGGAAGTGTTCTATCTTGAAAGCCTTCTTGGACACGAGAACCTCCAATAATTTGTTGCCCTACCAGCGCCACCATCTGCGCAACGTTAATTGCTGAACCCTTTGATCCCGAATTAGCCATTACTAGCGGGGAGCTTGAAGCGTATAAGGTTCTCAGACACTCTTTTCCAGCTGCACCACGAACTTGACTGAGCTTTCCGGAAAGTTTAGCTTCAAGGGTCTCCTCCATACTCAAACCTGTAGATTTTTCCAATGTATTGTTCTTGAAACTTTCGATCAATTGCTCACACTCTACATAAGCAGCAGCGATCAATCTGGCTTTACTCTTGTTGAGTTCTTCGGAAGGATAGACATCGCTGATTCCTATAGAGAACCCCATATTCGTCAGGTACCGAGCAGAAAGCTTAGACAGCCGATTCATGGCCACAACTGCTGCGTCTGGACCATAATCTCGCAATATGACATAGAAAATAGAGTCCTTCTTTCCAGATCCAACTGTGCTCTTGTCCATGAGACCACACATTACTTCTGAATTTCGAATCACTAGCCATCCGTCATTGGCTTCCATGTCATTTGCAAACCCTGTTGGTACCATACTTGGTACGAAATCTCGACATTTTGCGTCAACGTTAACGAGGATATTATCTTGCTTATTTGGGCGCATGAGAATGCTGAAAACTTGTTTGCCAGTCCAAAGGGCTTGTGGCTTCAGAATGGCTGGCTCAGGAAGTTGCAAATGAAGGTTTGCGTCGACCATGTACATACAAATATTTGTGAAGGTCTTGCGATCGAAAAAGTTCTCTTTATTAGAGAGTAAATAAGCTGCAGTGATGAAATCCTGGGTAGCAGAAATAATAGGTTCTCCGTTCTTGGGAGTGGAAAGATTATTTTTCACTCCCATAAGATTGATCGCCTCGGTTCGCGCCTCCTCTGTTTGCGGTACGTGAAGATTCATTTCATCACCGTCGAAATCTGCATTGTATGGATTACAAACACACTCATTCAGACGGAATGTTCTCCAGGGTCGAATTTTGGCATAATGACTCATGATACTGAGCTTGTGCAGAGATGGCTGACGATTGAAAAGTACAATATCACCATCCTCAAGATGTCTTTCAACAACGTCTCCTATCTTGAGGAATTTTGCCTCATTATCCCGCTTGGCAAATTTCAAAGATATCTTATGGTTGGAATCTTTCTTGACGATTTGTTGCGCACCAGGATGAACATTTGGTCCGTTGATAACACACTGACGCAGTTTTTCGATGTTCTGACGTTGAACCCTTTCAGGATATGTAAGATTCTTTGCCACCAATATAGGAACGGCAACTTCGTCGATACCAAGATTCGGATCGGGAGAAATGACGGTTCGTCCAGAGAAGTCCACACGTTTTCCAGACAAATTACCTCGGAAACGACCTTGTTTTCCTTTCAACCGTTGACAAAATCCTCGAATCGCCTTTCCGAAACCAGGTTGCTGAAGACCTGGAACGTCGCTGTTGACATACATGGCGATTTGTAGTTGAAGAAAATCCCATTGCTCCATAATTGTTTGAACTGCCTGACCTTTGTGTAGTGCTGCTCTTAGCAAAGAGGCCATGCTAACAATCTCGGCAAGTTTGGTGGTAATATCATCCTCATTGCTTCCTCCATCTTGCTGAACAGATGGCCTAATGCAGATTGGGGGTGCCGGAACGAACTGCCATAGAAACATCTCAGGGCGACCTTCAGCGGGATTGATTCCAAGAAGTTCGCAATCGCTCGGCGTAATCAACTTGAATAGGTTCAGTACCCTCAATGGGTGTAGATCCTCATACACTTTCTTTACATGTTTCTCCAACTCTGTATTGTGCTTCTTTGCTTCTTCGAAGGATTTTTGGTATTCAGCCATTCCAGGTGGAACTACCTTCTTAGCTGCAGTAGACTTGTTGTATTTTGTGTATTTGTCATGTGCCAATCGAACGGGACTGATTTTTCTGATTTGACCGTTGGTAGCATTGCAATGGGGGCATTGACTTGCTTTTCGACATTGTTCGTTGATCTTCTTACAGATTTGCGTGCGCTTTAGATTGTCGATACCCGGCTTTCGTAACTCTTTTAAGAATTGTCGTCGCTCGGCATCAGTGAGTAGAACTCTGGCGCATGTCTTTGAAGGTCAGCATCCGGCTACTCGCACGGAGATCAAGCTTTGGAAATACCTTGCAAACGTTTTGTAAAATCATGATAATTAATTTCAAGTATCCAATGTGAAAAGCTGGAAGCGGTAATCTAACATGACCAAAATGACCATTGCAGTCTTGGAGACCTTTATCACAAGTATCGCAACGCCCAGATTTGCTGGAAGTACCCTGGGAGAGCGCATTAGTAGGTAAAATTCATAGATCGAGACGGATTTCCCCTACCAATCTTGGGTCAACAGGGCCATGGGGAATAGCAGTCCGACCAGCGTCGACATTATATAGCATTTTATTCGAAACCTCTATAACACCCTGGTTGACAATGTCTTGGTTTGACTGGATTCCGAATTTCAATTCTTTGAATCGTTTCGGAATCTTGTCGACGACTTGCGCCTTAATCGACATGCCGCTGGACATCATGGGCATACTGTTTATGTGCTACCGGCAATGATGCATAGACAGGTGAAGCTATTCGAGGATGTGCTTAAGATTATGTTGAGCTTTTTTGCTATCGCATTATTGTTCCAACAGGATCGGATTGAGTAAAATTCGGGGTGTCGAAGTTGGTGGGCAGCGTGATGATGATGGAGATGTCAAGTCAAATTGGTAGATTCGGATTTGATCCGCAGAAATTTTGGTATGGTTGGTTCCGAAAAAAAAAAGGTTCAGCCTGGCACATTCACTGTAGAACCGAACCCCGCAATCATGAAGCTCATTTCAAGCCTTGCTTTATCGGGACTAGCGCCAATCCTTATCCACAATGATAAGAGTTCTTCACTCGAGGTCTCTAAGGAGAGGACAGGAATCCTTTTAGATGTGGCTTGAATGCCAAAAGAATGGTACAACACATCCATACAGATGATTGCTTGCATTGCATCCGCTTAGTTGCAGCGCGGCATAGTTATGATGAAAGTTTATTGAAGATCTAGATAGTTCGATATCCATATCCATGTTCTAGTACTCCAAGATGTACTTTAACCGTCTAATTTGCATAGGATTTCTGGTACTGATTGGTGGTTCGAATTGTGATTCGTCAATGGGAAGATATCGTTTTTTGAACTCAGTGTATATCACACACAATATACATGTATATACTACCCCCTCAGACGATATCTACTATTGCAAATCTCACATTGAATTGAATTCGTACAGTGATTATGTATCCGAGATTTTCAATCCCCTTGGAGCTTGAAGATTTCTACTGGAACTTCACATCCTTTCCAAGACTAAAATCTCTCGACCACATTGCGGCAATTTAGATAGCTGTGTAGTTGAGACTTGATATAAAGGTATCATTAAATATTTATGCATGAAGTATTCCTATACTCCTTTCCGAACTTAACATTCTAAACTCATCTCTTCCCTAAGAAGTCATATGCTTCCCATCCTCCCCACCGCGTAATGCAAGAAAAGCTCGTACATCCGTCACATACTGGAGTCCTTCCAAAAGGGGTACTAGATGTAGCAGATCATTATCCGTGGGATCATTGATCCACCCTTCTATGGGTATTGCATTATCTGTCGAATTGTTAGCTTGATTCGATACCTCATATTGATATATATTCACCTTGATGGAACAGATAGCTCACAGGGCTATTGTCTAAAATCATAACTTTACTAAGATCAGGCTCAACAGAGCTGAGATCTTTAATAAAGGCGCCGTTTCGATAGGTACAGTGCTGTCGATAATATCGTGCAGAAAAGAATTTACGCTCTTGTTCTAGCAAATCTATAACCGGGTCTGCGTAATCTTGAAGTGATGCCGTGAAAACAACCAAGTTATACCACTTGCAGACCTGCGAATCCTGTCAGTGAAATTCCTTTATGGCGTACATAGCTGCTTACACGTCGCAAAAATTCATCGCAGTATGGCCTCTTATTCACATAATACAATATTGGATGTTGAGGACCAGCGCCCCCTGCACCCATGAGATTTGTGATTTGTACTTCCACCATATGGCCAGCACTCATTCGACCTCCATAATTCATACTGTGTATCAAAGTTTCGTCCAGGTCGAGAATAAGAGTTTTCTGGGTGAGTTTGCCCACGGGAGCATCAAGAGTATAGGATGGTTGTCGTCGAGGTATGAGGGGTCGCGGTGGTGCTGGAGCTCGTGGATATTTTGTCATGAGGAGAGAGGAAGTTGCGGGGGACGTAGGTGACTTCATCATCGCAGCAGCCATGTCGGTAGCGGACATGGAGCCGCCGGATCCATCACTCTGAGTAGTTGTTGACGATGCCTTCCGGTGCTTCCGCTGCCTCAAATTTTCATCGCTGTGAATCTCGATGCGAATGGATCTCCTCGCGGGTGAGATCTCGTCAGAACTTTGCAAGGATTTTGAACGTGTTTGGCGATTCGACGTTTTCGTTGCAGATTTGTCTGTCTCGCTAAGGAGCCGGTCGTTGTCTGATTCAGACTCAGATGAGATGAGGGACGAGGAATTCGGCGAGGGAGAATCTCTCGATGAGGATGCGTGTACCGCCGAAAACTTCCCGTTGGCCAAATGACTTATATTACTTTTCTCGGAAATGGGCGATCCCCCCGTCGATTGTGTGATTGAATGCCCAGTCGTGCCACCAAATAGTTTTCTGAATTGAGATATTGGGGCAAAATGACCCCGTTCATTATACAAGCAAGCTATAACGTATACCCCCGGCGCAACAAGAGTAGATAGCACCCATCGTATAGAGTCATAAAGCATTCTCGTTATACCCACATGTTCACTTGTATGATAAGCCATGCCTTCCTTGTGTAGTAGTGGTGTAGATTCGTGTATTGTATTTTCATCATCGGCATTCGAGTTCTGGCGCACTCGTCTTGATCCAGTCCTTTCGGCTCCTCGCTGTATACCTCTTCCCGCGAATTCCTTCTAGATTCTGACGTAGTTACGGATGCCAATACATTTCCCAGAGAATTTGAACGCGAAAGTGAAGGAGAGTGGGTAGGAGAGCCTCGCCCCGAAAGGATATTCAAAGAATTCATAATGGTTTCCGATCCATGGAGGAAGGTTTCTAGCAATCGACCATAAACAATGGAGATGCGCGATAATCCAACTAAAAACGCTAGGAGCGCAAAGCTCCAAAAGTCTATGATATATGAGTTCGGTTCGGAAAGTATACTTGCGTTTATCTTTCCTAAAATCCCGAATGGTGTTTTCGCGCAAGTTATCGTCGACTTGAATGAAAAAATGGAAAGGAGTGAAGGTTGTGAATTATTGGTATATCGTAGAAGCGTATCGTTGTTAGTGTACTCGAGTAGGTATGGGGTGCTCCGTACGGTACAGGTATATGTAAAGTACAAAGGCAAAGTCGCTGCTCTGATCAAAAAAGGATCTTGGAGAAGAGATTAAAACAAGCTAAACTTTTGGAGGAAATCGCTGTTCTAGATGAAGAAAATGATTGACCTCGGAAGAAACAGAGGAAGGGGGAGAGGGGGAGAATGGGAAAAAGCGTGTAGATGGGAGTGGGAAGGGGAATTATAAGTTATGAGAATGTCGACGAGGATGAGTGAGCGTCCGAATTATAATGATCACATGAAACCGTGTTAATATCTGGGTAGGTACAGTACAGTTCCAGATTATCTTCAACAACACAACACAACACAATGGGAAGGAGGGATTGTTCACAAGTAGGACAACACGATTGGGGATGGCTGATGAGTGAATGGATACGAATGCTAGTATACTGCGGGTTGTTGAATGCTTTCCAATTGCACTCGCTGCACTCACTCCTTAATGCAAACTCACTGTTCAACTCCTAGACCGTTCTCGAGGAGTTACTTCCTTCTGCTTAATTAGGTTCGGTTGGGAGGTACGGTTGATATAGTTTGCATTCGATCATCTGTATGGTGAGGTTTCTCATTTTGATGGAACCTGCCCCCCTAGATTACCTCGATACGGACCAGATAGTCTTCGTTCAAGGTCAAGCTTCGCAAGGAGGCCGGTATTATTCACAGAGTGACAGAGTGACAGAGTGTACGTAGTGGACTCTGTGCTGTACCTAGGTAGGTAGCAAAAGCATCATACAGTCCATTGCGCTTTGAAACCACACGAAACTCTAAGATACACGATAGCTGTTCATTCAATCCCATTCCGAGGCTGTATTATCTTGAAGAAGAAAGAATTATTGAATTGATGTTGCTTTTTACACTGGAATTGGGAATATGGATCTTGGATCTTGGATCTTCCGAGTTGCGTTCAAAAAGTAATAAATCTATGATCCCCTTCATCCTGAGTCACCCGTCCCCGCACTTTTAGCATTCTAGTATCGTAGTAGGTCTGCCAAAAAAGAGATCTTCAACGAACACAATTCTTTTATGCTCTGCAAAATTGAGACATAAGTTAGGATAGGATACAACTTTCAAGGTATCCATTCAAAATTCGACATTGGGAAGAACCCGAATACGACAGTAACAGTGACAGTATCAGTAACTCCAAACAATTCAAATCCGATTCAGAAATCCCCATCTGCAAAACTTCATCGAGGGGCAATCGCACTCCGCACAAATATTCGACCTCGTCAACTCCAAGCAACCACACACCACTTACTACCCGAAATCTTTCCCCTCGAAATTTATCCACCTCCAAACTTTGACCGTCACATCCAATCTTTGAATCAAAAGAGATATGCCTCCAGTTCATAGTGGAGGGTATGCGCCAAACCTTGGTGCATACTTAAAATCATTAAAGAGTCAACCAGTTGAGTCATCCATAGAAAATTTGATATCGTATGTACCCTTCCATAATCTTCAATCAACAAACGACTAACACATTCCAGACTCTTAAAACGACGACAGATAAGGACTTCGAGATCATGCGCCATAGCTACAGCTCATTTACTACTCCAAGTTGTCGCAAAGCAAAGATGGACGGATATCACAAAGCTTTTGGAACGGGTTCGGAAAGTAGGACAAAGGTTGATTGAAGCACAACCAAGGGAAATGGTCGTTAGCAATATCGTTCACAGAGTCTTGGGTATGATCAGAGACGAAGCAAAAGAGGATCGCAGCGAGGATGTCAGTGATTCAGCATCGACAAGTCAAATTGGTTCGCCCATGCGTGAGGGCTTCAGCGATGTGGCATTACCAAGGGCGTCACACAGCTCGCGGCCTCCTCTAACAACATCACACACTTCCTATGCTGCCCAGTATAACATGCCTGTGCAGCAATCAATGTTCAACCTCCTCTCCGCTGCCCCTTCGCCGGCCTCCACGCCCCCAGGAACCGCGTCTCCTCATGGCAGATCTGTGGTAGATATGACTTCACTTGCGCATAAGATGGCCTCTAGCACGAAGGATCTCAAGGCCGAAATCATACAGGGTATCGAGGAAATTATCGAGGAACTCGATCAAGTCGATGATCAAATTTCTAGTTATGCGCAGGAGCAAATTTCTGAGAAAGAAGTTATACTCATTCACGGCTCTTCAAGGAGTGTCCAAAAGTTCCTACTGAAAGCCGCGGAAAAGAGAAATTTTATTGTAATAGTTGCTGAATCGTACCCAAATGACCATTCTACGACTCATTCTACGATTACTGGAAAAGGAGAGCAAGAGACCGATGACGATTCGGACGCAGAGACCATGTTAAAGCCACTTGCGGCTGCTGGAATCACGGTTATTGCGATAACAGATGCTGCAGTATTTGCAGTAATGCCGAGAGTTACCAAGGTTATTTTGGCTACTCATACTGTTATTGCTAACGGTGGATTGGTAGCCGCAGCTGGCGCACGCATAATAGCAAAAGCTGCAAAGTTTCATAGAATTCCAGTCATTGTTGTTAGCGGTGTCTATAAGCTCAGTCCGGAATATCCTTTCGAGTTTGAATCGCTCATTGAATATGGCGATCCTGGAAATGTAGTTGGATTTGAGGCCGGTGGGTTTGTAGATAAGGTTGAAGTCGACAATCCTCTTTTCGACTATGTCTCCCCCGATTTAGTTGAACTTTATATTACCAACTTGTAAGTTTTCACAATGTAATTCGATGAATACTACTAACAAATTCAACAGAGGAGCCCATGCGCCGTCTTATCTATACAGGATAGTTGCAGAGCACTACAAACCGGAAGACATAAATTTTCATAAGCCAGAACTCCAATTGTAAATGTAATTAGGTGGTTTGAAAAATGAGAATAATCTTCTACGGCTCCAATTTGATTCCATGTTATGCACTTCTTTTGATGGGGGTAATTAATTAGGCTCTGTCTGTACAGCTTTCACTGCAAGCATAAACTTTATACTGAAGAGCCCCCAGCTCTGATTGCGAAAGGTATGATTCTACAGCCTAGTAGTGTACGAGGAATCCATCTATGGAAAGCTCCAAAGGCATCGCAATACTAGGATGTTCGGAGCTCGTGCTTTGAGCCAAGCTCTAGTGGTGGAATTATCGATATCAATAACTTGGATCACAATGACGTTTGTAATGCAACCAGCAAACGGTATATTCTCTTGGTACCAATAGTCATTCTCGACTCTCTTGCTACCGTGGCTGCCTTCATTCGAACGCGTAATCTTGCAGAATGGTGACTTATCTTCTCGTTTAAGCATGTTGTGAGACGGAAGGGGGACAGAGATTGGCAGATATGAGTGATTGCTGATGTGGGGGTGCTGATCTACGACAGGGCTGAATATATAGCTCTATTGAGTCGATCAGGTTGCCTTTTGTTGAAAAGCTCAAGCTATTACCATTTTCTAGGATTTTATCCAAACATTCCTTTCTTGCTCTATCCTTCGTTGTTGTCAAAATACCATCTTGCCACCATTACTTCTTCAGTCGTTGCGATCTGTAGTTTTGGAACCATGGATCAGACTGCCCCTCCTCCATATAGCGAAACCGATGTCTTTTCAAATACCAATACTACGATCCCAACACCCACAACGACAGAAGCAGATGATGCATCAAGAGTGAATGGAAGAGCTCGGTCAGATTCATCATCGACGGAAAATTCGTTGATATATACTCCTCCTTACTCACCAAACGAGCCTGATGATCAACGTAAGCACATTTACTTTAGCTCCTTGATCGAACGGTGCGCTCGTCTCGTACAGAGATTCATTTGCATATTTAATGGAAAGAGCAAGAGAGCTTAGTTGGAGGTTGAATTTTTTTGGTGTTTTACATAGCTCCTAACCCCCTGCTATTCTAGATTCAGAAAACAGTCCCAGAAATCTATCTCCTCACAACTACTTCGAGTCACGACCATTACCGCTGCAATTTTCAGCTCCCAGAATTACTCAGCATGAAATATGTGTTACCCTGAGAAGTGCACCAGATGATATCCCCATCCCATCTTCCGCGCCAGACTATGGCATCACACAGCAAGATTGGTCAACGTTTGTGAACTACTTACTACCAAACCACACCCTCAATGTCAACCACGATGTTGCAAACCGTAAGCTCAAAGCTGAATTAATTGACGAGCGCATGCACAGACTTACGCTCAATGAACATGATTATTCTAGACTTGACATGAATGAAGTTCAAGCGCAGCTTCGTCCTCTTCGTCACCCCATCACTGCATCCAATACGGATTGGATAGGACGGGTGGATGAAGTGATCAAAACTTGGAATTCTGGGTTCTTTCTTCCTCGTGGATTGGAGATTCTTCGCATTGATGTCGAACAGCCTGAGTTATTTCGGGATAGAGACAATAACATTCCTGGTTCTTGGATACCAGATGAAGAAGAAGAGTCGCGCTTTCCCGAGCGAAACCGGGGTCGGAGAGGCTTTTTGAGTTGTTATTCTCCGTGTGGTCAAGGGACTCGGAGGTTCAGGCTAGGTTCTATGGTTGCGGATGATGAGGGACTCAGAATTGGAAGGAACGGTGTTGTGGCCAACTCGAACGGTTTGCGTATTGGTAACATGTTTGTTGCTGATGATAAGGGAGTGCGAGTTGGTGGTAGTCGAGGGATTGTAGCTGATGAAAATGGAGTTGGTATTGGCGGTCGTCGGTTCGGAGGTAGAGGGAGAGGCAGTATGCATGCGCCGGAGATTAATCGAGGACGGGAACAAGAGCCAGAAGGATGGCATAGGAGGAACGGATGGGGAAGAGGGGGCACACACTCGCGAGAGGCTAGCGGGAGATGGGCAGAAAATCCAGAAGGACGGTATGAAAGAAGAGGAAGAGGTGGTCTACAAACGCAGGATCACCACAGAGGAGGAAGACACGAATCCGAAGAGTCTCACCGTGGTCGCTCACAATTGCATCACGATTTCCACCAAAGAAAACAAAGAGATCATTCCTCTTCATCCTCCTCATCTTCATCCAGCTCCTCCAGCTCCTCCTCCTCAACATCCCTCGCTTCCCTCCCCTCCCCCGACCATCTTCCCGATCACCAACTCCTCGCCGCCAAAGAATCCCTACTAGCGTGGCTCCACCACCCCGAATATCCTACGACGCAACAAACCATTCAACGATTAAGACAAGACATCCAATCCGCGAAGAAGAACAAGAACAAGAACAAGAATAAGAAGAATCCTAATCCCAACATCGCTAATTCCGCATCCACAGAAGACCTCGCCACCCTCCGCAAAGAAGTCGCAGATCTCCTCCGAAAATTCAACGACGAGCAGAAATCTCAAAAAACCATTCGCAAGATCCTGCGCAAAGAACAGCGAGGATTGAAAGAAGTGCATAGGAAAGAACGAAAAAGCACACGCAAAGCGGAGCGAAAACGCGCGAAGAAAGATAAGAAGGATAAGAAAAAGAAAGAAAAATGTAACAAAAGAGATCTTTCACATGGTCTACCCTCTGCGCCTATACCCACCTATCCAGACATCCCGGAGATACCCAGCGCGAGATTTCCACCGCTTCCAAATCTTCCTGCTCCTTCATTCCACACCCCGTTTCTCGGGATGCAGAATCCTAGCGTGTCAACTATGCCCGGAGGGACATGGCCGTTTCGCTCTTCTCCTCTTCCTCACCTGCAGCCTCACATCCCCACTCAAATCCCAAGATCTTCCATTCCTCTCCATCCTCCCGTTCCTTCCCCCTACGCACAAAATTCCTCGCATATCTACGCTCAAGCTTCTGCTCTCCTAGCGAGTGCGATGGCTAAGGAAGTCGAAGCTAGGACTCTAGGGGTCGTTTTAGAGAGTGTGTGTTTGAATGAGGGAGAGAGAGATGGCGATGTATTGGAAATAGAGAAGGAGAAACAGGAAGTAGAGAGGCTTCTGGAGGAATCTGGGGAGTTGAGGAGGGAGGGGAAGAGATTGATGGCGGAGGCGACGCAGATGGATGGAGGGTTTGCGAGGGAGATTCAGGAGCGGGAACGCGAGGGAGATGGGGAGACGTGGGCAGAGTGGCTTGGAAGTAATAGGGGTCAGAGTACTGGGATTTTTGGGAGGCAGTTATGAATGCGTGTATTGGTTGATTGATAATGCGGTATCTTTTGTATTCCGTCTAAGCGTTATTGGATTTGGATCTTCAATCCGCGCTGAACGTTCTGAGGGTTACGTTAATAAGTTCGGACGAATTTATTTCAATATCTAAACCCCAAGAATGTCTTGATCAGGACTTGTTCACTTGCTTTCAACTATCTATTGCTCTTCTGACATGGCGTGAAAAGCCTATTTATATCGTCCTGATTACTTTTATTTGTTTCTGTTTCATCGATATCTAGGTACAATGTGAATATCTCCTCAACCTCATCTCATCCCATCCCGTCCCATCAATTACCTTCCTGGAACATCCAAAAGAACACCACCGTCAACTGCAATAATCTCTCCATTAACATAGTTATTCTTCGATAAGAATAACACAGCCATTGCCATTTCCTCATCACTATACACATCATTAGCTTTCCAGCATTCTCAAACCCAAAGAGAGAGAGAGACAAAACACATACCTTCCACCCCTCTGCATAGGCACATGACCCTTCTGCTGAACCTTCTCCTCATCCAAATGACTCTTCTGCGTCTCATCACTCTCCCCCGTCGTCATCTCACTCGGGAAATATCCCGGCGCAATACTATTCACCCGCACGCCAATCTCCTTGAACTCATAACTCATCAACTTACTCAAATGCACCGTCGCGCCCTTGGCCGCATTGTACGAGAAATGTCCCTGCGCATGTCTCATAATTCCACTCATGCTACTAATCACAATGACAGAGCTGGACATGCGTCCATGAGCCTTCTGAGCCGCCTGTAGCAGCGGAAGAAAACAGACCGTGGTAAAATAGACGGCCGAGACGTTCGTGTTAAAGGTCGTGCCCCATTCCTCGAAACTTTCCGAATTGAACAGTTTATCTTTCAGCGCGACGGCATCCGAGGAATTGGGCTCGGCTTTGGGTCCGGAGATCCCCGCCCCCGCGAGGAGCAGACTGATGTATTTCTCCTTCTTGCTGATTTCGGAAACGAGGTTTTCGAGATCCGTTTTGCTGGTTACGTCACAGGGACCAATTCTGGAGGTTGGGGATTAGGTTAGATACGCTACCGAATGTGTCTATCGTACCTGTTGATGGGTAGATGATAGAGAAGGAGACCAGGTACGAAACTCACGGGATAATAGAACCTCCTGATGTGGGCGAGTGTTGCTTGGCTGCATTTTCTAGAGCTTCCATTCGACGACCTGTGATGTATACTTTTGCTCCATTTGCAGCTAATGTTTGGGCTGCCCTGTTTGATTATCAGTAGATATTCAAATATAAAAATTTCCAGATATGGAGAGAGAGGGGGAGGGAAAATACATTAATCCAATACCAGTTCCGCCTCCCGTGATGACGCAAACATCATTCTTCATAGAGAAGAGATTCTCAGCTCGAAGTTCATTTGTACCAACCATTTTGAAGTTTTAAAGTTTGAAGTAGAAAGGGAGAAGATATCAGTTTGTCTTTGTGTTGTGAGATGTAGTAGTCAAGTAGAAGAGATTAGCAAGAATTATATACAAAAGTTGAAAAAAACCCATCACCTGTTCTTTGTTCCTACCTACCTTATGCACCGGAGGACTTGCTCCTTGATCTGATATTAACAATGGAATGTTTGTTAGTTCCATACGTCACTGCACTTTGGTTTGCGGGCCGTTTGACGTGGGGGAAGGAATACAATATGTAGCCGCCACTGGTCGCTTGTAGCTCCCGCCAAAGCTAGAGCTAATTGTAACAACCGAGAAAGATCGATCGATGCCGAAATCATTCATCAGTGGTGGGGGGATTAGACAAATGCATGTTTTGGAGAGAATAAGAATTACTCGAGTAGATGGCGAATTACGCATATCAATGAAGAATTCTCATTCTAGATATAAAGCCCTCCTAAGAATTGATCCATGAGATTGATCAAAAGGCACACAAGTGCTGACCTAGTATTCACATGAAAACTTCTCATGGGTACTTCAATACTTGCATGAGGTGTACACATATTTATTATCCTTTATATTCCCTAAGATATCGTGAAAATCATCATAGTACCGAATCTGCCTTATGGTTCTACTCATTCTTCATGAGCCATGGTATATTTAGAAAGATCAAGCGCATTGCGCAGCGAATCTCCTCTCCCCTCACCTCCATTGTTGTACATATTAAAGTCTTCGAGGTGGTCGGGAGGTCTTTATGATGATTCCTCAACCAAGACCTTGTTCTCTTCCAAAACCTTTGCTAGTTCTCCATTTTGGTGCATTGCGACCAAAATATCACATCCACCGATAAATTCCTTGTTGACATAAAGTTGGGGTATGGTTGGCCACTCGGAGTATTCTTTGATTCCTGTTTGACATGCATGTTAGATTCCATGTAGCATACAACAAGGATTGGTGTTTCTGGAGACAAACCTTGTCTTAAACCTTCATCCTCAAGTACATTAAGAGCAGCAAACTTCTCTGGGTTCAAGCCTTGCAGGCTCAAGATCTGAATAGTTGCCTTTGAGAAGCCACACATTGGGTTTTCTGGTGTGCCTTTCATGAAAAGGACAACTGGCTTTGAGCCAACAACTTGATCAATCTGCTTGCGAACTTCTGTAGAAAGATATCTGGATGCGATGGGGGAGAATCGAGGGGTCGAGAATTTGGAGGCAAATACCGCGGGGCGGGCAGCCTGTCGGAACATCTGATTAATGTTAATTAGTATTCCAGGTAATGTTTTTAGGTTCTCAATGACTTGGAGAAGCTCGACATACCGATGACAACATTGGTTTGGCAATCATATTGAAATATGATATCTTTTTACTGTACAAGATTTGTGGAATTTGATGTATTTTTTTGGGTGGCCTTGCCTCTTGATTGACAATGTTTAAGAGCTTCGGAGAATGGAGGTTCGGAAGAGCTAAGCATTATCGAACCAATCAATGTCTGTGGTATGTAATATTATCGATAACTGCACTCAGCCTTATGAATCAAATCATTCGATAGAGAACATCCAATAACAATGAATAATGATGAGTGAATAGAGAGTATTGAATCATTCTAGATTCCCATTCTTTTTATTACAAATCCCTTCTTCCGTTACTGTAGCATGTAAAAAATCCTCAACTCCCACACTCTCACACACAATCAATCTTCCAATTGCTTCCCAATATTCAAGTTATCGAACTCATCAAAATCTTATTCACCATGTTGCAAATGATCCATACCGGGCGTGACGAGCACCGAACCCGAGTGTCTGGAACATCACACCCTTTTACGGCTGCGGATCATGCTTCCGATGGTAAACGTCACCTCCTCCTAGCAGCCAGTGGATCCGTCGCAACCATTAAAATCCCCAACATCCTATCTGCTCTATCACATCATCCCAATCTCTCAATTTGTGTCATCCTTACCAAATCTGCAACCAATTTTCTCCAGGGTCAAAGCATAGAACAACCACATATCGATACTTTCCACCGATACGCCAACGTGCAAGGTGTGTTCCTTGACGAGGAAGAATGGATCCATCAATGGAAACGTGGTCAGAGTATTTTGCACATAGAGTTGAGAAGATGGGCACACATGCTTGTCATTGCGCCATTGAGCGCCAATACGATGGCTAAGATTACGGGTGGTTTTAGCGATAATTTGCTTACGAGTGTGGTGAGGGCATGGGATACTACCGGAGAAGTGGAAGCTTCTACTCAGAATAGTATGGATACGAATGGAGAGACGGTTTTCAGCGGCAAAAAAAGAATAGTTGTAGCTCCGGCGATGAATACCGCTATGTGGAGACATCCAGTAACGAAGAGTCAAATCAAGATCTTGGAGCAGGAATGGGGTATTGGTCCTGGTGGGGATGAGGGCGAGGGATGGTTCGAGGTTTTGCGACCTCAGGAAAAGGAGCTCGCTTGTGGAGATGTAGGGGATGGAGCCATGAAGGATTGGAAGGAGATTGTGACAGTAATTGAAAAGAGGCTAAAGCTGGAAGCATAATTGGCACTGGGAGGTGATATGCTGGCAACTTTTCTTCAAGGGAATGTAACCTCCACGGATGGAGGGCCAATTATATCTAGCTGTTGTGGGTGTCGAAAAGTGTCTTGCCGTTTTCAACAGGTTGCGGCGTAAAGTTGGCGTTCGGAGTATGGAATTGCATCTGTTATAAAGGTTACCTCAGATACCTTGGACTTAGTATGTTCAGCTTGATATTCCGTATTTTCCTATTACCCTTGTTGAAATGTCTGAAAGTTAGACATTGAAAAATCAAAATCAAGATTAAAATGTAAGTGAGGATGGAGACTAAACCTTGGCTAGCCCAGAAGAGTGACGGAAGATCTTTCCTGAAGTTCAAACATTGTAATCAACGAAAACAATTACAAACGCCAGATTGCTCAAGAAATACAGTTGTAGGTGGAATTACAAAGGTCACATTGGAAGCGCATACAATCGATCATCGAATCTGATATTGAGGCATTCTGTACCCTATGAATATCAATCTCATAGCTAGAATCACTCTACACTTCATTAGATCTTTCATTTCATTCGTCACACTCATCAATTCTTGTTTGTCTCAGTTCAACACTTTTCCAAAAAGCCTCCCGAAAACATTGCAAGTAATTGCATCATAAACCCCCCAAAATATTGATGCAGAGCACTTCACAATGCTAGTAGCCTTTAGCACTCATCCCATAATGGAATGCTCTGCTCACAGATATACATGATTACAGCTACCTACCAGACGGCCATCGGCCGAGGGAGTGTGCTCTGTAGGGTCATGACATTGGAGCCAGAAGTATGGGTGCTCACCTGCAGAATCCCGAGATAGAACATGCGAGACCACAATAAAATTCTTAATTATACAATCAAAGGGTTATTTATTTCTGTTTATGGAGAAGAATTTCATTATTGTATTTCATGCGGTGAAATTCCATTGTGAACACGATGAATGCACATGTTGTTCAGACAGTTCCTTCCTCCTTTAAAATCGGGATTGTTTTAAAGCAACTTTCATTTTCACTTTCAAGTCCAAAGCCTCAACACAACATTTCTGAAAGCATCCAAATCCCTTCTTCATCCACGAAGAAATTCATATTTCTCTCCCAGTATAGTTCATCCATACATACATAGTGATATATTCAGACGTCACAATGACACGACAAGCCAACCATCCAAAAGACTTTCCAGCCACCCACCGCAAATCGCTCGATGGAAGTAAAGCACATGGCGCAAAATCAAAACCCAAGACATCCAAAGTATCCAAGACAGCACCAACACCCAAACAATCCCGAGAGCAGGCCAAGAAATCCATCGTCGTAAAACCAATTCCCAAGAATGAGGTTCGGAAACTTCAACAGAGCGGTAAAGATACACGTCCATCCCAGCTTCCCAAACATGCTCATGGAGCTGAATCATCTCTTCAACCCGAGGATCTTTCTTCTGCTTTCGAAGGCGAGTATTGTACTTCCATATACTATACTATACTTATTTGATAGTGTGAAACTGACTCAACTCCAGAATCCCTCGAAGAAGCCCGAACCACATTCTACGTGCCGGAAAAGCCGCGTTCGAAGAAGCCCACACGGGTCTTCTCCAAAAACTCACCAAGGCCCAAACCACCGATCAAGCCTTCCTCCAAACCATCACCCACAACGCACAAGCGCTCAGCGCGCCCTTGGCCACGCAGAAAATCCAAATGACGGTGCAGCAAAAAGGACGGCGCGTTTCCGAAATCGTCGAGATTGGCCAGCGCGTTGCGCAATTCCGACAGACGGTTGAAAAGGAAGAAAAGAAGCTCGAGGGGTATTGGCAAGAGTGGGAGGGCGTACAGTCTGAGTTCAAGATATTTGCGACTCGGGTGTTTGGGGGCGAGAGGTTCAATGAGGAGGATGCGGATGAGGGATACTATGTCGATATGCTGTTGTTGAGTGCTGAATACACGGCCCAGATGAATGTTTTGTTGGAAGAATTGGATGAGGTGGGAAATGAGGTGATTAAGAAGATGAAGGCTTCGGAGAAGGTATGATGCTCTTGTTTTTACTGTGCAGGAAGGCACACACATATTAATACATACATTTATACTGACAACTACATTCCGTGCAGGAAATCGATGTAAAAACAGACAAAGTACGACAAAGAATTGTAGGCGCAATGATGTGGTGAATGGGGATTTATCTTAATTTGCTCACTGGTATTGAGCTGCTCGTGCTGTGTTGTTTGGGATGGGATGCACGATGCGAATAGACACTAGCCATATTTTCATATTTGCTCATACTCATGTCCATTGGACAATGATATTGCTATATAATTTTGCTGGGAGGAGCTAATTAAGTTTAATACCTACATATACATACAACACAGTCAGTGTATTATACACTCACTCTATACATCTGTACATCAAAATCCACATAATAATCGAATCTTTCAATTACGTTTTAACATCCTGCAAAGCAAAGATTGCTTGAATTTTGACGAGTCTTCTACATACTTCCTCTCCGATGAATCAGATCCCCCTTCCAGCCCAGCCGTATGTTGAAATCGTTGAATCTCGGCTATATACCAAACTCTAGCTCGTATGCATTATAGCATTCCATCAGAAACCAAAATTTCCTGATATCTAGACTTCAAAGACTCGACTCTCGATGTTGAGATTGCTGGTCATGAATGAATGAATGTACGCTTCCTTCAAGACATTGAGAGCAATGTTCCCAAAGCCAAGCAGCACATCACACCAGACTGACGAAATGGGGACAAACACGAACATTATCTTTCATAAATCATTGCTGTGATATTCTCTATTCTATCAAAAAATACACAAAAAGCCAGTCATCAACGCTGATGCGACTCTCTCTATGCAAACAGATATCTCTATGTCGCTGAACCAAGCCCCAAAGAAAAGCAAAAGCAAACCAGGCTGCGCCATAAAGTAGCCAATCAATTTTTTTCCTCCCGCCGTCCAAAAGTGCAAATGCGAGAGACGAAACAAGAAAAGAAGACGATCTGGCTGGTTGGAGAATCAATCTCCACTGTACAAGCGAATCCCATAGCCAGAACGATCCAGAGTACCGAATTACCCGAATCCAATCAATGGAATGGGGATGATTCATGCACCAACTTCATCAATGACAACACCCCATTCGTGCTCTACGTTTCCGTACATGATGTCGACCAACCATTGCTTGACCTTTGCAGCGTATTCTCCGCTGTTGCCCTTGACCATGGGGATATCGATATCCTTCTCTCTGTAGTTGATTTGTGCAACGGGAACGACGAAGTATGCAGTTCCACAAGCGAAAGCCTCTATGACACGGCCTTCTTTGGCGGTCTCGGCAAGCTCATCCATGGTGAAGTTGCGCTCCACGATTTCAAGCTCGGGGATACGTTCTCGGATGAGTCTGTAGTTTCGAGGTTAGAACAATTTTCAAGGCAATGAGTCAAGAGGATACTTACTGCAAAACACTTCTTCTGGTAACACCATCCAAAATAATTTTGTCCTTCAAAGGAGCAGTAATCAACTGCTTCTTACCCTCCTTAGTTTCCCACACAACCATAAAGTTGCTGGCTCCAGCCTCGGTAACCATTCCATCGAGCAACCACAAAACTTGATCATAGCCACGGGCACGAGCTTCCGAGTTCGCCATCAAAGTAGGTCCATAGTTGGCTCCTACCTTTGCGAAACCGAATCCACCAGGCCAGGCACGAACACCTTCTTGACTGGCAAGGAGCTTCATTCCCTTGGGCGAATCCATTGAAGGCATGAAGGTGGAGATGATGAACATTGTGCATTCCTTAGGGGCAGCAACACCAACTACGTATTCGTATTAGTGATCTGTCTAGTAAAAAGTATACTTCACACTTGACATGGCGTCAAAGTCAAAATCTAGCAAAGGGTATACTCACGTGCTCCAGCGCTACCAATCATGGTGGGTCGCAAGTAGAGGAAAGTACCAGGTTCTGGGAGCCATTTAGGACCGTCCACAGAAACCAAAGCAACGATGAGTTTCTCCAACTCCTTGGGATCGAATCCTGGCAGCGAAATACGGGTAGCGGAAGTGAGCATTCGCTGACAGTTGCAATCCGGTCTGAACAATCTGAGTTTTCCGTCGAATCCACGGTACATTTTCATGCCCTCGAAACATTCAGTTGCATAACTAAAATGAGTCAATATCTATATTCGGAATACATAATTGGTCAAAAATCACAGTATGATTCTTGTTTGGGTTGTGATATGAGACGTCTGTTCGGAGATCCTATCCCATCCCACATCATCCTCAAACGAGAAAAATGGTGGCTATGGCTCAAGCGCCTCCCATCTAGCAAACAAAACACCACAACGAAAAACAGAAGACAACTTACTGTAAAACAGAAGCCGTGGGAGCCAAAGAAAGATTTCCATATGGTTTCAACTCTGGTACACCCCATCCCGTCATGTTGTTCCACACGGCTGTGACCATGTGGTCGGTACATTGAGAGGCAGTATTGATGATTGGGTCGCCTGCTGCAGGAACATTCATAGGAGTGGTGGTTTTAGTGACCTTGAGTAAAGATGCATCTAGATGAGGAAGAGTACCAAATTCTGTGGTTGCAATCTTTTTGGTGACGGCGGCAGCCAAGAGTTCATCGGATTGCTGAACATCTTTAGGAGGAGTTTGTGAGATTGCTGATGGAGCCATGGTGAATATGATGTGTGATTTTATGGTAACCTGATCCCCAATTGATACTTGAGAGAAAAAGTAAAAGAGTGTAGGAAAGGGAAAGTATTGATTGAAAACTTCTTAAGAAAATCTAGTAGTCTTGATGTCAAAAAAAGGTTGCAGGTGATTAAGAGAAATGGAATTCGTGGACAAAGAAAGGATTTCTAGAGTTTATATAGAATGAACTAATAAATTTATTAGTAAAAGGAGTTTCGTTTGAAATTTTGAGTCACACCCCAACAAACAATTTTGGACAATTTTACTGGAGGGACTCGAGGGAAGGAAGTGGAAGGGGAAGGGAAAGGGACCCAGGGGAGTGGAATCTACAGACATGCACAGATAAGATTCTCATACTCATAAACCCATAAATTTATAAATTTATAAAAATATCAAAATGTATATTTGACAGAGAAAACTCAAACTCAACCTTATGGCACTAGCCAATCTCTGTGGGAATCCTACCTGGGTCATCGAGTAATCGAGGCGATGTATCAAAAAAGAAGCCAATCAATTATTATATTCTCATACGCCGCCCACCGCCCATTTGGGGTCTACTTGGCAGGTCCTCCATCGAATCATGGCTTTGGAGTATAAAAATACCTGACGGTTTAGCACGTAGATAGTACGTACGTACGTACCAGATTTCGTGTCTAGAAAGTTGTCATGAATTTTGCTGGTGGGTCACTGCAATGCACGGAAAATCAACTACTATGGAAGTAACGGCACGGAGTACATCGTAGTCAGTCGGGAAGGGCGTGTTATATCAGGAGAATAGTCAAACAGTGAAGATCTACTCCAATGAGTCCGATCATTGAGAATTCAAAAGGGAGATAGATCCATGTAGAAGGGACTGCTGTCAGAAGACTGACCCCCCGAGTTTTGACCTCTAAGCATAAGAAAGTATATCTTGGCGAGGAATGATGGATTGTATGTAACACACGGCTTATTGGATTCTTGCTGCGGTTCATTGTCCGAAACGGAGCCGGACAGGAGACGTTGATGATAAGAAGAAGGCGTTGAAAGTCGTGGATGTGGATGTGGATGTGGATGTGGATGTGGATGTGTGTGCATTGTGGGACATATCAGATATGATGTCGTCAATTATGAACATTTTTCATTTTCACTCTTTCCAATAAAAATGGATGAAAAGAATGAAGTTTGATATGAATCGCTTATTGCCGGTTAACGGTTACACTCGGATACTGAGACTTCAAGATATGCGGAACTGCAAGAAAGATTCGTATCATCAGAAGTCACAAGCACATTCATAACCTGATAGATCGCTGTTTGTAAACATTCAACATTGTCAATTGGCTGTAATGTTTTATCTTGACGGTGGATACCAAGCCATGGCATGTTCTTTGGTCAATTAATCTGATATTTATCTCTATCTTATGTAAAATTAGGTGGTATCTCTCTATCTATGAACTTTTTTTTTTTTTTTGGCTGCCTCTCTACCCTTGAACTTTTCCTTCAGGTTTTGACCCATTTATGCAATGTTTTCCTTTAATCGCTGCTCTTCTTCCAATCGTTCGCGAGTCCTCTGAGCCTCCTCGCCAATACCTTTTACTCCCTTTACGCGTTGTCTTTCTTCATACATGTCTCGACTTTTCAAAATTCTTTGTACGATTTGACCAGCATTGACAAATGCAAATTCATGGTTTCCAATTTCACGATAGATTCCCATTTCCTTTGCAGCGATGTATGGATCATAAGTCAATGGCATGAAACTTGTTGGTCCGTGATAGACGGCATCAGGTACTCCCCATGGAGTTGTTGTAAGATATGCCTTGGAGGGAGTAAAAGGCGCACCAAAGATGACGGCGTTGACATACTGTATAAAGTTAGAATTGCAACCTGGGCGAGATATTTTGGGACGCTTAATACCTTGCATTGCAATACGCAAAGACCTCGTTCGTAGATATTCATGATTGGATAATTGACTCCTTTCCAATGATTGATAACTTCATCATCGTGAACACCAGCCACCACGAAACATGGGGCATAGTCTGCCCCTTTACCAAGACGTTCTTCTACAGCCTCTTTGTTGTACCAGCCTTCTGCCTCAGCGAGCTTCTCTTCCGCCTTTATGACTTGTCGAAGGAATTCAATATGACCCGAAGAAAAGAGATCGAAGCCACCATCAACATATACGACTCGCTGACCAGGTTTTGGGGTAGATCCTTGCATCAATGAACTGAAGACTCCCTTCTCGTTCTCGGTCTCGTCCTCCCTAGCCGCAATCGAAGCTTTCCAAAACCAAACACTTGAGCCTGGCTTCAGTCCAGTTTCATCGGTAGCATACATTCGCATTCTTTCAGTCATAGCTTTGCCTTCAGTGTGTCTCTCCTCCGGAGTTCCAGAGCCATCTTCCCCAGCCAAGAGCTTGGGAAGTGATTTAATAAAGTGCGTTCGTGTGCAGAGTAACATTCGTCCTACAAGATCTGTCGTCGAGATACTTGGCGTTCGCTTCACGACCTTGAATCTACCTGCGGCCTTGACAAATCGATAACAATCTTCCCCACTGCTGTCCGATGTAATATCATCGCCATGAACTACATATTTGCACCCATAATGAGAAATCCATGGCAAAGAAGTAACATATGGCGCATATGATACCGATTGTGTAACCCATCTGCAGGCATCTACTGCCGCGATTCTTGAGGATATGGTATCAGTAAATCAGTCCTCGTCCAATGGTCGTCCTGAATTACCGTTCTTGTAGCGTCATGACCGTAGGTCCTTTGTTCTCGAGAATTGATTCATCTGAATGAATTCCTACAACCAACTCATTCCCCAATTGTCGTGCTTGAAGCATGGCGCCAGCATGTCCTGTAGAAGAGTCAACATGTTAGCATATGAAGTCAGGGGTAAGCTTTCAACATAGCTTCCTGGAACTCGATATAAACAAACATACCATGATGAAAGAAGTCCCAACATCCATCTACCCATATTCTATCCTCTAATATCTCAGGCGCTGGTTCGCCAAATGGACCTTCTTCCTCGAAATTATTGGCCATAATTATGAATTAATTGAAAGTATGATTATTCTTTGGTTTTGAAGATCGATATATTTCACAAAAGGTGTTTCTTCAAATGGCTAGGTAAGGTTAATAATAAAAGAAGGGGTTGCGGGGCATCTCCTCCCTTTACCGCTTACCAGCAGATCAAATCAATCAATCAATCAATTAATCAATCTCGTCAATCTTATTCATGGATCACACTGTCCAAGTTCTACACAGTACCATGTAACTGGAAAACCTGGAAAATTAGAACATGAGGCTATATTCTAGAAAATATGCAACCTCGGAGATTCCAAGAAAGAAGGTGACGAAAAAGAATTCTCCATAGCCAAAGTTTGTGCTATGTAGGTATGATGTAGATATTCGATGCTTCATTCGTCAAATCTATCTACCTATCTGGGTACTCGAGTATATCATGCGTGCCATTTCTTCAACGCTTCAACGGCTCCAGATGGATGGAGTTCACGAAGAACCAGTCAGGAAGCAGCCATGATTATTCCATACAGCTCAGCTGTACAGAATAGGTCCATAGGATGTGAGATGTAAGGTTAACCCTATTCAAGCAACCTTACCGTCTTACACCCCCCTGAACGTTGGGGTCAATAGACCGATAAAGTAGGATGGGCAGCGATACACCACCACCTATGTGGTTCTGAACAATCAAACTATTGGGTTACAAGATACCCAGATCATCTTACTTATGGGACATGAAGGATAAGACAAGAAGAGGATAGGTAGATATGGATATGAACTCCGATTCCTTCCTTCTCTTTGCATTCGATCTATCACCTCGTACTTTGTTGTGTTTAGTCTTTTTTTGCTTCTTCAGTCAATCCTTCCTTTTTTTCCCCCAATTTTATCTGTTGCTTTTTCCTCATCCTGCAGATTTGCTTTTTACGGTTGAAGTCTGGGGATGAGACTTCGGTATTTCCTTTCTGATCCACTCGAATAAATAAATAATATTAGCACATTTCCCAACAGGATTTGATAATATATATCCCTTTTGATTCCTTTTTTTGTCTCTCTCTTTACTTTTGAAGTGTTGTTTAAAAGCAGGCAAGCAGGCAAGCAGGCAAGCAGACAAGCAGGCAAGCAGGCAAGCAGACAAGCAGACAAGCAGACAAGCAGACAAGCAGACAAGCAGACAAGCATACCGACGACAACGAAAACGAAAGAGTGCGAGAGACGACAGTCGAAGAAGACATCGAGTGTGAACATTGATTCTACTGAAGAGAAGCTCGAGAGACGAGAGAAGGTGGGGGCTCCAGCTATCATCGGAAAATCCAACATCTAATTAGCCGATGTTGTGGCGTACTATTGCGGAAAGATGCATCGACCTACACCCTCCTCAAATACCAATGGTGGACTCTTCAAAGGTGGTAATATATTTGGGGGCAGTAAGACTCCAACTTCAAATCGTCCAAGCACTAGCGGAGGTTCCCCTAAAAGCGAGTCCAAATACAGTCCAACACATCAACCGACTCACCAACCGAGACCATCGGTAACGGGCTTCAGTCGCAAACCCTCCTTTTCTGCATCCTCTCGCCATAATCGACGTAATAATTCCACGGCGCATTTACACTCAACACTCCTACCCAATCTTCCATTATTTCCCACTTCGAACTCATCCGAAAAGCATTCTGCTGCGAACAATCCCTATGTCGTACCAGTAAACCTTCCATTACCACCCTCGGATCCCCGACAAAGCATAGATAGTTACGATCGCGTTGTCTTGGCAGAAACCGCAGGAGCCAATTCGTTTGGAGAAACATTACCGCGTCAATCGATAGATGCTCAATCCTTCACCTCGACGACGCCATATTCGAAGATGCTTGCTAGACCAGGAACGGGTTATCAATCCTCAGGGGGAGGACCTGCGGGACCAGGTGTAATGGCCCCAATGCAACCTGGTAGTCCTACGCTTGAGACCATAACTTACCAGCACATACAAGAGATGGCGTCGAAGAGAATATCTACTCTGGATTATTTACGAAAGGCGTATGTCTTCGCCATCCTTTCATTGCAACTTACCCCAGAAAGATTATACTGACAAGCTACCTCGAATAGTCATGAAGGAAGAGTCTACTGGTTCAATACATTATTATTCAACAAACCGGATTTACAACGAATGCCCTACTTCGATGCGCGCAAACTGGCTCGCCGCGCGACAAATTATCTTCTTCTCGGTCTTTCACTCCCTGCAATCCTCGACCTCAATTCTTCAAGTCCTTCCGAATTTCTGCGCACGCTCAACGCGCTTCTCGGCGAATTCGAATCTTTCCAACAAGCGCATCCACCAGATGGATCGACATCTTCTTCATTATCGCGCGGAAGATTTCCACAAATGTTCAAGCGCTCAACTATGATTCCAAGTAAAGGGCGACGCACAAGTTCTGCAACCGAAATAGGATTACCGATGGGCAACGATGTCTCGGATACGAAGTCTATCAATGGTAGTACATCGAGTGGAGGTGGCAATGGCGCAACATCATTCCCAGCAAGTGAGAACGATTTATTACCAGGGGAGGAATATACACATCTCTTGACACCATCTTTACCATTCGATCCCGATTTCTACGAGACATTTGCGACACTCTGCGATGTGTTGATTGATTGTTATACAAGGTTGATGAGCCTGGTATCGTCACCTAAAGAGTGCAGTCCACAGATTGCGGAAATGTTTACCAAAGCAGATGCTAGAGTAAGGAAGATTATTGTGCAGGGAGTAGTAAAGGAATTTGAGGATAGCAGCAGAGGTGGAGTAAAGAGTGAGGTTGCGGGCGTTGGGAGAGTGGTTCTGGGTGGGCTTATGTGAAGGATATTGTTTACTAGGGCATTTTATGGGTGGATTAACGGCTTGATACCATATGAGGATTATGACGGGTTGGGAAATTTAAAGGACAACGGCGTCGTTTGCATACATCTGCATCACTATCTACATTTTTGGATTTTGGGAGTATGAGTTGCACATCAGGTAGATGGAAATTAATATAATATTATCATTAAATAAGTTTGCTTGACAAAAGGAAAAAAAAGCTTTGTAAAGTTCATCAGACACCATAACGCAATTGTGGTCATCAAATTATGAGCCGCTTTTTACACGGCCCAATTCAGTGCTTGACTCTATTTGGTAATCATCACCTGAACTGCTTTTATGATCGCAACAAAGTCCAGCTCCTTCGACAGAGCTTCTAAGATGAATGACTTCCAATCAAGGACGACCCTTTCGGTGAAGAAAGGGTTAGAGTTTGGTGTCCCAACCTTCAGTCAAAAACATCTTTGCTTTCCTATAAGCTATAGACTCAAAAAATGTAATTGAACTTCTCGCATCAAGAATAAGCCCCATCGAGTTACTTTCCCAGCTTTGCAGCAAAGGAAAGCAATCGCATAACTATCGATCTCGACGAAAAAGCCTCGACTACCATTAACACTCCCACCCCAATCAGGAACATGTCTTCTACCTCCCATCACCACTCTTCTTCAAGTCAGTTGGAAACATTACACAAGAGCTCGGACTCATATCTTCATCCATGTGGTCTCCCATGCTCTGAATCCAATTTTCAAGAAGCCTCGTGGCAATAGTAATAACGGCAAAAGGATGGATGAAATTGAAGGTAAAGAATTGGTAGAAGAGAAGCCGCAAGTGCTTCTATGGCGGCGCGTTTCCGCA
This sequence comes from Botrytis sinoallii, assembly GCF_014898435.1. NCBI lineage: Eukaryota > Fungi > Ascomycota > Leotiomycetes > Helotiales > Sclerotiniaceae > Botrytis > Botrytis sinoallii. Next base: position 83,517 of record NW_024066056.1, read on the forward strand.
ATCCTAACTTTTAGAAAGAAGGGTGTCCGGGGACTTTCTCCCAAAGCATAAGAGTAGATTGAAACATCGATGAAGATATTTCTGTTTGTGTGCTTCGAATGCGATTCTTTGAGCGAGAAGTTGTAGAAGAAAAGGAAGAAGAGAATTCCCATTGGAAAATTTAAATTTTGTAGTGGATGGGAGGTTTTGTGCGGCCGCTAGTGTGCAGCTAGCTAACATCATTAGCGCGGATTTTCAACATGAGCTTTCGATGCCTGGAGAAGCCGTCTTTTTTAATTACGTGCACGCAAAACAGGTGAAATTGAAATTGCTCGACGACCAACGCCAACGAACGCGAACCGACGCGAAAAAGCTTTCTTGCTCGAGACGGCGCATACTACTGAGACGATTTTGCAGATATTTATAAGCAAATATGGCCGGATTATTTGGTTCTGCGGCTACCACAACCTCGACGAGCGCGGCCAATACTCTCGGTGATCTTTCGAAAGATATCCCTCTCAATAATCCTCCCGAGGATAGTATTTCCGATCTTGCCTTTTCGCCGGTTTCCGAACATTTAGCGGTCGCATCATGGGATAAGAAAGTGAGGATCTATGAGATCTTGTCGAGCGGACAGAGTGAAGGCAGGGCATTATTTGATTTCGAAGGGCCGGTCTTTAGCTGTCACTGGTCAAAGGTATGTATACGTTTTAGCTGAGCTTATAAGAGAGTATACTGATAAAGCCGAATAGGATGGAAAGAAAGTCGTTGGAGCCGGAGCCGACAAAACTGCGCGTGTTATGGATCTTGAAAGCAATCAAACGGTATCGCAAGTCGCCGCGCATGATCAACCGATAAAATCCGCGAGATTCTTCACTGCCCCTCAAACAAACGGCGAGATGCTCGTGACCGGATCTTGGGATAATACCATTAAGTATTGGGATTTGAGAACTCCTAATCCGGTCATTTCGGTGAACATGAACCATAAAGTCTATACCTTAGATGTGCAAAAGAATGTTTTGGTTGTTGGTACCGCAGACCGATTTATCAATATTATCGATTTGAACATGCCAGATAAGATTAAGAAGACCATTCAAAGTCCGTTGAAATGGCAAACTAGAGTCATTAGCCTATTTCCCGACGCTTCTGGTTTCGCCGTTGGTAGTATTGAAGGAAGATGTGCCATTCAATATGTTGAAGACAAGGACGCCAGGTATGCAATCTTTCCCCAAAACGCATTTCTCAAGACCCCTCACTAATCTATCAAAGCATGAACTTCTCTTTCAAATGTCACCGCGACCCACCCTCAAACAACATGACCAACGTCTACTCCGTAAACGCAATATCCTTCCACCCTATCCACGGTACTTTCAGCACTGCTGGGTCCGACGGCACGTTCCATTTCTGGGACGGAATTGCCAAGCATAGATTGAAGGGATACCCAACCGTTGGGGGAACCATCTCAGCTACAGCCTTCAACCACACCGGAAACATTTTTGCCTACGCCGTTAGCTACGATTGGAGTAAGGGTTATGCAAGCAACACACCACAATACCCAAATAAGATTATGTTACATCCAGTAAACGCGGATGAGTGCAAGCCTAGACCAAGCGTCAAGAAGAGGTAGATGGAGATAAGATTCGATTACACTATGAGAATTTCGAGACGGAAAATTGGCGAATGATAAATAAAGATATATGGGCGAGAATTCCAAGGCCTGAAGGCATCTTTGATCCTATAAGATGGCATATGAATCGAATTGAGTGGAAGGAGGCATAGATGTAGTCCTAGACCGAGCGTTTCAAAACCAGGATCTAATCGAGCAAGGGATGGGAGAGCTGGATGCCACAGTTATACAAAAAGATGAAGTTATTACAGAGGAGTTTAAGGCGGTCACAGGGCGATCAATAGGATTCCAAAATTAGGTCATATGGGTAGTAATGATATGAAGCGTGTTCAAAGTCAACCATACAACCTATCTCACATTTACGCACTCCTTAAAATTCAGTGATACGACACACGAGTGCGATAGAACCAAATGTCTTACAATGCATCAATGCATCAATGCATTCATTTCCATTTCCATTTGAACTCCCGCAGTTCCCACAATGCAGTCCAATCGAACCAAGTCTAGAATAGTGATAGTAACATACCCATCGCGTCGATTGCCCAAATCCCAAAAGGCTCCCATACTAATGCTCATACGAATAAAAAGAAAATTCTGACTTGCCAATCCTCCAACTCGTCATACGTGCAGTGCATTAGACTATGAGTAACTCTTTTCTTTGCCCTTGCCATTTCCATTTCTCCTTGTGGTGCCTTCATCATCACTTGCACTTCCAACGCTGTATCTATCTCTATCCATGTCGTCTGTAGGTGACTTCACGTGTAGTTCATCCAATTCACTTTCGTCAAAGTCTGCTGCCTCCACATCCCTCGCCGTTCGTTTGTTGCGGAAATTCTCAAGACCTGCTGCGCCTCTAGGGCCACTTCTCGCGCCCGCCAAAGCCATAGGAGTGTCACCTCCGAAAATTCCAGCGTAACCAGCGCGTTGGCGTCGTTCACGCCAGATGTAATAGCCCCATGCCGAAGCTGCGATAATGACGATCACTAGGACAATCTCACCAGATTTATAGTAGGCGTTCCATTTCGCGGCTTCCAAACGTTCTTCTTCGGCTTGGGTAGCAGCAGTACTATTAGGATGACCGCCAACAGATGTCTCCAGACCCTTCTCGCCGTCGATACGACTATCGGTTGGAGCACCACCAATGCTAGCAATATCTACTTGCATAAATCTGTCAAGCATATCTCGGGTACGTCGTGCATAATCGAAGGGTACCATGTGAGACGAATTGTAGAAGAGGACGTAAGTCAAATTGCGTGCCTCTTGCCAGAAACCCGCTGCCTCGCCCTCGAATTCCCAATCCCGGCGTGGCGCCCATGTTCCGGATCCAAGTTCAAATCCTTTGCCACCGTTCCACTCCATATTGCTGATCATTTCTTCAGTGCCTATGTGGTTGCAAATCAAATCCTCAGCACCGGAAAATAGTATGGTAGGGACTTCTTTGAGAAGGTCTGGTAAAATCTGAATGGAAGGTTTTGAGTGTGTTGCTCTGAAAGCGCTGCCCACAGCACCGTTACACTCAGTCCATCCAGTCCTTTTTTCAGGCGAAATATGGAGAGCTGCAACCACGTCCGTTCGGCGAAGGTAAGGTGTAACATTGACCAAATCGGGAGGCCAGTTCATACCACAACTTGGGTAGGAGTCCTTCAACCTCACATCATACATGTTATAGCATTGCATATTGCCATCTGAGCCCTTGGTTTGAGTGGTCGACAGAATCTCCTGTAAAATCTGTTCGCACTGACCATTGTCGACCCTGTCTCTTCCGCCATTCTCGTTCAATAGCTTGGTGCAAATGGCTTGTTGAGACTCCAATTTCTTTGCCTTTTCACTGTCCTTCTTAACTAGCCCCTTCTCATATGCGAATGGAAGATAGGCCATGTATTGTTCAGCCGGCGAAATCCATCCATTTCCAATTAGCATTCCTTTCATTGGCCACGGATATTTTGTGTCAGGTTTCTTGTTTCGTTCCAGGATAGCTTTAGTAATGTAGGGAATGTGTTGTCCTGCATAAGATTCTCCCGCAATGTATAACTTTGAAGTAGTTAGTGATCTGTATAATAACAATTGAACAGTATTATACTCACATCATCATGCTCATATTCTGGGAAGAGCGCAAACCATTTCTCCAAGAATTGGACGAATTGATCTGCCATCTCGGGCAAATCATGAACGTAGCTGTCCGAGTCCACGAAACTGAATCCTGTTCCTACTGGATTATCTACGAACATAACATTCGCAAATTCATCCCAAGAACCTGGATTGTATTCGAGTTTTGGTCCATTGGATCCATCCTTTACTCTGTAGGGACCAATTTCCATCAAAGCTCCATCTTCAGAACTGCAACCTGGACCCCCATTCAGCCAAATCACGGTGCGCTGTTTGTTCGCAATGTGTCTATTCTGGAAATGCCAAAAGAATATGTTTCCGTGATGGTCAGGGGTGACTTCGATGTGTCTGCAAGCCTCGTGTTAGCTTTATCTCTGATATGGAGAATGTAACTTACCCAGCATGCATCTTGAGTAAGGGTCCAGGCGGAGCGCCCGGCAGCGAATGGACAAAATAATCCCCAGCAGTTTTATCTGCTTGAGCCAGCGAGGGCATCAACGATATGGATAATAGTCCCCATACTGTCAGTAAGGCCGAACTAGTCCTGGAAGTGAGAGACCGCATTGTCAATATTCAGCCCTTGGTGTTTGTTCCAATTCGCAACAGACAGCCCAGAAAAGGGTATCTCAAAACGGTGTTTATAGGAGTCGCGTAGTCGCGAATTACCAATATCCTATCATCCGCCGATGGTATTGAGATGAGAAAGATAAATTTTTGAAGTGTGTCAGAATGTGGACACAGTTGATATTGACCTGCTTTTGGGGGATTCGCGGCTTTGTTGTTTCTTAATACTGATACAGGAATGATTGTTAGGGACACTCTATAACGCTAGATTCCTTTACCCGCTATTGGACCCTAGCGACGTGAAACACTGTGACAGGTGCGGAATGCTCAAGAATAGATTGTGAGTGGAGATGATTACGAAATCTATGCGTATCTTGAGGAAATCTGAAATTGCATTTATCATATTTAAAGAGCTCAAGGTACAGCTATTGTGAAGCAATCTACTTACCATACCATAGTGCAGTATAATTTTTCCGAAAGTTTTCGGTCGTCGCCGACTTTACAAAGAAAATCCTTTAACTATTCACTTATTGTGACCCGTTCTCGGACTCCCCTTGCTCGAATTCATTGTCTTCCAAAAGATCCACCTGTGAATAAGAGTGTTTCGCATATTGATGTACTATGGTCTTAGACTGCTGCGATATGACCTGGACCTTCAGAAGCTAAAGCATTGTAGGCATAAGAAGCTACTTTTGGTCTAGAAGAACCCTTTGAAGCCCAACATTCTCTATACTTTGGTAGAGGGGAAAACTTAATTGCTAATTGTGGCTCAAAGATGCTAATGCCTGTATTTCTATCATTTCTTATGATTATTTACACCCCTATGTTCATTCTCTTGGCGAAACATGTTCGCCTGCTCAATGTTTCCAAAGTCCAAGTGAGCTACGTTCTAGAAATGCAGAACGACATTTGATGGGTGTAGTCTTATATTGGCCTTTGGACTTCTGATGTTCACTTGGAGCTATGAAAATAGGGCGGTGGCATATCATAACACTTTGCTACCCTGTGCAAATGTTGTTTATACCTAGATATCTCACGGAATTTCCATTATATAATCTCCTAAAACATGTCACCAAATCCCTTTTCCGTATCTTTCTTAATAAGTTCAACCATTCCCTATGTACTTGATTAAATCGACACGTAGGTAAGCGATGTCAGGAATTGTGAGCTTACCTCTGGCATGATGGGTTTTCCCTCGGCGTCCTTCACGTAACGAAAAGGCATTTCTGTACTTTCATTCTTGTTGACCCGAAGTTCTGGGTAGTCAACGTAAGGAATCTTGTCCAACGGAACTACAAAAAAGTCAGCATATAGCTTCTGAGTGATGGGAGGCATGCCGAATCAGCTGACTGACTTTTATCTTGAGTAACCATTCTTGTACAACGAACTGCAGTATCAGTTGTCAATTGGATGGGGCCAAGCCGACGGCCTTCGAAGCCTTTCTTTCGCAGTTCAGAAGTTCGATCTCTGGGTGGATCATCTCCTAGAGCACAACATATTAGCAACTACTTTATGTAGATAAGGCAACTGCGGTGTACCAACCTAAGATTCCGCCAAAAAGGAAAACGTCAAACAGGTCGCCATCTTCTGGACTCAATTCCTTAGTGGCTGCTGGATCAAGCAAACACACACGAGACTTGTTTTCGACATATAAAGTTTCGACACTCCGGCCGTCTGCAGTGAAACCCGGCACGGCCTTTAAGACCTCGGGTATGTTCAAGGTGGGAGGAATTGACGACAGGCAAAATTTTGCACCCGCCTGATTGGACTCTTTGGCTATGGTGATATATTCCAGCTCAGACCACGGTCCAAGTTCGTCATCGAGGTGCTCGACGATGTAGGTTTTTTGGGTCATCTTTAGATAGGTAGATATCTTAGCTGGATACTGATGTAGATTTCAAGATTGATTAACAGGAGAGACCAATAGGAAATAGTGCAAGGGTTAAAAGCAGAGCAATGAATCGGAAATAATCCCCAGTCGATGGTGGCTCAGGTGAAATAAGTTCTGGTTTGTTGCGGGGTAGAGAGTCCCAAGGGATGGCTAAATGATCGATGATCGTATGTGGTTATTGGACTCTGACTCGTGGTAACAGGAGACTACCCCTTGTGCGAGGAGCTGTTTTCAAACTTTGGAAAAAAGATAAAAGATGCAAAGATGTGCGGGGATCTGAATGAAATTGATCTCGTGATTGTCTGTTGCGAACTTTGAAAGCCAATCGAACTAACCTGTTCCTTGAGTCCTCAGGTTGATCTTTGCGCATCTACTCCGTAAATATACGGCAGTAGAAAGAGGATGTATATGTGGCTTACAAGGGGCAAAGGGAAGAAAGGATACAAGGTTAGAAAGATATATATCCCTTGGTCGTTCTGTGCCAGTTTGATAAGGGGGAGACGGAAAGACAACCACTCAACGGAGAGAGAGAGAGAGATATGTACATATATATATGTATTTATACGTACATTGATTAGAATGATATATTGATACCCTCGATAGCGTCTTGCCTAATTCACTTCCCGACTTCTTCGATTTCTTCGACTTGTTCTTCGACTTGTTCTTCGACTTGTTCCTCTTCTTCTTTCTGATCTTCGCTCTTGATCTTGATCTTGTTCAGCTGTTCAATCAGATTTTTTCTCTCTCTCACGCAAAAAGGTCTGGATTTCGAAATTCTGCAATTGAGCCAAGCCAAGCGAGCGAAAAAGTGTACCCCACCATACCCATACCTTTAACCTTTAACACACCCATTAACGCTATCGGTCATTCTGAGCTGTTCATAATACCCTTTTCCCCTCCAAGGAATATTCTCTTGTGCAACTCAATCCCGAACAAAAATCATAAGATCTTTATATTTCTCACTCCAAATCGTTACTCACATCCCTTGAAATACAATCTTTCAAATCTGTCTCTCTTTCCATTCGATTCACCACTCCCTCTTGAATCCACTCATTGACTGCAAATCTACACCCAATCGCTCGCACTACGGTTGTACCTTCGGTGGTTATTTGAAGAGTACAGTAGTAGTAGGTAGTATATCTTTCGAGCGACAAAGAAGAGAGACAGGTAAACAACCATTTGATTGCAAAATAATCTCGACCTCGGATACGGAAATAGAAACCAATACGATCTAATTCTTGAAAATCCATTAAATCCACCCATATTCTCCCAATCCAAATTCAAAAGAAACTCCCGAATTTCATTTCATCGTCAAGATGAACCCTTTGCAAAAGAACAAGGTCGATATTGCAGTAAGTAGTAACCATTCAATTTCCCTCTGCACTCCGCTCGAATTTATCATGCCATTCAATTTATTGACTCTCCGACCCCGCAGTCCCTCTCCCCGGATGAGCAACGACTCTTCCGCCTCTATGGCAAACTCCCCAGCAAAGCCGATCATTTAGCCAAACAACTCAAGGAACGTAAATACTTCGATTCTGGCGACTATGCACTCTCCAAAGCCGGCAAGGCCTCTTCCGTCGACACGGGTAGCGTTGGATCCGAACATCCTCTCCCAGAAAACATCCCCCATCTCTCATCTCCCAGCGTTGGCAATGCCGCACAAGGTGGTTCTGGCAATACAAATGTAGGACCTGGCTCTGCACATCATGGTAGCATTGCGGGATTGGGATTGGGTCAGCAGAGTGGAAGTCCAGTGAAAGAGAGCAGCTATTTACATCGCGAGACAAGCATTGATGAGGCAGATAAGAAGAATGATGCAAACACACAGCAAGCAGGAGATGGCAGTGTCAGTCCACCAGTTGTCAAGGGAGGTATTCCAATCAATGGTTAAGGGTATTTTTGTGGGAGAATTTACTACGTGTGCGTGCGCACGGGTTTCGGCGTTTTGGGCTATTCATTGATATGATGATGATCTTGATGGTTTAAGGGGATGGAGCATTCTCTGTATATTTTCGTTTTTTATGCCAGGTATGATAGTCGAGCTATATGCCAATACGAAACGATGGATTTAAAGGCTGTCAATACATGAAGTCATTTTCTTTGAGATTCGGATGTGTATGAACTCATTTCATTGCCTGGGTTCTATATTTCTTGAACCTATCTAACCTTTTGGCTTTTGATACCGAACAACGCCTCATAATATAATGCTTTCATGACTTTCGTGAATATCACAAATCAACAGCTGTTGCTGCCATCTTACTTGCTCCATCGAAAGTCTTGTTTCCTCCAATGAATCCCGCTGCATGAACGAAAACTCCTCCTGGGATACCAGTAATTTGAGATAATTCCTCGTCTCTGAAACCTCTCCATGCCTCAGGCAATGGCTTTCTGCTTTGGAAAGAGTCTTTGGTGACTGGTACACATTGGATTCTCCATTTCGCATCAGGTCGTGGGCTTTCAGGGTAGAGCACGTAGAGTACTTTGTTCTCGCTGTTCTCTTGATCTTCGAGTGTGTAGAGATGATCCTTCCATGGAACAGACTGACCATCAAATACCAATATTCTTCCCTTCGAATCGTATTGTAGGCGTTTGACATATGCTTGTTGGACAATTGATCGTGCTGGTAACCATGATTTTGTATAGTAGTCCAAATCTCTGGAGAATTCTTCGCCCATTCTAGTGCTGGCTACCAAAAATTTCTCATCTTCTGCCTTTTGAGCCTCGACGGGATCAGATGGAGTGGGGTCATTCCAGTTTGGGTTCAATCTGGATACCATAGCACCTAATGAGAATCCTCCATCGCTAAACTTCTTCTCTAAGCCTGCGGCGGAAATGGCTTTTGGGTCGTAGACGGAAATACCGTTATCGTGAGCATCAAGTGCTTCAATAAAGCTTTCGTAGATCTTTCTCCAGATGACAGCAACTTCCTCCGCATCTTCGGCGACACCTAGATGTTGTGCAATAATCGCCTTGCCATAGTGCATGTACACTAACCCCGCAGAAGAGAGTTTGGTAGGACGATTTGGGAATGTAGTATCGAAAGTACGTTGATGGTGATCATATCTCTTGGTCTCGTCGTTATATTCACCTCCCACATCGACTACGGTATGGCAAGTCTCTAAAAGTTTAGGATCCCGAGTTCGAATAAGCTCTGAAGATTGATAAGTTGGGAGAAGGCGAAGCATATAAACAGCTAAGGCTTCATCTGCGTGAAAATGGCCATTGTGAGTACCGATGGTAACGGGAGAGGTCTTGAGTCTTTTTGCTGCAGTTTCGGCCATTTTGATTGTGTTTCTAAACATATAAAATCGATAGCTCGTAGTAAAATGATGATTTATGTTTGTGATTGGAAAAGTCAATAGAAGGAGGGGTCAAATTTTGGGTCCAAGTTTCTCCAAGCATTGAACTCCTCCAAAATGGCCAGACTAATCTACAAAAATGATAATAAAAGCGGTAACAGCTGGCAATTCCCCACTTAAACATTAGCTTTTTCACACGTGCGTTGTCATCCCATCCTCTCATAATTTACCCACGATCTTCATTTCCCAAAATTTACCTTGCTGGTACAAATATTCCCAAATAAACTGGAATATCTGTCATTATTTCTCTACCAAAATCTAATCGTTCATCTTCTGTGACAAGGACTTGCCCGTCAAATTCTACAAAACGCTCCTCTTGCTATCATATTCCCAACTTGTCAAGTTGCCAAATTTCCTGCAGGATTCTATCGAGAAAACCAGGCACAATCCGACCAAATTCTGTTATCGGAGGATCCCCGTCATTGTACGCACGCGACAAGAACAATCATTGGATTAAGACCCAAGTAGAGCTACCAATCAAGGCGACCATCGTCTCCCTTTCTATCAAAGTCCATTTTCCTGGGAAATTGTCTAGAACTTAATCATCTTCATTACCGACTCCGTTCTCCTTCGGTACTTCCGTTTACTATAGAACTCGCATACGCATAAATTGCCATATCATTCTGCGACAAGCAACAACAGCTAAGAGGGAAATCTGGGAAGGGAATTTCACATATTGGCCATAAGACGTCATCAGAGTGACCTTGGAGTTTTTTTAGGTTCAGTACCTTTCTCGAAACATTGATTTCCTTGTTTGGCAGAAGCTAGGATTTCAAAAATCACATATCTTCAAACGGGCGTGTTCAACGCGACTTTTACAGCCTACCAGGGCAAAGATCTTTCGAAACTTCTATTATCTTTAAAGCTGGGCGCGCTGTCAAGCACGCGCCGGCGTCGTTCTCGCCGATGTGGTTATTCCGAGCTCTTTCCTCTGCGACTTTCCTCTTGTCGATAATTCTCTCCATACCTATAGCCTTCGATGTTGGAGGTCGAGAATGCGGGTTGGCATTCTCTCTCGCCCTTTTCGAGTTCTACTTATTCTATTCGACGTTAAAATTAACGACGCCTGATAATTCGAGGATACGATGGACATTAATACAACTTATTGGGTGGTCGCAGTGGATAATACTGCCAGGGCTCTTAATATGGAGCATGAATCGATTTGCAGTAGATGCAGATAGTGATGGAGGCTGGGTTACTAGGACCTTTGATGGCAAGCGTGCGAAAGATAAGGAATTAAAAGAATGGGTTTTTGGCTATGGAGGTCTTCTTGAAATGTTGACAGTTGGAACATGGGATAAAGTGCTACGATATTCAACGCCGTTGTAAGTAGAAGGCTACTCTTTGCGTAGTGTTTTCCTCGACTCCAAAGAAACTATCTTGCCAGTTGAAGATCCACTCTATACTAGAGGAACACTCTAGATTCTTTTTACAAAACTAACCATATGACAGATTTCAAATGGCAGAAGGGTTTTGCTCTCTTTTGGTCATCCAAGCAGCGGGTCAAATCACAAGATACCTTGTAAATCGCAGAAGTGATTCATGGATGGTACGTTTCGAATTCTCAATTGAGTGCTTAAGCTTACCAAAACGTTTAGATTGGGCTACTTGTGCTATCAGCCTCAATTATTTCAAGTGCTGTTTATTTCTTACTCCGTATCACGGGGTTTCCGCAGATCAGCAACGTTGATGCTACACTTATAGGCATTACTATGACTTGCGCAGTCTTTTTGTGTGCATGGGGTATCGGAAGTGGTAGAGGCAATCCAGTGGAGAGCTCCCTACTTTTCGCTTATTGCACACTTTGCATATATCAAATATTCACCGACTACCTTCCATCGGCGACGGATGAGATTCCCCAAGCACCCGTTCAACCCGATTTTCCACCATTTCCTCCTATCATCATGGCTTCTTACTCCACTCTTCTGAGTGTTTTATCAACAATGCCATCTTTCGTCCATTCAAGCTTCTACTTTCTATACGCAGCCTTCCAGACAATCACTCCCTCGATCATTATATCGCTTGCATTTCGAGTTTTTGTATTCTATGCAGCCACCCGGATTATACCAGCGATACGAGAGTCTGGAGTTGGAGCTCTGTCTCAGGATTTGGGTCTTGATGAGAGCGAAGGAGAGGGTAAAATCTTAGGACTACTAAGCTGGTTTAGTCCCTCAATTTTGATAGCTGTTTACACTAGCTTATTGATGCAACATTTCTCTTCTGTCACTTCTGAGGGAAATATGGGTGAATGGTGGATGATGCAAGGTGGTAATACTGGTGGTAATATATGGCGTTGGATTAATGTTTCAGCAACCATGGCGCTTTATGCCCTGGAGCTATATTTAGCAAAGGAGGATATGGATGGATCCCTCACTGGGCATTGGAAGATTGATTGAAGAATTATTGAAGAAGGCAATGAGATATCATATTTCATGTGTCGGGGCTGGATACCTCGGTCATTTATGAGACGACGCGATGGCGTGAAGGCCAACAGCAAGATGTAAAAGACATCTAAAAATGGCGGAGACGGCAAAAGACTAACCCCCGGGTCTATCGAGGAATGGCTCGAAACAAGCGTCTGGATGTGGAGAGGGGAATATAATTGTGATGCGAATTTAGCATAGCGTGGCGTTTACAGTGGGCAGATCTACTATTGTGGGGCAGTTAAATATAAAGTGAAGTGAGTGGAAGCTTACGCAAGAAGCCTTGGGTGGTGTCACTGATGCATTGGGAGTCAGGACCTGGAGCGGGAGCGAGCACAAGAGCATAACTTGTTACTTGGGGATACCCTCTTCAACGCCAAAAGATATCTTATCACCATGTCCGTTTTACGGATCAGAATAATACAATAACAAAATACTTTAGAATCTTGTTTTCTATGCCTTTGATGTTTTTGAGGGGAGTTCATATGTTATTTTTGATTGTTGCGTTTGAATGTTGTTGTTATTTTTTTTCGTTTTTTTCGGTTTTTGTTTTTCTTCTTCCCCGCCATGATATTGATTTTTGATATTGACATGTTCCAGAAACATTTAAAAAAAAAGTCTGTCTGTCTTTTCCTGTCTGATATGGTCCCACTTGATTAATTGAGATTTAAGATTGCTATTTAATATTGCGTGTAGATCACATGTCTAAGATACCGAGGTGGGTAGGTGGTATCAATAGGTAGGCTTGAGGTAGGTAGGTAGGTAGGTAGGTAGGTAGGTATCGATAGCATGAATAGAAAGGGGAATGCTGAGGTGCTGAGGTGCTAAGGGAAATTGGTAGGTGTGGGTGGTATGGGTGGTATGGGTGGTATTGGTGGTATTGGTGTGGGTGAGGGTGAAGATGAGGGTGAAGATGAGGGTGAAGATGAGGGTGAAGATGAGGGTGAAGATGAGGGTGAAGATGAGGGTGAAGATGAGGGTGAAGATGAGGGTGAAGATGAGGGTGAAGGAAGGTTGGTAGGGAAGGTTAGTGAGTGAGTGAGTAATATGGGATTTTGAAGGAATGGGTATGAATGAATGAATGAAATGGGTATGAATGAAAGAAATGGATAATAGAGTTTCTGGAAATTTATTTGGAGTGGGTTTGAGGAAATTGAGATGGGAGATGGGAGATGGGAGATGGGAGATGGGAGATGGGAGATGCATGTATCCGTTAAGTTGTGTGGTGCTGAGCTAGGGGATAGGATAGGTAGGCGTTGATTGTGTGTGTGTGTGTGTGTGTTAGATATTGGGAGTGTAGCGGGGTGGAGGGGAGGGGAGGGGGGAGGGGGGAGAGGGAGAGAGGGAGAGAGGATGAGAGAGGATTGTGTTTGGATTAGATTAGATTAGAAGAGAACTGGAAATAGAATTAGGGTTGTTGAGTTAGGGTTGTTTAATTAGGTCATTAGTTCGTTAGGTCGTTAGTGTATGGGGTCAGACAGAATCCTGGATACTGGATACTCGCTTTGTTTCTGCGTAGTTTGTAAGTTTGTAAGTTTGTAAGATAAAGTCTTGAGGTTCAGGGGGGTGAGTGAGTTGTGCTGGGTTGTATTTTGTGAGGCTGGGCTGGTGTGTGAGAGATTGAGTTTTCGGCTTTGGATTTTCGGCATTGGGTTTTGGGTTTGAGTTCGGGGAATTGAATGGAATGGAAGTTTTGGAATTGGAGGAGACGGTTGGGTTGGCTGCATTGGCTTGGAGGGGCTTGGGGGACTTGGGTGGTATTGTGATTTGAAGTATGTAGTATGGTATGGTATGGTATGGTATGGTTGGTATTGAGTGGATGGATGAATGAGATAAGGCTGGTGGGAAAGTATAAGTTAGGTATACGTAGCTTGGTGGGTGGAAGGTGGAAGGTGGAGGGGAATTGAGGATTTGGTTTAAGCTGGGTGGCTTGGGGGAGGGAGGAGAGAGTTTATGCTTTGATTCATGTATCTATGGTACTTTGTTGTATTGTGTTGTGTTGTGCTGTGTTGTGTGTAACTCGGGGCCAATAAATGTGATATACGAATGAAGTATCTGGGTTCTGGTGAAACTTACAGAGGATGGTGTGGAAATGGATTTTTACCTACCTACCTACCCAATTTTTTCGAGGCGATACAATTACCTATTAGGTACAGTATAGTATAGTTCTACACGGTGACAACTTTCGTTTCGTTTCGTTTCGTTTCAATTTTTCTTTTCTTTCTTTTTGTTTGATACGTGGTATGTACACATACATGTATTCTGACTGACACCAAAACGGTACATACATACATACCTACATACAATACTCGAACAAGCACCAAGTAAGCAAGGCAAGCACCCTTTCAAGTATCAAGCACAGCTCTCCCTTCCCGGGACCAAAGGATTACATTTCCCCGGACTTTGAAATTCCAGACCAACCAATCCAAACCCCCTATCTCTCCAATTGGATTTCCAATCATGTCGATTCACAAGTCACCAGGGATCAACAAGATTTACATACTTCGTACACTATGATCTACGCCGTTTCTCCACCTGCCCCCTTTTTGTTGATCGTTGATGTGTACAATACACTGTGTGAGCACTGAATACTCTCCCGGCGGTGATGGATGTGATAGCATAGCATAATCGCTCGCAGGGGAGATGACTCTCGAGTTCTCAACAAAATTCCTCGGTGGATTATCCATTTATAAATAAATATCTAGGTTTATGGTATGGATTTGTGGTTTGGTGTCCACGGTGTCTTGGGAGCGGTATAGAGATGCTAATGGTTTCTATCCACTTTTTTATTGGGTGATCTTTCTCCACCGATTCTTGCTGTTTTGAGGGATGGCTTGATGTTTATACTGGGGCTAGCCATGTCACTTTGATGGACACGGACGGTGGATAGGTTATTGAGGGATGTGGTTTGGAAGGTTTGGAAGGTTGGAAGGTTAGATGTTTGGATTGAACTGTCTTGGGATTGTGGGAAACCTTGAGGAGGGAAGCTCGAGGGTTAGTTGGGTAATTACATAGTCGTTAGTTTTCTTGAGCTTTACTTGGTCTTGGGACGGAGTAAAGCTTTATCCATGCATGGCAGAATGGATGGTTGAAACTTGTGACTGGCGACTTGCGACTTGCAGTTTGTACTCCATATATATAACTTTGTCACCATCGGGGAAACAATGGGATGTAACCTTCTGGTGCTTTGCCTTGCGAGGTTGATATGTTTTGACGGGGGTGAGAGGGTATATCGAATCAAATATACTTCCGTAGTGTGTCGTCTGTATGTAGTGCGTATGTAGTGCGTATGTAGTCTGTAGGTAGTCTGTAGGTAGTCTGTATGAGTCTGTATGTAGTCAGGACATAGTCAGAACATAGTCTTGCACATCAATTAAAGTTGGACACTGGTAATGGTTAAATGAGAATCCACGTGTGACTGAGATTGGAAGTTGATTCAGCTTATCGTAGATTCGTATTGCAACTTATGTCGTACCGGACCGGTACCGGGCTCCGAACCTTGAATGGGGGGAAGAGGAAGAGGAAGAGGAAGAGGAAGGGGAAGGGCAAGGTGGGTTTGATAACTAAGCTCAACAGTTTTGATATGATATGATTATGATTTTGATTGTGATATCCATGATAGGAAGTATTCGTCTCAAGTACCGCCGTGGAATGAAAGCTGTCGGTATGTAGGTTAGGTAAGGTTAAAATGTATGGACTATGGAAAAGTATAAAGGACAAAGACGGTGAAGGTATCTCATGACTCTTTTTCTCTTTCTCTTCTTATTCTTCCTCTTACTCTTACTCAATATATCTTTCTCAATTGGAATCTGATATCTTGGCTTTATATTGTCTATCCACCTACTTATACTTATTTCCTCTGATATTCACTCTCGAGTCATTGTACTCCCTCTCTCGTATTCCAATCCTATAAGCATCTGCATCTTCATCTGCATCTTTCACCAGATTCTCTCATTGGTTATACCTACCTACCTACATATAAATCCACGTTCCAGCGAACAAACGCTCTCAAGATTCCTCGTGTAACCACACTCTGATCATCTTATCTGCCGATACTCCGCATTTCTCCATCGATATACATACGACGGGACTTTCAGCTCTTTTATATCTTCCCTTCACACTATCAAAAACTCAATTCATCAAATTATAATCGTCAATTTATCTTATCTCTCACCTCACCCCATCTCATCAATATGTCTCGAGTTACTCCTCCCGTTACAAAATTCACACTTGTGTTGAAGAAATGTATGAGTACTACTTCGACTGTCGCAAGTCCTAGTGCACAATTGAAAACTAAGAGTGCTATCAAAACTGATGTATGTATATCCATCCCAATTTCTTCTTCAATAAATAAAACCAAAGTAAACCCCCCAAAACTAACCATTCATCTCAACAATTAGCTCATCTCCAACCTCTCCCATGAACGTACAATCACCACCACCCATCGCCCATCTCCCCCCTCTATCAAAACCATCCGTCTCATGCAAGGATTCCGCACCAGCGCCGCTCGTCCCGTCGCTTCCCCTTCCACCCTCGACTATCTCGTTCTTCCTCGTCTTCCCGTTGAAGAACCTCTCAATGCATTTACTGTCCGAGTCCCCATTCTCCCAGATAACTACTATGCCTCTCAACCGATTAAGGAATCAATCGATACCGCGATTCCTAAACAGGAAGTTCATATCGTGAGTGCACAGCCGGAAGAGGTGGTTGCAAAGGTTAATGTGTTAACGGAGATGGTGGGTAACGAGGCGGAGAGTGCGGTGGATTTGGGACAGTGGGTTGAGGGAGTAAGAAAGAGAGGAGAGGAGATGAGAGAGAGATTTGTAGGAAGAGATAGCGAACAGAGTGTTTTGAGGGAATTGTGGATGAGTCTCCGCGAGGATGTGTGGGGTGAGAAGAAAGTCGCCGTTTAGGTTT
Organism: Botrytis sinoallii; assembly: GCF_014898435.1. Lineage (NCBI taxonomy): Eukaryota > Fungi > Ascomycota > Leotiomycetes > Helotiales > Sclerotiniaceae > Botrytis > Botrytis sinoallii. The sequence goes on from NW_024066056.1 coordinate 100,386, forward strand.
CTGTGTAGGAGATGCTGGGGAGTTTTGATTTGATGGAGCGATGGATTGATTGATTGATAGATGGGTATAGATGGAAGGGGGGGACTCGCTCGCTACGCTTAGCTAGAGCTAGAGATCCTTGATGACGTTATGATTTTTCTTTTCCTTTCTGCTCTCGAGTTACGTAGGTAGTTCGTGACTTGATTTGGTTTTGGGGTGTCTATCTTTTACTTTCTTGCTTGCTTGCTTGCTTTGAGTTGTCTTTGTCATTGTCATTGTCTTTTGCTGAAGGTGAAGGATGGGGCATTTGGAGGATCTCGTGGTTGGGGATTCCATGTTACTTAGTTTTTTTATTAATTGAATGTTAAGACACCTTTTTACCTACTTGTTTATTGATTTACTATCATTTTGTTATCTTTTTTTATGATATCTTTTTATGGCAGTGAAGTAGTGACTTATGTGGTGAGTTATGATCTTGATCGTAATGATAATGATGATAATAATAATGATGATATATAATGTGGATTTTCTTTAATATCTACTCAGTATATATATATTATTATTATAATCTATAGATCTTTAATTAGCTCTTTAGCTATCCCCTAAGGTGCCAGCTACGGCCGGGTTCGCTTATAATGCTTTATCAGCCAATCAAAGTATTGTAATCTGAGAGTTCTTGAAATTGTAAATTGTGTTTATTTTGATAATGAAATATAATAGGATTTAAGAACTCCACCAAATTTATTTTAAAATAAAATAGATAAATTTATAATTCAATTTCTAATTGTTATTATATTATTAAATTTTATTCTTAAATTCTAATTGAACAAGTTTTTACATTTGATATAATCTATGAAGTTATTAATGTTCTTACTTGTATACAGGCTATATTTCCCGGCCGTGATTGGTACCTTAGGGGATAGTAGACTGTTGATTGGATATATATTTTGTTTTACTATATATTGTATTATATCTAGATTTTGAAAGTTAGTAGTGGATTGATAATCTGGGAATGGAATCTGGGAATGAGTGGGTAGGTGGGAGGGGAGGAAGGGGAGGAGTTGGAGGAGTATAAGGGGGGAGTGGGGGATGGAATAGGTATAAGGGGGGGAGTAGGGGATGAATAGGATGGGATGGGATGGGATAGGATATATAATATCTAATATATAGTATTAAGAATAAATATTACTTATATATAAGAAAATAAAAATAGATTATATTATATTATATTATATTAATAAAATCTTTAGAATATAATTCATTAAGATTTGAGATTGAAAGAATAGTTAGAGAGGAGTAGGATAAGATTTGAATATTTATATATGTATGTATATATGTATGTATATATATAGTTGAGAAGACGAGGGACTAATAGGAGGAATATAGGTAGAGGTGTATAGTTGGAGAAGAGAAAGAAAGGGAGGAAGGAAGGAATATATAATTAGATGTTTTCATTATTTATATGAATGGAATTATAGTTATATTAGATTAGCTGGCTTAGTTAATAAATTACTAATTTGTATATAATAAGTAATAAGTAATAAGTAATTAGATTTCCAGAGATAGATTTCTTAGGAATCATTTTTATAATCGATTTGTAGCGTGGCGTGGCGTGCGAGTATCTATATAGGTAGGTAGGTATCTAGTAGATAGGTAGTAATCTTCTTTCTCGAGATTGGGTAGTAATGGGGTAGTATGGGATAATAGGGGATGAAATAGTAGATGGGATAATAGGGAAAGGAAAGGAGAAGCAAAGGAAATTCTAGGTCGCTTGAGAGATGGTAGTTAAATTAGATGAGGAGGGTTCTTGGGGTAGGAATATAGGGGATGCGCATATGATGTGATGTGATGTGATAATTTTCTGACTGGGCTTTTTGTGGTGTGCTCTATGTTAAGGTTACTTATGTATTAGAGGATAGAGGGGGGGAGTTTTTTATATATAGCTGGAGGTACATGGTTTGAATTATTCGCTTATTCGACGTTTGGAGTTTGGAGTTCGTTATTGGAAGTACGATGGAGGGATGAATGGATGAATGAATTATATAGCGCTAAGATGGGATTATTCATAGGATCTAAAATGTATCATCGTTTGGTTGTATAGGTATCTGAAGAGAAGTAGTATTGATTGGATGAGATGGGATGAGATGGGATGGGTTGGGAGAATGATACTATTCATGGATCTACTTGAACTTACTTTGTCAGGGGCAGATAGATGAATATGGAGATACAAATGAGTGGCATATGTAATGTTTTGTATGGAAAAACTTGAGTTCTTGGAGATTTGTAGTATGGGATATGAGATATATAAATATATAAGTATATAAGTATATAAGTATATAAGTATATAAATATATAAGTATATAAATATATAAGTAATATTTCCTAGAAATCGGAACTTTAAGCTCTGATGTAAGGGGAATGAAATAATATTGTAGAGGGGGAAGGGGAGAGAGAGAGAGAGTATATTATCACAATATCACAAATTTAAAATGATCTCTTTGCTTCTTCTTACCTAGGTATCGTCTACATATCAGGAGTGAGGAGTGAGTAGAACCTTAGTAAATACATTTTCAGAGTATTCAAAATATCAAATGGAAAGAAAAAAGCAGAGGTATTATTAACTACCTATAAGCTAGTAACTTTCAGTACAATCTTATAGTCTCACGTACGTATCAATTTATAATATGAGATTCCCTCCCCTCCCACAACAGGATAATCAGCCTATCATATCGAATTTGAGATTTTTTTTCTTTCTATATTTTGTTGCGGGGGTGTGAAAGTAGTAGATTGTAAATATTTGGTGCGTGGGAGAAGGTGGATGGATGGATGGATGGATGGATGGGGTTTGGAGGATTTGTTAGATGGTGTGGTATGTTTTAGTATGATATAAGACAATATAAGACGATATATTGAATCGCTCTCTCATCTGAGCAGTAAAAGTGAAAGGTCAGTTAGTATACACAGAGGAGGAGGAAATGTTATATCCTTAGAGAAGCGAGGAAAAGCTAAATATCTTTACTGCGAAATTGTGTTTTTGGATAAGTACCTATTTATATATACATACATCTCGAGTTGGAAAATGATGTATAGATATTCAATACATATCACTAAAAGAGGAATGAACATATAGGTATCGAGCATATCTCGAAAATGTATATCTTTCCACCAAACGCTTGATTTCCTATAACTCATTTCTCCAGACTTTCTTTCGACTCAAAATTATATTTATATTTATACTCTCAACAGATTCTATCAGTCAAATAAATAATACTAATACTAATCATATCATATCATATCATATCATTTTCTAGAAACTATCCGTGGCACATCTAATCATACCTAGGTAATTCCAGAGACTCGAGATAGATATATGAGTTCTACACATCCAACAAAAGTCTTTCTAGATCTCTAGACTTACACTCACTCCTATTAAATAGCACCGATTAATTCAGAAAGTGACGGAAATTAGGAATTAAATTGAAAATAACAGTTTTCTATCCCATACCCATCTTAGATATGCGTGTCCAGCCACTCGAGATAAATGGATGTATATAAATTCTCTGTGCAAAAGAGGATCTTTCCTCGTTAATTTAGGATGAGCTTTCTCTTTCTCTTCCGCTCTCTATATTAAGTTAAGCTATCTCATCAAAAGATGTGAATCTCCGAAAATCGAGAAGCTGGGAGTTTCCTACCTAATGTGGTTTGTGAAAAATGTATGTATCACTATAGAATGAAAGAGGGATCTTCGATGTCGGTATGGTTAATGGAGATTCTAGATATAACAATGCATATTGGAATTATAGGATCCAGGTGTTGATCTTTACACGTTAGGATGGTTAGTTGGTTCATGAGCTGTTGAACTTATGTCTATATATGGAGATGTGAAGCTGTTGTACTGTGTTTTGTGAGGTTGTTTGTCACTCGAAGCACTGTGTACAGGATTGTTGTTTTGACTTCTTATGGGTAATGAAGAGAAGAGAGGAGAGAGATGGATATTGTATATCTAGAGTGGGATAAGAAGAGGAGGGTAAGGGAAATAGGTATCGATAGATGGATTATGAGTTGGATAATTACAGATATTTGTGTGTCTTATATTTGTTTAATTGTGACTCTAAATGTGCGGAAAGCTGAGAATTATAGACTTATGAGTATTGAGTATTGACCCTGAAATATACCATTGTAGTATTTCCATTTTGGCAACAAAAATGAAAGAAAGATATTGGAGGCTTGGGTTTGGTGAACGTGGATGCAAATTCCTAATGATGTAGGCATCTAATAACGCAAACCACGGAGCAAAGCTTCCTATTGTGTATATGGAAACGGGCATGAGATGACATTTGCAGTCTGCAATAGAATTTGAACTCACATTACCATCTCATGATAACAACTTCCTCCTTTGAAGACGCTATATCCACGAAGAAAATACGAACAGTGTGATAAGCTTCCGAGTTTGAAAGCGGAAGAAACCCACAAGTCTTGGAGTTTATCTGTAGAAATACCAGTATGGATTTAAATCTTGATAGGATATTGCGCCATCACAAACTTTCCTGTTGCATATCCGAAGAGGGGTAAAAGAGAGGGGGTTTGAAGAAAATTCTCGAGACTCATCTGCCTAGTTTCGTGTCGATCGGGATGAACTGTCATGTATAGATTGCCAAGCAAGACTTTTACAAACGGTCGCAAGAACTATCTTGTCGTGTCTTTTCTCCTATAGTTGCTATATGCGTCTCTCTTGACTTTTTCAAGCTCATGCTTATAACTTTATTTGACGTCTGAACGTTATTCCTCATGGAATGAGGAACTGAGAAGGTCTAGACCCTCGAAGAACCTTGATGGGTTATGGTAATCATTTTATCACACATTTAATGACTGGATCGTGAGAGAGCTTTCAACCCGAAAAGAGCATATGATATGATGATATTTAAACTTTAAAACTTCCTGAAACCGGCTCTCTGACTGACTGGCATTATTGAGAACGTATCATGCTTGACTCTGCAAAACCAGATAGTAGCACGATATCACTGGAATGTTGATGCGAAAGAGTATAAATCTATCTATAAAGCCTCTTCCGTCCATATCTCAGGTAGTTTGAATATACTTTTCGGATCGTTAAAACATCCCGCCCAGTCTTGTAGAAATCGGGGCTGCAGAGACTTAAGTAGTGTTGACCAAGGAGAAGATAGCATGACATGCGTATTGCCAATGTGACAGATCACTAAATACTGTATACTAAGCATTACGGGAGAGGATCACCACTCGACTCCTCATTGCCAAGAAGATTGTAGATACACAAGCCTTCCACTTAATCTCCCCAAGAGAAGTAGAACCTCTTAAATAGTCACTCTCCTTCAAGAAAAAGGTGTTGAACAGCCAGAGATCTTCATGAGTTATTGACTGAATGGAGTGGGTCAACATTTTTCAGATGAAGCTCACGGAATATACCAGCACAGAAAGAAAGAAACGTTGCACATCTACAAGAGGGGTACTCCGGCCTTTCGGTTCTAGACATATTCGCTTCCCCTCAAGCACCAGGATCATCCCCTAAACCCTTCACCACTCACCTATCAACATTATACAAATATCTTCTTATCTTTCTGTTGCATAACTACTGAGGGGTAAACCCCCTCGGTGGAAAATTGTTGAACACTAGTCCCACCACCAAACGAATAACAGACAAAAAATAAGAAGTTCGGGACCATAAAAGAAAGATAACGGAATATCCGAACTAAATACCAAGTTATTCCATCCATCCAGACTCTAATTGTTCCCCCTGCACTAAGCTGTGCCTTATTTGAGTCCGTCACTGGTCGTAATAATCGAACATCGGTAGTCTATACCGTTATCCATCACAAAAATCACATCGTGTAAAGCTTGACGTACAAGTGAGAAAGTATATCGATCATCTTTCAAGAAAACCAGCCCTCTTCCCCGATGTAAAAGAGGGGGATAGATGACTTGAGGGGTCAAGCGGGGAAGTGGAACACTACAAACCCCACTCCTCTCGTTGGCCGAGCTCGCAAGTTATGGAGATTATCCGAACTACTCATGTTAAGCCTGCTAAGCGTACTAAGTACGCCGAGATAAGTTCATATATAGCGGTGTGTAGATCTATTGACAGAATAATGTGAGATGTGACTGCGATGTCATGTTACGTGATGAGATATGATATGATGTGTTGGTGTTGGTTGATAAGGAATGATGATCGATATACTAATGAAGTGGGGAAAGTGAGGAGATCTGATCGCGCGATCCGAATTTTCATGAGGGAAGGAGATTGAAGGGGTATAAAAAGGTCTGCAAAGAAAGACCAATATCTTTTTGTTAAGTTCAAAGCACTGCCATTGACCTGCAAAGTACAGGCTGGGAAGTTGATTGATCACTCTTCCTCACTAAACATGACCTCGTCTGAACTAAAAGCACACTGAGACTGTCAGCAGCTGGAAAGGAATCTGTTACAAGAGGAAAGATAAGGTTTCACAAGTATTGTGCATGAACATGATCAGGTATTCTCAAGTACCGGTATGCAGTTAATCTATCTTATTCGTATGATGTGACTTGGATCTTCATAGATGATCCGTCTGTCGTTGAGCCTTTCCTATGTTGCATGGCCTTCAGCAACAAATCAGATACCTTGGTCCATATATATGATACCATAACATACCAATCCATTCCCTTCCATACCGCATCAAAACACGAATGCTATTATGCCCCACAATGTGTATATCATTCTATGCATGACTCCGAGTCCAATACCCAACTCCACCCGTAATGATACGACGCCAAAACCCAGTTCCTCGAATGAAGTAAAAGTGTCTATAATTGAACATCATTGTTGAGAAGTCGAACCTCCTCGCCTGGTTTGAAAGCAGGCATACCGATGTAAGGACAGCCATCACAACGGAATGCATCACCTAAGCTGCAGTTTCCACAAGATCCAACTTTACCTTGGACTGTAAAATCTACTTCAGCTAGATCATCTGCGTCAAGCTTGAGGGCTTGGAGTTGTCTATCGGCTGTGGCTCGTTTGTCTGCATCTTCCTTTGCAATCTTCTCGGCAAGGCCACATGTGCAATCCTTACATGCGCGACGACGCTTTCCAGCTCTTGGTGCACACTCAGGAGCTGTATGGTATTAGTAACACTTCGAAATAGGATACATCAATTACTTACGAATAGCAAGAGGTTTCTTCATATCCTCTTCAGTGAGAAGAGTATCTTCATCAATTAATTCATCGTCATCGTCCTCCGCATCAAAATCATCACTGAAATCAATGAAGCCAACTCCCTTTGGCGCATCAGTCTTTGGTACGTCCTTCTCTGGCACATCATCTGTCATGTCTACACTTTTTCTCTTGCCATGTAGTGGTACTGCAGTTGTTGAAACTGCAGGGCCAGCGCTTGAAACAGCTGCACTCTTGCTATTGTCCTTTCTGCGAAGTCGTAGAGGAACCGCAATACTCGCGCTATAATCGGGTTTGAGCATTACCCCTCCTTCTGCTACCAAGCCAGACAAAATAGCTTCTTGATATTCTGCGCCATCGATTTCTTGTCCAAAGGTACCATCCTGTGCCTGCAACTTTGCACCTGCCTTCAAAGCTTGTGTAATTTTTCCAAATACATCTCTTGTTAACAGTCCTTTAGATTCGACTCGTGTACCATCGGCATCGGTGAGAATGAGGACTAAATCGTAGGTTGATTCTGGGAGTGTGACTAATCCTGCAGAGAGACGATCCAGCATCTGCAAATCGGTAACAGTTCTATCATAGGTAGCAAGAACATTTCTTAGTTTTTCTTCATGGCTAGCGATAGAGGGAGGAGCAAGGAGTAGTGTGCGAGGATTGAATGAAGTCGTCTTGAAGTTTGTGGTTATCGGACTGAAATCGGAGGAATTGTCAATAGTGACAGAGGGGGCCATGGCGGGGTCGTTGGTGGCGATTAAACGCTCCCTTTATTTTTGTAGTAAATTTGTTGGGTATTGCTAATTGTTGTGCCAAGTCTGGCAACAAAATAAAAGATCAAAGAAAACGATAGGAACTGGATAAAAAGGGAATATCAGGATAGAATTTTCACAGTATCTTTCTTATGTACTGGTGCTTGGGTAAATATTATTTCTTATCAGGTTTGTCAAAGGGTTTCGGAGATGTCAATTCTTGATAATTCTTGAAATTTAATTATTAAGCAATCTTTCGGACCACTAGTAATTGAGAGAAAGGGAAATTCTTCTCTGGTTATTGAAATTGACGAATCGTTATTGGCTGATGATTAAAAATTGCTGCAAAGGGTATTTTAAATCCACCAGAACAGGATATCATTGGTCGGTGATTATTCATCGGCCGCGTATCATGTCATTGGTCAGCTCATATTTGACTAATTGCCGCACCACCGCAATGGGCCGCTAGCATTTCCCTGCCGCTTCCCTACCGAGCCTGCTTCTCATTAGCTTGATATTCCCCGCATTTACTAGGGTGAATTCCCATCGAATGATTTCTTTGGTACGTACCACTCAAATGACATGTTTTGAGTGAAAGCTCACCAAAGAGAGAAGAGAAGGGAAGAGAAAGTAAAGAAATGGAAAACTTCCAAGGGTAATGAGTAAAACAAAGAAACTTGTACATCATTGAATCCATTGGATGGACGGTGTTTTACAGGATCAAATTAGGAGCAAACATACATTCATTGTAACAGGTAATGACTATTCAGTTCAATTCAATTCTATGAAGAGAACCTTGGCAGTAGAGGAGTACTGGTACATACCTACTACTAGGTAGATAGCTTTATGGTCATTGGCAGTGAACAAAGAGAACCATCATCGAGTGATGGTTTGAATGAGCTGTTCGTGAGTACCTAGTAGGTATGAGTACACGTTAACAGATGGTATGGGTTATGAACATACGAATATTCTATGATTATGACGCAAAGGAAGCGTGATTTGACATGACTTGATACGACTTGAGCCTATCAAATGGCCAGATAATCATGTAGAAGTGGTCTCAAACATACCGATGATACCATACCCACATACCTCCGTCGTAGAATACACCGTGGAATCCGTTGAAATGTTCTTGTCACTCGTTAATATGTGGAACTTGTAAGACTTGTTACATCAAAATCCAACTAATGAAGAGGCTCAGACTTCTAGAGGGTACCAGAATACCCAAAAAGTAGGTCGCGTGATAGTTCAATGGAATTGAGAAAGGGATGATCTAACCGAATATTGCATTGTGAACCTTTAACCTCTCTTGGTACACTCACCCAAACCTCAACCTCTTAAAGAATCATCAATTCATCTTCCTCCTATTCACAACACAACACTTTCAGAAATCCATTGACTTTCTCAACTCTTCAATCAATCTTCATCAAGTAACCTTCTCTACCTTTCGAACACCATCAATCTATCTTACCTTGTACCTTTTCAAACACTCCCTGCAATCATTCAACAGTAAGTTTGGCCTGGCGTCGCTTTATCTATACCCCGCCTTAATGTGTAGTACTATCACACTTGTCCCTCCAACCAAACTATCGACTTTCTTGACGAACCTTTCTCTTTATATGATAAAATCATTGTACTCATATGAACATGTGCTAATGTGTCAATCTCTTCCAGTGGGCAAATCACACAAGTACAATGATCGCGACCATGCTGGCCTTGCCGATGGTACCGCTCTTCCACAAGAGCATTTGCCTCGTTATTTCGCAAAGTCAGGTCATATTGATGCCGATCCAAAGAAAGCCAAGAAGAACGGTGCTGGAAAGGGCGGATGGTATAGTACTCCATTTAATTCTCACCTTATCGTCTTAGTGCCATTTCTCTTCAATAACTCTGACCTCCTCGACTAACGTACAAAACACAGGGGTGTAAATGGTGAAGAAGTCCAAGATGAGGGTTTCAACATGGCCAATGCTCGTCGTCGTTCCAACAGTAGCTCTTATACTGCCGGTCTCAAAGACTTCAAGACCAAGTTCGAACAAATTGAAACCGAGCCGGTTTTCGAGGAAAACATCCATGGTGCCTTGATTGAAGAACTTCCAGAGACTACTCGTTCCAACACAAACAGTTCGGAGAGTAGCAGTGTTGATGAGGATGTCAAGGCCAAGTAATCTTTGGATCTTGATGGGCTGGATATGGCACAAAATTCTTACATAAATGTCATCTTTACGAGGACTTGATGTTTAATTGCCGGCGGATCGATACAATTGCAATCTTCTCTCTTTACGGATGGAGCGCAGGGATATGAGGAGTATGAATGAAATGAAATGTTACTTTGAGCTGGCACCGGGTTATAAGTCCAGATGTATTATCAGAGCTTCTATTTAGCTACTACCAAAGGCATAGAAGGATTGCCCAGTAAATCCCTTGTTCTTGATTTGTGTGATGATCGTTCATGTTGATGTTATGATACAATTAACCAAGCCAAGAATGTACGCATTGATTGCTTTCTCAGATTGATGAAAAGTTGGTTACAGTCCAAGACAGCGTAACCACACCTCGGGTCCTACGATAGTGGCATATGTGCGTCATGTCATGCGTGGGGTTGGTCCTTCCCGATATCGTACGGAGTTGTCATGCTGATAAGGACAACGGCACGGAACATCCGACGAGTACCTCCACGGTACTCACTCGCCTCTTACTTCCATCATCCATCCGTCCAACCTCGAGAGTGAGTGTAAATCCCACGCAAATCTTATCACCTCCTCTTCAACCATCCAATTCGATCAAATCCATAGAATAAAGGCAAAGATAGCAAAGATGCCCTACAAACTCACCAACAGAAACGTTCTCGTAACAGGTGGAACCCGGTGAGTGAACCCCGCATTTCCCCACAACCATTTCATCATCAACGCTTGATCTGTTATCTCTGTAGCGTCGCTGAAACTCACAATACACTGTTTGCTGGTAATATTATATACTAATTCGTGGCTGAAAAAGAGGATTAGGCGAAGTCATCTCTCTTAAATTTGCGGCGGAGGGTTGCAATGTTGCTATTAACTATGTTTCTAGTCGGGAGAAGGCGCAGGAAATGAAGGAGAAGATGGAGAGGGAGTGGGGGGTTAAGGTTATTTGTTTGATGGGTGTAAGTTGATTTTCTTTTGTGTGTCGATGAGCGTAAGTGGAATAAGAGGAAATGACCTTCAGTGAAGTGACAAATGAGGGGACGATAGTGAAAGACATGAGATGAAGTTTGATAAATGAGGCTAATGGTAAACCCGGTGATAGGATATGAGTCAAGAATCCGATTGCATTTCTGTTGTGAAGGAAACAATCAAGGAGTTTGGAGGGCTGGACATTATCATATCAAATGCTGTAAGGGCTAGTTTGGATGTAAAATCCGTGCTGAATCCGCTGAAATAATCTGCACTTTGTGCCATCACGGATTCCGCGATGGCATCAATCCGCTTCAAAAAGAGTGGATTATTAATCTGTGGTTTTATAGTTTGAATATCAAATCTGCCAAATAATTTGTGGTTTTTCTAGAATATTCAATTTAAACTTCAATTCGATATTAAAACCCTATATTTAAAATTGAAAACCATATAAAAAGCTTTAATAGAATAATGATCTTAAAAAAGTGCTTAGAATTGGAAAAGAAATATATTTTGATTTTATTTTTTTTCTTTCTTTTCTTTTTAAAGAAAGAACCTTTTTTTGAAATATTTTTGAAGCTATTTTTTATATATAAAATTATTTCAATAACCAATAATGTAATTATTATTCAAAATACCTCAAAAACATTTAGAAAGTCGAAAATTATTAATGATAATAGTAATCGAAGGTTTATATTTATATAAAAAAGAGGTAAAAGATCTCAAACTCGAAGTTTCTCTCTCCCAATTCGTTATTCCAAACAAAAGCCCAAATCTACAGTAAAAGCAATCGAATCTCAAAGCTAACTTCGAAATCATAATACCTCCTTCTTTTCTTTTATTAGAGATTCATTATTCAGCTTCTTTTACAATAATAATACCACCTTCAATCAAAAGAAGATATTCTTTACAAAAAAGAAAAGCTATATATAGATATTTGATTCAAATAAAGCTTATTTTAATTATATTAATTTATAATATATAGTAGGATTCCGAAATCGATAAAAGGCTCTCAATAAATATTGATATAAATAGTGATAAGAACGATAACAACAAAAGGGATGTCGATAATAGCTATAACACTAATCAAGATCCAAAACATAATACTTGTAATAATTCAAAAAGTAAAAAGAACCCCTTTACCAACACCATTAAAAGGAAGGATAAATCAATGGATCCGGAAACTGAAATCGAAGATATTTCAAAGAAATCTACAAATCAGTTTAAATGGAAACCCTACAAAAAGTTTCTTTTAAATTTAATACAAAGTTATCTACAGAAGATTAGTCAATAACCAAATCAATTCACTGAATAAAGAACACTTTATTATAATTAATTTACATAAGCTATTACTTTAGAGCACAAAACACACACTAATAATAATAAGAATCTAACTAGTAATCAAATTAAAAAGAAAATCAATTCAATATGAACATTCTCTTTTTTTATTATTATTTGATTTAATTAATTTGATTTAGATTAAGGAATATTATATAGAATATCGATATCTTTTTAACCTATCTAGTTAGAGTATTAGATTTAATGAAAAGAATAATATTATACAGTCTTATACATTTGATCATTTATAAAAAACGCTTCTACAAGCAAGCAAAGCTAATAATCGAAAATATCATTAATATCGAAGTTACTATATAGAGAGTTAATCGATTCTTCAATTTCTATTCGAAACTCGCATAGCTAGTGGTAAATTTACATATTACTCTACAGCTTTAATGTAATAAACAATCGTTTTTTCGGATAAGAAGAATAATCTTACTAATTCAATATACTTTATACCTTTCTCAGATAAGAATACTAAAAGATGGAATAAATATAGCTCTAGGATATATAAGGTAAGGAATTCATATTTTTGAGATATATTTTATTATTAATTGATTTATAGTTAGAAACAGAGCGATATAAATAATCTATTATAAGCTATATACTATTAAAAAGGCCTTGAAAAACTGTTTTTTTTGAAGTTGCAGATAGTTTACTTCATATTAATGAATCTTTAAGAGATTTTAATAAATCGAGAAACCACTCTAGTGCCTTATATATTCAAGTCGACAATCCACTACCCCTTTGGCATCAAGTATATTATATGATTACATAAAACTATCCTAGCAAATATGAGTCCCTAGGGGCTGATATTGCTTTCAAGCTTGTTGATTTCCTACAATATCCAATGCCTGGTATTCGCCAATCTTATAGTGAGCTGCTGATGTTTATGCGTATAGACCCATTTCAAACAGAGTTTGTGGATAAGATCTGTAGAAAGCTTAAAGAACAACACAAAAAGGAAAATAATAAAATGCCTCTATTATCCGCTCCTTTACAACAAGCTTTAAATAAAAGGTGGCTTCCAAATTCTAATAGCTTTTGATTTAACAATTCTATTCACTCTGTTCTCTTTATTGTATATTTTTATCAATATAACCTTTATATTTATTCAATTAGATATTAATATTATATCTTTCAATACCTTTGTTTTATTTGATATTAACAATATATGAGTACGAATAACATCTATTCATCAGTCCTAGATATGTAAAATAAAGAATATAAGTATATAATAACTGGCTAGTAAGAAATGACAAATGAGAAACAGCTGGTGAGAAACGACTAGTGAGAAACGGCTAGTGAGAAACGGCTAGTGAGAAAACTGTAAAGTTTAGCCTCTCAAGGTGTAATATCCACCAATAACAGGGGTTGCCAGCTCCATCATTCTTCGAAGAAAAATATTATCTGTGTCTTTAATAGTTTGTCTCTTTGTATGAAATGCATAATGTTATAGTACTATAAATTAAATCAATAATCTATTTAATTGATAAATAGAAAGAATAGAAAATGCATTCTCAAAATGAGTAATCATAAAGGATTCAGCTGCCTCTTGAATTGCTACAAGAACAGTAATATTCTATTTTCAACACTTTCCATTAAATACAAATTGATCTGAAATCTTTTTAACTAAACGTTGAAAAAAAGCTTTTTTCAAGAGCAATTCGATTAATTTTTGATATTTTTTAATCTTTTATAATATAATCGCTATACTCAATTAGTAAGAAAAAAGCTTAGAAATCAAGAAAAGGTTTATTTACTCCCTGCTTTTTATTGGTGAGCTCTTTTAGCAACTTCTACTTTTCCTTTTTTAGACTGCTTTCTTACACTTTAAACCTTTGCTTTCGAAGCTTTCTTTACACTCTTATTTTTAAAAAAAGGTGACCTTCCATCTATACCTAACTTTTATTTATTCATTGATCTCTTTCCAATATTAATACATAACATAACTTCCCTATATAGTATATTTGTAGTTTATATTACAGCTACAGGATTTCCTGGAATATAACACTTTCAAGACCTAGATTTGAATCATTTCAGTCTATTGTAGAAAAGGTTTCAAATATTCAAAAGATACATACCTAAAAAGCTTCAAGAATGGGGGCGAAAAAAATAAGCATTAAAAAATTAAATGTTTAGAAACATGTGTTTGTAAATTAATATATTACGTATCGCATAATTCAACTAATTATACTACTTATTTCTCATAGAATATAGTTATTCCAAATATGAAAATATTATAAATAGTATAAACAATGCGCTTTTAGAAACAACAATAACAATAACAATAATAAGCATTATATTTATAATATTAAATCTTTTCTAAACTTTAAAGAATCAAAAGATACCAATAATAACTAAATCTAATAAAAAGAAGCTATAGGGAAAGCAAGAAGAATATTCGCAAAAATAAAAAGCTAGAAATGTATACAATCGAAAGGCAAGAATGACACCTAAAGAGCTAGAAATCGAAAAAGAGAAAGATAGGAAAAAGCATCAGATTTCCTATACTTTAAAAATGCTTCACAAAACTTCTGATTTTTTAAAGGCATCGAAAAATAGACAAAATGAAATGGTTGCACAAACTCGATTGAATATCGAAATACAACAATCCCAATATATAGATCCAAATGAAAATCTGATTTTAATTAACTTTATTTAGAAAAGCATTGAAGGCAAAAAACCTTATTCAAAACAACGATAACCCTATATCAGAATCTAAATCAAATAATTCCGAAACAGATTTTGAAGATTGGAAAATCGATATTGACAAGAAAAAGGAAAAGGAAGAGAAGGAATCTGATAATAAAAAAGAGAACAATAAAGTTAGAGAGCTTGAAAAGATTGACTTGAAAGATTTGAATATCAATCAAGAATTAAAACAAATATAAAGATATAATGTTTATTGATTCTATAAATGCTAATATATAAGTTTAGACAGTTGGACTTTCTGGGATTTTGATTTGAATTAGAGCTTGGAAAGCTAGTATAGAGTAGTTTATGATTAATTTAAAAAGTCTAAACGAAAAAATTGATAAAGAATCTTCGGATTTTTCATAAATGAAAGATTCGTCTAGATAGGTTTATTTTGATTTTTTCTCACTAGCCATTTCTCCCTAGTTATTTTTTATTTATTATCCCTTACTTATTATTATATTAAATTATTAATATATTAATAAAGTATATTTGTATCTTAATAAACTCCCTTATAAAATATTCAATTGTTGACAACATACTGTTTAAAGAAATCTTGCTTTTTGGAGCTTTGATATTTTGAAGCTAAAGGGAAAAAATGATATCAAGCTTTTTGGATCTGAAGAATAATGGATTTCTAATAAAAGCTATAATCCAAAAAGATATGGATTTTGGATTTCTAAAGATAGAATAAGATATAAGCAAGCTTGGAATCTACTCCATTATATAAAATGAAAAGAAGATCTCTCTCAATTCCTTAAAGAATTCGAAGAAACATTAAAAGCTATAGCAGAAGATAATGGTAAATGAAGAAACCCTGATGATTACTTTCTATTCTAATTATATGTACTTATCAAATTCTATTTTAATATAATATTGCTTTTCTTTCTCTTACACTTTTCGAACTCTTTTCATCTTACAATAATCTCTTCATATAGCCTCTGCAATTCCTTATTGAAAGTAATCCATAGATTATAACGAAATAGAATCTAATTTGTTACTGTTTGAATTCATTATTATATTATCTATAGTGCTTGGAACACAATCAATAATATAATCAAATTGAATTTCGAATAAATCTTCTTTGAAACTATTTTATCGAATAAAGTTATATAAAATGCACAAAGCATAAACTATATGTATTTGAGTTGTATATAAGTATTTTTGTTGTTATATTAGAAATGAAAAACGCATTTTAAATACTCCAAAAATTCTCTCAATCTTATTTCGTAAAGAAGAATATCAAAGATTGAAAAGCTCTTCTAATGTTTTGAATATTTTATTGGATCCCAATTACTTTTGTAGATAATATCTTACCCTTTTGAATGGAGTAAGAATCTACTCAGTATTTATATATTCTGTATTACCTAAATAATAATAATCTTCTGAAATTCGTAAACCTTTTGAAATCAAAGTATCTAAAAGCACCTTTTGATTATTTGCAAAACCTTTCCAACCAGCTAATATATAACAGAATTGTAAATTGAAAGTAATTATTGTAAAAACATTTTATGCAATATACCCTTTTCGATTGAAATAAGCAGATCGATTTTCGAAAGATACTGTTGTTGGAATAAAGATACCATCAAGAGCTTCTAGGCAATTCGCAAAATATATACAATATTTTTCATCTTCTGCTACTCGAGAAAAAGCGAATTATATAGTTAGATCCGATAGCTTTATTATTAATAGATATAATATCATTATAGTATCTAAAACTTGATAAAACCATTTTAAAGTATATTAGAATAAATTAATAAGTAGATTTATATAAAGTGTTTTTCGTATCTATAGATTGTTTTTTTAGAATAAGAAAAGGCTTTAGCTATACTATATATAGTTCCACGCTAGCTTATAATATAAAGAAATATATATAGTTTTTGATCAATTGAAGTATATTGAGAATATTGTAATTTTGTTTTTTCATAACAAAACTCAATTAAAAATCGAAAAGTGTATAGAGATATATACAGTTGTTCTTAACAATATTGAGGGTATTTAGAATTAAGAAGAAATTGTATTTTAAATTCACTAGAAGTATCAATTCTTTTTTTCGAAATTGGAGTATAATAAAAAGAGCTAATAATAGTAGTTAAATTATAAATCAAGATAGGAATAAACTATTCAGAATTATCAATCTCATTGTTGTTCATTATAAATAAGAAAAAGGTAGTTTACAATCTAAATTATTAATAGAATCTAAAATTATAATAAAAAGAATATTGAAGAATCTACTTTTAAACTAAGCTATATATATTCTAGTATATAGGGAATAGAAATATAAAGTAATCTAAATCGAAATCAGAGATGATTTGAAGAAAAATAAAGATACCCTATAAACTTAGATATTTGAAGCATTAATATTATTATAATATTATATGAATATAGAGTGAAAGGCTTATAAGAGCCTATAAAAACACAGATTATTTGTCAGATTGAAAACGAGAACTGCTTTTTCTAGTTCTCATTTTCAATCCGCACCCTTGTTTTCCTATACAAATTTAATGAAAAACGCGGATTATTTAGTATTATTTTAAAATGATCTATCTCCTTCCCATTTCGAAATATATTAAATTCATTGAAATACGGATTATTTAATAGAATCCGTAATTTGATATCCAAATATAAATTCAAAATCCGTTTTCAAAAAGAGCGGAATATTCAGCGGATCCAGTGCGGATTTGTACATCCAAACTAGCCCTAAGTGCATGAATCTTCTTCGTCCACCTTGACCAATCCAGATGGGCGATTCTAACAACTAAGGGCTATACACGGTTCTCAACTTTCTCCGATCTCTCAGCTCCTACCCCGGATGATTGGCAAAAATGCTATGCTACGAATGTGGTGGCTCAGTCTATCTTGTTGAGAGAAGCGTTGTCTACCTTTCAGGCGAACGATGAGGGAGGAGTATTCATCATGACGAGCAGTATTGCAGGTGTCATTGCTGGGGGCAGTAAGTAACATAGTTTGTCTCTTTGCGTCGTCTCATGTAATCAACTAGAGGTAGGATATGAATCTCTAGAGACCAGGCTGATGTGATTACACAAAAGGTTGCATGCCATATTCCGTGACAAAAGCCGCACAACTACATTTGATGAAATGCTTGGCAGCTACCCAGGGGCCAAAAGTAAGAGTTAATGCCGTATTGCCGGGTTTGGTACTCACAGAATGGGTATGTCATAATCTTCCTCTATGTTTCTCCTAATCCAGGCGGGTATTTTTGGCGTGAACCACAATTCATAAGCAGTATTCTTGTGGGAGACATTAGATGCGGGAGTCATCACAAGAGTCACCTTTGACTAATGACGACCGCAATCAATCTGACACTAGAATTACACAGGGAAGGACATACTCGGAGGAAGATCAGGAGAAATTGAAGGATAAAGCATATCTGAAACGGGTGGTAAGTGTTTTCTTATTTCTACCTTACTCTCCCTTCTTTTTCTTCTCCACCAATTTCCGTATGATGAATGATCGGTCAAGAAAATAATCTACTAAAAAATCTGAAAAACAGACGGACATCGATGATTGTGCTCAGGCGTTCGTGGATATTGCGAAAAACAGCAGCATGACAGGACAGAAATACAAGTTGGTAGGTCTCTTCGCATCACTTTCCCTAGGACGGATGAAAAACACTGAAGACAGGTAGGTAAACTGAGCGCTAACGGTTGATAGATTCTGGACTTGCACAGAATGTATGAGAGTGTAGGAATGGAGGCAGAGTGTGGAGGTACGCAACTAATTTTGCAGTGAAATGAGTTCTGGCACAAATTGAGCTTCGATGTGATATATTATTACTATTAAACTCTATTTTATAGACAAGATCAATACTTATGTGTTTTTGGTAGAAAGCCAACCTCGCGCAAATATTCAACATTCTTACGAATGGCAGCTTCAATCCTCGAGGGAGTAAAGAGTTTTACGTCCTGCGGTATTTCATCCATAGGCATGCCTAATTTTCCTTGTTCCTTCTCCAAATTGTGGATTAAAGGCCAAAGGGGATGGCTTTCATGCTTAGAGTCAATGTCGGCGTAAATAGCATCCAGCCATTTAGCCTGTCTCAATGGTTTGATTTTGTAGCCAAAATTTCTTTCCAGAACAGACCAAAATTCACGAACGGGTAGACCATCACTCATTCCAATGTACGGATCGGAAGAAGCGCTCTGTTTTGTATCACAGCAATCTAATACAATCTTGGCCACGTTACCGACATCAGAAATGAAAAGCCAGGAATCGGCGTCTGCTTCATTGAAACTCCCGATTTCTATGCAGCTTGCCACAAGTCTCCAGATAAAGTCACTGGTATTGGCAATACCCAGCTTGGGAGTCCCAATGGTGTAACTAGGTTTTACAACAAAGACCCGACTGCGATTCTGAATACTGGTCTGTGAGTACTCTTGAACGAGGCGCTGTGAGATGAATTTTGTTTTTGCGTATTCAGTAGGGAGGATGTCATTGATGTGGTCATCGTCCATGTAAAGATACTTCTCTGCCAACGATGGCCCATTGAATCCTCCGGATATAAATACGAACTTCAAGATGGATGGTGTTTCGTTCATAATATTCAAGAGGATCCAAGTTGAGTCAATATTCGCTGCCTTCAAAGACGAAAAGTCGCAGTTCCAGTGCACTTTGGCACCACAGTGGATGATGCCATGTACTTGTCGAGAGATATCTGACTTTCCGGTTAGGCAGTCCCATTGGTCCGAGTTCAAACCTAAGCGACGTTTTCCAAGATCTCCAGGCCATGCTTCTATTTTCTCGAGATACGAATCTGACCACCATTCTGCTTGCATTGCTGCCTTTCTAATCCGTTGCAGGCCATCCTTTAAGTTTTTCGCACGAACGTGTACCATTATTTTCTTGATATCCTTGCGAGTGCAGAGCTGGTGCAGCATTTCAGATCCGAGGAATCCTGTTCCCCCCGTCAAGAAAACGTTTTGTACCGATGGATCTCTTCCCCACCGATTTGTATCCATCTGCCGTTTATACATCTGAAATTCTGTTCTTAAATCAACAGAATTTTCGATACTTTGACTAACGCCCACAGTTCTGAGGTCCTCAATATGTTGCGTAACACTACGAATTGTTGCATTTGGATGCAGTAACACGCTAATGTGAAGCTTGACTGCAAATTCTTGCTTGACAAACATCAACAAACTAATGACTTGAATAGAATCAAGCCCAATTGTTGCGAAAGTAATGTCCTGGTCTATCAGCTTTGATTTGGTTGGGCTGTCAGTGTGGTAGACGAGCGAGGCGAGTTTTTTGGAAATCTTGAAACCGACTATGTTTTCTTTAGATAAGGAAGTGCCGTTCTGGCCGTTGTTATGGCCATTGATGGAACCGTTAGCAGTGCCATTAGTTTCTCCATTGGCCACCCCATTGGTATGACCGTTGGAAAGGCCATTGGTAAGTATTGGATTTGCAGAATCACGATTCAGTTGTGACAGCCAATGTTCTACTGACTTTCGATCAATCTTTCCTGAAACAGAAAGCGGTACTTTTTCAACAGCAAACCAATGACTTGGCACCATGTAATTCGGTAATTTATTCCTCAAAAATTGATCAAGGTCGACAATGCTGAAACCCGCTGCAGACAACCGGTGGTTGCTAACCGAGGAGAGAACACTCGTGGCCGAAGTCGGCTCCAGACTCGTATCGATTTGAATTATTGCCACAAGAGATTTTGCGAAAGCTCCAATCTTAGGACTTGTGGCCATAGCTAGAGCAACGTTGGGATATGCTGAGATGTTGTATTCAACCTCTGAAAGTTCAACTCGTTGTCCTCGAACTTTCACTTGGAAGTCTTTTCTCCCAACCCAATCTAGAGATCCGTCGGAAGTGTACCGTACAAGATCTCCCGTCTTGTAGAAACGTCGGGCCCTCGTCCCTATAAGTTCTAATGGCCACTTTGGATCTTTGATAAATGCAGCTTTTGTTTTGTCCATGTCACCGATATAACCGCGAGCGAGAGTGGGTCCTTCAACAAGCAATTCTCCCACCGCACCAATTGGAACTATGCGGTTGTGATCCTTTGGATCTACCAGCCAATACAATGCCTGCCCAAACGGTTTTCCAAGATTCGAGCCTCTATTGTTTGAACGCAGTTGAATAAATGCTGTGGGGGAAGCTTCTGCACACCCATAACAATTATAAAGAGCTACGTCATTGGACCATCTGCTTATGTTCTCCTGTGTTACTGCCTCGCCACCAAGTGCCATAATTTCAAGACATGGCACATCTTCAGGAGAGATCAGATTTGCTAAAGACGGAGTAAAGAGCACCCAATTTACCTGCATAGTATTCATGATACCGACGATATTGTTTTGGCGGTCATCTTCAGAAGGACTGCATACACATCCTCCGAACATGAGTGTAGTGAAGATATCCATCATGCTTACGTCGAAGGTATATGCAGCATATTGGAATACACGAGACTTGGAGTTCCACCCAAAAGCTTTACCGTGAAAAAGCGAAGCTGTGCAGACGGAGCCATGTTCTTGAACGATTCCTTTGGGCTCGCCCGTGCTTCCGGAAGTAAACAGGACAAAAGCTGTGCTGTATGTTTTGACCTTTATTGGCAAGCGATCTTTAAGAGATACATGTAGTGTTGCCATCAGACCTTCTGAGACGCTTATATTTTTTATTGCGATCCCGCTGAATTTATGCTCGGTTTGCGGCGATGAAATGACCATCTTTGCGTTCGCTTTCTTCATAATGGCTTCATGTCGCTCTCTAGGCTGGGATGGATCTAATGGAACAAATGCTCCACCAACCCTCAAAATTGCAAGCATGGTCAATATTGCATAAACAGACTTTTCGAAGCAAATTGGCACCAGAACCTCTGGCCCAACACCATGATCAATCAAATGACATGCCAAAATAGACGTTGCTTTCTCTAATTCGTCGTAGGTCAATTGTCTATCCCAAGAACATATTGCAGGAGCATTTGGCGTTGATATTACGTGTCGCAGGACAAGATCATGTACACATGCATCCACTCTCTCGGGAAACTGAGGTTCCCATCCTCGCAGTTGTTCCAAGTCTCGTTTCGTAAGAAGATCGATACTCTTTATTGATTGGAATGGGTCGCTCAGCATACATTGAATCGTTTTCGCACAGGTATGGGCCACATTAGTTGCTGCAACGGTGGATAATTTTGCTGGGAGATGCTGTAGATATATATGCCCGGTGGCAGTACTACTATCGAGCTTTACATCGAGTAGTATCTCAATCTGCATCTTGAATTAGCTATTAAATCTAGTTGCATGTCTTTGTGTACTTACATGGCTGTCTGGTGATATCCGGTTCTTTGGAACAGAATTGAACTTTGCCGAAGTTTTCGATTCTTCGAGCTCCAAAGCAGTATTATAAAGGCCTGTGCTTGCACTTTGGTTACCGTCAGATAGAGGTGTACATTGAGCATCTCCATTTTCCGAGTGAACTGCTTGAATGGCTCGTAGAATCTCAATAATACAACCCGCCCCCTCAAGCTCAACATGAAAATTGCTAATGTTACCAATTTCATAGATTGACTCCAGATTCACACCTGATTCTGTTATCGTCGGTTTCAAGTGACCAAAAACCGCAGAGCTACTCCCAGTATAGCATTGAAGTACAAGCGCCCACGCACACTTGAAAAAGGTCAACGGAGCCACTTGATGTTCTTTACAAAATCGATCCAAGTGAGCGATATTCGGAACGAGAACCTCGACCGCTTGCCAGTATCTCTCTGCGGATGGATCGAGCGTCAAATCGAGGATGGGAAAGAAACACGCTTGCGGTTGCCCACTCGTTGGATCGGACATTTCGTGAGGATTTGGGTGGCGCTGATCTTCTCACGTGTGGATTTGCGATTGCGTGTATGACTGTGATGGGATGAGAGAATCACAAGGTTGAGAGGAGGTGCGCGATTCGATTTTTCTTTTTTCTTCTTCTACTTCTTCTTCTTCTTCTTCTTCTTTTCTCGTGGAATAGAATGGGTTTTGTGGCATTCGATACATATATAGTAGAGTTTACAAGTGTAGTAGAGAAGGACGTCCATCCTCGGCGGGAATGGGAATCATAGATGGCTTGGTGAGATACAGCTGATACCTACCTACTTACACATACACATACACATACACATACACATACACATACAACATACGCATTATCATCCCGAGTCTTGCACGAAGAAAATATACTGATGACCGAATTGTTTCTTTCTTTCCGATTCATCTAACAACGGCACTTCTGCTTTCTTTCTCTTGCTTTGTATCCTGCTTCCTGCATGGTTACTCGCGGTGTTTCAGAATATACTTTTTATTTGTCTTTGTATTTTTATTTGTATAGCGATATGAAAAATAGCACGGGATTTTTCGATTGTTTTTGATTATTTGCGTGACGTTTTTACGGGGTAGGTATGGAGAATTCTTGAATGGGTAGGTAGGTGGGGATTAGTGTTTAGTGTTTAATCTAATTAATTACCTCCTGGGATATGTGATATCGTTCCACGGCTGCGAAGTTTTGGTAACTAGCTGGGTGTTTAGGTGACTAGGTAGGTAGGTGATTCATATGAATGTATCCCGCGACACGGCGAAAAATGTATAGATTAGGGGTTTTTTTAAAGTTATGCACGGCTTTGGATATTATTTGCTCATTTGTACGCTGGTGAGTGAGTGGATGTATGGATGGATCGGCAATTTGCTATGTGTTTATCCTCTTTTTGATTGTAGCTGCAGTGGTGAGTGGATGAGGGGGTGGGTGGATGGGTGTACTTAGGGGGTTGATAAGCCCCTCGTTTCACGGAATGGAAGGTTTAAATTGGATTTGGATATGGGTTCGCATGTCTGAGTACCTAGATACAGGATAGCTGTGTAGCGGGAGAACCCGTCGATCTGAGACTGGTGAAGGGTTGGGTTTAGGAACGGGAATGAGATCGATTGAGGTGTGGATGGTTGTTGTGGTGGTTTCTTCGCTTGTGCTTATGCATGTGCATGTGTAAAATTCTAGAGCTGCGTATGTATCTATGTATGTATGTGTCATTTTGGCGAGCTAGCTAGGTTGCTAGTTTACTAGCTCCCGTCTGTCTGTCTATTTCCCGATATTCCCTCGAGTTTTTCTGCTTTCCGGAATGCATCGATGCATCGTGTTCCATGTACCGGGGTATATATTACTATGGTAGGATAGAAGAGTTACGTCACAACAGCGCCGACTCGACGCGGACCCAGCTAATGATAGATAGATCGAGGTACTGTGGATCGAACTTGGAAGGATGGGTGAGCCCGTCAATCCATAGCTTATCGGCGTATGCAATTTTTGTATTCTGATGCGGGGGGCTTGTGAATTCATATGTAAATGTTCGTGTAATTGGTAGATAAATAATGAGGAGACAGTGATTCCTTGAGAGATGCTTTATTTTTAGAATCCCTATATCCAAACTAATTGATTCATTAAAATATTTGAGTAATGCTAGGAACGCGCAAAGATTCCTAGCTTCGGGTTGAAAAGTGCTAGACTCGAAGGCGTTTGATCTACACAAGGGTACAAGCCACTATTGCTTCCGCGTTGCTGTCATATATTATAGATTACTGCCGGGACATGTTCAAGTCGAACAAGGCGTGTGGAACAAGCACAATGCTCCGCTTCCAAATTTGTGAAATTGTAGGGAATTAAAATCGAGGCTTTTCGGTAACGCGGAGAGATATCGTGATACGGGTAGCCAGCCACCTTGTGTACTACATGCCACATTCGGCTTTCGGCTGCACCATTACCCTTTGTACTACATACCAGCCCGAATTTCTGCGGATAAAAGCCATATTGTAAATTGGCAACGACGGAGCACTTGCACAGCATCCGGTATTAGAGCCAAAACAATATGTAGAACAGGGAGGTTTGCAGAAGTATCCCATCACTGTCTGCAGTTGTGGTATCATTGTCACATATTCTTCTCGTACAACTAGCAACTTAAGACTAACAAAATGCTCAATTCTCTGCTTGAGTCCAAGGATTTTTACCAATTGAGTGACTGGTACATGAACTACAAGGTTAAATTTAATGGGATACGAAGCACAATAAAGGTATTTAGGAACGAGATTTCCGAATTTACACGGGAGCACCTTGATCAATTCTTTGGGTTCTGAAAATATTCTTCAGAAATGTCCGAATCACAGAAAATCCCGAATGAGACTCCTCCAAATGAGACTGGTGCATCGATAACACTAGCAATCCTAGGATGTGGTACAGATCTCCTCTAAAAAAGCCACCGGCGTTGAGATTTAAAATCGAGAGTTAACTTCTTTTAGGAAGCCTCGGAACTGCTCTATTATGCGGGATACTAACGCACATTGAAGAGAGCAAGAAAGCCAACTCAGCTTGTCCGGTATCAAACCAGCCCCATGTACCAAATAAATTCATGGCTTGTGTCCGCACTGCTGCTTCTGCTGCACGATTGAAACTCTCCCTTGCAGCTTACGACACAGAGGTAGCCATCTACTATGGCGACCAGCGCGCTCCTCTTCACGAGGCCGATGTGATAGTATTAGCTTGCCAACCCGGAGACTTACGAAGTTGTCTGGCCACCACCATTATCCGATCACAATTACAGGGCAAAGTCCTCGTTAGCCTACTTGCGGGTGTGACGATTCCGGATATCGATTCCGTACTCCAATCTGTAGGGGGTAAGAGTTATTATCCTGCTACAATTGCTCGGGCAATGCCAAATACTGCCTCCTTTGTCCGCGAGTCCATCACCGTCATCGAAACTCCGGAGGCAACTTCAGCTAGCCATCTACTTGCAATCGATTGGCTATTCGAATCAATTGGCAAGGTTAAACATATCTCTGCTGCTAATTTCGATACCTGTACAGCATTGGGTGCATCGACTCCTGCATTTTTTGCAATTATTCTCGACGCATTGATTGATGGCGCTGTCACACTCGGTCTGACGAGAAAGGATGCTACGCTCATGGCAGCACAGTCCATGAAAGGATGTGCAGCGTTGGTGTTGGCGGGAGAACATCCAGCTTCTGTGAAGGAGAATATTACCACTCCAGGTGGCTCAACGATTAGGGGTGTACTAGCGCTTGAACAGGGGAACGTGAGAGCTGTTGTTGCGGGTGCTCTGATTAAGTGCAAAGAAGCTGCTGAGGGACTGGGAGCTCAGGCAAGGAATTAGGCTTTGTTTGTTTCAATGATCATAGTGACGGCCATCAACATTTTCTTTTCTTTTCCCTTGGCTTGATTTAAGTGGGCTGGAGAAGTTCTGAAGTGTTATCAATCGATCCGAATTTTTTTTGAAAGTAGTGGTTTGCGATCTTAGGGAGATTTTGATACATTCACGTGATTTGCCTTGATTGAGTGGCAGAACAAGGCGGTGAAGCTTGTACTACAACTTCACGCCTACTAGTGATCGTTTTTCACGTATTGAAACTTTTCTAAATGTCCAATTGACCTGAATTTTTGAATTATTCTGAAAGATGTTCCATCTAACCGAGCCTGCCTTTTGAGTTGGCTCAATCATTATTCACCAATACATATCGATACCTCGCTTTTCCAGCTTCCATCTCCTTCAAAACGTTGTTTATATCGCTCATTTTTCGTTCTTCAACCAATGGCTGAAGGTTTTTTCTCAATACAAACTCTAACAAGTCTTCTGTTCCCTTGATTGAGAGTATATCATTGAAATGAATCGAGATCTTTCGTTCGACCAGTCCAAATATGTCAAACGCCGGCAGGGAGTCGTCTGGCAAACCTACTTGACAGAAATGTCCTCCCGTCCTGAGCAGCCCCAGATATTTGTTCAGTGGCATCTCAGCGGATGATACTGTACAGACAATCACATCAAGTGACTTTGCATACTTCTCTGCCCAATCCTTCTCGTCTTCGGTAGCTATGTAGTTATGTGCACCCAGCTTGGTGGCATCATCGCGTTTGCTCTCTCGTCGTGAAATCGCAACAATATGCTCAAATTCCAATGCCCTTGCGAACATGACAGCAAAATGACCCAAACCTCCAACACCAATTATCCCCACTCGCTTTCCTTTTCCTTGACGTTCCACTAGTGGACCGAACGTGGTACTACCGGCGCAGAGCAATGGAGCTGCCACAGCGCTACTTAGCGCTGGAGGAATACGAATGGCGGCAATGCCCGGAACTCTACAATAATTTGCAAAACCACCGAAAGTCTTGCTACCATCGGGGAGAAAACCTTCATATGCAGCAACTTTCCGTGGACAGTAGTTTGGCATACCTGAGCTGCACTCCGTACAATCTTTTTGGGCGCAAACGTAAATGATGGGGCCAATTCCCACTCTATCACCAATACTGTTCTCTGTCAGATGGATGTAGTTTCACGTGCTTATAGGATGTACCAACGTAATATTTCGCTCAACTTCTTTCCCGACACGAGTTACTTCCCCAACAATTTCATGGCCGGCACAACAAGGATAATTGGTAGGCCACTACTCGAGAAAATATCAGACTAGATCAAACAAGGTATAGAATTTCTTACCCATCCACTTCGCAAAGTATGCAAATCACTTGCGCAGAGACCGCAGTGAGTAATCTTGACATCTATGTCGGTCTCTTCCCATTTCTTAGGCTCGAATGGAGCTAACTTCAACCCATCGGTTAAAGCGTTCTTGTCAAGCCCCATCCATCCTTTGAAAGTGATTTCAGAGTTGATCGTTGGTTCCCCCATCTCAATGACTTGTGTTATTCAGTTTAGGTAATGTTCACGGTCGATACTCGACAATCGTGGAATTGTGATTGTGTATATAGGTAGCAAGAAACGGTGATACTGTATCGATACTCTAAATGGTATATCAAATATGTCGGCGTTCCCACATTAGTCACTTGTGCCAAGCGGCTCATGTACACCACTCGACTGGTTGTACAAAGCTAGTATGGTAGCACATCGGCCCTTTCTGTTGTACTTGCTGTATTCATTTGGTGTTGTGAGCTGCATCGTATGCGAGTCCCAGAAAATCTCGCCTGCATTTAACCCAGCGAAGCCGCCGATCATTCATCAACCAAGCCATAGGTTTTATCGCCGACCATACGAATGAACCAGAGGGTTGTACTAGATAACGCTTAGTGATGACAAGTGTCTCATTATAATATACTTCGTTAAATCATCAACCCGAAGTAGTGGGCAAGCTGAAAAAGTACAATGGAGGGGGGGCTAAGTGGCAGAAGCCTCGGCGTGAGCCTGCCATCAAGATGATTGGCCTGACAATTAAATATGATCTGTTTGGGAGTAGAGAAGATGATGTAAGTTTGGTGCATACGTGTCTATTTCTACTTGTGAAAAAATTGATGCCAACTTTGAAGTTCGAAAACTTGTCTCTGTCTCTGTTCATACTGAATCAAATTATCAAACAACCGGAAAATTTTGAAGATGACAGCCGATATCGAGAGTGCAAGCTCAAAGCCTCAGAAGGTTCCATGGCTTCTTGAATATCGATCCTCTGACTGGTTTATTCTTACCACAGTGTGCTGTGCCATATTCACAGTAAGCTTCAAATGATGATCCGTACTGTCTTTGATATCTAACGTGACTTAGGATGCTTTCCTCTATGGTGTTGTAAGCTCCCCGTCTCATCGTTCATACCGTTCATATAGATAATGCTACAAGATGAGTGGCCGAATCTATACCAAGTTGTACTGACAATGAATAGGTAGTCCCCGTTCTTCCATTCAGTCTACAAGAACGATCGGGCGTGCCGGAAGAAGATGGTATGTAAGAAAACTTCGAGACTTAATCATTCGCTGATTGAAGATAGTGCAATGGTGGACATCATTCATATTCGCGGTCTTTGGTGCCGCTATTGTAGTCGGATCTCCAATTTGCGGATGGCTCGCGGACCATACTGCCGATAGATCTATTACCTACTTTGCTGGTTTATTTATCCTCGCGGCTGCAACTCTACTATTTGGGTTTGCAAAGAAGGCATGGCTTCTTGTAGTTAGCAGAATGTTCCAAGGATTCTCGGCTGCGATCGTGTACACCGTTGGACTCGCTCTATTAGTTGACACTGTTGGAAGTGAAAATATTGGACAGTGGATGGGCACAGCTTTGTCATGTTCCAGCGTTGGCCTCATAATAAGCCCTCTGCTTGGAGGCATTGTTTATGACAAGGCCGGCTATATGGCTGTGTTTGGTATGGCTGCTGGACTCATCGTTATCGACATCATACTGCGTATGTTTATGATCGAGAAACGGACAGCCGAAAAATACCTCGGCAAGAGTGTCAAAGTGCCAACAGTTGAACGCAACGGAACCTTTCAAACCTCTACCACAGAACATGAGGTTCAAAGCAATACTTCGGAGAGCATCGATAGTTGGGAACAGTCTTCCAACACCGCGAATTCTACCCCTCCTGGATTTGGGATACCTAACTATGACGAATCCAGCGCTCTTCTCCCAAACAGAAAACAAAACCGAAAGCAAGAATCTAAGGGTTGGAGTCTTCCACCAGTCATTACCTTGCTCGGTTCGCCGAGAGTTGTTGCCGCCATATACGGTATATTTGTTAACGTTTCTATTCTCGCTACTTTTGACAGCGTTCTCGCATTGTTTGTCAAAGAGACCTTTCATTGGAGTTCTCTTGCCG
Organism: Botrytis sinoallii; assembly: GCF_014898435.1. NCBI lineage: Eukaryota > Fungi > Ascomycota > Leotiomycetes > Helotiales > Sclerotiniaceae > Botrytis > Botrytis sinoallii. The sequence continues at coordinate 130,081 of NW_024066056.1, forward strand.
CTGGTCTCATATTTTTGTGTATAGCTATCCCAGGACTAGGAGGTCCACTGGTCGGTGCATTATCTGATCGTCTAGGTCCCCGTTGGATCGCGGTTGCTGGATGTACTCTCACAGCAGTGCCATTGATTCTTCTGCGACTTGTCGATAATGATACAGATGAGCAAAAGATTCTTTTGTGCGTCTTATTATTTATCTGCGGTATGAATTATTCAACTCCTCTCTTCTCACAATGATTTGTGTTCGCTTACTAAATCTGGATCTCTAGGTTGTACTCTTATTCTTATCGTAGCACCTGTTGCCGCAGATTTGTCTCTAGTAGTTGGAGAAATCGAGATCGCCAATCCAGGAAAATTTGGTCCTGGCGGAGCTTATGCTCAGGCATATGCTCTTTTCAATTGCTCCATGGCAGCCGCTACCATATTTGGTCCAGTATTCGCTGGTGCGTTGATTACACAATTTGGCTGGAAGGCTATGACTTTAGCCATGGGCATTTTCTCACTAACTGGTGCGATTCCATGTGTAAGTATATTTCTTCTCAATCGTTTCAGAGAATCTCGCTAATTATACAACAGCTGTTTTTCACTGGAGGCTATCTATTTCGAGAAGAGTAGAAAGTTAGAACTGTGAGCCTGGCATAGACTGAAGATAAAACCACTCTCTTCGGTAAATATTTGGCATTATCTATGTGTCAAAAAACTTGCTTATTAAATGGAAATTTCCTACTTTTTCTCTCCAGCCCGATCTATATACAATACGCATCTCTCTGTCGCTTGTTTTCGTTGTTCGTTGCATACATGTATCTAAGTTTTCTTTGAATCTCTAGCTCTGTGCGAGAAACACCAAAAGTTTTAAATGTAATTTTGTCATCTAATTAAAAATACGTCTGTTGTGTAAGCAATGTTGTACTTCACATCCACACTGTCGGTACTTGTGCGAGTATACTACAGGTTACGGAGTGAGACAGGTAAAACATGTGTACTTGTGAAATTTACCCTTAATTTTATATAAAATCCATTTGAACACAAATGGGAATGTGGCAACGCCATGTTTCATTAATCCTTACTCATTCCCAATAATATTTTCTTCGCAATACGTCATTTTCTTGGTTTAGCACTGAGAGATTTATTACATACCAGTAGTTTCAAAATCCGACTTCAGCTACAAGTCAATGTAACACGTACTGCGCACATAAGATAAGAACAAGCATTTGAACGACCGAACCAAATATTATGACGATATCTTGGAGAGAAATCAAGATTGGAGTAGTATGATTAATAAGACCTTATTCTGCTTTTGACAGACTAAGCTGAACAATACGAGAGAGGGGTATTCCATGACCCATATTTAGTACAAAAAATCTTGAAATATAAAACATCACCATAAATTAGACACAAGGAAAATACCCTACTCAAACATCCATCGACTTTGTTTGCATGCCATCAACTTTTTTCGTCCTCAATCCTCAATCTTCAATCCTCAAGTACCATCTCACCATAATCGGCTTTCTAAACCCGTCCCGCACCATTCTTCTCTATTCGTAAAAATCAATTAGCTTTCTTAGCCTTTTCCGCATTCTCTCTTCCCTTCTTGTAAAGCTCCTCTATCTCCTCCGGAGTCTTTCTAGATATCGTTCCCAAAACATGATCCCAGAATGTTGTGTAAACCTGCGAGTAATTTGTCTATTCATTGAACCAATAGTCAGTTTTAATTTTCCAAGTCTAAGCCCGGTTCATCATCAAAGGAGTTACAGGGGACAATCAGCAACTTACGGTAGCACCCCAAGTCTGGTGATGTATATCATGAAACGAAGTATCTTGTTCGCCCAACCATTGGATGGGATTCCATGGGAGTCTGTATCCACAGTGATCATCGACGCCTTTCAACACGCTGACGATAGAAAAGACCAAAGCTTCACGCAGGTGAAGTCCGGAAAAGTAAAACGCAACGCTGACTCCACAGGTATCCATGATAAATGATTCGGTAAGAGTATTGTAAAATGCAGCGAATGCGTAAGGTGCGTTGACGCGGTGGTGTAGGGAGTGAATATTTCCTGATGAGCCGGAATAGGTTAGCAATTTGATAAAGATTTTTTAGAGACAACATTATGATACATACGGTATAGGCCATCTATTTTCATGAAAGGCACGATGTCCAAAATATTGCCATGCGTCGCTAACGAATATGCAAATCGCGAATCGAGCTGCAGGTGCAAGAAGCCAATATATCACTTGCGCGACTACCATCTCCCACGCAATAATTCCTCCATCCTTTGCACACATCAGCCATTGTCGAGATGATAAATTCAGATCAATTAACTTACAGACGTATTGATATTAACACGGACCGGAAGATGCAAAGACCCTTTGGAGTTCGCAAGATCTAATCCCAAGCCCATCATGCTCATCCTCAAGCTCCACTGTATCCAGGAATATCCTTTCACAACCCTCTCCGCCCACATAGCAATATCATAATCCTCTGACCCTACCATCTCTTGAGTTCCAAGAACACAATAGCCTAAGAATAATCCCCATGCCGTCTGGAATAGCTGCTGTCCGAGAATAGAGCGCAGGACTTGGGGGATTGTGACACGATTGCGACTTTCGATTTCGGCTGGTGTATGAATGCGGTAGCTAGACCAGATATCATAATATGAGATGATAGACCAGAAGAGAGCAGTGAGCCAGTATGTTAAAACGGGAAGTAGGAGGGTAAGGTGGAAGTCTGAGATGTGAGAGGACATAGGCGGGCGAGGATAAAGGTGAGGAGATGACACCGTATAGGCGGGGGTGAAGGAAGAGGTATTGGTCATTGGAGTATCCATTCTGAGTGATAGCTGGTACCAACGATGAGAGAAAAGCTTCAACGCTGGAGAGATTTAGTTGAGACTCCAAGAAACTCAAACTGAAATACTACTTTATAGCAGAAACGCTCAGTGAGCCATATCCATGTAGTTTTTTTCGGTTGTATTCATAGCACAACCATGATAAGTGCACTTAACATTGTCCCGATTTGTAGCAATGCATACTTAAGTTACGTCGACAAGAGAAAATCCATGGTGGCGCTCATAGTATGCACCTGTATGATTCAGCTGTATCGACCTGTTTGTGGCTGTATTGCTCATCACATTCAAGAATATTGTTTACGAATATCAGGTTACGAATATCAGGGGTCATTAACCGACACGATGATGGAAACGCGGCACACAATTAGTGAAACTAATCAGGTGGTGACAACCAGCGCTATGCCCAAACAAGACGGGTATATTTTCCGTGCTTGATTAAACGAGTATAGTAGTCCATCAGTAGAAGATTGAGACACAAGTTAATGGAAGTCATGAACATTGCGTGCAGTGTTTTCGGTAGTCCGGACTGCAGCCCAGCTAACAGGAACTATTTAATATTGAAATTATCCTAACCACTGTATTGACTTTCAAAGCTGAAACACTTTTGACTACTATCTATCTAAGATAACAACTATATCAGGATGACTGAAACGTTCTCCAAGATTCAAAATCTGACGAATTCAAATTAAATTGCAGTCTGAACTGCTGGGCACATTGACTACAAAGAATAGGTAACCCCTCCATATATATTTTCGACACCGAGGCACAGGATGCTTTATCTCCGGAGGTAGATATTCTGAATCTCCTCTACGCCGCTTTCAAATACACGATTGTCACCTCGTCTGTCTCCCTGCGAGCTTTGACTAACTCGCGAGTTCGAGCGTAACGCATGTCCGCCCCTGTAGTATCAGTCCATTCGGTCCCAAAGAATTTATCCCAAAATACTGTGTATGTAGAATAGTTATACTAGGTAGACTCGTGTTAGTATCTCCAGAAACAAAATTGTCTCAAGACCCGAGATTTCACTGACCTTGAGACCCAACTTTGATGATGCAAATCGTGAAATGCTGCATTGTTTCCATTGATATACCCGAAAGGATCCCATGGAAATACAAAATTGCAATGATCACTAATGGTCTTTAACGTCGCTAGCGATGTCACAATCATTCCCTGACGAACTGAAATTCCTGAAATGGTGTTTGCTAAGGCAAAGCTCAATATATCCATAAAAAGAGTTTCGAGCCAATGGGCATACACGGCTCCATAAGCATAAGGAACGTAGAGTTGATGATGCTGAGCATGTACAATCCCTAGAAAAATTTTCAGTTAGAAAAATTCGAGTGAAAGGATTTACAAAAAGGAGATCCTGTACGAACGATAAAGAGTCTTGTTGATGTGGCAGAGACGATGTATAAAATAGATCCATGTATCAACAATTGCGAGATACACGAAGAACTGTATCGCTGGAATCGCGAAAGAAACTATGATACGCGCCAAGTTCCACTCCATGGCAGTAAATGTCGGGCTTGATAATATCTCATAACTGTTTGCCGAAATATGTGATAGCAAAGGTGTTTTGCCAAATTTCGATATGAGTCCTTGAGTATCTAAACCGAGCAATGACAATGCCCAAGGGATGACCGTAAGACACTTTCTAACCTTTCGCACCCACTCATATGTTTCACAGCCCCCAATTTCCACAAGCTCCGGCTCGTTGTTGTAAGTGAGAAGTATTCCTATTACGATCTGTATAACATGATAACGAATGACAACAAGAAGACAGCCCAGCTTTGACACGCGGTTTCGATGTAGTTCCTCCTTCGGTGGGTGGATGCGATAGCTGCTAAACAATTCAAGCTCATTGACGATGTAAAAGACTACACTCCCAATGATGTAAACCAATGTGGGCAGAATTACACCCAACGTGTGATCAGACATCCCAGATAACAGAGGTGAACGAGGGTGTAACGCGCAAGATGGCGCTGGGGAAAAGGTTGAAGTGTCTGTGAAATTCGACATTTTAGGTAAATGAATAGTACCAATTGAATATGAAATTTCGAGGCTTGATAGCAGCGAACTGTTGATGAACAAGAGAATGCTCTTCAATGGAACTTGTGAAGGAGAAATGTCGACTCCAAAATAGTAGAAATAGACATATCGAAAGGTTGCAACTTTCGAGGTTGCCCTTGTATCCTCCTAACCTTCTTGGGGAGAGGCTGCATAAGATATATGGTGCAACAAAGGCTGGGATATGAGCTATGGAATTGCTACACCTGTGGAACACAATAGCAATCATAATTACGAGACGCTGTAGTGCCAAGACTACGATCAAATCGAGAAAACATTGAAGGCTAGGAAAGTTTTATGTTAAGCTATCCAGTCTATTCCATATACAACAGAATATTGAATTTCTATTCTTAATGTACTTTGTTTATTCTTCTTGGTAATTAAAATTGAAAGGAGTAGTACATTTCATGCAACTTAACCGAAATACTAAAACAATACCAAAACACATTCGATGACATAGCAAACTAGAAATTGAGACTATAGGAATACAATTCCGATTGGGCAATAGTACTCATCTTGGGGTCCAGCTGCAGATTGACGAAGGTATTGTTGGTATGGGTCTTTTCTTGAAAATTACTATCCCGAAGCCACGTTATATCACTCTTGATTTTACCAGCTGGAGGTTGATCGCCAAGGACGCTTATCCGGGCGACCATGTTGTTCCGATAAATAAATATGCAAGATGAGAAAAATGTGACAAGATCGAAGCCGAGTTAATATGCAACGGGACTACCCATGGATGTATTTGCGCAACAATCAGGCAATAATGCACAGTAAGACAAAACAGAACTGCGGAAATCATTGATTTGTGGACAAAATGTAATTATCTATTCATAGATACCCTTCTCAAAAGTTTCCGTATCATAAAACAAAGCTGATATGGTATTCCCGTTAAATATACGCCCCTCGAGTGCATTAACAGCCTGTCTAGATTAGCTACAGTCAATAAAAGAGTGGCAATTGAGTTACGTACCCTCAGAGCTGATAACTGATTAGTGAATTTGACGAAGACTTTTGCTGGGGCACTTTGCCTATCGATATAGACTCGTTCAACCCGTCCATACTAAAGCTTGTTAGTGGATGTTTTTCAGCCATTGTCACAATCGAGCATACCTTTTCACCACATTCATCCCCAATCTCCTGCATGAGACCCCCATCCCCTGAATCTTCTACTTCCTCATCTAAATCCATATTATCTACCATTCCACGCAGCACAATGACTTCTGACATCGGTCCGAATCTGCCTGTTTCCTCCTCCTTAACAAATTTCTTACCACCAATGATCTTTCCTCTGCCCCCCGCATCGCGAAACCCGCCGCCTTCTGCATCGGACTTCTTCTTCCGTTTGTCAAGTTTGACCTGAAGAGGCGTAATCATACCAGAACCATCGGCCCCCAGTCCTGAACCTTTACTCCAGCCATATTTAGACATTAGACGCTCTGCAAACCCTTTTTGACCCGGACGAAGTGATTTTGGCGCATTCTCATCAGCTTCTCCCTCATCTTCCCCATCTGCTTCGTCTGCAAGAGCTTTATCTAGCTCTGCTTCCGAAGCTGGAAGATCACTTGGCGCCGGCGGTAGGTTATATCGCACTGGTGCTCTGGAAATAGCCCCTGTCAATGGTACTGGTGGAGGTAATGGCTGATCTTCGGGAGGTGGAGGAGGTGGATTAGATTCTGCCCCAAGAGTAGGGCTATAACAGTCACTTTGTGGGGACTTTGAACGATCTTTAGGAGGAGAATCAATTGGGGGTGGAGCAAATGAATAATTCGGAGGCGGGGCAAATTGGTCTGAAAATCATTAGTCCCATGAGAAAAAGAAGTATAAAGAGAGATCACTTACTACCAATCTTTGGACGATATGATTCCTCGTCATCACTATCGCTTGATGTCTTCCGCGCCATTCTATGAGCATAAAGTCTATCCTTCCACTCTTGTACCTCTCGAACCTTCTCATCACTATTCTTATATTCATCGTAGTTGTTTGGCCGCGAAGGATCGTAAATATCGTCCCAATCTTGCGCGACGGCTTGCTCTTCCCTATTCTTCTTCCTTCGTTTCCTGCCACCTCTTTGCCTTTTCTCTCCGACATAGAATCCATTCACGTCATCATCGTCAGCGGCCCAATCGGCCAAGGTGCTCTTAGAAGCAGGTTTGGCAGCATTGGATGTGGTAGTCTTCGCGACTACATTGCTCGGTTCACTGGCATTCAGACTGGCAATGACAGCTTTTGGGAATGACGATTTCGCTTTTGGCTTTTGAGAAAGCTGTGGTCTCCTCGTGGGTTGAAATCTAAGGGCAGCTATTCAAAAATTGAGTGAGCTGCGCAGAAACGTAGATTGAATTCAAATCATTCATAGCATACCAGCATCAATTTGGGGTTTCTTAGAAGCTTCATCTTCCACTGAATTGAAAACAACAGGTCCTTTGGTAATGGAGCCGGGTGTATCACTCGATGATGGATCTAACAAGTTTGCATAGAGAGAAAGCCCATTCCGTGCAGGAGTAGCATTGGGAGGATTAGACATATTGATATATTAACCATGCAAAAGAAAAGCAATCAAATGGAGAGACCGTTGAATGTTGAATTTCAGTTGTTTGCGAAACCACAGCCTGGCGCATAAGGCTGTACCTGGTAGATGTCACCAAAGTCAGGTGACGAGGAGCTTCTGTCAGATAAGGGAAGGACGCCGTGGATAAGAAGTTAAGGAGAGGCGCGGAACCTTTGCGAGCTCGGAAAGCTTAGAAAGTCTGGGAATGGTTCTTATTAATCTCATACGTGACAATCAAGTTTCTCTTCCATCCTAACTTAAACAAAAGGACGATATTTGAAATTTTATACCTCATTCGTTAATTCATCGGATTCTTCAAGTTACATTCTGATCTTGGCTCTATTTCATACCTTGTACTTATCGTCGTCTCAACCAACCATCGTCTACGAACCCACGCAGGCCAAGATGTCTGCTGCTACCCTCGCCAATTCCTTCTCCACAGGCAATACTACCACAGCAATTATTGTCCCAGGAAAGCAACCTCTTACGATTACCTATAAACAGCTCACCGCCGAGATATCCTCATTTCAAAAGAAGCTCGCCAAGCTTGGTGTCACACCACAAGCTGCAGTATCAATTGCTCTACCAAATACCTATGAATTCATTATTGCCTTCTTAGCAGCATCATGGCAAAGAGGAATTGCTGCACCTCTCAACTCCGCATACAAGCAAGAGGAATTCGAATTCTATATTGATGATTTGAGCTCAGCAGTTGCTCTCGTTCCCAAGGATTCGTTTCAGAAAGATGGACCTGCGGTGAGGGCTGCAAGAAAATACAATGCGGCTATTGCAGAATGTTACTGGAATGGCAGTGAGGTTGTTTTGGATGTTAAGGATGAGGGAAAATTGAAGGGGAAAGGAAATCAAAAGGTTGAGCAGGCGCAACCAGATGATGTTGCTTTAGTTTTACATACCAGTGGAACGACGGGAAGACCAAAGGCTGTGCCATTGACACACAGAAACCTCACTACAACTATGAAAAACATACAAGCTACATACAAGCTTACTCCTGCGGATCGTACCATGCTCGTTATGCCTCTATTTCACGTTCATGGACTTTTAGCGGGTTTCCTAGCTCCATTAACGTCCGGTGGTTCTGTCATCGTTCCCCCTAAGTTCTCTGCTTCAGAATTCTGGACCGATTTCATTACACACAAAGCAAATTGGTATACAGCCGTTCCAACTATCCATCAAATTCTCTTGAAGAATCCACCGCCCACAACCAAGCCCAACATTCGATTCATCCGATCATGTTCTTCCCCTCTGTCTCCAACCACTTTCCACGCTCTGGAAGAAACATACAATGCTCCTGTCCTTGAAGCCTACGCCATGACAGAAGCGTCCCATCAAATGACATCCAATCCTCTTCCACCGGGAAAACGTCAACCTGGCTCTGTGGGAATTGGTCAAGGAGTTGAAGTACGAATTCTCGATGGCGAGGGTAAAGAAGTTCCGATTGGTTCTGAAGGAGAAATTTCTATTCGCGGCGAGAACGTCACGAAAGGTTATCTCAATAATGAGAAAGCCAACAAGGAGTCCTTTACCAAAGAAGGATTTTTCAGAACTGGTGATCAAGGAAAAATGGACAAAGATAGATATGTGTTTATCACTGGCCGTATTAAGGAACTTATCAATAAAGGAGGCGAGAAAATCTCTCCTATTGAGCTAGACAATGTTCTAGCCCGTCACCCTGCTGTTTCCGAAGCTGTCAGCTTTGCTATACCCGATGAAATGTATGGTCAAGATGTTTGTGTTGCTATTGTATTGAAGCCAGATCAAAAGTTGACTGCATCAGAGTTGAAGCAATGGATTGCGGATAAAGTGGCCAAGTTCAAGGTGCCAAAACAGGTATACTTTTCGGATGTCATGCCAAAGACAGCTACAGGAAAGATTCAAAGGAGAATAGTGGCAGATACTATGCTTAAGCAACCTAAGGCTAAATTGTAGAGCTATCTAGCTACCTTTTCAATCCGTTTAAGGGGATAATATCTTTATGCAGATGTATTCCTAGATGTACTACAAATTTCGTTTTCGTTAATACACATACTTGTGTTTTGATTTCAGAGCATGTTTTTTTAGTTAGAATTCAATGAAAATTGTCAAGAAATTCATTCGAACCTCTCTGATATAGTAGAATGGTGAATGAATAGCTACCTGCCACTGAGTACACTACTAGAGTACTTCTTCCCCTATTCATCACATCTCATTCATCTTTCTTTCCCTCTACCCATCTATCCTCGTCATCTTTTTAATCTGCCCCGTCACTATAACCCCAAGATCCGTTCTAAGCTAGGTAGGTTACTCCATATCCACTCATCCTTCCACTCATCCTCCATCCCTCCATCCCTCCATCCATCACACATATCATCCTATACCGAGATCTCTATTTAAATTTAAACCCATAATCTTCCACCTTCCACCTTCCAACTTCCAATTTCCAACTTCCAATATTTATCTAGCTTCGATCTTCCTTTCTTTCTTTCTTTCTTTCTTTTCATCTTATCTTATTATATTGTATTATTCTATACAAGTTAAACTCATCTCATATAATCCCCTTAAGTGATTTTATATGGATATCTAGATTCTAGAATCCTGAATTACTTGTTTATATTTCCTGTTTATACATCTGTTTGTTTGTATATTATTGACTGATTAGTTGACTGATTGACTGCTGATAGACTGACTGACTGCTGACTGACTGACTATCTAACTATTCTGTATTTTCTACAAAACTTCATCTCATCTCATCTCATCTTGTATTCATTCATATCCCATGTCAACTTACCCATCCATCTATAACTACGATACAACTGCTTTACCCATCCACCTCCCTCCCTCCTTTCCACTCCTCCTTTCCACTCCTCCTTTCCACTCCTCCTTTCCACTCCTCCTTTCCACTCCTCCTTTCCACTCCTCCTTTCCACTTCTCCTTCCAAAGTACTCACCACTCACTACTCACCTCTCTAACCCTACTACCCATGATTCAGCATATTTTTCTCTTCTCACCTCGCCTCTTCTCACCTCATCTCATCTCACCATTTTCTCTTTCATCTTATCCCTCCTCTTCTATCTTTCTTCACCACTCTCGGTATTCTCCTCTCCTTTCCACCTCTCCTTTCCTTTCCACCTCTACTACCTACCTACCTACCTAATATACTTACTACACAATATCATAACATCTTACCTACCTAGATAGATAGGTATTCCTCATCCAGTTTTCTCATCCAATTTTCTCATCTATGCTATTCTCTTCTTCTATCTTCTCATTCCCCTCTCATTCCCCCTCATTCCCTCCCTCCCAGAACAATACATCCACTAACCCGACTAAACTGGATCCAATTAGCTCTACTCCCCATCACTACTCACCCACATATCAACCTTTCTATATCAATCCAACCCATCTATATCAAATCAATCATCAACCATCATCCATCATCCATATATTTCCATTATCACCACTCACCTATATCAACTATCACCCACTCACTCACCACCTATCACCACCCACCCATAAATCCAACCCTATCCAACCCTATCCAACCCCCTCCCCATCAACCCCCTCCCCTCCACTCCACTCTACACCCTCTTCCTACCTCCCTACCTCCCTACCTCCCTACCTACTAGATACCTAATAAGAGTCATAATCAATAAAGTAAACACAACAACACAACACACGAAACATGAAAACATAAAACATATAAACATGAAACATAAGACAAATGACTCAATATACCAAGAATATCAATATCAATCTCAATATCAACCTCCAATGACACACTCACACTCACTCACATCCACAACAGTCCTGATATTTATTGCAAGACCCACACTAATCAACTCAAGGATCGAGACGACCCGCATTCTAATCAACTTCATGATACACTACACGGTAGATCTTACAATTACCGATTCATTGAATCACATCAAAACTTGGCAAGGTCGAGAACACACAAGGTCATGTAACAAATAAAGACAGACATTATAGTATTATGGTTTAAAAAAGAGATTCATTATTATTCTCTGCACTTCTCAATTCCAGGGAAACAATATTCAAATGTACAATTTCGGATTCTCTCTTCTCAAAAGCTTAATGTTTCCCACCCATCCCCTTAAATAACTTCATGGAATTTTCTGTATACCATCAATGTGACAGGTGCACAAGTAGAGCAACCTTGACAGCAACAGATATGCAAAGCACACGCCCCTAATGATCCTAATGAAGGTGAAAACCGCTCAAAAGCTTATGAAAAGTCATGTAAAACAGAGAGAACGTGGCATATTAGGTCTAATGTGATAATTAAAGGAAAAACGCCGACGTCCCAATGATTTACAACAACATGCTCAAGAAACCTCCGATGACGGAGACACCCATGACTGCCTCGTTAACACCGTAGGAGACAGCAGCACCCTTGCTAGAAGAAGCAGAAGCACTTGAGGAAGAGCTGGAGCTGGAGCTGGTTCCGGTTCCGGATTGAGCATTGGCGGTGGTCTTGCAAGTGTAGGTACCTTGGATGTTACCGCTGTCATGCTCAGACTTGAATCCACTGCAGTCGATGGAGGTAGTGGATTGCATGTTGAAACCACCCTTAACGTCGTTAAGCTTTGGCAATACAGGGCTAGAAGTAAAATGTTAGCTAATCCTCAAAATACGAGTTTGCATCATTCAAGAACTTACGTAGTGAAGTTTCCAGAGAAATCAATAGCACCTCCAATTTGAGTCAACTCTGGGAAGTTGATAGCATCAAGAGCAGAGTTGTTGGCAATTTGGAAAGCACCTCCAACGGTCTCGAGCATAGGAATGGTGATGTTGGCGAGGGATGGGTTAGCAACGAAAGCCAATCCACCTTGTCCGTTGGCAGTGTTACCGACGGATGTCAAGTTTGGTGCATTGAGACTGGTGAAGTAGTTCTCGTAGAAACCGAGGGATCCGTTGACAACGGCCAAAGATGGAATGCTGACACTGGAAACGTTACGGAAGGTCATGTTGGCGGCCCAGATCAAATTAGGGAAGCTAACATCCAAGTTCTTTCCGTTGGAATCGATGTTGAGAAGAGTGGTGACATTTCCAACTTGGGTGCTGAAGGTCTTGAGACGGTTGTTGTTGTTGATGTTCAAGGTGTCAACGGTGTTCAAGTTGATACCATCGAGAGTGCTCAAGAAGGTGTTGGTAATGGTGACACTCTTGGCAGTGCTAACGGCATTGGTGAAAGTGAGAGCTGGGAGAGCTGGAAGAGCAGCCCAGTTGATCGTTCCAATGGTGTCAAGGACAGAGAATTGGAGGGTAGACAAAAGAGTCAAATTGCTCAAGCCGAAAGTACGATCAATGGTGGTAAGAGAAGTACTTGAAAGGGATGTGATGGCTCCATTGTTCTCGACCATCAAGCTACCTTCGATGTGTTCAGGTCCATTGAGTTGAATGGTGCCAGATGCGGTAGTACTGATGACAACGTCACCAGAGATGGTTTTGCAATCAGCCAAAGCGGTGGCATCAGCAGCACTGTTGATGGTGGCGGTTGCTTGGGAGCAAACAGAGGCGGTTGTAGCAGCTAGATGTGGAAACGTCTGTTAGTATTTATATCACCTTGATTCACCATTCTCCCGTATAAATTATGAGGCACCACAGATCGAATTGATTACTCTCCTGGTGCCCATTGATGCACAGTATCCAACCTCTGAATATATTGATGAAAGATTGAAAACTTACCAGAAACAGTGCCGACGACTGCGAGAGCCGGGAGAAGGGCTTTGGAGAACATGGTTGATTTGAAGTAGCTTCTACAGTGACTTCGCAATTGTTAGTTCAATTATTGTAAGAAGAATGCAAAAAGTGTTGATCGAAGATGAATAAATTTGGGACGAAGTTGGAAGATTGTTCAATGGAGGACGAAGTGGCTAATGATCCGAATTCCTGAAGAAGGTGGTGCGAGAAATTTGAAAGCGAGTTGCAAATGCAAGAACCAACTTGTTGAAGGAAGGGAAGGAATCAAACAATCAAACACACGAGAGATGTGACGAAGGAAGGAATTGATTGATGGATTGATATGGATTGACCGATTATTGTAATGAGTGATGATCGAAATGACTGGAAGTGAATGTATACTCTCATTCTTCCAAGAGGAAGGAGATGATGATGGAAAGCTTTCAAGAAATCGACTCACCCTTTTGATTTGATGTTGATGAAATTACTCTTTCTCTTTTCGACAATTATACGTAGAGAGATCCTTCTGTGCGTGTCGGATTGTTGAGTGCGATTCGAATATTATTAATGTAAGTGAGTGATAGAATCTTAACGACAGTAATGAAGTGGTGGAAAGAAAGCAATTGGAAAGAAGACGACGATATGAACTTTTTCGAAGAGAGAGAGAGGGAATCAGGTTTCAAAAAGAAGTGGGTGGCTTTTTCTTCAAAAAGGTTACAGGCGTAGGAAATGAAATCCAATCAAATGAAATTCTATTTCTTCCCTCAGAAGTTGGCAGGGCGGCCGGAAGTGGTCAAAATCCCTAGTCACTCATAAAAAAAGGGGAGGATCCTAGTACGAGAGGCTTGTTTTAGTCGTGAGTTCCTAGTGAATTCAAGTGAAGTTTGAAAAAGTTACGAAAGTTAAAAGAGGTCACGGGAGATGTGATTGGCTGCGAGGGAAGCTTGGTATGAGTATTCCTTTCTATCTCTTACCCGATTCGGCAAAAGCTCTTGCTTGTTTTAGTTTCCCTTTGTTGGTAAAAGCTAGCTATTTAGGTACGGGTCGGTGCACCGCGGGTATAAAAAAGGATCTAGAACTTTAGTCTGTTCCACTTTAGTCCGTTCTAGGTAGTATTACTCATCACTCGAGCCTTCATTAGGTCATTATTCATCCGAATGTGATCTCAATGGATCTAATAATACAAATGTGAATACCTCCCGGTCCATTTCCCATGCCAACGGCCCTTACCTACCTAGGTACGAATCTACTTTTTATGGATACTCGGAAATGAAGAAGTGGATGAATATCAGCACATCACAATCATACCTACCACCTATATACTACATCCAGTTACACCTGACCAGTACATGGTGGAAAGCTTGTTGTTGACCTTGCCCAGTTCAAAGGGTACAGTCTACAGCACATTTCTTCCACTATTGAATCTCAAGATCAAATGAATATCTCCTTGGGATTCTATATCATCTCGTTATCTTGTTATCTGGATGATTACGACTGAGTTAAAACCACCGAGTGATACGTTGATTGCAGAAACAAAAGGGAGAGGAGTATCAGTCTCTAGGATTGTTGCGCATCATTCCAATGAATGGCTTGAGAACCTCTTCCTTTTCATAGTACGACGTACGGCACAGGGACGACTCTTGGAAGATGCACTACACCATCCAACATCATAACATTACTGGCTGGTGAAAGTGTATACTAGGTAGGTAAATCAGTCACTAGTGGATCTTGGATTCGTTGTTCAGGACGAATCTCTCATGTACTGTGAAGACGCTTCATCGTTCATCATTCATCATTCATCCAAAATAACTTGGATGAGGAGTTTCAATGGATTGATCGCTGGCCTGGTGGTTTTAGATTGATCCTTTAGTGATGATTACGATATTCCTTGGGTACCGACCGGTATTCTTATTTCATACCAAAGGAGTTTCTAACGTCTAATATAGACATAGGAATCTTAACCTTACTCAGCTTCTCTTAGACTTCTTGTCTTATACTAATCATATAAATAGCTTTTCTCCAACGCTTGAATGCTTCAGAGTTTATGGATTTTATATACTAGGTAATCAGTCAACTACATATACCTCTTACGATCATGACCTCCTCCATACCCATACTACAATGCATCTTTGACGGATAAAACATTACGATTCATCCGTGGCCAAACTCCATCTTGAACAATCGAATTGTTTACCAACAATCCAATCCTACTCTATAAATTATGAAAATTAAACTCATCTCAATCGAGTTAGACGTCATTTGCCATTTTATTTCTTCTGCAAGTGACAAGCATCTCGTAATCACTCTGATGCATCTTGGTCCGAGTGCTCAACGTTAGTCCAAGATTTCAAGCAGACCAAAGATTACCCCTGAAGATGATTTGGGATGTTCGACTCCGTACGTCTTGGGTCCGAGATGGCTCGATGCATGATTGGTTCGATGGCTTGATAAATGGATCTTCCCCAATTCTTTTTCTAACACCTAGATAGGTATTCAACCTAGTACGGAGTATTCTGTATTCCTTTTCCAAGGTTCCAAGGTTCCAAGGTTCCCTTCTTCCTGTTCGATATGATATTGATTACCGGTATATATGTATGTATGTACTCGAGTACTTGATTTTGTAGTTCCAAGGCGAGGAAGAGGATGAGGATGAGGACTTGGGTACTTGAGTAGTGGATAGGTAGTGAATAGTGAATAGTGAATAATGAACAGGTGGACAGTGGATAGATTCAAGATTCAAGCCAGCATGAATACCTAGGTAGGTAGTGAAGTTTTGTGCTGTAACTTGTAACTTGTACGATAACTTGTTACCGTGAACTACTGTACATAGCTACCTCGTCCGCTAGCGAGCTTAAGCAATAACCATTCGTTCGTTCGTTCTCAAGTCAAGACGGATAGACGGATAGATGGATAGATGAATAGATGAATAGATGAATAGATGAATAGATGAATAGATAAATAGATGGATAGATGGATAGATGGATAGATAAATAGATGAATAGATGAATAGATGAATAGATGGATAGATGAATAGATGGATGAATAGATGGATAAACATTAAATACGAATATGATGGATAGAGGTAGATATTTCATTCTCTTTTAGGTATTTTAGATTTTAGGTATTTTTTATTTTGATTACAGGGAATTGGGATGAGGATTGAGATTTGAGATTTGAAAATGTTCTGGAACTGAGAGAGGAAGGGAGGCGAGGAGAAATAGATATATATTATCTCATTCTTTTCTTTAAGATTTAATACTATGTTTGCTATATTATTATATGAAGGATTTCATTTTGTTTCCTTCTCATTCGCCTCTCTCTTTGTCTAGGTATCTAGTGTGACACTTTGCCTTAGAAGAACTGCGAGAGCAGGGTATAATTTATCCTTAGAATCTACAATTACAGAATTAGGAGTAAAATACTTGTAGAACGCTCTTATATATTAGTTATATATATGTGATTGTGTATGTGCGCAAGCATATATATAAGCAATCACAACTGCGATTGGGTGTGATTCATGATACTACCCTTCCTTTCGAAAAAGTTTACCCTTAAGTTTCACAATTACTTAATTTGTAAATATATCGGCAATCTCAATAAAGTATCATTATTTATATTATAACATAGCATGATAAATGGGTATATATACAAATTTTACTTTTTTTGTAATAAAAAAGCATATAGGAAACAGAGAAAACCGTTTTGTAGCCTAACAATAGTGTAAAGCCTTTGAAATATATAGATCACTCGAATTTCCCTTTTTCTTTTAAATCTTTTCCGGTTATTTACCTTCTTTGTATCCCTCAATTAATAATCAATATGCTTTTTATACCATTAAGAAAATATAATAGCAAAAGCAAGTTATTATTAATATAATTGAAGTAATAGAAGAATGTATATATAGTAATAAATTATTTATTTTTCTTTTGTATTTGCTTTATTAATATATTTCTTTACAGCTTATGGTAAAGAGAACGTTTATCTCTTTTGTTATGTAAGGCAAATATTCTATTAAAGAAGAGAAGGAGTTGAGCTGTAATAGGAGTAGTAGTAATTCTGTTGACGAGGAGGAGGATAATAAAAAAGATGGGTTAAATAACGAAGATATATATAAATAAGGCTTTCTTTTAATATTTCTGGTTTACGATCAGCTTGTTTAACAAATACAATTATAAATACCGAAGATAATATACCTGAGAGTAAAATCAATCTTTGATATACTTATTGGATATATTCATTTTATTATCTTCTAAAATAGAATTCGGAGAAAGAATATAATTTCTTGATTGATTGTATTGATAATTACAAAAAGAAGTTCACTAATAAGTTGACTATAATAATATATCATTTTTGTGATCTCGAAAATGATAGCAAGATAGTTGAAAAAGATATCCTGAAGGCCTTGTGTTAAAGTTAATCTGGTCGCAAATTCGATATACTCTATTACAGAAATATTGGTTTTGTTGATATTAATAAATAGGGATTTTTAAATAAAAGGTTATCAAAAAAAACAATATCACAACGGGAACAATATATTTGGAAAAATAGCTGGGTTTGTACTAACTGTATACACAATTGTGTTTCCGATAAGGAAAATAGTATCTGCTATCAACTTCCTGGATAATTGTTTGATCAATTTCGCTATTTGCTTTATCTAGCTAACAAGTATAAATGTGAGTATTTATCTGATAGGAATATGCATAAGATATTTCTCTAATACCAATCGGCTGTTGCTGAGTATGGCAATATGGCAGAGGTAAGTTATAACTTTGCCAGCTTTTAGTAAAGTTAACTCTTAAAATAACTTGATATATGGAAAGAGCTAAAGAGTTATATTTCAAAAGAAATGCTTTTTTTTATTCTTGCTTGAAAAGCCGCAGAGTGTCGCATAGCAGAGATTGCAGTGTAAGGAGATGAATTGGAGCAGTAGTATTAGCTCATTGTAATTCAGATGAAAACAAAGCTTTCAGCAGTTTGTAAATAGTTGGATACGATTGAGCGCTAGTTTGGTCTTATTATCGCGTATACTGCAACTAAAGATTGTTTTGTCTTTCGGCTTATGGTTGTTCTGTATGTACTTATCATCACTGTTGGCTAGGGACTTGACTAATATTTCAGTTTGAACCATTCAGTCTTTGCTATTATATCTTGCCCAACTATAACCATTAATATCTATAAAAGCTTTCTTTTTGATTTGATTTAAACCTACTGAGCAAAGGAAAAGATTTTCTTTATTGATATTTCATCTTTATCTAATCGCTTTCAGTTTTTATGTGATTAGGATTTTCTTTGTTACAATAATAAATTAAAGAAGTTTTTTCTATCTTTTTCATTTATATATTAATTATTATCTGTAAAATCATAATTATTCTTTTCATTCTTATAGAGGCGAATCCACTCTAATAAATACGCAGGGGGTCCTAACAGAATGGGATTTTGTAGGTAGAAGTCATGGAGGTAGTGCAAAGCAGTTTTTAAATTAAAGGCAGGATATCAAATGAGATTATTATTAGCATTCAGCCATAATACTCTATACTTAAGCTATCGGCATATTTTCTTTATAATTAGAATATATTCCACTTTCTATTCGATATTATTAGTAATATTTATTAGGAGCAATAATTTGAGGATTTATTCGGAAAATAAATCATTTATTGCTTTGCAGAATTTGCTAGATGGAAATATAGAATGAATTTTTATAGTAAGTAATAAGTTTAATTAAAAGGAATCTCCGGCCTAATTAATAATCTTGAATCTACCTTAAATAGAGTAATCCAGTTTTTGGATAGTTATTATATCGAAAAGTTCCTTATATTGAGCTATACATAGTCTCCCATATCGAAATCGATTAAGTAATAATGTGAATTGGCTAATTGAGATATCTTTTCTTGTATACACAAGATATTTTTTTTTGCTCGATTGAGTATTAGTTTATTATATTTAATATATTCTCTAGTATCAATTATATTCAAATTATCGATAGGTATAATGAAATCGGATTTTCAATCCTAGGGATTGTAGGGTAGATAGCTATATAAAGTCTCATATAAGGTTTGATTATTTAATAATTTATAGGAAGTATGAGTTGAGCGTAATCTATTATTAATAGGAATTCAGACTAATTATCTTGATAATAGCTTATAAAAGTCATAAGTGTTATTGGAGATATTAATTATAAATCTCAATTTAACCGTTAGTTTGTGGATAGTAAGCAATAGATAACTTGACTTGTATTTCTAAGATATTATTGAATTCTTACTAGAATTTGGATATAAATTGAGAACCACAATCAGAAATTATAGTCTCCGAAGTACTGTAATATCTGTATATATAGTATAGGTACAAGCAGGCCTGATCTCTTGAATCAATTGATTTATAATAGGATATTGAAATAGCTTATTTGATTAATTGATTGATAATAACGAATACATTGTTGTAACCGTATTTATCCTTATTGAAACTGCAGTAATCCATAGTAATATATTACTATACTTGCATAGAAATTGGGAGCGGATAAAGGAAACTGGGAATGCGATCTCTTGATATAGAGCTGCATTTGCATTTATAGTAATTCTATATATATTGATTGATTGTATCATTTATGTTCTTCTAATAATATTAATTGGCTAAAAGAGTGTAGGTCTTTTTAATATTAGGGTGTATAGTGGAGACTGAATTGTAAACTTTGTAAATCAAATAGATTTGCAGATTTTCGGTGTTTGGTACATAAAGTCGATTGTTGTAAAGCAAAAGTCCTTTTTCGAATATAAAATACTTATATAATTTGATAGTTTAAATATACAAAGCTTTTAAATTCGAATAGAATCTATTTATTTCAATAATACGATTTATAATATCGAAAAGCAATATGATTATATATATATTAATATTTGCAACTATATTCAGATCTTGCTGTAGAGATTTGTGTATAATCTTTATATCCACCTGATTATCTTTTATAAGCTGTTAAAGACAATTCTTTTTTTTAATATTATTCTATTAATTCAACTCGTTAATACAACGTGTAAGCGTATTTGTAAGTGGATTGTTCTTTTCAGTATAATATATAATAATAAAGTTATAATTGGCAAATAATTCTATTTAGCATATTTATCGAATATTCAGCTATTTGGTAGACATAAAGTACTCGAACATTTTATAATCAGTGTACACTTTAATCTGATACAGGGATCCAGCAAGTTCAGCTTTTTAGTAGCCTAGGGATTTAATAATTACAAGTATTTCTTTATTATGAACTTTATAGTTTAATTTGATAACAATCATTATTTTCGAAAAATAAGTAATTAATAATTATTTATCATTATGCTTTTGAGATAGTATATTAGTGATTATACTATCGGATATATTGGTTTCCAGTATACAAGGTAGTATATAGTTGTAATACTATAGGAGAAAAGTGGAGATAAGTTTATCTTTGAGTATATCAAATATAATTTGATAGGTTTTATTGAAATGGAATTTGATATTTGCTTTTGTAAGTTTATAAAAAGGTTTTGCTATTATATCATAATCCTTAATAAATCAGCAATAAAAGTTACAAAAATCTAAGAATAATTGAATACCCTTTATAATAATAGGGTAAGTTTAAGTAGCAATTATTTTAATCTTTTCTGAATCGATTTGTATACTATCTATAGAAATGATAAAATCTAAATACTTTGTACATTTGATATTGAATTTGCATTTCTTAAGATTTGCCTGAAGGCTAGCGGACTCAAGTTGTTCGAGGACATATTTGATGTATTCCTTGTATTCATCTTCGTTTTCAGAATATATAAGAATATTATCGAGATAAGTAATACAGAAATTATCTAAATAGTTAAATAAGATATTATTCATATATCGTTGATAAGTTATAGGGCTGTTTGTCAGTCTAAAAGATAAAACTTTATATTTGTAGGAATTATATTGAATATAGAAGGTAATATATTCTTCGAAAGCTGGATCCATGCGGATGTAATAGAACACTTATCAAATATCTAATTTGGTATACACCTTTGCATTAGCGAGTTGTGCGAGTATTTTGTTAATAAGAGGTAAAGGGTACCTGTCTTTATGTATTAAAGAATTGAGTAGTTGGAAGTCTATATAGAACCTTAAGCTTCTATTTAGCTTTTTTACAAAGAGAATTGGCGCTGCGAATAATACTTGACTGGATTCTATAAATCCTTTAATAAGATTTTTTGTAATATATTCTTTAACAACCTTAAGCTATTCGAGTGATATCTTATATAGAGAACTATATTTGAGAGCTTTTTCACTTTCTTCTTCAAGTATAATCTTGTGATTGTATAATCAGGAGAGATAGAATATTAGACTCACACTTAGAGAATACTTAATAATATTACTAATAAACTTTGGGGATTAAAGACTCCATCTCGATATCTGCAATAATACAATTGAGAGTAGTGATAATTTCTGATTTAGAACTGTTTAAAACAATAATTACAATTGAGATTCAATAATTATTATTTTAACTAGATTGTGAATCAAGATGATATTGTCAATTTTTATATATGTGACTGTAAAGATTTTATAATCTTTACTTTTCTTATAGGTGAGTTGAAATTGAATTGGCTTGAGTATATAAATGTCGAATATATCGGAGATACAAAGTGGAAGGGATTTATAAACAGATTGAATAGAGATTTGACTGAGAGTAGGTTTCTTCTTCAGATTAACTGAAATCTAAACTTCGATTATATTTGAGATTATTGTATTAATCTCTTGGGAAGGGATAATAAGTATTTTAAATATAATCGATACTATGATTGGTTATCCATTATTAAATCGATGGTACATCTTTTCCAATCAGACATTCCGATTATCAGTATCTTTTTATCTCAAATAACTGATTCTGAATTATTGAAGACTATTTCTAATTAAAAGTATATTTTTTGATAAGAAAATAATAGAAGGATACTCGAAAGGCTATTTAAGGTGTTGATTAAAATAATCAACTTTAACTCAAATCTCTGCCAATTATTTGCAATCTAGGATTATATTATATAAATCTAAATCAGTAATAAGAAATAGCAAATAAGACTATTGTCGAACATTAATCATGAAATTAAAAAATATGAAATAAATGATAGCTTTATTTTGTATATTATTGTAGCTTTTGATTTCAATTAATGATTCGAATAATATGAAGTGGGATTTGAATATAGGAAATAATAATAAAAGGAATATCTTATTAATAAAAGCAAAGCCATTTGCTTTGGAATCTATGAGAGATTGAATATTATATGAATATTCGTTTTTCGAAAATGTATATGATAGATTTATAGAATTATCTCCCATTAGTTTTATCAAATTGAGAAATCTTATATCCCGGATCGCGCTTAGAAGGAAACTTCTATCTAAATATATTGATTTAAATATTAGTTTTTAACAATACAAACGGATTCGATAACTTCCGCTTGTACTTTTTGATTTACATCCTCCTCAGCATTCTTTTTTACATCATAGAACTTTTTGTTTTCTCTAATCTCTTGGATTTTGGTTATAACATTTACATTACCTATACATAACATGAAACTGCAATTCATTTTTGATATAGGGATAATAATACTACAATTGAAATTGTTTTCTGAAAATAAAGTATTATTTGACTTGAAGGTTTCTGTATAGCTAGTAGGAGTGTAAGGAGGATATTGGGTGTGAAACTGAGTAGATGGATTCGAATTACCTAATGAACAAAAAGTGCTTTTAGGGGTAATCAACAAATCGGTGTTACTAAATAGCTTTCTAAAAGGTATTTCTTTAGTTATTTTATAATAATTGTATTCTTGAAGTATAACTTTGAGTTTATTGATCTTAATAAGCTTGATAATCAGATTCTTAATAATATAGTATTCATTGATATAAAGATTAATAGTTTATTAAAAAAAATCGGATATTTTTCTTTTCAGATTGCAAAGAAGAGTTATCGGATTAGTAATTTCTGTTTGTGTAACTAATAATCTAAACCTGTGATATTATACTAGGAAGTTTCCTTGTTGAATGTTATTAGGCATAACCCAATATTTATATTTAGTTTGTGTATAATTGGCTTTAACAAAATTCTTGTAAATAACTGTAAGCTGATTGATCAATTGCTGTTCTGTTAAGCAAGGGACTTAAGTGTATAATAAAAATATATATTCTTGTACCTCTCCTTTTGTTTGATTTATTATATAAAATCGCTATTACACTTTTGAGATAAGCGAATTTTTGTAAAGTTTGAATTGCTCGGTAACTAATAGCTATCAGAGACTTGTTTTTGGTTTTATATTATCTTTGAGTTTGAATAAAAGATTGATAGGCTTTGGAATGTATAGATACTCTATTATAGTAATAGGTAAATGAGAGTGGGATGTTTAATGAATTTGTAGATCGCTCAGCAGGGTGATTGGGTTGAGAGGGGTCTGCTATTAGTATTTGGAAGGGATTGTTACAAAGACTGATTTTGTGAGCAGGGGTTTTTCTTGTTCTTCCTTTTCCTGGTAATAGGAGATACCCTTTTAATAGAATCGATTAGAATATTAGAAGTCCGGACTCCACGATTCGCAAAGGAATTTGTATAATATTGCTATCAATATCTTGAAAGTTAAAATGAATAAATAATATTAAAACTATACTATAACAATTTGTTTTTGAATCTTACAATTTCATTTTATAAATTCTCAAAGTCTTTAAGAGTTGGTATTTGTTCTTTCTATAACAGAAAAGTGTATATCAGCATGCTATTCTTGAGAGTTAATACCTTAATTGAAAAATTGTTTCCAGATTGTTTACCCTTTCTATATTTATTAATATTTATATTAAAACCGTAAGAATTATAATTATCACTTTGTTGAGATTGATTATTGTTGGCTGGGGGTATTTGGCTAGTGAGAGGGGAAAAGTGATAGAGTTCTTTTGAGGTAAATGGGTTGGATATGATAGTGATACTTGTAACTCTATATATTAAGGGTTTATTGTTTTTCATTAAGTAGATTTACTCGGAATCAGCTCTTTTCCTATAAATAATATCGAATGTCCTCGATATATCCAAGAAGGTATTATAATTATAAGGTATTATTTGATCGGTCATTAGATGGCTGTGTGATTGTATAGTGAGTTGTAGATAATGTAACACTTTACCTTAAAAGAACTATAAGAGTAGGATACAATTTATCCTTAGAATCTATAATTACAGAATCGGGAGCAAAGCGCTCGTAGAGCACTCCTATATACTAGCTATATATATATGATCGTGCATATGCGCAAACACGCATATGAGCGATCGCAGCTGCGATTGGGTGCGATCCGTGACATCTAGTATCTATCGATACATACATAAGTAGATAATATACGGATACGGGAGAATACGAATTATACGAGGTAGATTTATAGAATGAGTAGGTCTTGGTTTTACTTATCGTTCGTGATTTATTATTTATTTGAATTATATATTTGTTTGTTTTTTATTTGTTTATTTATTTATTATAGAGTATATATAGTATAATATAGTATAATATAGTATAATATAGTATAATATAGTATAATATAGTATAATATAGTATAATATAGTATAACGGAACGTAATACGATATATAATAGATAACTAGAGGTATTTAAATAATCTTATATAAGTAATAAGTAGTAAGTTATAAATTAAAGAAGTATTCTCAATTACAAAATACTCTACTCTACTCGTTTCTATAATCGAGAGTCGAGATTAAAAGTCCTAAAAATATTTATTAACAGATAATTTAGAAAATTATTTTTATATTTGTTCTGAAATTCTATTCTAATTAATTATTATAGAGTGATTTTATTTTTAAATAGTTACAGTTATAATTTATATTTATAAATAGATATTTAGATAGATGATATAATATAAAATCGTAGCTTGGAATTTGATCAAGAAATCTAATATTTATAAACTTCTTTTAAATTCGTTTGTAGTGTTCTGAATATATATATCCATCTAACTATAATATACTAGTAAACTATTTGTGACGGAAACGGTGTTGTAGACCACGTGGATCAGATCATGTGATGGTCAGGTATTCATTATATAGAATACTCCGGAGCGGAACAACGATAACCGGATCGGCCGCAGGACCGATCACCGCTCCCGTGATCGGTACCCGAAGATCACCCAGTATATAATCCTATCTCTTCTCTACGAGAAGAGATCAGTTCTAACTGTAGATGAGGAGATATACACATTCTTGTACTTATACCATTATTGTCCAATCATTCCCCTCTATCGTGATATGCTATTGTCCTGTACGATACTATTCTATATATCTACTCGAAAGTTAATCATCTTCCTCTTCTCTTTTCTCTTTCTATAAGCCTTAGGCCCTAAAAACTCTAATTTCCAATATTTTATTTATTTATATTTATTTATTTATTTATTTATTTATATTAATTAATATCTGTTTTAGACCTTCTGAAGGGTATTTAGATGTATTAGAATAAAGAGTTACAAATACTGTTGGTTCAATAATGAGATCAGGAATACGGGAGACGTGGTTCCCACTATCATTAGTAGGCCCCTAAATGTCTGTATTGTATTCTGTCTAAAAAGCTAGCTAATAAGGGGAAGTAGTAGGCTTTATATAGGCACTACTAAAAGAGCTAGTCTCCTTCGCATTCGCCTAAATACCTTTAATACAGTAGCTATTATATTGAAATCATTCTTTTAAAGTGAATTCCTTTGTTCACATACTCGGAACTTTCTTTTATAGCTTTAAATATAATAACTGAAAAGAAATTCGTAAAATCATAAAATCCTTTATCTGCTGGCTAAAGTCCCTGATCTCTTACCAGCAGAACCAATCCCTTCCTTTAATCCCGTTTTACCTATTTTATTATCTTGATATCAATCTTATTCGTATTAATCAAATCAGCAAAAGCTTAATATAACTTTCCTTTTGTCATTGTATCGGCTGGATTAATCGGATTATCAATCCAGATCATTTCAACAATCTCTTTCCACTCATAGAATTGATATAGTATTATAATATCGATCATTAATCTCTTTTTACTAGTCATTTCCAATTTCGTAAATAGATCGTATAATAACTTGGAATCAGTGCACAAAACTAATGGAATCTCCTTACCAAGAATAACGCTAATTGTAGAAGTAATTGTTGTATTGATATCGAATCCCTGAATTAATCTATATAGCTTGAATATCAAAACACTACATATAACTCTCTTGCATTTAATAAATAACCAATGAATAATATTAGTATTATTGTATTTATCCATTATAATAATCATATAGTCTATTTGGAATAAATAGTTCTTATTATTTACAAAAGAGGTATCAGCAAAGACAACAATCTTAAATGAATCTAAATCAAATAATACATATTTGAGTCCTTTAGCAGAGTTTTCTTTTTGCTATTTGATACACTTATTTAATACTACAATATTATTTTTACTAGGTTGGATTGTCTATACTATTATAAATAGATCGAAAAATGCTTTGGATTGATATATAATTGCAATGTATACTCTGCAGGCTTGTTGTACAACATACTGTTCATATGTAGAAGTATGCTTTTGAATCTTATTATACATACTATATATATCTATAGATCTTGTAGATATAAACTATAGATTGCTGTATTGTTTTTTCTAATCAAAATAAATATTATTATTCTTGAGTGTAAAAGTAATACTATTAAACTTTAATAGATAATTGTAAGTAAGTTCCTTGCAATTCTTAGTTATAAAGCTAGTTTACTTGAGTTACTTATCCTCAGCTTATATAAATGTATTATTCCCAATAATAAATATATTATCTATTTAAAGCCTTATAATACTAAATCCAATTCCTTTATCATTAATATGTAAAAGACAAGAATTATATATGAATTGCTGTATCTTAAGCTTCTTATAATAATGAATATAGTATATCCGGAACTAATGGTTTCCTATCTTAGGAATACTATATAATAGTTTAATAACAAGTAAAATCATATTGGTTGGTAGATTTATTTCTTCCGGAGTATAGGTATAAAAAGTACGATACAAGTTTGAAGTGGATTGAGTATATGTTTGAGTGATATCTCGAATATATACTCCTATATCTGTTTTTCGAATACTCACAGTTAGTGAGATTAAAATGTATTAATACGATTATTGAATTATTGGGGATTATATTAATATAAATGTTTTATTAGTATTATTATATACTTGAATAACTAATCTCGACTTGCGGAATTCAGTATCCATTTTTTTGTTTTTGATTTTATCGATAAATTGTGATTTAAAATATATATATTAAAAGGAATATTCAAAAGTAATACAATCTCGAATATACTTTTAGTTATCAATTTATTAATCTTTTTCTTTCTGGATTCCTTATATATAATAAGATTCTTGGAATCAATAATAAAACATTTGGGGTAGTAATCTTGTATATGAACTCGAATCTGAGGTATAATTACTTGCGGGAAAGATGTTGGTGTAGGCATTTGATTGTTTTTGAATAAATCCAAGAGAGATTCCTTTGGATTCGTTGTATATGTAATCACTGTTTCTGAAGGAGGCGATATAATTTTGCCGGAATTTAGCAAAATTATTTCAGAATTAATATTATAATTAATTTCTTTAATCTCCTTAATATATCTAGTTTCTAAATACTTATAATATAGCTTTATCGATGTAAATCTAAATCTTGTAGGTCTATAAGATAAATCAAGAGTATATATTTCCTTTTTTATATTAATAAGTGAAAAAGGTTCTTTCTATTTACTAATAACTATTCCATTACCTTTTTTCCAAATCAAAACCTTATTATTTGATAACAAGTCATGAAGTATAATCGTAGAGGGTTTGTTGTATATATTCAAGGCTTCTTGTATTTGTATAGAACTATGTAATCTGTGAATCTCTATTATAGCTTTAGAGATTGTGGTAATACATTATTGAATAGTAGGTATCGAAGAGTTGGTATCAATTATACAGGGAAAAGTATTAAAAACGAATAAAATAAGTACTAAACCATTAGGTCTGGTAGTATTATTGATTGTCTTTATAATTATCTAGAGTATAACTGTTTTACAAATATCAAGTTTATGAATCTTTTTGTAAATAATTTTGTAAGATCTTTATAATAATATATGAAATCTCTTAACAATATTGATTAAATGATATGCTTCTATAGGGATTGTCTTTATCTAAATAAATATTGATATAGTATATTATTGAAACTCTTTTTCAACAAAATTGGTATTAGTATTATAAGTGATATACTCCAGTGAATCAATATATATGTTAATCCAATATTCACGGAGTTTATCCTATGTATACTTCGCAAATACATTGTTTAACTATCAAGCGGCTTGAAAACGTATAGTTTTATTGATAATATATAGAATCAGATTATTATTAATATAAAGTATATCAACAAGTATAATATAATTGAACTTAAAATCCTTATTAAGCAAAAAGAATTTGAATCTGCTAAGCGACTTGCTATAGATTTGACAATAGTAATAAAACTTGATAAACTGTTTGATCACTTCAAAGTCTTTATTGTACTTGGAGTGTTTAAATATTTTATAGAATTTGTATGTAAATGGATAATCGAATCGACAATGAATTCGTTGTAATTCGATTTCAGTAAGATAGCAATTATTACTATCAATAAAATAATTGATCAGTTCCTTAATATTAATATTCTATAACAAAAATGTATAACCAAATTGTCGATATACAGAATAGATGCCTTTAGGTGTAATAACAATATCATCAAGGTTATTATATTTGAATCTAAGTCTGTTTATATCAGCTAAAGAAAGCAAGAATGGAAGATCGGCTTTTATTATGTTCTATTTTATTTCTTTAAATAAAAGCTTAATATAAAACAAATCAATAAAAGTCATCACTCTAATATTATATTGGATTGTTATTTATTTAATAATAGCTTTATTGTACTCAATATTCTCGATTTTTTTTTATACCAAATATTAATTGTATTTGACAGATAATCTTTTAGCCATATTTATATTGATTATAATACCAAAGAATGTATTAATATTATATCACTTGCTGTTTGTAGTGAATACCTCAACTATCAATTTATGAGTGCTTATAGTATTATTGAGATTAATTGTTATTAAAAAATTATTACAAGTATTTATTGAGGTAAAAAATATTCTAAAGATTTCTTTAGAATTGTTTGTATCAATAAGATACTGATTAATGAGATAATCATTATCATTATTATTATTACTATCTTAATTATCTTCTTATCCGATATTAATAACGAACTAATTATATTGTTTCGTAAAGCTCTTGT
This sequence comes from Botrytis sinoallii, assembly GCF_014898435.1. Lineage (NCBI taxonomy): Eukaryota > Fungi > Ascomycota > Leotiomycetes > Helotiales > Sclerotiniaceae > Botrytis > Botrytis sinoallii. The sequence goes on from NW_024066056.1 coordinate 159,554, forward strand.
TATCAAAATTGCTATACTTGATATAGTAATTCGTTTTAAATCAGTCTTTCTCTTTTTATATATATTTGTAATATTTATAGCCCTTCTTTTTGCAATTAGAAAAATAATAATCGTTCTTACTCTTATCAACTAATATAGAGAAGGATTATCGACTGGTATATTTATTATAAGATTTCCGAAAGGAAAAGTCCGAAGATATATTATTATAGAAATATCGATTTGTAAGGAATATCTCAGATAAAGGGTATAGTTTCGGAAATGCTTTTTGATAAGAATCAATAGTCTATTTAATCTAGTTAATAAACTTTATAATAATTAAATAAGAGTTATATATTGTAGAGTAATATTCCGGAATATTATTATATATAGATAAAATCTTAATATAATATGATTGAGGATCATGTATTGTTCTGGGAATAATATATTAGAGGAAGTGTAAATCTGTAATCATTATATTAAATATTTCCTGAGGTTTTGTAGATAGGTTTTTCTCAATGTAATCCTTGAAAGTGATATTATTCTATTTGAGAAGTATATTCTGTTAATGTTTAGGTCCTTCGAAATTGTTGATCATCATATTATAACACTTTGCCTTAGAAGAACTGCGAGAGCAGGGTACAATTTATTCTTAGAATCTACAACTACAGAATCGGGAGCAAAGTGTTTGTAGAGTGTTTCTATATACTAGCTATATATATGTGATTGTGTATATATGTAAGTGTGCACATAAGCAATCACAACTGTAATTGGATGTGATTCGTGATATTATCTTTTCTTTCGAAAAAGCTTATCCTCAAGCTTTACAATTACCTAATCTGTAAATACATCAGCAATCCCAATGAGGCATTATTGTTTATATTATAGCATAGTATAATAAATAGGTATATATATAAATTTTGCTACTCTGGATACGAGTCAATAAATACTCGATCTTGAATGTCTACAGAGCTCCGTACACTTTGGATATTATTAATATATTATACACTTGATCTTAAATAAGCATACAATTATAGAAAGGACTTTAATGTAAAGCACAAGCTATAGGAATTGGGGGTGATCGTAGTCAATCAAGAGATACAGCTTACAACATAAGCAAACGAATAGGGCATAAAGTTTATAGATATTCTAGGTATATCTATCTATACAAGAGGGTATATACTAAACCTAATCTTCTTTAATATATTATTTGTTTATACAGAGATGCTGGAAGGACTTCATTATGGATTTGATTATATTACTTAGATTATCAATCTAGCGAATTGTGGAATAACAGAGTGGGATCAATATTATTATTGGATAAAGGAGGCGAATCTGCCGAGATTGGATGGACTAATGGCCAATCAGCTAGCCTACCTCAATAATATAGATATTCAGATTACAACCAAGATCGAGATTTATATTAATAAGTTTGCGAAAGCGTTAGATAAGTTGATCTGAGTGGTTGGCAAGATTGATCGAAAGGTAGGGAAAGTCTTGCTATAGTAAATGGATAAGTACAGAGAAGCTTATTGAGTATATATAGAAGCACAAAGGAAAACGGACTTGAAAAGGAAAACTCATACTATATATTTTTTACAAAAAGTAGTATAACAAGTCAAAAGATTCTATTAGACTATATATCTAGATAAAGTCAAGGACAATAAAGAACTCTATCAAATTATAGGATAGCATAAGTTGATTCCCAAAAGTAATGCGAAATCCCTTTCCCTAATAATTGATAAACAGAAGATCTGCGATACAAGAGAGAAAGTGGATACTCTATTTATAGCGATTCTGGATCGATTCAAGGCAAACGATAATCTTCCAAATAATCTATTATACAATCAAATATACAAGGGGACCCTCCCCTGGAAAAGAATGATCTCGACTGAAGAGGTAGAAAAGCATATCATAGGAGCCTTGTGTACTATACCAGGAGTAAATTGAGCTATTATACGCCTCCTTAAGGCATACTAACCGAGTGTCAAGTCACTAATCCAGAAGATATTTGTATTATACCTAACTCTAAACTATTACCCAGAAGGATGGAAGCTAATAGAGATAGTAATGATTCTCAAGATAAATAAGAAAAACAAAACGTCACTACAATCATAGCGACTAATAATCCTGATCTCCTATATCGGAAAGGATCTCGAACAGTATATAGCCAGTCAAATATCTTGAATAGCTTTGAGATATAAAGTAATCAGCCCACAATACTACAAAGTGCTTCTCAGAAGATCAGGGATAGATCTAACAGCTGTCTTTATTTATGATATAAAGCTTACATTAACAACTAGTAATATAGTTTTGATTATTATTATAAATATACAGAAAGCTTTTGATACTTTCTTGAAACATCGACTCTTAAGCCGAATAATCAAACAAGAGTGGCCAACTTTGTTGTTCAAATTGATAAACTTATTCCTTACAATAGAAAAGTCAGAATGAAACTTGAAGGTATTACAACTAAAGAATATCTAATAGTATACAGTACCCCTCAGAGATCCCCACTATCACTTATACTCTATATACTCTATCTTACTGAACTCTTCAATCGAGATACGAAATTCTGTTTCGGCTATACAAATGATATCGCGATCTACTACTTTTCCAAATATCTCTTTACAAATACTAGAATCCTGCAACGACAAGTACAGCAGATCATCAGATGGGGTAAGGAGAATAGAATCCTATTCGTTTTTGAGAAGTTTGAATTACTTTATATTACCAGACAATATGATACCACTAATCCATTATTGATAATGAATCCAGATCTGATAATCACTCAGTACCAATTGCAACAAGTGGAAGCGCTCAGCCTACTCTGAGATGGCTGAGTATCTTCTCAATCACTGGTTTTCGTTCTTACAATATATCAAAACACATACAGCGAAAGCTATAAAAGTAGCCTTGCATATCAGATCGATTGCCTGCACTATACATAGGCCACCAGCTTTCTCTCTAAGAAAAGTAATGATTATCTGTATTCTCCCAATAGTACTATTCGATATGGAAGTATAATATACTGATAAACATAAGCCTAGCCTAAGCCAAAGTGATCCAAGTATAAGTATAGATATAAAAGGTTATTTTCATTATATTAATAAAGTAATCAATATTATTGCAAAAGAAGCAATCCCAATATACAAGACTATACCGATTACAGCTCTTATTAAAGAAGCAGACCTGCTATTAGGGATAGTTGCATTAGAATATGTTAAACTGCAATTCGCATTCCGATTAAAAACAATCGATAATCAACACTTGTTAATAAATCGTTTAAAGTTAGTAATACAAAAACGCGGATAAGGAGCAAATATAGTAAAAGGGCTTCTTATAAGAATCCAGTAGCTCAACTGTTTCATCCTAGAGATACAACACTCGAAGCTATTCCGCTTACATTTCTCGAGTAACTATAGAACAGATTCAACAAAAAAATTAATCAAAAAAAAAGTAATTCAAACCTTTAAAGAGTGGTAGCGATAATTCCCATTTGAAGATTATATAATCTTCTTTAATGGATCAGAACAAACCATTGATTATAAATATTGTATTAGCTATGGATATACAATATATTATAATAATACTTAAATAGCCTTTGGATTTAAGTAGATCCGAAGCGACTTATATATATTCGATGCAGAAGCGATAGGAGCATGGTGTGGATTGGAGTATCTAATCACTATGCTTGAAGATCTCTTGAATAGTCGGATCTGGATGTGTATTGACAGTATATTGGTCATTTGGGGTATACACGGAAATGCATTGCTTATAATATAATAGGCTTTCTACAAGTATCATAAAGTAATGAAACAATTCGATATCAGGATAAAGTGGTCACCTAGATATATGAAGATCGAAGGTAATGAGAAAGCAGATCGCTTAGCAAACACAAGCGCAATTGGGCTTATGGATCAGGCAATCGATAAGTTACTAATAATCAATGGGGTCCAAACAATTATCTGTCAGAAGCATCTATATACAGAATCTATCTAGTAGAAAGAAATGAACTCTTTTTTCTTCGCTAACTACAAAGAATGATCTCCTAGATATAGTATAAAGAAATTAAAGAAACTAATTCTATCAAGAGTAGTCTTACATCGATTGATAGTTATGAAAACAGGTCACGGGCGATTACACTGCTTACCATCAGCGATTTGGTTATCAAAACAACAAGCTGGAACTGTTTATGCAGTAATACTAAGAAACCATATTACTTCTTTACATAGCACTATAAACACCTAAAGCGTTCAGACTGGCCCTTTGCCCCTATAGAAATACAATCTAACAAGCAGGGCGATTATATATATCAAAAAACTCTTACACACATCTAGCAAGCTCACTCAGCTAATCACCGACTCAGAGTTCTATACTCAGATCTATTCTAATTATTAAAGGATCTTTAGAAAGTAACAATCTTTTCAATAAACTTACTGCTTATCCCTTATAAACTTATCATTCAATTGATTACTCGAATATATTACATCTTAAAAACTACAAACCCAATATATAATATAAAAGTCTTGCTACTCGGCTAAACAAATAACAACCCACTCTTACTTCTTCTTTTTCTATTATAGAGATTGAAGCCCACAACAAGCCTATCCACCTAGGAATCAAGCTTTACCTCAACAACAATCCGGATCAGACATTCCCTTCTGGAAACAAAAACGGATCGCATCTGCAGAGGAGCGAATAGCTCCTGGCATTAAAGTTAAATTGCTAAATTCGGTCGCAACAATCACACTGCTCAAATAGTTCCTTATCTTAGCACGTCTAAATACCCTTAGGGAGGTCCAAAACAGACGTTAATTAATATAAATAAAAAAATAAATAAAATATATAAATTTTGCTTTTTTCGTAATGGGAAAGCATATAGGAAATGGAGAAAACTATCCTGTAGCCTAACAATAATATAAAACCTTCGAAATATATAGATTGCCCGAATTTCCCTTTCTTTTCCAAATCTTTTTTGGTTATTTACTTTTTTTGTATCCCTCAATCAATAATCAATATACCTTTTATACTATTAAGAAAATGTAATAGTAAAAGTAAGTTGTTATTAGTATAGCTAAAGTAATAGGAGAATATGTGTATAGCGATAAATTGTTTATTTTTCTTTTATATTTACTTTGCTAATATGCTTTTTTACAATTTATAGTAAAAAGAGTATTTACCTCTTTTGTTATGTAAGGCAAGTATTTTATTGAAAAAAGAGGAGGAATCGAGCTGCAGCGGGAGTGATAGTAATCCTATTGGCAAGAAGAAGGATGATGAGGAAGATGGGTTGGATAATGAAGATGTATATAAGTAAGGCTTTCTTTTAGTATCTTTAGCTTGTAATTAGTTTGTTTAATAAATGTGATTATAGATATTAAAGGCAATATACTTGAGGATAGGGTTAATCTTCAATATACTTATTGGATGTATTTATTTCATTGTTTTTCGAGATAGAATTTGGAGGAAGAATATAATCCCTTGATTGATTATATTGATAATTACAAAAAGAAGTTTGCTGATAAGTTGATTATAATAGTATATTATTTTCGTGATCTTGAAAATAATAACGAGATAGTTAAGGAAGATATTTTGAAGGCCTTATATCAAAGTCAATCTGATTGTAAATTCGATATATTTTATTATAAAAGCATTAGCTTTATTAATATTAATGAATAAGAATCTCTAAATAAAAGGTTATTAAAAAAGACAATATCATAATAGAAATAATGTGTTTGAAAGGATAACTGGGTTTATGCTGGCTATATATACAATTGTATTTCCGATAAGGAAATAATATCTGCTATTGATTTCCTAAACAATTATTTAATCAATCTTATTATTTGCTTTGTTTAATTAGTAAGCATAAGTGTGAGCACTTGTTTAATAAGGATATACACAAAATATTTCTCTAATATCAATTAGCTATTGCTGAGTACAGTAATATAGTAGAAATAAGTTATAATTTTTATCAACTTTTAGTAAAGTTAATTTTTAAAATAGCTTGATATATAGGAGAAGCTAAAGAATCATATTTCGAAAGAAATGCTTTTTCTTACCCTTATTCGAGAAGCTACAAAGTATTGTATAATAAAGATTACAATGCAAAAAGATGAATTAAAGTAATAGTATTAGTTGTTGTAATTTAAATAGAAACAAAGCTTTCAATAGCTTACAAGCGGTTGAGTGCAATTGAACATCAGCTCGATTTTGTTATTGTATATACTGTAACTAAAGGTTGTCTTGTCTTTCAGCTTGTGATTGTTTTGTGTATACTTATTATTATTATTAACTAGAGATTCGATTAGTATTTCGATTTAAATTATTTAGTTTTTGCTATTATGCCTTACCCGACTATAACTGTTAATATCCGTAGAGACTTTCTTTCTAACTTGATTTAAATCTATTGAATAGAGAAAAAGACTTTCTTTGTTGACATTTCATCTTTGTCCAATTGCTTTCAACCTTTATACGATTAGGATTTTCTTTATTATAATAATAAATTAAAAAAGTTCTTTTTGTCTTTTTTATTTATATATTAATTATTGTTTATAAAATTATAATTATCCTTTCCACTCTTGTAGAAACAAATCCACTTTGATAAATACACAGGGGGTCCTAGCAAAATGGGATTTTGTAAATAGAAATCATAGAGGTGGTGCGGGGTAGTTTTTAAGTCAAAGATAAGATACCAGATGAGATTGTCATCAACATTCAGCTACAATACTTTGTATTTAAGTTATTAGCATACTTTCTTTATAACTAGAATATGCTTCACTTCCCATTTGATATTATCAATAATATTTATTAGAAGTAGTGGTTCGAAGATTTGTTTGGGAAGTAGATCATCTATTGCTTTACAAAGCTTGCTAGATGGAAATATAGAATGGACTTTTATAATAAGCGGTAAGTCCAATTGAAAGGAATCTCCAGCCCGATCAATGATTTTGAATTTTCCTTAAATAAAATAATCCAGTTTTTTGGATAATTATTATATTGGAAAGTTTCTTATATTGAGCTATATGTAGTCTCCCATATCAAAATCAATTAAGTAGCAATATGAATTGGTTAATCAAAACATTTTTTCTTGTATATACAAAATATTTTCTTTTGCTTGATTGAGTATTAGTTTATTGTATTTAGTATATTCTTTAGTATCAATTATATTCAAATTGTTAATAGGCATGGTGGAATCGAGTTTTCAATCCTAGGGATTGCGGGGTAGGTAGCTATACAAGGTTTTGTATAGGGTTTGATTATTTAATGATTTATAGGGAAATGTGAATTGAGTGTAATTCATTATTAATAGGAATTCAGATTAATTATTTTGATAATAGCTTATAAAGAGTTGTAAGTGTTATTGGAGATATTAATTATAAATCTCAGTTTGACTGTTAGTTTGCAGATAGTAAGCAATAGATAACTTGACTTGTATTCCTAAGATATTATTGAATTCTTATCAGAATTTGGATATGAATTGAGGACCACAATTAGAGATTATAATCTCCGGGGTATTGTAGTATTTATATATATAGTATAGGTATAAGCAGGCCTGATCTCTTGAATCAATTGATTTATAACAGGGTATCGAAATAGCTTATTTGGTCAATCGGTTGATAATAACGAATATATTGTTATAACCGTATTTATTTTTATTGAAATTATAATAATCCATGGTAACATATTGTCATACTCGCGTAAGGATCAGAAATGGGTAGAGGAGATCAGGAGTGCAATCTTTTGATATAGAGCTATGCTTGCATTTGTAGCAATTTCATATATATTGATCGATTGTATTGTTTATATTCTTTTAATAATATTGATTAGCTAAAAGAGCATAGGTTTTTTTAACACCAGGATATACAATAAAGACTGAATTGTAAACTTCGCGAATCAAATAGATTCATAGATTTTCGGTATCCAGTATATAAAGTCGATCATCATAAAACAAGAATCTTTTTTCGAGCATAAAATACTTATACAATTTGATAATCTGAATACACAAAGCTTCTAAACTTGAATGAAATCTATTTGCTTCAATAATGCAATTTATAATATCAAAAAGCAATATAATTACATATATATCAATATTTACAACTACATCTAGATCTTACCACAAAGATTTACATATAATTTTTATATTTACTTAATTATCTTTTATAAATTACTAAAAATGATTCTTCTTCTTAATATTATTCTGTTAATCTAACTCGTCAATACAGCATATAAGCATATTTGTAAGGGGATTGTTCTTTCCAATACAATACATAATAATAAAATTATAATCAGTAAATAATTCTACCCAGCACACTTATCAAACATTCAGCTATTTGATAGACATAAAATACTCAAGCGTTTTATAATCGATATACATTTTAATCTGATACAGGGATCCAGCAAATTCGGCTTTCCAATAATCTAGGGATTTGATAATCACAAGCATTTCTTTATCATAAACTTTGTAATTCAACTCGGTGGTAATTATTGTTTTCGAAAAGTAAACAATTGATAACCATTTATCGCCATACTTCTAAAATAGCATACTAGCGACTATATTATTGGATATATCAGTTTCCAGTATACAGGGTAATGTATAATTATAATACTACAGGAAAGAAGCAGAGATGAATCTGTCTTTGAATATATCAAATATAATTTGATAGATTTCGTTGAAGTGGAATTTGATATTTGCTTTTATAAATTCATAAAGAGATTTTGTTATTATACCATAATTCTTAATAAATCGGTGGTAAAAGTTACAAAAACCTAAGAACAATTAGATATTCTTTATAGTAGTAGGGTAAGTTCAAATAGTGATTATTTCAATTTTTTCTGAATTGACTTATACACTATTTATAGAAATAATAAAACCTAAATATTTTTATATATTTGACATTGAATTCGTATTTCTTGAGATCTATCTAAAAACCAATGGATTTAAGTTGTTTGAGGATATACTTGATATATTCCTTATATTCATCTTTATTTTCAGAATATATAAGAATATTATTGAGATAAGCAATACAGAAATTATCTAAATAATCAAATAGGATATTGTTTATATATTATTGATAAGTCGCAGAGCCGTTTATCAGTCCAAAAGATAAAACTTTGTATTTATAGAAATTATATCGAATATAGAAAATAATATATTCTTTAAAAACTAGATCTATATAGATATGATGGAATGCTTATCGAATATCTAATTTGGTATACACCTTTGTACTAATAAGTTATATAAGTATTTTATTAATAAGAAGTAAAGGGTATCTGTTTTTGTATATTAAAGAATTAAGTAATCGGAAATCTATATAAAATCTTAAGCTTCTATTCGGCTTTCTTATAAAGAAAATCAGTATTGTAAATAATACTTAACTGGATTCTATAAATCCTTTGATAAGGTTTTTGTAATATATTCTTTAATGATTTCAAGTTATTTAAGCAATATCTTATATAGAGAATTGTATTTGAAAGCTTTTTTACCTTTTCCTTTAAATATAATCTTATAATTATATAACCAGAAAAAAAGTAGGATATCGGATTTATATTTGAAGAACACTTAGTAATATTATTAATAAACTTTGGGGATTGGAGGCTTTATCTCAACATCTGTAATAATATGATTGAGAGTAGCGATAGTTTTTGATTTAGAACTATTTAAGATAACAACTGCGATTGAGATTTGATGATTATTATCTTGATTAGATTTGTGAATCGAAATGATATTGTTAATCTCTATATATATAACTATAAAGATCTTATAATCCTTATTTTTCTTATAGATAAGTTGAAATTGAATTGGCTTGAATGTATAGATATTGAATATATCGGAGATACAAAGCAGGAGGGATTCGTAAACAGATTGAATAGAGATTTGATTGAGAGTAAATTTCTTCTTCAGATTGACTAGAATCTGAGCTTTGATTGTATTTGAGATTATTATATTAGTGTAAAAGAGTAGAAGGTGGTAGGGTCGTAAAGTAGTCCTTCGCAAATACCATAGATAAATCACTAAGACGTAATGCCTTCAGTGAAGGAGAGGAGGAGAAGGCTCTATATAACACATCACAAAATGTATAAGAAGATGAATAGAAATTGATTACTTTCTTTAAACTATATAAAAAAAACCTATAAATACTAGCTACAGAAAGAGGTTATATAATCAGTACCAAGTTTCGCTTATATTCCTTTCCATATAGAAAGATTAATCGTTTCGATTAAGTTAAAAGGAAAAAAAAGCATATTCTAAAGAAAAGAGAAACAAAAAGAATAAGATAAGAAAAGATATAAATACTGATATTCCTAGAAGTAGTGATTTATTAATCAGTTTTTAATATTAATTGATATAACTTTGCTGAATTTTAGTAAAATTATAATAAACTAATAGTTTAATAATTTAAAGTTATCTTTAAGACCCTTTGTTAAATCTGATTATTCTATTAACTTAAAATTTCAATACTTTTATTCTATTTATATCACTTGAAAATTCTCTTTTGTATTTCAAACTTCAATCCCTTCTCTATCTCCAGAGTCCTGTTATACTTAGATCTCCTGTATCTTAAAGTATTTGAAGATCTAGCTTTGCCTTAGCCTAAACCTGAATCTGGGTTTTCGTCCAAATCTTTATTTGGATTTGGTTTGGATTAGGATTAGAGTTCTTATTATCATTAAACAGAATAAATCCGATTTCTTCTTTACTATCTAATTTAATATATATATCTTTATATTCACCCTTCGGGAGATTCTTAATGATTTCAAAATAAAACTTATCCCTATAGCTTCTTTCAACAAACTTGATATTATCAAATATCTGTATAAAAGAAACTTTGGTAACTCTTATATATTTTTTGTACTACTAATCGAAATCCTGATCACTTATAGTGAAAAGTCTCGTTATCTTATTGAGAATAGATATATTATTTCAAAAGAGTTTATTAATAAAAGCTTGTTCAACAGAGTTTTATAAAGTTAAATAATATTCAATCAGAAATCTGGGAATTTCGTATTGCCCATTACCAATAATATATTTATCGAAAATAGATTTCAAGTCGTAATGGGTTTCTATAATGTCTTTGTACTTCATTCCATTTCTAAGAATAGGATTTAAGCTATTACTAGGAGTCAGTTTTATTGTGATATATGGAATGATAAATACAATAAACAATCTGTTTCCTTAATTATTTGTATTCCGCCTAAAGCTCATCAAGTTACCATCAATAATGAAAACTCAAGATATATTACTCATTTTGTCGAATTATCTAGACTTAACTAGCTTAGTATAATCCGTATACTTCTTTTTCAAAGTTATATCTTGAAAATACTCTTTTTCGAAAAGCCCATTAAACTTTCCAAAAGTTTTCTTGACAAGTTTATACCATATTATATCTTGCTTGGTTTTTGTTTTTATTCTATTATAACAAATTCTATATATCGACTCATTGACATTTTTGTTTGTCAAATGGATAATATATATAATAAAATCATTAGTATATATTGTATTGTCTTTTATATATAGTTTTTTTATATTATTATATATAAAGGTGTAATCAAAAGTTTTATTAGTTTATACAATAATTGTAGAAAAAGGAATAGAAATCAAACGGAATTCTCGATTTATACACTATAACACAATATTTCACTAAATTTTTAAATCTCGTTGAAAGGCTTGTTGTTAAAGGGAATAGTAATAATGATAGACGAAGTCAAGGCTTATCTTTTTGTAGCAATTATAATAGTAATATATTTTCATAAATTCTTGAATTAATAATATAAAAGTCTCTCTATAGAAGTAGAGATATTGTTTCTTTGGTATGTAAATACCAATCTTGTGGATATTGGTTAATCCAGCCGAAAAAGCTTATATTAATACTGGTACAGTAGTATTTCGGTTAACGGATTTGAATTTAAGAATACCAAGAAATTTATCTCTTTACTTTTTGCTAGCTACAAGGCTTTCCTTAAACTAGCGGAAGTGCTTTTTTGTAATGTAGATATTGTCGATTCGATTCTGGTTTTTATATATATATTGAAAGTATTTGAGTAATACCTTTCGATTAATACGGGCCACTTTGAAATCAAAAACACCAGTGAATTGGTGGATATGGTATTTACAAAGATTAAAAAGCATTTAATCAATTAGCATTATTATTGTTTGCTAATCGATTTGCTTTGCGATATACTTCTCTTTGAGTATATAAAACTAGTTCTGGGAGTTTAATATCTCCTGGCCATACTTATAGGCTTTGGATTGGGTAATATCTGCCTCCTCCTTATTCTTTGATATATTACTTTCCTTTTCTAGAAAATTACTTTATTGAAATACAATCTTATCCATTAGGTATTCCTAAAGAAACTCGATATTTTCATCAACCATTAGTATACCGAGTCTCTTCCACCTTTCCAGGTTGATAACAATGTTTTCGGAGAATGAAGGAGATAGAACATCTTGAAATTCAATAATAGAATTTCTAACAAACAGGGTATCCTCGGAATAATCTATATTAGTTTTTCTCAGTATATTAACTATATTGTATTGAAGGTTGAGTTTACATTATTGCTTATTATTCTATTCAAAAACAATATCGAAAAAATCTTTATCAAGAATTCTAAAGGTATTTTTGAATTCAGAGGGTATCAAATATCTATTAATCCGAATACCTACTTTTGGTTTTGCTATTAGCCTATATATAAGTTCTTTATTAACTAATTCCAATACTATCTCAGAATTAGTTATTCTAATTAGCTTGGAGAGTTCATTCTGAAATTTAGTTCTATAAGTTATAATAAGAATTATAGCAAATGTAATGCCTTTTTGAGAGTAACCCCAATATATGCTAATCTTGCTAATAGCCTTTTGCCTCAGCTCACAGGATTTTTCTATTTATATAAAGATATTCTCATTATCGATCTTCATCTGCTTATTGTTATATACATTTTGATATATAGATTGTCTCATAGAATTAGCACCATGGCCATTTTCGTTAGAATATCAGCTTTTGCCTTTTGCGTTTCCATCTAGATATTGAATTCTGTAAACTTTATATACTGAAGTTCCTCGGGAAGTTTTCGAATAATCTCAAAAGTGTTTAATATATTAATTAGTTGAGTGTCATTAATTGTTATTATTGTATTGCATTGTATATATTATAATTGGATATTCGAATATTGAATAATTAGATCTATATCTTCAGACTGCTTTGAGATACTATTGTCTTTGAATTGATCTGCTATTGTAAAGGATTTTTATATAAAAAATAATTTTACCAAAAAATAGCAAAATTATAAAGGCTTTTGAAATAACTGAAAAAGAAAGTTGTTTTGAAATAAATAGCAAATATTTTCCTTTAAATGAAATAAAGGATTATAATTAAGGAAAGAAGAAATTATAAAGAAAAAAGGATTAATATAATATAAAAAGAATAAAGCGAATATAGATAATCGATTTTAGAAAAAAAGAAGAGATATTTATTTTTTTGTAAAAAGCATCTTTATCTAGCTTTTCCAATTCTTCTTATTCTTTTATAGAATAAGAGAGAAGATATACTTAAAGATAAGTTCTGGAAAAAGAAAAAGATTTTGAAATTTTCAAATAAGGATAAGGATAAATATCTTTTCTCATTTAAATTTTTAATAAATACCTATCCTTTCTATTGTATAAGAAAAAAACACTATTTTTATTAATGAACTAATAACCGGAATTTCCATAATATATAATTAAAACCTCCTGAAATAATTATCAAGACTTCAGGAGTGTTATTTGTTTATATATAATCCATTATTATTTTTGTATTATCAAAATATTAACCTATTCGATTTGATCGATATAATTCCAACAAGACTTCTAATGGATCCTCGTATTCCGATTAATTATCCTTCTCCTCATTTCTTTCTTTAGAAATAAATAGATATTCCCCTTCTCTTTTAACAAATTTCTTAAGACGGAAATCTGCATAGGTTTTATTAATTGGGATGCTATTTATTTTTTTTAAAATATAAACACTTTTGTTCAGATTAGCAGTTATTATTCGATATGGTTCAAGCCATCGGTATACAAGCTTCCTTTTTCGCAATATATCAATTTTTAACTATAGATTGTATTGGAGTACAATATCCCCTGTCATGATATTTTTGTTTATTATATTATTATTTTTATCAAAACACACTTTCCTATCCAAACAATAATACTTTTTTCGGAGTACAGCTTTTTCCATATCAATATCCTATGTTTCCAGTTATCGAAAGTACAATACTAACAATTCCATTCGAATTATTATAGATTCCCAATCAAGAATTCTCCAGATACAAAACCTTATTTCGATAGATAGTACTGAGTAGCAGCTATAGATTATATAGAATAGGGTAAGATTAGTTGATTAGTGTATTGTAATCCTATTAGTAAACAATATTATATCGAGATATCTAAACTAACCTTCTTTTCTATTTATCACTTTAAATAATCTATTAGTAATAGATTAATATTCTCTCTCAATTTAACTATTTGCTTTAAAGTTATACACAGAAATTTGCATTTGTTATATATTATATTTTTTCAGGAATATACTATATATACTTTATTCTTTAATTCTCTATCAACCAAAACCTTATTAAAAATAGAATATCAATAAATAATATTCCAAATAAAAGTAGCTATAGCTTATAAAATCATATTCCAAAATGCCTTTCCTTCTACCCATTCTGATAAATCATTTTTCAGAAATATAAGATATTTATAATTGTTATTAGAAGATATATATATAATATCTAAATTATATTTTTGTTAATATATACTTATCCATATAGAATATAAAAGCTTTTCTTAAAGATTCGATTATCGAAATTAATAGTTTAAATAGGAATTGATAAATTTCTTGATAGTTTTGTATATCTCTATTTAATAGTATAAATGGGATATTTTATCAAAAGTACTTTCTATATTTTTATGCCTATATACCTTATATAAATTTCTGATAAGCTTATTTATTCTTTTTAGTTGTTAATCACTTTCCTTAAAGGTAATTATTTATACCGATCTTGAAAAAACAATTATTGTGAATATAGAAACTAAGAGCTCTCTTCTTGAAGTTTCTGAAGGTTTCTTTTGTCATACCTTTAGGCTTTTGTAGTGTTATTAGGTATTTGGCTATTTCTTGATTATCCTTATTGTAGATCAATTCTAATATATAATTTTACTGATTTTTAGTAAAATTATAAGGGACGAGGACATTTTGAATATTATTTAGCTTATCAATAATTTATTCATCAATATTATTGTCTTAAGCTTTTTTTTATTAAAATTTGGATAGAGTATTCAGTCTATAGGAAAGTTTATTCGTTATAGTATAGGTTGTCCCTTTTATATATCGAACTTCAAAGTCAAAGAGCCTAATTTATGTAATCTATCTTGTTATTAATACTCCTAGGAGGTTTGTTACAGCCTTGTTCAATTGAGCAACAAGAACTTTAGCATTGTTTCGAAAATGAAATGAATTCTATATAAATTATATTTACATTTTCAAAAAGCCTTAAGCACCTCTTTATATTCTCTTTTTATAGCATTATAATTCTTTTCCGTATTATTTTATAAATTATTCTTAAACCTAGCTATTATACATTTACTATTAAGTTTTGATTTAAAATTGCATTTCAATTGTCGAGACTAGCATCTACACTTAAGATATTATCCCAACGATTAAAGTATTTTGTAGTTTAATAATATTAGGGCAGGAGGTTTAGTTAATTTAGTTTTTAGTAATTTTATAGTTTTTGTTTATTCTTTTATTTAAATAAACTCTTAATTTTTTTTAATAAATGATATAACAATTCGGTTTTCTAAGTGAATTTCTCGATTCATATACGGTAATATATATATACTCCCAGAAATATTTGTATTTCGATAATATTCTTAGGTTTAGGCTAATCTATAATTCAGGCGATCTTTGATTGTTATAGAGTCTGCTTTTTAGAATTAATTATATATCTAATGATTTCTATATTGTTATAATACTATTTTGATTTTATACCAATCGAATATCCTACTTTCTCTATATGCTTTAGAGTTTTGTTGATTCCTTAAATATATTTGAGGATAAATTTTTATACTTTAAGAATTACTTTTTTATTGTTGAAATTAGTTTTAGATCCCTTTATTCCTATATTATTCAGAAATAGTATTATTATTCCGGATATTAGATTACTTAAAATTTTATAATGATTCTATAGAATTGGATAATGGAGTTTGTAGTATCTTGAAATAATATAATATAATATAGCAATCCGAGAGATGTTTGAAATATAGTTATATCGCGACTTTCTATAATCAATGGAATCTGGTTATAATCTGAGAAAAAATCGATTAAAGATGTAATTCGATATCTACGAAATTTTCTATAAAGATATTAGTATTTGAAGGTAAGTTAGTATTTCTAATCGAGTATTTATTAAGTTTTACTACTATATTTATTAGTTAATAAGTATTAGGAGTCTTTTTCTTAATTACGAATTATGGATTTCTATAAGAGCTATCTATATATTTAAGAACTCTTTGATCTATTTTCTTACAAAGTATTTTTAAAACAGTTTTAATTAGAGCTTTTGGAATTGGAAAACCAGGCGTTTGCTATGCTTTGTAAAGACAATTCGGATTTTCTATAGAAAGGCTATTTTTTCTATATATATTCTATATGAGTTTAATTAAAAGCAAAAGTTCCTTTTTCGATTTAGCAAATATACAAACAATAATTCTTATTCCTGAATAGAAAGTATTTTCCCAAAATCAATCTCTTTCCATCTTTCTGAAATTAAATCAATAGCCTTTCGATTTTTTGTTGAATTGAGGGATAAAATAATCTTTTCATTTCCCTAACGAATACAGATAAGGATTTTGTTTCCTATGCCTTTCTAGCCAATCACTTCTTCTTCCCAATCCTTCATTTGTTAAATTTCCAGATTGACTTAAAAGAAGTAACCTTGATTATTTTATTTTTTGTACAAAATATTGACACATAATCTAATATAATTTTACCAGATTTTAGTAAAGTTATATTTTGATAAGGAAACTTATATCCGTTCTGACACACTATTCTTTAAGAATATTAGATTCTAGTTTCCTATAAAACAAAAAGGAATAGAAGTTTTTTGTTTAGTATACTATACACTTATTTGGTTCTTTCTATCGTTGTTTATAATCGTGATATATTGGCTTCTATTTTTATATATAAAAGTAACTTTATTTATAATAATCTATAATATTTCCAAAAGCAAATCATTATGTGTGTTTTTTTATTACAAATAGACTAACGATATTTGATACACTATTGAGAGATATTTGTATATCCTTGTAAAATCCTCTAATGCTTATTTCTATAGGGCTAATACCCAACAACTATAACTTATACTAAGCTTATCAGAAGGTTTAGCTTTATTGCTAAACTAATATCGATTAAGTTAATTATCGATCCAGAATCTGGGATTGTTTTAATAGATTTATGATTATTAAGAGATACTCTAATATAAGGAAGGTTTTCCCTATCATTCTAAAAGAATATATTTATTGTATTGTAGATAGCTTTCGGATGAATTGTCTCTAGAGTTTTAATATGTTTTACCGGTTTGAAAGGAATAAAAAGTTATTGATTATCTTTATTGTGAAACTATTAAGT
Source organism: Botrytis sinoallii (assembly GCF_014898435.1). Taxonomy (NCBI): domain Eukaryota; kingdom Fungi; phylum Ascomycota; class Leotiomycetes; order Helotiales; family Sclerotiniaceae; genus Botrytis; species Botrytis sinoallii. Next base: position 177,190 of record NW_024066056.1, read on the forward strand.
ACTGAAGATCTTATTGAATTGTTTATTTTTATAGTCTATCTTTTCTATATCTTAGAGTATTCCTTAATAATAAACCTATACTAATTGGAATCCGTCGATTGAAAGTATTTCTCGATCAGATGGGCTTCAATTGTATTATAACTATTATTTATTCATATGGAGATTATTCTCTACCTTGGTTTTTGTGGTTTTATTTAATATCTTTTCAATTATAATCTTTATAATAGGGTCTTCTACTGTATGAACCAGGGAATTCACTTCAAAAGAAGACTTCCATATAATGAATACTGTATTAAAGGTATTTAGGCGAATGCGAAGGAGACTAGCTCTTTCAGTAGTGCCTATATAAGGCCTACTACTTCCCCTTATTAGCTAGCTCTTTAGATAGAATACAATACAGATATTTAGGGGCCTACTAATAATAGTGGAAACTATGTCCTCCCGTATTCCTGATCTCATTATTGAACCAACACTAATTAAATAATATCACAAATTACTTAACTTATTTATTCGAAATACCTTCTCACTTTTACTTCTTTTATTTCCATTATCAGCATCATGATATTCCAAGAAAGTACTAGTATTAGTTTTAAGCAAGCTAACAAGAAATCCGATATTAATAAGAAACCTATTCCATCTAATCAATCTATCGATATAAAAGGATTTATCGATATAATAATTGATAATACCAATCCTTTATAACAGAAATTCAAGACTTCTTTTTATAAAGATATATTAATACTCCTTCTCATCCTTCTGCTTTTTCAATCTCTATATTCCTGATAAAGCAATAGTTGAAGAAAGAAAAACTCAGGAAATTACTAAGGATTGAAGTTCAAAAGAGAATCTCAGAATTATTTCTTTCCAAAAGATTTTAATAAAGCTAGATAATTCTATAAAGGATATATATTCAAAATGAGGATAAAGTATCAGATCGATGGATACTTTCTTTTTCGAATAGCTATATATTCGAATACAAGGATTATTAATATATCTCTTCAAAATATAATTATATTCGATTTCGAACTTATTCGACAAGCTCTACTTAGGAGTATTGATAAATTGATATTATATAACTTTTGTAAGGTTTTATAATATTATAGAGTTTATATTAAATTATAAATGCAAATCTTGATAATACTTTAATAAAAGTATTTCTTTATAAAAGTATTACGATTAGATTGCGGATCAGCTTCTAGAATATCAGATTAATAAGATACAACTATTCGTATCTACAAATAAACCCACCTTCCTATCAGGCTCGATCCAAAACCATAAGCCGAACCTTTCGTCGAACCTCAGAATAGTACTTCAACTAATCACCTAACTTTGCCAAAACCCAGCAAAATTATAAATGATTCGATTATTCCTTTAATATATAAAGGGACCAGCTCCATTCCAATCTGAGGATATATAAATCCTATGTACACTTTTACCAGTATCAGAACCAAGCTCTAGAATTCCATCGATTAACATTCCTACAGGATCACCTAGTGATAGTGATAATCCGGATAATATAACGATTAGGGTGACGATCGAGGTGACAATAATAATAAAGGCGGCGATAATAGTAATAGAGATAGTGATAGAAGTAATAGGAATAAAGATTATTCTGATTATTCTAATCGCAAGGACAATGATCAACGCAATCAGAGCTATTATTTTATTAATCTTTCGAAAATCTATAGGGATAATAACAGATATAAGAGTATCGATGATTCCTTTAATCTGAAGATCTCTATATTCGGGAAGTATTGTTATAAAGTATTTGTATTAGTAGAGATAACTATAACAGCCTTTCCAATCATACTTGCAGGTATAGTTAGAGATTATTATCAAGCAAATCTTAGCAATCTTCCTGATTTATATCAAGACTTGTACAACATGATAATCAACAATTTCAAAGAACCTGAATATCAACAGAATATACTTCTCAAATAGAATAATATCACTTTCAAGAATTATATCAAGAAAAACCTATCCATAAAGCCTCAGGAAGTATTTAATATAATAATTACAGATTTACATTTCCTCCAATATACTATTCCCAGAACAATATACAATCCTCAATTATATTATATTAAGATTTTGTTTATATATAATAATATTCCGGAGTGTTACTCTACAATATATAACCCTTATTTAATTATTATAGAGCTTATTAATCAGATTAAACAGATTATCAACTCTTATCGAAAAGTATTTCTAAAACTATATCCTTTATTTAAAACATTCCTTACAGATCAATATTTCTATAATAATATATCTTCGGGCTCTTTCTCTCAGAAACCTTATAATAAATACATCAATCAACAATCCTTCTTTGTACCAGCTAATAAGAGTAAGGACGATTGTTACTTTCCTGGTTACAAAAAGAAGGGCTGTAGATATTATAAATATATACAAAAAGAGAAAGATCAACTTAAAACGAATTATCATATTAAGTATAGCAATTTCGATAATAAGAGCTTTACAAAACAATATAATCAGTTCATTACTGATATTGAATAAAAGATGATCAAGATAATGATAATAATAATAATGATAATTATTTTATTAATCAGTATCTTATTGATATAAGTGGTTCTGAAAAAATCTTTAGAATATTTTTTATCTTAATAAATACTTGTAATAGTTTTTCAATAACAACTAATCTCAATAATACTACAAATACTTATAAATTGATAGTTGAGATATTCATTACAAACAGTAAGCAATATAGTATTGATATATTCTTTGATATTATAATCAATACAAATGTGGCTAAGAGATTATTTATCGAATACAATTAATATTTAATATAAAAGAAGATTAAGGATATTGAGTATAATAAAGCTACCACTAAACAAATAATAATTCAATATAGCATTGAAACAACAATTTCTATTGATTTGTTTTATATCAAGCTTTTATTTAAAGAAGTAGAATAGAATATGATAGAAGCCGATCTTTTATTCTTACTTTCTTTAGTTGATATGGATAGACTTAAATTTAAATATAATAACCTTGATAATATTACTATTATATCTAAAGGTATTTATTCTATATATTAACAATTTGGTTATATATTTTGCTATAAAATGTTAATATCAAAGAACTAATCAATTATTTTATTGGTAGTGATAATTACTATCTTATTGAAATCGAGTTATAACAAATTCATTATTGATTCGATTATTTATTTGTATACAAATTCTATAAAAATATTTAAACGCTTTGAATATAATGAAGACTTTGAAATAATCAATAGTTTATCAAGTTTTGTTATTATTATCAAATCTATAGCAAATCGCCTGGCAGATTCAAATTCTCTTTGCTCGATAAGGATTTGAATTTAATTATATTATATTTATTGATATACTTTATATCAATAATAATCCGATTCTGCATATTATTAATAAAACTATATATTTTCAAGCTACTCGATAATTAAGCAATATATCTGCAAAGTATATATAGAATAAACTCTATGAGTATTGGATCGATATATATATTAGTTCACCGGAATATATCACTCATAATATTAATACTAATTTTGTTGAAAAAGAGTTTCAATAATATACTATATCAATATCTATTTAGATAAAGATAGTCCTTATGAAAGCATATCATTCGATTAATATTATTAAAAGATTTCATATATTATTATAAAGATCTTATAAAATTATTTATAAAGAAGTTTATAAACTCGATATTCACAAGGCAGCTATACTCCAGATAACTGTAAAAACAATCAATGATATTATCGGATCTAATAGTTTAATACCTACTTTACTCGTTTTTGGTACTTTTCTCTATATAATCAATATCAGTTCTCTAATATCTACTATTCAATAATATATTGTCGCAATCTCTAAAGCTATAATAGAGATTCACAGATTATATAATTCTATACAAATACAAAAGGCCTTGAATATATACAACAGACCCTTTATAACTGTATTTCATGACTTGCTATCAAATAATAAGGTTTTGGTTTAAAGAAAGGATAATGGAATAGTTATCAATAAGTGGAAAGGACCTTTTTTATTTATTAGCATAAAAGGGGAGATATATACTCTTGATCTATCTTATAGATCTATAAGATTTAGATCTATATCGATAAAGCTATATTATGAGCGTTTAGAAATTGAATATATTGAGGAGGTTGAAGAAATTAATTATAATATTGATTTCGAGGTAACTTTACCAAATTCCGGTAAAGTTATATTATTTCCTTTAGGAACAGCGATTATGTATATAATGAATCTAGAAAAACCTTTTTTGAATTTATCTAAAAACAATTAGATGTTTATACTAATATCTTTCCTGTAAGTAGTTATATCTCAGATTCGAGCTTATATACAAGATTACTACCCCAAATATTTTGCTACTAATCCCAAGGATTCTATTATATATAAGGAATCCAGAAAAAAAGAGATTGATGAATTAATAACTAAGGGTATATTTGAGATTGTATTACTTTTGGATATTCCTTTTGATATATGTATTTTTAAATCGCGATTTATTAATAAGATCAAAAACAAAGAAACGGATATTGAATTCCGTAAGTCAAGGCTAATTATTCAAATATATAATAATACTGATAAGATATCTGTATTAACACAATCCCTGATAATTCAATAATCGTATTAATGCATTTTAATCTCACTAACTGCAAGTACTCGAAAAACAGATACAGGAATGTATATTCGAGATATCATTTAGGTGTATACTCAATCCACTTCGAACTTGTATCGTACTTTTTATATCTATATTCTGGAAGAAATAAATCTATTAATTGATATGATTTACTTATTATTAAGTTATTATATAGTATTCCTAAGGCAGGAAATCATTGGTTCCGGATATATCATATTCATTATTATAAGAAGCTTAAAATACAGCAATTTATATATAACCCTTATTTTTTGTATACTAATAATAAAAGGACTAGATTTGGTATTATAGAGCTTCAGATAGATAATACACTTATTATTGGGGATAATATGTTTATATAAGCTGAGGATAAGCAATTCAAGTAAGCTGGCTTTATAACTAAGGATTGTGAGGAACTTATTCACAATTATTTATTAAAGTTTAATAATATCACTTTTACACTTAAGGGTAATGATATTCATTTTGATTAGGAGAGGCAATACGGCAATCTACAGCTTGTATCTACAAGATCCATGGATATGTATGGTACATATAACAAGGTTCGGAAATATGCTTTTATATGTGAATAATATATTGTATAATAAGCCTGTGGAGTATATATTGCAACTATATATCAACCCGAGGCATCTTTTGATTTATTTATAGCAGTACAGATAATCTAATCTAATAAGGATGATATTGCAGCGTTAAATAAGTATATCAAGTAGCAAAAAGAAAACTTTGTTAGAAAACTCAAATATATGCTATTTGACTTAAATTTATTTAAGATTGTTATCTTTACTAATATCTCTTTTGTAAATAATAAGGATTATTCATTCCAAATAGACTATATGATTGTCATAATAAATAAATACAACAATACTAATATCATTCATTAGTTATCTATTAAATGCAAGAGAGTCATATACAGTTGTGTGAACAAGGGAATTCACTTCAAAAGAATGACTTCAATATAATGACTACTGTATCAAAGGTATTTAGGCGAATGCGAAGGAGACTAGTTCTTTCAGTAGTGCCTATATAAGGTCTACTACTTCCCCTCATTAGCTAGCTCTTTAAACAAAATACAATACAGACATTTAGGGACCTACTAATGATAATGAAAACCACATCTCCCATATTCCTGATTTTATTATTGAACCAACACTAATTAATGATATTACAAATTACTTAACTTACTTATTCGAAATACCTTCTCACTTTTACTTCTTTTATTTCCCATTATCAGCACTATGACATCCCGGGGAAGTGCTAGTACTAACTCTAAGCAAGCTAGCAAGAAACCCGATGCTGGTAAGAAACCTGTTCCATCCAATCAATCCACCAGCATAGGAGGATTTATCGACACAACAACTGACAACACCAATCCTCTGCAACAAGAGTTCAAGATTTCTCTCTACAAAGATATAACCACTGAAAAAAGAAAAACTCAGGAAACTGCTAAGGATTTGAAATTCAAAGGAGAATTTCAGAACTATTCCTTTTCAAAAGATCTCAATAAAGTTAGGCAGTTCTACAAAGGATATGTATTCAAAATAAGAACAAAACATCAAATCAACAAATACTTTCTTTTTCGAATGACTACATACTCGAATACAAAAATCACTAATACATCTCTTCAAAATACAATCACATTCGATTTCAAACTCATTCGACAAGCCCTACTCAGAAGCATTGATAAGTTAATATTATATAACTTTTACAAGATCTTGCAACGTTATAAAGTTTATATCAATATAAATGCAAATCTCAATAATATTTTAATGAAAGTATTTCTTCATAAAGAGTATTATGATTAAACTACGGATTAGCTTCTGGAATACCAGATTAATGAAATACAACCATTCGTATCTACAAAATAGACCTATTTTCCTATCGGACTCAGTCCGAAACCACAAATCGAACTCTTTACCGATCTTCCTACCAAACCTTTAAACAGTAACCCAGCTGGTCACCTAACTTTACTAAATACTAACAAAACTATTCCACCTGCTCCTCTTGAAGTATATAGACCCCTTCCATTTTATAGCTTTAGGGATATACGAAATGCTTTTGCAGAATCACCTAGTAATAATAATGATCTGGATAATGATAATAATTGGAATAACGATTAAGATAATAATAATAGCAATAGAAATAATAATAAAGGTAATAGGGATAGGGATTATAATATTAATCCCAAAATAACTTTACCAAATTCCGGCAAAATTATATTATCTCCTTCAAGAACAACAATTATATATACAACGAATCCAAAGGAACCTCTCTTGGATTTATCCAAGAACAACCAGATACCTATACCAATATCTTTCCCACAAATAGTTATACCTCAGATTCAAGCTCATATACAAGATTACTACCCCGAATGTTTTGCTGCTAATTTCAAGAATCCTATTATATATAAGAAATCCAGAAAGAAAGAGATTAATGATCAACATTATGGTATTACATTAATCCTACAAGCAAAGGGAGATTGTTGAAGTGATTTGAATTAATAATCCGATTAATTTGGCTAATACAATAACAAAAGGAAAGCCATATCAAGCTTTTACTGATTTGATCAATACAAATAAGATCAATATCAAGGTAATAAAGTGAATAAAATAAGATTAAAAAAAGGGATTGATTCTACTGATAAGAGATCAGGGATTTTAACCAACAAATAAAGGATTTTATGATTTTACGAATTTCTTTTCAGCCATTGTATTTGAAGCTATAAAAGAGAATTCCGAATATATAAACAAGAAAATTCACTTCAAAAGAATGACTTCAATATAATGACTACTATATCAAAGATATTTAGACAAATGCGAAGAAGACTAGCTCTTTCAATAATGCCTATATAAGGTCTACTACTTCCCCTTATTAGCTAGCTCTTTAGACAGAATACAATACAGACATTTAGGGGCCTACTAATGATAATGGGAACCACGTCTCCCGTATTCCTGATCTCATTATTGAACCAACAATAGTGTTTTGGCATTCGAGTTATATAGATTAGTTCAGGGATTCGATATCGGTGCAGCAATTACTTCTACAGTTAGCATTATTCTCGGCAAAGAGATTCTATTAGTTTTGTACACTGATTCTAAATTATTATACAATTTATTTACAAAATTAAGAATGATTAATGAAAAAAGATTAATGATCGATATTATAGCACTATATCAATCCTATAAGCAGAGAGAGATTGTTGAAGTGATCTAGATTGATAATCCGATTAATCCGGCCGATGCAATGACGAAAGGAAAGCCATATCAAGCTTTTACTAATCTAATCAATACAAATAAGATCGATATCAAGGCAATAAAATAGATAAAACGAAATTAAAGAAAAGATTAGTTCTGCTAATAAAGATCAGGGACTTTAACCAGCAAATAAAGGATTTTATGATTTTACGAATTTCTTTTCAGCCATTGTATTTGAAGCCATAAAAGAGAGTTCCGAGTGTGTGAACAAGGGAATTCACTTCAAAAGAATGACTTCAATATAATGGCTACTGTATCAAAGGTATTTAGGCGAATGCGAAGGAGACTAGCTCTTTCAGTAGTACCTATATAAGGCCTACTACTTCCCCTCATTAGCTAGCTCTTTAGACAGAATACAATACAGACATTTAGGGGCCTACTAATAATAGTGGGAACCACGTCTCCCGTATTCCTGATCTCATTATTGAACCAACATCTACATTGTAAGATTGAGTATCCCTAGGATTTTCTTATATAGTACCCTATAACAATATATCAACGATAGATTATTGACGATTGAACTTAAGGATTTTATTTGTAAATGAAATAGAAGGTTTTGAAGAGATACTTGGATATACTTTTGTTATTCTATCTGAATTGTTATATGATAATTTGCCTTGCCTTCTTTGTATATCTTCTGTAATATTGATATACTTTTGAACTATATATATCTTGTTATCTACCAGGATATTAATTGGTTCATCCTTTATATTCACAAATTATATAATCTCCTTGTTTTCCTTAGGCTTCATCCAATTATTCTGAAAAACTCGTATCCTGATTTTCTTAACTAGATTCGGACTGCTTCTACTATTATGCATAATTAGAACAGGATTATTTGACTTATCCCTAAATCCCTAGTTCAATTGATTCATTTTGTTGTAATACATGAATCCTCTTTTAATGTATTCTCGGAAAATTGAACAATCTTTTTTAAGATTGTATTCCTTATCTCCAGGTCATTCATTATTATAATTATAACATATCTTCTTATAGACTGAGTATGCAGCTTCCAATATTTCGAGATCGATAATAATATTATCAATAAACTATATTAACAACAACAGGGGGGGAAATCTAAATTGGCTCACAAATTGCAATTTGAGATACTTCTATAATACTAGGATCAAAAAGAATTCTTCTTATCTCAATCTTTTTTCAGTCCTAGATTCTGCTATAACTTGTTTCTTCAAAAAGAATATAAGATTTTTCAAAGCCTCAATTATTTTCTCTATCTCATTCACCCTTTGAATTACTAAAACTTTCTTTCTTTCTTATATCTTCTTAACTGAAATAGCAGATTCTAGTAATTCATTGAAATCAGAATCCTTATTATTGCTAATATTGAGGAGGATATATTGAAACTCAGATTTTATATATTATATTATTTAATTATATACTCTATCCCAATCTATTATACTGAATCGCTTTATATCACATTTGATTATAGTGATACACCTTCAAGAGACTTTGAGCTATATACTCCTAAGAAAGAGTTTGGTGACTTCACTTTTTATTAAGGCTTTGTTCTTGATAAGTTGTTGTGCAATCTGATTAAATTGTTGAGTATAGCAATCAAGGTTCTCAATTCCTATACCTCCCTCTTTTTTATACTTTTTGATAAGCTTTCACAAATAGTTGTAGAAATATATCTTCTGAATAAGATTGTTATTGAAATACTCTTTAAGAAAAACAGATTTAAAATGCTTCTCCCAATTTCATCCTTCTACTTATCATTTCTTTATGACTTTAATCTCCTTTCGAAATGAGCATTCCATTTGAAAAGATATATATATTCGGAAGTCTTCAATTTGCATTCAATAATTCCAAAGAAGGTATTCCATCCCCTCACATTATTCAATAGCATTGGAACCTTTGAATCATAGCATTCCAGTTATCTTAGGAGGAGGAACTAGAAGTGTGAGAGCTTTGGAAAAGTAATTCAAACAGGCCGCGAGTTGTTCAGTACTGAAATTCCCTTTCATCTATTTTGAATCGAAACTTTTGTTAGGTTTCTTGTTATCACTTATCTTTCGATCAGCTAAAACTGTACTTGGTTTTGGAGAGTCCTTTTCTTGATTATCAATACTAATAATATTAATACTAAATAATAAATTTAAGGACTCAGATTCTGTAATGGATAGATTATTATCCTAAAACTTAATTCCAAAATCGGGAGTAGATATATTATTGATTGATTGTTATTCTATACAGAACTGTATTAATATAATATAAGAAATAATTGAATAATTAAATAAACAATACTTCTGAATATAATATAAATACAGATTCTCTCATCCCCTCTCCTAATAACTTTATTAAAATTCAGCAAAGTTATATTTTCCATAACTTCTATTCCCTCAAACCTTATGAGAAGAAAAAAATTAAAAAAATATAGTTTGGTATCTTGTTATAAGGAACCTTAACCATAGATTTCTCTCGAAAATACTTCTGGATATTCTGATTTTGAGCTGAATAAGTTTTTTCTATAAATAGTCTTTTATTTAGGTTAAACAACAATTTTCCTTTAATCTTATTATAAACTATTTTGAGTTTCTTGGAATAATCAGATTCCATTTAGGTATAAGCAATACCGAAGGGCTAAAAGGTTTTTTAGAGAACTCAAAATTTTCTATGCTTGAGTATAGAGAGTGAATCTTGCCCAACCCTTTTTAGATCCATTTTGTAAAAGAAAACTTTTCTTCTCAAATCAAATTGTTTATTCAGATTCCTGCGAGTATTATCGAAAAGATTTTTATGAATTGTTTTTATAATCTTTTTACAATGATAAGATATAATCTATTTAAGAATAACACTATCTTATTTCAGGTTTATATAAAACTACAGATCGGTTTTAGAGGGGGGGTTGCTTTTTCCCCTTTCTATCCGTTATTGAACTAATATCGTCTGACTCTTTTACAATACTAGGTAACTTCTCGTTCCCCCATTTCCTATCAACTTTTCCAAACCAATGACTTTCTGCTTTTTGAAACAATTCAAGAGCTCAGGTTTGTATATACTTCCTGATCTTTTAATGTTTTTCTTTTTGTATAGGTTATTAATGTAAAAAAATAAAAATAATAGAGTCGTAAAATAGTCCTTTGCAAATATTACAAATAAGTCATTAAGACGTAGTGCCTCCAGCAAAAAAGAGGAGGAAAAGGCTCTATATAGTGCATTACAAAATGTACGAGAAGATAGATGGGAATTGATTGCTTTCTCTAACTACACAAAGAAGACCTATAAATACTAGCTACAGAAAGAGGTCACGTGACCAGTACCAAGTTTCGCTCACATTAGTCTCTTGGGGAAGGGTAATAAGTATTTCAGATATAATTAATACTATAATCGATTATCCATTATCAAGTCGGTAATATATCTCTTTCAATCGGGTATTCCGATTGTTAGCATCTTTTTGTTTCAAGTAACTAATTCTGGATTGTTAAAGACTATCTCTAATTAAAAATATATTTTTTGATAAGGAAATAGTAAAGAATGCTTGGGAGGCTATTCAAGGTATCGATTAAAACAATCGACTTTAACTCGGATCTCTATTAATTATTTGTAATCTAGAATTATACTATATAAACCCAAATTAGTAATAAGAAATAGCAAATAAAATTGTTATCAAACATTAATCGTAAAATTAAGAATGTAAAATGAGTAATAGCTTTACTTATACATTATTATAGTTTTTGATTTTAATCGGTAATTCGAGTAGTATAAAGCAGGGTTTGAATATAGGGAATAATAATAAAAGGAGTATCTTATTAATAAAAGCAAAGCTATTCGCTCTGGAATCTATAAGAGATTGAGTATTATATAAATATTCATTCTTTGAAAATATGCATAATAGATTTATAGAATTATCTCCCATTAGTTTTATCAAATCAAGGAATTTCATATTCCGGATTGCATTTAGGAAAGAACTTTTATCTAAACATATTGATTTAAATGTTGATCTTCGGTAATACAAACAGACTCGATAACTTCCGCTTACACTTCTTAATTTATATCCTCCTCGGCATTCTCTTCCATATCATAGAACTCTTCGTTTTCTCCAATCTCTTGAATCTCGGCCATAATGCTTACATTACTTATGCATAGCATAAAACTGCAATTCACTCTCAATACAAGAGTGGTAGTATTATAATTGAAATTATTTCCTAGAAATGGAGTATTATTTGGCTTGAAGGTTTCTATATAGCTAATAGAAATGCAAAGAGAATATTAAGTGTGAAACTGAATAGATAGATTCGAATTACTTAATGAGCAAAAAGTGCTTCTAGAAGTAATCAATAAATTAATATTACTAGATAGCTTTTTAAAAAATATCTCTTTAATTGTTTTATAATAATTGTATTCTTGAAGTATAACTTCAAATTTGTCAATCTTAATAAGCTTGATAGCCAGATTCTTAATAATATAATATTTATTGATATAAAGATTAATAACTTGTTGAAGGAAATTGGATATTTTTCTTTCCAAATCATAAAGGAGAGTTATTGGATCAGTGATTTCTGTCTATATAGCTAATAATTTAAACCTACAATATTATACTAAAAAGTTTCCTTATTAGATATTATTAGATATGACTCAGTATTTGTACTCAGTTTGTACATAATCGGCTTCAATAGGGTTCTTATAAATAGCTATAAGCTGATTGATCAATTGCTATTTTATTAAATAGAGGACTTAAGTGTATAACAAAAATATATATTTTTATACCTTTCCTTCTATCTAATCTATTATATAAAATTGCTATTATACTTTCGAAATAAGCAAATTTTTGTAAAGTTCGAGTTATTCAATAATCAATAGCTATTAGAAACTTGTTTTCGATTTTATATTATCTTTAAATTTAAATAAAAGATTAATGGGCTTTAGAATATATAAATACTCTATTATAATAATAAGTAAATGAAAGTGGGGTATTCAATGAATTTGTAGATTGTTTAATAGAACAACTGGGTTTGAGAGGGGTTTGCTATTAGTACTCGAAAGGGATTATTGTGAAGACTGATTTCGCGAGTAGAGGTTTTTCTTATTCTTCCTTTTCCCGATAATAGAAAATACCCTCTCAATAGAATCGACTGGAATATCAAGAGTTCGGACTCTGCGATTTATAAGGGAATTTATATAATATTATTATTAATATCTTGAAGATTGAAATAAATAAGTAATATTAAGACTATACTATAATAATTTATCTTTGAATCTTACAATTTCATTCCACAAATTCTCAAAATCTTTAAGAATCAGTACTTGTTCTTTTTGTAATAAGAAAGTATATATTAATATACTATTCTTAAAAGTTAATATCTTAATCAAGGAATTGTTTTTAGACTATTTACTCTTTTCATATTTATTAGTATTTATATTAAAATTGTAAGGATTATAACCATTACTTTATTAAGATTGACTATTATTGGCTAAGGATACTTAACTAGCAAAAGAAAAAGAGTGATGGAGTTCCTTTAAGATAAATAGATTGGATATAATAGTAATACTTGTAATTCTGTATATTAAGGGTTTATTATCTTCTATCAAATAGATTTATTTGAAATCAGTCCTTTTTCTATAAGTGATATTGAATATCCTTGATATATCCAAAAAGATATTATAATTATAAGATATTATTTGATTAGCCATTAGATGATCATGTAATTATATAATGAATTATAGATTTTTATTTATTTATTTATTTATAGTGATTAACGTCTATTATCTAACCTCCCAAGGGGTATTCTAGATGTACTAAGGAGCGGGCCTACAGGCCGCTAGTGTTCTAGCCGCTTATAGTAATGTAATGTTAGCTAATCAGGAGCTTGTTGCCTCTAGTATTCCTTTGTTCAATACTGCTCATAACGATCCTGCAGCTGTTCTGTCTAAGGGTTTGTGGTCCTGTTTCAGAGAGCCTTATTTCATATACCATCTGGGTATCGGTGGATGATTAGGTCGATCGCTATCGATTGGGAGAGTGCTTAGAATGCTTATAGCTGTTTGATATAGATTTTAGATTGATTAAAGTAAAGAGCTTATCCTCGGGATATTGAAGCAAATTGGAATTCGCATAGTTTCATGTAGTTTGAGCATATCCTAGTATAGAATCTGGATTTAGTAAAAAGATTAGTAAAGCTATATTGTATTCACAGGATATGGTTGATATATATTATCACATTTTATTCAGATCAAAATCGATTTGGTATAAGTAGTTAGTTGCTGCACATCCGATTATTGATTGAATATTGAAAGAAATATAATGGGCTTTTCTCAATTCTATATATATAGGTATTTATGCTATTTTTGTAATTGAATTTGATATGATAGGTTGCAAAGTTATTGTATCTGGTCTGTATCGCTATAAGTCTATATAGTATCTTGCGAGAGAGCTTAAGGCTTTCTGGCTTCGAGGTATTATATATCGGTTTTCATATATTATATATTTTGGAGATCAGACCCCTTTTTTCCTTCCACCATCTGCTCTCGGAATACTGACATTTGGCATGTAGGATAGAGTAGAAACTGCTGATTGTAGAGAGGCAGAATAGGTTAGGATCAAGCAGCCCAGCCATGCTCTGATCAGCAAGGCAATTAACTGTCTCGTTGCTTTTAATCTCAGTATATTCAGGGGACCACTTGATTATAATATTGTAATATTGCATCACTTAATAATACTTGTGGTATGCTTATTGAGAGGAGACAGCAGCGTTTCCTTACATTCCCCAGATTATTGAGATGCTATCAATACATAACTATATTCGTCTTTGATAGGGGCGATTAATGATGCTTAGGAGACATTCTAATCCCTATTACACACCAATTGCCTTAATATCAAAAATATACAATTGTTTGTGTATATGACTGTAGCCGATATCAATTTATTGCTTATTATAGTAAATTGCAAAGCTATACCCATGCGGTAATTGTATTTATTATATTGTTCAGATCTATCTGAAAATACAAAATAGTTTTCTTAGGGGATTAAGTTTTATTATTTCTTAAATATTTTTATAACATCCTCTTTATCTATATTATTCATTAAATCGATACGGTATTCGGGAGAGAAATGAGATTATAAAAGTCTGGAGTATTTGGTAATAGGGATTGCTTGTTCTATTCTTTGTAGTTTTGTATTGGGATCTTTTAGAGTATTTGTATCTTGTTCTTTCTTTTTGATATACAGCTTTAATCGATTTATAAGTAGATATTGTATATTCACTATCTGAAGCCGAAATATGAATTTTAGTTTGACTTACTTTAGTACAACAATTTCAACTGGGAGATTAGTTTTTACAAAAAGTATGGTTGTTAGGATTATCTTATAAACAAATAAAGCTCCCTATATCATACTATAAATTGTCTTGCTGACTAAATCGATATATTTCTTGATCCTAATGCCAACCGGAATATGGTCTGTATTTGGGCATTATTTGTATAGCTCATTGAATTATACTTCAAAGCTGAAAAGGGTAATAGGGAGTATACAAGTAATAATCGCTTTTCGCAAGTAGACTGCAAATAGTCTGTAAACTATATAAACTATTAATCGGATATAGAATATAATATATATAGCTTTCGCGATATATATTTTGATATACTATAAAAATGTTAGGCGCTAATCAAAAAAGACGCCAAGCCAGTATAAGATCGGTTATACTTCGTTGATAAGCCCTAAAGGGATCGATATAATGATTAGGTTCCGATTTATCCTTATAACTAGGTTTGCAATTTCATACTTCCTTGATATATAAAATAGCTCAAACTTTTCTGAAGCGAAAAAGATCTTATTCTGATTTTTTTATTATAGAATACATTGAACAATTCGGCGGAGCATATATATATTTATAGATAGGTCCTTAGATATATAATATATAGCTATATCATTAGTATATCCAAAGCATTGTGCTCTATCTTAATTGAAAAGCTTAGCAAGATAAAGGGTATACAGAATAGAGGAAAATGGTGATCCTTAAGGAATATTATATACAATCAGGAAATCCTGTGTTGTGATCCCCTCAAACCTTATACACACATATCTTCCAGTCAGGAATGAATCAACGAATCGTAAGAGTACTATAGGCCAATTCTGCTTCTTTATATATTGTAGGAGCTGTCTTTTAAGGAGTGTATTATAAATATCTTGTATATCCATTATTACTAGTATAACCACTTTGCCAGTTATTAAAGTATATTCAGTATTATGAGTGAAGGCAGCTGTGAGATCAATACCAGCTCTTTTCGATAGTACTTTATAATACTGAGAGCTGATAATGTTATATCTTATAGCTATTCATGCAATTTGACTGGCAATATATCTTTCTAATCCTTTTTCAATATACAATATTAATATAATCGGTCTTTACAATCTTGAGAATATTCTATTCTTCTTATCAACCTTAAATAGTATAACTATTTCAGCAAGTTTCTATTTGTTAGGGTAATAACTAAGCTTGAGGCAAACTACGAAAATCTTATATATTATACTTTTTGTGCTAGGTCAGTATATCTTGAGAAAGCGAATGGTTATCTGATCAATTTTGGGTGATATACTTCTGACTCTTATTATATGTTTTTCCATTTTTTTGTAATGATTGTTCTTTTCTATAATAAGATTGTTTGATAATCCTATTCCTGTAAAGAGTCATACTATAAATTGTCCAATGCTTTGAAGCGATTGAATATCGTTGTAAAGAATACTTCGGCTTTTTCTCTGATATCAATAATCTTTTGGTCTTCAATTACCAAAGAAGAGGCTTTGAGGCCTATTTCTGGGATTAGTTTGTATTAGTTTATAACTTTGTATAGTTCCTAATTGTTCTGTATATTATTCAAATACTTAATCTAATAGACTTGTTTCGATACTCGTACAATCCTCTATAGGTCCTGCTAAGCAATTACCATTTCATTAGTAATTCCAGTTCTTCTGGCTTATATATATATTCAGTATACTTCCTTATACTTATTAATCCATTACAGAGATAATCAATAGGGTTTACAGCCTTTCTACTCTATAGTTATTATAAAAGCACTTAGTACACTTGTGAATCTAGCGATTAGTCTATCGATATCATAAATAGATCGGAAATCCGGGTTCTGAAGATTTGCTAAGCAGTTAGCTATTATACCTGTTAGATAAAGTAAATCTGAATCGTATATCTGGATATACATTTACTCGTATTCAGAGGTTCCTCTATCCGAGATGATAGTGACTTGAATAATATAATCGAAGCCATTGTACAGATTGTTATCGATCACCATCATAGCGATAATTAGATTGGAAAAGGTCAGATCCAGAATATATTCCCTTATATATATAAAGGCACCAGGAGTCCCAATATACTTTATTTCCTATTTAATAATCTATTGTACAAGTGTGTCACCTTGATTGATAGTTGCTACTTCGGGTTCTTATAGATTATACTTAATATTAAAGTTACTTTTAATAACTATACCAGTCTTTGGAACGATCTCTAGTTTAAGTATATATTCTATTATTAGTAGATCAAGTGGGGTGTGATAGGTATTGAGAATCGAATATCTATTAATATTGATCCAAAATAGATCCCTATTTCCAGTTTGCCTCATTTGTTTGATCTTCAAGTTGTTCCCTTTTTATATATAGATAATTATTTGTAGCTCATATTTAGAGCTATTAGCTACTCCTTAGATATCGATTGGCTGGTATTGGTTATATACAGTATGATTTTGGATTACTGAGTTATCGTATAATCGGGGTTCTTGGATACAGATGATATCCATATCAGCCTCTTCAGCGATCTATAAGAGAGTAATATAATTGGAATGTTCGCACCCTACATTTACCTACACAATCGTAAGTCCTCTTCCCTTTATTAAGTTCGTACTGGTTGTGCAACTTATATAAGGATAGTAGCAGTTTCGTTAGTGTTTGACTTACTCCCCTCGCTCATTTTAGAGTCAGAAAATGAGAAGGCTTTTTCAGCTATAGCTGTTACATTATAGTTTACCCCTTTATTAACACAACACAAAGGATTATAGCCCAGAGTGTAAATCAGACTATTGAAGAGGCCTTCCCCTGATCAGGCCTATTTGGGTAATCGATTCACTAATTGCTATTCGTTTTCGTAAACAATAATACAGGCCCCTGGTACAAAGGGTCTGAGAATAACTATTTGAAGCTGTTTGGCTAGCATTGGAGCAAATGCCTTTCCCTTACGTGTTTCCTGAGTCTCCCTTCGGCTAGTAGTCCTGACTTTTTTTATTTGTCGGTGAATAAGCCTGATCAGTTTTCCATTAACTGATCGTAATATCGCTGGACAATTGCTGTGCGCGGATCGGAAGGGTTCTAGACATTCTGTATATTGAGTATCGTTTTGATATTGCTTATAGATCTTTCTATCAATATGTTTAGCAGTCAGTTTACTATATCTAGAGTAGCAAACCGGGCGATAACATATATATAGATTATAATATAACTAGCACCTATTAGAGTACTGTTATAATTAAGGGCATTGTGATCTATTAAGAGACTTCGAGTATTTATTGATATTAAATAGCCGGAATGGTTTTACTGTCTTCTTGAAACTAATAATCCAATTGGTCTTCTTTATAAAAGGGTTTACTCTGTACTTAGAGACTCTATATTGCATTGATTCCTCTCCTACCTATACTTTGATCTCTTTTCAAATAATCATATCTAGAAGTATTGTAAATACACTCAGTATATTATAAGGGATCTAAGATACAATATAGTTAGGGCTAGTTTGAATGTACAAATCCGCGCTGGATCCACTGAATATTCCGCTCTTTTTGAAAGCAAATTTTGAATTTATATTTGAATATCAAATTGTGGATTCTATCAAATAATCTGTATTTCAATGAATTTAGTATATTTCAAGGTAGGGAGAAGGTAGATCATTTTAAAATAATACTAAATAATCCGTGTTTTTTATCAAATTTATATAGAAAAACAAGAACGCAGATTGAAAACAAGAATTAGAAAAAGCAGTCCTCGTTTTTAATTTAATAAATAATTCGTATTTTTATAAGCTTTTATAGGCCTTTTACCCTATATCCATATAATATTATAATAATATTAGTATTTCAAATATCTAAGTTTATAGAATATCTTTATTTTTCTTCAAATCATCTCTGATTTCGATTTAGATTACTTTATATTTCTATTCCCTATATATTAGAATATATATAGCTTAGTTTAAAAATAGATTCTTTAATATTCTTTTTATTATAGTTTTAGATTTTATTAATAATTTAGATTATAAACTGTCTTTTTCTTATTTACAATAAACAACAATAAGGTTAATGATTCTGAATAGTTTATTTCTATCTTGATTTATAATTTAGCTGCTGTTATTAGCTTTTTTTATTATATTTCAATTTTGAAAAAAAGAATTGGTATTTCTGGTGAATTTAAAATATAATCTCTTCTTGATTCTAAATACCCTTAATATTGTTAAGAACAATTGTGTATACCTTTATACACTTTTCAACTTTTAATCGAGTTTTATTATGAAAAAATAAAGCTATAATACTTTCAATATACTTTAATTAATCAAAAACTATATATATTTCTTTATATCGTAGGCTAGCATAAAATTATATGTAGTACAACTGAAGTCTTTTCTTATTTTGAAAAAACAATTTATAGATATAAAAAATACCTTATATAAATCTATTTATTGATTTATTCTAATATGCTTTAAGATAGTTTTATCAAGTTTTAGATGCTATAATGATATTATACCTATTAGTAGTAAAGCTATCGGATTTAACTATATAATTCGCTCTTTTTCGAATAGCAGAAGATGAAAAATATTGTATATATTTTGCGAATTGTCTAGAAGCTCTTAATAGTATTTTTATTTCAATAACAATATCTTTCGAAGATTGATCTGTTTATTTCAATCAAAAAGAATATACTATATAGAATGTTCTTGTAATAGTTACTTTTAATTTACAATTCTGCTATATATTAGTTGGTTAGAAAGATTCTGCGAATAATCAAAAGGTGCTTTCAGATACTTTGATTTCAAAAGGTTTACGAATTCCAGAAGGTTATTATTATCTAGGTGATGTAGGATATGTAAATATTGGGTAGGTTCTTATTTTATTTAAAGGGGTAAGATATCATTTATAAGAGCAATTGGGATTCAATAAGATACTCAAAATACTAGAAGAGCTTTTCAATCTTCGACACTTTTTTTTACGAAATGAGGTTGAGAGAATTTTTGGAGTATTCAAAATGCGCTTTCCATTTCTAATATAATAATAAAAATACCCATATACAACTCAAATACGTATAGTTTATGTTTTATACACTCTACATAACTTTATTCAATAAAATAGCTTCGAAGAAGATCTATTCGAAGTTCAATTTGATTGTATTATCGATTGTATTCCAAGCATTATAAATGATATAATAATGAATTCAAGTAGTAACGAATTAGATTCTATTTCGTTATAATCTATAAACTACTTTCAATAAGGAATTGTAGAGGCTATATGGAAAGATTATTGTAAGGTGAAAAGAGTTCAAAAAGCACAAGAGAAAGAAAAGTAATATTATATTGAAATAGAATTTGATAAGTACATATAATTAGAATAGAAAGTAATCATTAGGGTTTCTCTATTTACCATTATCTTCTACTATAGCTTTTGGTGTTTCTTCAAATTCTTTAAGGAATTGAAAGAGATCTTCTTTTCATTCTGTATAATAGAATAGATTTCAAGCTTGCTTATATCTTATTCTATCTTTAGAAATCCAAAATTTATATCTTTTTAAATTATAGCTCTTATTAGAGATCCACCATTCTTTAGATCCAGAAAGTTTGATATTACTCTCTCTTTTTAGCTTCAAAATATCAAAACTTCAAAAAGCAAGATTTCTCCAAACAACATATTATTAATGACTGAATATTTTATAAAAGAGTTTATTAGGATATAAATATACTCTATTAATATATTAATAATTTAATATAATAATAAGTAAAGAATAGTAAGTGAGAAATGGCTAGGGAGAAATAATTAATAAGAAAAAATCAAAATAAATTTATTTAGATAAATCTTTTATTCATAAAAAATCCGAAGATTTTTTATCAATTTTTTTGTTTAGACTTTTTAAATTAGTCATAAACTACTCTACACTAACTTTCCAAACTCTAATCCAAATCAAAATCCCAAAAAGTCTAATTGTCTAAATTTATATATTAGTATTTATAGAATTAATAAATATTATACCTTTATATTTATTTTAATTCTTAATTAATATTCAAATCTTTCAAATTAATCTTTTCAAACTCTCTAACTTCATTGTTTTCTTTTTTATTATCAGATTCCTTTTTTTCCTTTTCCTTTTTCTTATCAATATCAACTTTTCAACTCTTAAAATCTGTTTCGGAATTATCTGATTCAGATTCTGATATAGGGTTATCATTATTTTGAATAAGATTTTTTGTTTTTAATACTTTTCTAAATAAAGTTAATTAAAATCAGATTTTCATTTGAATCCACATACTAGGATTATCGCATTTCGATATTCAATTGAATTTGTATAACTATTTCATTTTATCTATTCTTTGATACCTTTAAAAAATCAGAAGTTTTGCAAAACACTTTCAAAACATAGAAAATCTAATACTTTTTTTTATCTTTCTCTTTTTTGACTTTTAGCTCTTTAAATATTATTTTTATTTTTCGATTGTATATATTTCTAGCTTTTTGTTTTTGTAAATATTCTTCTTACTTTCCCTATAGCTTTTTCTTATTAGATTTAATTACTATTAATATCTTTTTGATTTTTTGAAGTTTAGAAGAGATTTAATATTATAAATATAATACTTATTATTATTGTTATTATTATTATTCCTAAAAGCACATTATTTGTATTATTTGTAATATTTTCATATTCGAAATAACTATATTCTATGAGAAATAAGTAATATAATTAATTGAATTACGCAATATATAATATATTAATTTATAAATATACATTTCTAAATATTTAATTTTTCAATACTTATTTCTTTCACCCCCATTCTTAAAGCTTTTTAGGTATACATCTCTTGAATATTTAAAACCTTTTTTATAATAAACTGAAATAATTCAAATCTAGGCCTTAAAAACATTATATTCTAGGAAATCCTGTAGTTATAATATAAACTATAAATACACTATATAGAGAAGCTATATTATGTATTAATATTGGAAAGAGATTAATAAATAAATAAAAGTTAGATGTAGATAGAAGGTTATTTTTTTTAAAAAATAAAAATATAAAGAAAGCTTTAAAAGCAAAGATTCAAAGTATAAGAAAATAGTTTAAAAAAGAAAAAGCAAAAGTTACTAAAAAAGCTCACCGATGGAAAACAGGGAGTAAGTAAATCTTTTTTTGATTTCTAAGCTTCTTTCTTATTAATTGAGTATAGTGGTTGTATTACAAAAAATTAAAAAGTATCAAAAATCAACCAAATTGCTTTTGAAAAAAACCCCTTTTCAATATTTAATTAAAAAAATTTCAAATTAATTTGTATTTGGTAGAAAGTATTGAAGATAGAATATTATTATTCTTATAACAATTCAAGAGGCAGCTGAATCCTTTATAATTACTCATTTTGAGAATATGTTTTCTATCCTTTCTATTTATTAATTGAGTAGATTATTGATTTAATTTATAATATTATAATATTATATATTTCATGCAAAAAGACAAACTATTAAAGATATAGATAGCATTTTTCTTTAAAGAATAATAAAGCTGGTAATTCCTATTATTGGTGGATATTATACCTTAAAAAACTAAACTTTATAGTTTTCTCACTAGCCATTTCTCACTAGTTGTTTTTCACTAGTTATTTCTCACTAGCCATTTCTCACCAGCTGTTTCTTACTTGTCATTTCTTATTAGCTAGTTATTACATACTTATATTCTTTATTTCATATATTTAGAGTTAATGAATAAATATTATTCATACTCATATATTATTAATATCAAATAAGACAAAGATATTAAAAAATATAATATTAATATCTAATTGAATAAATATAAAGATTATATTAATAAAAACATATAATAAAAAGAATAGAGTAAATAAAACTATTAAATCAAAAGCTATTAGAACTTAGAAACCATTCTTTATTTAAAGCTTATTATAAAAGAGTGGATAATAGAAGTATTTCATTATTTTCCTTTTTGTATTACTCTTTAAGCTTTTTATAGATCTTATTTACAAACTCTGCTTAAAATAGATCTATACACATAAACATCAATAGCTCACCATAAAATTAGCGAATATCAAACATCAGATATTGTAGAAAATCAACAAGCTTGAAAGCAATATCAGCCCTTAGGGACTTATATTTGCTAGGGTAATTTTGTACGATTATATAGTATGCTTGATGCCAAAAGAATAGTGAATTGTCGATTTGAATATATAAGGCGCTAAAGTGGTTTCTCGATTTATTAAAATCTTTTAAAGATTTATTAATATAAAGTAAATTATCTGTAACTTCAGAAGAGATAGTTTTTCGAGGCTTTTTTGATAATGTGTAGTTTGTAATAGATTGTTTATATTATTCTATTTCTAATTATAAATCAGTTAATAATAAAATACATCTCAAAAATATAAATTCCTTATTTATATATCCTAAAGCTATATTTATTCCATCTTTTAATACTTTTATCTAAAAAAGATATAAAGTATATTGAATTAGTAAGATTATCCTCCTTATCCAAAGAAACAATTATTTATTGTATTAAAATTATAGGATGATATACAAATTTATTATTAACTATACGAATTTCAAATAGAAATTGAAGAATCGATTAGCTCTCTATATAATAACTTCGATGTTAATGATATTTTCGATTATTAATTTTGCTTATTTGTAAAAGCGTTTTTCATAAATGATTAAATATATAAGGCTATATAGTATCATTCTTTTCATTAAATCTAATGCTCTAATCAGATAGGTTAAGAAGATACCGATATTTTATATAATATCTCTTAATCTAAATCAAATCAATTAGATTAAATAAACAATAAAAAAAGAGAATATTCATATCGAATTGATTTTCTTTTTAATTTGATCATCAGTTAGATTCTTATTACTATTAATACATATCTTATACTCTAAAGTAATAGCTTATGCAAATTGATTATAATAAAGTATTCTCCATTTAGTAAATTGATCTGATCATTGACTAGTTTTCTATAAATAACTTTGTATTAAATTTAAAAAAAGCTTTTTGTAGGGTTTCTATTTGAACTAATTTGTAGATTTCTTCGAAATATTTTCGATCTTAGTTTCCGGATCTACTGATTTATCCTCCCTTTCAATAATATCAGTAAAGAGATTCTTTTCACTTTCTAAATCACTACAGGTATTATGTTTTAGGTTTTAATTAGTATTATAGCTATTATCGATATTCCTTTTATTATCATCATTCTCATTACTATCTATATCAATGTTTATTGAGAGCCTCTCATCAATTTCGGAATCCTACTATATATTATAAATTAATATAATTAAAATAAGCTTTATTTAAATTAAATACCTATATATAGCTTTTCTTTTTTGTAGAGAATATCTTCTTCTGATTGAAAATGATATTGTTATTATAAAAAGAACTGGATAATGAATCTCTAATAAGAAAAAAGGAGAAAATATTATAATCTCGAAATTGGCTTTGAGATTCGATTGCTTTTACTATAAGTTTGGGCTTTTGTTTAGAATAATGAATTAGGGAAGAAAGACTTCGAGTTCGAAATCTTCTACCTCTTTTTCATACAAATATAAATCTTCGATTATTATCATCATCAATAATTTTCGACTTCCTAAATGCTTTCGAGATGTTTTGAATAATGATTGTATTATTAGTCATTAAAATAATTTTATATATAGAAAATAGCTTCAAAATACTTCAAAAAAAGATTCTTTCTTTAAAAAAAAAAGAAAGAAGAAAATAAAATCAAAATGTATTTCTTTTCTAATTCTAAGCACTTTTTCAAGATCATTACTCTATTAAAGCTTTTTATATAGTTCTCAATTTTAAATATAGGGTTTTAATATCGAATTAAAATTTAAATTGAATATTCTAAAAAAACCACAGATTATTTGGCGGATTTGATATCTAAATTATAAAACCACAGATTAATAATCCACTCTTTTTGAAACGAATTGATATCACCACGGAATCCGCGATGACACAAAGTGCAGATTATTTCAGCGAATTCAGCACGGATTTTACATCCAAACTAGCCCTTATACTAGATCTCCACAGCTTGAACATCATTTATACCAAGTGCAGTAATCAGCTATATACGATTTTCGTCTCGCAAAAGATTCTTATATTCCTTTAGCATCTTGTATCCCAAAGTCCACTCCATTCTGTTGCAATAAAGCGAAGGGATCAGTTTGAGCCTTAATTCAGGAACTACTTCTATAATCTTCAATCACAGTTCGAAGAGATTATTGGCGATCATCTATTACCCACTTCCTATCTTTATAAGAATCGTATAGCTGTTTCGCTTCTATCGTTCGCATTCCTATATCATCTCTATCGTTTTGGACATACTCGCCTTAATACCCTTCGGTATCTAAGGCGCCCCCCTAGTCTTGAGCGCATCAGTATAGGATTTAGTAGTTCCCTCTAGGATTATTTTTGTAATTAGTATAGGGATTCTCTATATAGATCCAGCTTGTCTTATAGTCTTGATTATATTATCGATACACACAGACCTCAGCATATTGGCATAGCTCAATTCCATTTTGCTTAGGGTTTTAATATACACATCAATCACATTTGCAATCTTTAGAATTACTTATCGCTTTCTATCCTCTTTATAGAATTAATCAGTTATTGCTTTATAAATAAACTATATATCACTATTTCCACTCACTTCAATTATCGATATAATCATCATCATCGTCGTTGAAGCGATTAGGTCGCGACCCGATACACTCAGCAACACGACAGATCGCTCACAACCACACATTGACAGTATCATGGTATTGTAAGATTCCTTCAATATAATTTATTATGATCATCGTATTTGAGATCCTGATTTTACTCCAAATGTGTTGATATTACTATATATATATTTGTTATTTGAATGAATTATAGATAATATAACATTTTGCCTTAAAAGAACTATAAAAGCAGAGTATAATTTATTCTTAGAATCTACAATTACAGAATCAGAAGCAAAGCGTTTATAAAGCACTCCTATATACTAGCTATATATACATGATCATGCACATGTGCAAACGCGCACGTGAGCGATCGCAGCTGCGATTGGGTGCGATCCGTGACACATATCGCACAAACCTTGATACGAATCAGAAAAACTACTAAGATTTGCCTGATAGTAATCTCTAGCTGCGCCCGCGAGCATAATCGGAAAGGCTGTCATAGTTATTTCCACTAGTACAAATACTTTGCGATAATGCTTCTCGAATATAAAAATCTTCAGATCAAAAGAATCATCGATATCCTTATATCTATTATCATCCCTATAGATTTTCAAAAGATCAATAAAACAATGACTCTGATTACGTTAATCATCATCCTTACAATTAAAATAATCAGAATAATCCCTATCCCTATTACCTCTATTATTGCCTTTATTGCCATTACCATTGCTTTTATTATTATTATTATTTCGATTGTTGCCCTAATTATTATTATTATTCGGATTATTACTATTATTAAATGATCTTGTAGAAATATCAGTCAATGGAATTCTAGAATTTGGTTTTGATATTAGTAAAAGTATATGTAGGATTTGTATATCTTCAGATTGGAATAGAGCTGGTTCTTTATATATATCAAAAGGAATAATTGAACTACTTATAACTTTACTGGGTTTTAGCAAAGTTAGGTGATCAGTTGGAGTACTATTCTGAGATTCGATGAAAGGTTCGGCTTGTGGTCTCGGACTAAGCCCAACAGGAAGGTAGGCCTATTTCGTAGATACAAATGATTGTATCTTATTAATCTAATATTTCAAAGCTGATTTGTAGTCCAATCGTAATACTCTTTATAAAGAAATACTTTCATTAAAGCATTATCAAGATTTGTATTCATATTAATATAAACTCTATAATATTGCAAAACCTTACAAAAGTCATATAATATCAACTTATCAATACTTTTAAGTAGGGCTTGTCGAATAAGCTCGAAATCGAATATAATTGTGTTTTGAAGAGATGTGTTGGTGATCCTTGTATTCGAGTATACAGTTATTCGAAAAAGAAAGTATCTATCGATCTGGTGCTTTGTTCTTATCTTGAATATATATCCTTTATAGAACTGTCTAGTCTTATTGAGATCTTTTGGAAAGGAATAGTTCTGAGATTCTCCTTTGAACTTCAAATCCTTAGTAGTTTCCTGAGTTTTTCTTTTTTCAGTTACTGCTTTATCAGGAATATAGGGATTGAAAGGAGTAGGAGGATAAGGAAAAGCATTAATTATATCTTTGTAAAAAGAAGTCTTGAACTCCTATTGCAGAGAATCAGTATTGTTAATTGTTGTATCAATAAATCCTTCTATACCAGTGAATTAATCGGATAAAACAGATTTCTTGTTAGTATCGGGTTTCTTGCTAGCTTGCTTAAAGCTAGTATTAGCGCTTGTTCGGGATGTTATAATACTGACAACAGAAAATAAAAGAAATAAAAATAAGAAGGTATTTCGAATAAATAAGTTAAGTAATTTGTAATATTACTAATTAGTATTAGTTCAATAATGAGATCAGGAATACAGGAGATATAATTCCTATTATTATTAGTAGGCCTCTAAATATCTATATTGTATTCTGTTTAAAGAGCTAGCTAATAAAGGGAAGTAGTAGGCCTTATATAGACACTACTGAAAGAGCTAGTCTTCTTTACATTCGCCTAAATACCTTTGATATAGTAGCCATTATATTGAAGTCATTCTTTTGAAGTGAATTCCCTTGTTCACACAAATACAGAAGAGTACTGATATGTATGCTAGTAAAACCTTAAAAGGGAAATCCAATTCCTTTTATATTGCCTGAATCTGATAGTTTAATATTAATAAAAGGAGCTGTTTGTTTCTTTATGATTATGATCATTAAGCTTGAAATGATTGTCTTAAAGATTAATTTGAAGAAAAGAATAATAGATTCAATGAGTGAATCTGGTTTTGTACTTCCTTTTATAATCAATAATTAGAAGAATATAGTTGAATACTATTTGAATAACTAAATATTAATATTTGTATATATTTTGATAAAACAAGTAAAACTAATCTTTTGGAATCTAAAAGCTTTCTTTTATCAAATAAGCAGATCTTTTTTCTATTATGTAATATCTTTCCTTCTTTTTTTCTTTTTCTTTTTTCTTTTATTATAATAGTATTGTTGTTGTAAGGGATATAAAGCTTAGTTGCTCTAATTGTTGTTTATAGAAATAAGGAGTGAGCTTAGTAGGGGAATGAGATGCTTTATTTTTATAAAAAGCTTTTTATTTTTTATTCTGATTGAGTGAAAGAAAAGTGGATCGTATAATGAAAATTCAGATATTCAGAAAAGTATAAATCTATTGAAAATATAAAAAGTGTGCTATAAGTACTAATGAGTATCTTTCTAAAACCTTTCTTTTTTTAATTATTATTAATTCAATCTTTTATTCAATTAAATTGATTCAAAGTATTTCCTTGTTTATTATTTATTATATATTATTCAATATATAATACTTTATATAATCTATATTTCCTTTATATTAAGATTTCCTAAAGGGTATCTAATAGATAAACTACTTGCTATTCTTCTGTATATTTGGTTCAGCAGTTTATCCTAAAGTATATATATTATGATTACTTGTTTGCTTGCTTGTAGTTGTTATATATGTTTTTGTATACTTTGCAAAGCTATTTTGTTTATCCGCTTCGAGACGTTTTATTGTTATACGAGTTCTATTGACTTTGAGTATTCTCATTCTATCTGATCGAGATGTATAACTCCTCTTTCTTCAATAATAATACCCTCAGGTTCATAGCCAGCATTGTGTACAGATAGGACTTCGTCTTCGCCGACCTTATTTATATATATATATATATATCTATTTACGTACTTATCTATATATATATACCTATATATTCCCCTCATATATATAAAATCAATCCCGCACTTCATATATACTCTCTCTGGAGTCTCCAGCTGTACGCGTTATTATAACGATTAATTATTTCTATTTTCCTAAGTCGTAATGGCTCGAGTGAGTCTACTATCTACTATCTACTATCTATTATTAGAGTACGATATAATTCGAGATTCGAGATTATTGAATAAATAGAAGAGAGATATAAATAACTCATCATCTATATCGTATACTCGTATGAAGTACATATAGGTTTTCATAGAAAACTTTACTCCTCTTTTTACTCACTCATCTGTTTTGTTTTGTTTTGTTTTTATCGATTAGTTAGTTGATTGATGAATAATTCATTTTTCGTATATAAAGTATATACTTATGTATATGTATATATATTCTTCTTCTTTTGGGGATTATGAATGGATTTTTAAGAAATTTTTGAGAGATTTGATTTATAGATGAATGGATTATTAGGTATTAGTTTTCAGGGAAGGGGAGAAATACAGTCAACTGTATATCTAGGTAGATATCTAGGAATATCTACTCGATTGATTGACTAAAAGCTAAAAACTGAAGAAGAAGAAGAAGAAAATAAAAGGCTAATAATATAAGTAGGTAAGGCTTAAAGACTGAAAGGAAACGAGAATATTGACGCTTGGGAAATATACCTATCTGGTGAGTATCGAGTCTAGTCCGGTCTATATCTATATGTCTGTCTGTCTGTCTATTGACCGGCTGGCATGATTGGAATTTTATATAGAGATGGATATAAATATGGGATGCAGGTACATTTCTTGTCTTGTCTTGTCTTTTTATTTCATACTATGCTATCCTATGGTATAGAATGTGATGCATATGTAGTCAAGGCAGAGTAATTATAAGGCAATGCGGTGATGGAAAAATATTAGGTACCTGGGTACATGACATATTTGTGTCTAGAGTTCAATATATATGTATGTGTATGCAGGCATATGTCGCATGGAGATCTTTGATGGTCATTTGGATGGGGTTATGCATGTATATGTATGTATGTATGTATGTATGTATGTATGTATGTATGTATGTATGTATGTATGTACTGCACTGTACTGATTTTGTAAATAGTAGGTACTTGTACGCTGAGCTTGGATTTGGGTGGGTGGGGAGGTAAGTGGTATATCTCCTGTGTGTACTTGGTACCTACCTAGGTATTGTGCGGAATTGTTAGGTGAATGGATGGATGAGTGAATGGATGAGTGGATGGATGAACAATTAAGATTGGAATCAAGAATGGGAGTTGGAAATTGGAAATTGGGATCGAAGAATGGAGAATGGAGAGTGCAGAATTGGAAACGAACAAAACGAATGTCAAGTGATGGATGATATGTATGTATATATGCAAGTACTATCTGTGTCTTTAAGTATTTAGATATAGTATGTACATGTATATGTACATGTATCATGTATGTACATATCAAGTCATGTGCTCCTGTACACAGCTAGGTACAGCGGATATATTCATTTTGTATCATGTGGTTGTGGTTGTGATTGAGCGCATATAGAATATACAGCGGAAATGTTTCTTGCTGGGTGGTTGGATGTGTGGATATGTATATTATTCTATTTTGTTCTTTTCGGTTTATGGATATTATGTGCTGTGCTGGAGCTGGATTCGTTTAATTGGTGGGTGGGTAGGTGGGTAGGTGGGTATGATGTTGGTATTGTGAGGGGATGGAAAGATGAAGATGAAGATGGTGATTATCAAGTTGTTGTAGGGAATCTCTCCCTCTCCCTCTCCCTCTCTCCAGGACAACATTGGGAAGGGTAGGCAGATACACAGACGGATGAATTGAAAGTGAAACGCTAAATGGAAAGAGAAACAAAATTTGTGATTCCATTCACGA
Source organism: Botrytis sinoallii (assembly GCF_014898435.1). Taxonomy (NCBI): domain Eukaryota; kingdom Fungi; phylum Ascomycota; class Leotiomycetes; order Helotiales; family Sclerotiniaceae; genus Botrytis; species Botrytis sinoallii. Next base: position 208,100 of record NW_024066056.1, read on the forward strand.
TGCTCTAGAACACTGCTCGTGGCTCTCGATATCAATTTTGCTGATACTTGCATATCTACACATGTAGAATCAGTACTGCACCTGTCAAGACACATACATAAGCATATTATCATTATCCATCCACGACATCGGATATGCAAGTATGTAGATAACTAGGTATTATGCGTCAAACACCGGGTACAAAAACCGTTTTGTTTCATCTCATCTTGTCGCATCTTGTCTGGTCTGGTCTGGTCTGGTCTGGTTTCGTTTCGTTTCGTTACCTACATTATCTGAATACATTACAACCTCCCCTCTCTTTACAATCAGTTTGAGATATCCAGTATCGTGTCCATTGCGTCAATATTTCGGGGGTTGTGATTTTATTTGTTTATTCGTTAGTCACTATGTATGTAGTTGTGGCCTCGATCCATACTATTATGATTTATTGGAGGGGTGTGTATATGTATTCATATCTGGTGGATCAGAGTGACTGAGTTGGCTGTTTTGGGAATGGTATACTTGTGGAGAGATGAGAGATGAAGGATAGAATGGGGCGAGTGAGGTGTGTGAGGTGTGAAAGAGGATAATGAAGCAACGCACCACAGACTATAGGGGGCACGGGGTGGAAGTGAATTGGGTTTACATATGAGGACTCAAGACTAAGTGGATGTATTTAGATAGGTATGTATACGACAACGCAAATAATAATCAATTGAACAATATAAAATGTGACTTATCAATAGAAAGATTAAGAGTCTGGATCTGTACTATACAATAGCGAGAAAAGCATTTGCCGTTATTTATGATATTGTATATTTCAATCTTATGTATGTGTACCGAGACATTAAAGTATGAATTGCAAGATGACATTATCCCCTTTCGGTGTGCTGTTTTTTGCAATTTGTCCTCACTGCGCATCCTGAGTCCTATTGTCAAATTTCCATAACCGTAAGCTGTATTTCCATGAAAACTCCATTCATTAATCTTCCTATTCATATCAAGGAGGTTTATTATCTCTTCCTCTTTCTCTGGATAGTATCCAGCAGTGTATGCTGCAATGTGCAGTTGTATACATGCACAACCTTCTAAGATCAAGAATATTCTTCAAGGGTAGTGATATCGGTATCTTCTACTCGCCACATGTACCACATGAAGATAGTCCTAATATTGTTGTTAGCTTTTGTAATAAGGCTCAATCGACAATTGTGGGAGTCTATGAAGGCAAGATACGGAGCGCAGATGGAACTCTTGTGCGTAAATTCTGTGAGCTAACAATATACCGAGGGCAAGGAGAAGGTCTAGAACTGAGAGGGGACTTCCATAGAAATATAGCATCTGAATTTTCGGATGAGTGAACTGTCACACATCATCAAGATACAAAAGTGACGTATTCGCATGGCAATTGGATAGAGGTTGGACTCGCTGGAGATCTCACCCAAGAGAACAACAAAAACGAGCCCATAAAAAACCCACCTATATGGACTAAACTTCTCAGCCATTTCTTCCATTTCCTTCTCCGACATATACTTCCATTTTCCACCCCCTTTTGCTCCCTTTCCCGCTTTTTTCAATTTCTCAACATCCCTTCCAACGAGCGCAGCCATTCCTCTTTGAACTCCTAGATCTCCAGTACTGAAAACATCTAGACGTTTGAGAGCAAAACAGGCAAACATTTCAACGCTCCATTTACCGAGACCACGTACTTGGATTAGGGAATCGAAAACTTCTTCGTAGGAGGCAGTGAGAAGGAAGGGGGTAGTTAAGTCGCCATTTGTGAACTTGAGGGCGAGACCGGAGATGTATTCGGCTTTTCGTTGAGAGAGGCCGGCGGTGCGGACTGAATTTGTTAGTGAGAAGGGGAGGTAAAAGAGGGTTAGGAAGGTAAGTTGAATGGATAGGAGTATGAAGATATTGAGGTTGGAGATAATGTATAAGTAAAGGATTGTGCTCACGATTAGCTATGTCAGTAGCTACAATAGCAGAAGGGGTAGGAAATGTATGAGTGGATGGATCTGAATCAGGGGGATTGAAGAGAGCTACAAATTTAGCTTTGATAGATTTGGCTGCTGCACCGGAGACCTAATTCCATGTCAGGACCATACATATACGAAGAAAAAATTGTTTGTTTCTAAGATCTTTCCTACCTGTTGCGATATAATCCCACTGACTAACGCCCTGAACGGTTCAATTTCTTCAGCTAACCCCTCAGCGGAGAACATCTTACATGGGTGTTTCTCAATGATTGGTTTCAACTTGGGCTCAACTTTGATCAAGTGCTCTATAGCTTTGTTCAAAACATCGGAGGTTGATACTTTTACTGAAGGTGGCTTCGACGGAGATACTTCGTCCATAGATTTATTGGCAAGGAGTCGATGAGTTTCAGGTGTTACCAAGGGAGCATTTGTTCCATTAAGAACTGCAAGACGATCAACGGGAATAGAAGGTGGAGGCATACTATCATCAATGTCTTTATAAGGACTAGACATTGACCCGATAGCTGCCGGAGTGGGAGTCACTGGAGGTGGAAGAATTGGAGAGGTCTTCTTTTTCTTTGGGGTTGATATAGGTGCAATTTTGGTGGATAGGGAGTCGGGCGATTCATTCGAAGCAATTTTCCTCTTTTTGGGGTCTGGTTTCATGAGAGGCAGAGAAGGTTCGGATTCTTCTGGAGATATAGCCTCCTTTTTCGGGGGGCTTGATAGTATGGGAGGTAGTGAAGAATCTGGTATCTCTGAAGATACAGCCTTTCTCTTCCTGCTGGCTTTCACCTTAGCTCCTGTTGGGCCATTTCCAACGATAGCCTTGGTAGTTTTCCCCATAGGAGAAGCAGACGTAGTTGCAGATAGTTTCTCGGTGATAATAGAAGCTGCACTTAAACGAGCTGATCGTCTTGTAGACATTTTGTATTGTTTTGGTGATTGCCGAGAAAAGTGTTTAATTGACGAATTGATGAATCTGAATGACAGAACTCTGTGAGTCTGTGTAGCCTAATTACTGAATCGTAAGCAAGATATTTCCACTATCTCAAGGTATTAGTGATTTGATCAATACTTCAGAGTGACAGATACCTGCATGCTCATTCACATATTTGATCTCAAACAAACAGATGATTATCTCGACTTCAGATGATAACTCCAAGTCTACTACGTATAAGCTCAAGTACCATACCTATGTTTCAAATTCATTGGAAAATAGTCAATTCACGTGATGACTCCTTTTTTGGCCAGGTAATCCGATCCAGATAGAGGCGAACTCGCGAGTCCGGACATTGATTGACATACAGGAGGGAAAAATTGGCATGGGCATTGGCAAACGCAACACAAGCAATATACCTTGATAAGAGTACGAATCAGACGGTAGTGTATGTAAAAAAATCATTCCAGCATTAATCGATAGATAGTGGTGTGGGTGGCAGTGAATAACACAACACTTTCAACAGCTCAAACGTATACAAGTGAATATATTGTATGTATATCTCAAGTATAAAAGAAAATACTTAATATATACTTCTTCTCTCCATCTTCCCAACTTCTCCTTCTGTGTGGAGTTCCCCTCAAAATTCAATAAATATTACAAGGTCTAGTTCCTCTCTTTTCATTCGCTTATACACTCTTGGCATAATTTCTAAATTCGTGTAGGAACATCGAGGCCACTCTGAACGGATCTCCCTGCCACTCGCGACCTCCTCAACTTCTTCAGATCTACCAAATCTCCCTGATTTTAGTGTCAAAGAGCTTGCAATTTCACCATCGTTTGCAACACAATTTCGGGGCGCTTTTACTTCTACGTCTGCAGTCTCGAATTGATATAATCTACTTTTGTTACTGGTGGTTTTGAAGCCACAGGGGTTTCGCCATGTTGGGTCCAAAGGGTGGCATGAATTGGAAGGCTACAAAAGCACAATTACCGCCTGCGAGAGCGATATGGGTATTTCTTACAAGGACGCGATTTTTACTATGTGTAGCATTAGCTGGCGTCGTTGTATTATTATGGAGAGGAATTAGTACTTCAGCACAAGAGATGCAAAGGTAAGCAAGCACATCACTTATGGCTTATCAGTGAATACCAGAGAAGACGAACAACGCTGATTTGGTACTGTGTTTAAAGATATTATTGTTGGGGACCTTCGAAACCACCGATGCAGATGACATTGAATGAACAGGCCGACTGGAACGCGCATTTACAAACACCAGTTATCTTTAATCATCATGAGCCAGTTGTTGTCAATTCTACCACGATTAAAAGTGTCGACCTCAACCCTATCCGATCTACTACAAAAGCAATTGCGAACAAGGAACGAATTTTGATCTTGACCCCTCTCCGAGATGCCGCGTCATATTTGCCAAAATACTTTGATTTACTCTCACTCTTGTCATACCCACACGATTTGATTGATCTTGCTTTCTTGGTTGGCGATTCATCTGATGACACTCTTGCTGTCCTTGCTGCAGAACTCGACAGAATTCAGGACGGAAAGGAAACTGAGGCATTCAACAGTGCTTTGATTGTTCAAAAGGACTTTGGTGCGGTTTCGGGCCAGACCGTTGAGGAACGTCATGCATATGCAGCTCAGGCACCCCGAAGAAAGATCATGGCTCGTGCCAGAAACTATCTCTTATCTGCGGCATTGAAACCAGAACATTCATGGGTCTACTGGAGAGATGCAGACATCGTTGATAGTCCTGAGAAGATCATTGAGGATTTCATTGCTCACGATAGAGATATCATTGTTCCAAGTATGAATACTTCTCTTTTGTAGGATTCGTTACATTTACTGACTTTTGCAGATGTCTGGTTCCATCGATACCGTGATGGGGTTGATATTGAGGGTCGATGTAAGTCTAGACCACACTCGGAAGTCTGCGATGGATGCTAATCGTCTCTAGTTGATTACAACTCATGGATCGAGTCGGATAAAGCACTTAAGCTTGCCTCAAAACTTGACAAAGACACAGTTATCGTCGAAGGTATGTATTAATTTCAATTTTTTTTGTGTCACTATATTAACAATACTCAGGTTATAAAGAATTCGATACTGGTCGCACTTACATGGCTTTGATGGGTAATTGGAGAGAAACCAAGGATGAGGAAGTTAAGCTTGATGGTATTGGTGGAGTCAACATTATTGTCAAGGCAGATGTTCACAGATCAGGTAATTGTGCCAGGTAATTTTGAAGAGAGCAAATCATTGACCAATGTATAGGAATTAACTTCCCCGCCTACGCATTCGAAAATCAAGCCGAGACTGAAGGGTTCGCAAAAATGGCCAAGAGAGCAGGGTATGAAGTTATTGGATTGCCCAACTATGTCGTCTGGCACATGGACACGGAGGAGAAGCCCGGTAACAACATTTGAGATGCCACTGTATTAAGAAATTCGTTCGGACACGTCTTGATGCATATACGGTGTGTTTTTTTAGTCAGAAAGAGAAGATTTTGTATGATTGGATTCGGAAAAGGAATCAACATTCAAAAAGGAGGGGAAAAATGATTCCCCCCAACCTCTTTTCGAAGGGGGTTTTTTTAACTTCGAGATTCTTGTACCGAACTTTTTTCATTTTTCATTCTAGGGGGTCCGGGAGTTTGATCATTTTTTTACGAATGAAGATAAGGGCTTGGGCTTGTTAGCAAGCATGGTTGCAAGGACAGCATACCACTGTAATAGAAATGTCCCAATTGCGATTTGTTTATGAATGGTCTTAGTTCTTCTGTGGTGCACTGGATGAAAAATGGAGGATGATGAATAGGAAGGTGGGATTTAACGAGAATGCGAACGAGAGTGCGAATGTGGTTAAGAGGGAGTAGAGGTTGTGAGATTTGTAAATGTTTCTATGTGTATGGATATTGAGGTATCTATGAATAATGGATGGGTGGGTGGATATGGGTGCGAATAGTTAGTTGGGTGATCCTGAGAGGATATCAAAAGGCTTGGGAAAGGAAGGAAAGGAAGGAAAGGAAAGGAGAGGAGAGGAGAGGAGAGTAGAGAGTGGAATAGATAGAATAGCTTACTGGGTAGATACACTGGTTTGCGAATGAGAGGAGGCTTGTGTTATTTGGATGTGCGTTTTCTTCTTGTGATGCTTATTTGTGATACTATTTTGTCTTATTGTATCGCCACGACTGGCTCCAGACCCCAGTTCAGCCAGATATCTATCTAGACAGCGAAGTTGTCAAGTTGCACGATATCTCATCTTCTTTCTTCACACAACCATCATGTAGAGTAGAGTGACTTTTTGTTTTTCGAATTGATGATCATCGTTATAAAGTACAGAGCATCACATCTCATCTCGGTGCTTTTCATTCCCCATCCTCTAAAATTCTCGCCTCATCTCATTCCTTCACTTCACTTGACTTTCCCGCCTTCCCAAATATACATATCCAGCGTCGCCTCATCTGCATCCCCTGCTTTTCTCCTCTCTAGTTCTTCTTGGTAATAGTCAATGATTCCAAATCAGCACGTTCCTTGGCCTCGGCTTGGATCTCGGCAATGATGGGGGAGAGGTATGCGTAATCCTGTGAAATTTATGGGTTAGAACGAGCGTGGAAATATGCTGGAAGGAATGAATGAATAAATGAGACTCACGTCTTCGGGCTTGGTGTGTTGATCCTTGGGCAAAAGTTGATGTTGGACGGAACACTGTAGGATTGTCAGTCGTGCGTCTAATTTTTGTTTACTCAATTGATTCGAGCAAGCAATGGCGTGCGTACCTGAACAGCTCTTCGCAGACGGAAAACACGATCATAAGCTTCCTTTTGCGGTAAACGCTTGAGCGCAAGAAGAACCTCTTCGGATTCCTCGGGGAGTAAGTCATCGGCTCTGTAATTTCGTGACATGTTAGTTTCTCTTCTCTGCTTTACATATCCCAATTCACATGCATTTATGTTCCTGTATTGCATATTTGAGGTGCAATCAAAAATATCGCATACCTTAATCCCAACTGACGGTATCCAGCAGCGTTGGTGTACCATGAGGCCAAAGGCTTCATCATCTTCAAGAGCCCGGGCTTCTTGGAAATCCAGCTTGCTAACGATGGTGCAGACATGATGGGTGGATTTGGAGGGGTGGTATTGGGGAGAGAGGGGAATTCGTCGATTCTGGTGGTGTATATTGAGAGTGAAGTTCAAAAGTTATGAGTGTATTAGGTAAGCGAGTCAGCGTTGTTTGAGGGGTCTGTGATTGGTTGGGAGGAATGAGGGACGGAACGGAATAAAATGGGTGGGGGAAGATATCGGCAGGATTAATGTTCACAATGAGATGAGTTTTGTATGGAGAGAAAGGCGAGTAGAGGTGGAGATGGATGTGGATGTGGGATGAGACGATTTTCTTTGTTTGAGATGAAGGTTTGATTGAGAGGTGTATGTAATGGTTTCTTTCCTCAATTCGGGTTTGAAGATGTGCTGTTTAATAGATCATGTCATGGTATATATGGAGTAGAATGTTCATGATGATCACAATACTGGGAGAACTACTCGTCTAATTGAGGCTTTCCACATTGATTAGCTACTCGAGTAGAATTAGAACGTTGTATCAATGCATCAATCACCACTGGAGCTTATTAGATGATGGTTAACATGATAGTTAATATAAGATGCTAGTAGAGATGCTGCTGTGCCATTGAATACCGCTTAATGGTAGGATAGGATATGAGTAGGTGCAGACAAAACATCTAGATACCAGGTGTAGCGACACCTAGTAAACCAATTATACTCAAGTTCCAACTGTTCATACATAACATACTACTGGTAGGAGGTAGGTATATCATATCATTCCTATCATCCATCCATCCATCGCTCACCACCTACCTAGGCCTTTTAAAATCAAGCTTTCCCTGTCTCGAACCAAACGGGTTGATTTCCCCCACTTTGTTGAATTAGAATTATGATATTCTACTCGTAGTTCTATTTCTTGTGTACCTACTTGCCTACATTTCTCACACAACCTTCTTTCTTCTTTTGATATCTAGAACATCGAAACGACATCCTTATAATCATAAATATCATCAAATCAGATTCAATCACAAGCTCATCCATAAGATTTCATCCTCCGTTTTGAATTGTACCTGCTTCTTACTTTGGCTTGGCGGTTCGACCCTTTTTCTCAAGCGATTGATTGAATAATCTATTTTATAAGCTTTCCGAGAATTTTGAGCCGGTCTTGAAGTCCGGTGTTTCCCTCAACCACAAAATCCTCAACCCACTTTCCTCAAAGAACCCCCAAAAGCCCACCTTTCCAACTTTTCAAGGCTCGCACAATCCACGAAACTTCTACAAACATTCAGGCGATTGTCAATGGCCTGCGATAACCGTTAGCTGTTGTGTCACTGGCGTGCTGCGTGGGATCTTTCCCCGCACACCGGGACACGAGATTGCAAGAAAAGAACGGCGACAACAAGTGAAGGCCTTCCAAACCCATCGGCGGCTTTCGTCTCGGCGAGATTCACTTCTGCCTGCCTCTGGCTGAAGTAGCAGAAGCTATTAGATATTTGCGCCAACAACAATTACAATGTCACATGAACGCAGCACGCCATCATCATCGGGATCCGAGGATTTTGCGTCCTCTCAACCTACCACCCAACAATTCACATCGAGTTTAACGTTTGGAGGAGGAGATTCACCTATCACTAGATTGGAGAGAGTAGCTAGAACAAGGGCGGAATGGGAATTCAATGCATTTGCGGGGGCGGTCGGTGGTTTTACTTCTGGAGTTGTCACTTGTCCACTAGATGTTATTAAGACGAAACTACAAGCACAAGGGGGGTTCAGAGCCGCACAAGGACTAGGGTCACTACCTGCGGGACAAGCGGTATATAATGGTTTACTTGGAACTGGAAGGGTGATATGGCGGGAAGAGGGGCTGAAAGGATTGTATCGAGGCCTTGGTCCAATTATCCTTGGTTATCTACCTACATGGGCAGTTTGGTTTACGGTCTATGGTAGATCAAAACAGTTCTTTGCACCTCACACCGGTATGAATTAAGAGTAAATCTTAAGTATGACGATGGAAGCTAAATAAATCTCTACAGATAATACAGTAGTGGTCAATTTTTGGTCCTCAATAATCGCTGGAGCTTCATCGACAATGGTTACCAATCCTATCTGGGTTATAAAGACACGTCTGATGTCACAAGTTAGCCGCAAGGCAAAGAATAACGGAGCCAGACCACCTTGGCATTATCGGTCAACTTTAGATGCAGCAAAAGTGATGTACAGGACTGAAGGAATCCTATCCTTTTATTCTGGTCTGACTCCTGCACTACTTGGTTTGACACACGTGGCTGTCCAGTTTCCAGCTTATGAATATCTCAAGAAGAAGTTCACAGGCAAGGGGATGGGAGAGTCAGCAGAAGGTGATGAAAGTGCTCATCTATTTGGAGTGTTATCTGCAAGTGTGCTCAGTAAGGTCATAGCAAGCTCTACCACCTATCCTCACGAAGTCATTCGGACAAGACTTCAAACTCAACAGAGATCCATGCCAGCTGCTTCAACAGAATATGGCGCATTTAGGGGAGGTCTAGAAGGACACTCCCATCAACACGGGGCTTCCAACCCCCTTGCTCAAATCAAACAAGCGGTCCCGAAATATAGGGGAATTGTAATGACATTTAAAACGATATTACGCGAAGAAGGATGGAGGGCATTTTATGCAGGTATGGGCACGAATATGATGAGAGCGGTACCTGCGGCCACAACTACCATGCTCACCTATGAGTATGTTATGAAACATTTAAATCATGCCAAGGCAGAAGGATTACGAAAATCGGGAGAAGATTGGTAAATGTTTCACATATTTGACTATCCTTCTCGGCAAGATGTATAAACTTCAAAAAAATATGGCACACACCTCCAAGGTTCGAGGTAATGAAGAAACCAAGAAACATTTTTGCATTTTAAAGCATTTGAAGTTTGCGGACGTTCGGTCATGTACTCAGCCATTAGGTATTGAGTTAGCATGATGCGGCCTTTGTGTTTATGGAAGATATTACAGACGTTCATATCTGAATGATACCTTTTTGTGAACAGGGGAATTGTACTTATAGATGGTATTAGCCATCATGGCAAATGATTGTTTGATGTTCCACCTTGACTTGGATGTGCAGTTTTGTAAAGATCTCCCCAACTCCCACGTGTAACCTAGAAATACAAACTGTTGAAGTAGCTGTGCACTTCAATAAACCCAAACACCGTTCCCATCTCCATTGTTATTTTCATTCAACATTACTCTGCTTTCCCAGCAAAACCACCTTCTCTTCCTTTCGCCGCTCGCTCTCTCAGCTTCCTCTCCACGTCATGCCTCTCGGGCGCATTTCCTTTCCTCCTCAGCTCCTCCAAATTATCTTTTGCCGTTCCCAGTAATTGTTTCACGGTCGTTTGCTCCACAGGCGCATCTAATTGTCCATGACGCCTTAAACTTTCATTGGCCCAATCGATCTGTCCACCGTCTGCTTCGCGATGTTTTTGAGCATTCTGCTTGGCTGCCCGGATGGATGTGCGGGTGTATGTGAATAGGAGTAGTGCCATGGTTGCGGCTGCTAGAGGAGCAGTCAAGGTCTAGAAGGAGGGGTTGTTAGTGGGAGCTGGGAAGGAGCTGGGAGGGATGGAGGGGAATGAATGGGTGGATAAAGGGAATTGGGATAACATGATTGATACCTTGCCATTTAAATTGAATTTGCGAGGAGCCATGGTGAAATGATTCTTGTAAATTGATTAGAAGAATTTGAGTAACTTCACATTTCTCTTCTTGTTTGCTTGTACGATAGTTGTATTAGATATCTAGTCCGTGGATGAACTCAAATAATCGAACGGTTTTTTTGAACATGGGAAAATAAATAGAGGACGTCATGCGATCTTCGGGGTTCGATCGACAGGGATCATTAAATAAGGGACTTTACCACTTTTTTTCCATTCAGATAGATAAGTCCTCAACACTTTTGCATTGAGCACCTATTTATGAATCTTTTGCTTGTAATGGAATTTTATGAATTGATGGATCGTGTTCGATAATTTCTCAAGGAGAGTTTTGTGTGGGTTTCGCATGGGAATTTGTTCTACGTGTACGATACGCAAGGTTGAATGAGATGAAGGGACTTAATTTCGCATCGGCATCGGCGTGGGCGAGGGCGAGACCGTGGACTTGTGGGAGATGTGTACAGAGAGGGACTAGGAAATCTTGGGTGCAGAATGCGACTTATTCGACGGGGAAGAGAGGAGGAAGTGGATATGGATATGGACATGGAAATGGATATCAGCATAATGGAAGGGGAAATAAAGTTATCATGGCTTCTGCCGCGGGGGGCGTAGCGGCAACTGGACTTGCTTTCACGGATGATATAAGGCATGCGTATGAAGCGGTGGAGAGGACAGGGAGAGTGGTCAGTACGCTGTTTGTTTGTATCAATGAGTGAGTGATTTTCTAGCATTGTGTCGGATCGTTTGGGACAAGTGGCTAATTCGAGGTGCGACAGTTATCGAGTTACATTGAACCACAATGAGAAGATTGAAGATCAGGCAGAACAGGATAGAAGATTGAAAGATTGTCACCAGAGATGTGCGGACCGGACATTGAGAGTCTTGGAGAAGAATGGGAGTATATTTATAAAACTCGGGCAACATTTGGTATGGAATTTAGTTACACCTAGATGCATGATGCATCGGCTAATTGGTTTTCGCAGAGTGCTATGAATTATCTTCTACCGTTAGAATGGACGACCACATTTATACCCTTGCAGGATAAATGTCCTGTTTCATCGTTGGAGTCGATAGAGAATATGTTTATGATGGATACCGGCGAACAACTTTCAGATTACTTTTCGGAATTTGCACCTCTACCGATAGGGGCAGCATCTTTAGCTCAGGTACATCTAGCTACTGTCAAGGAAACGGGACAAAAGGTTGCGGTGAAGGTTCAACATCCAAACTTGGCGGAATGGGCGGCTCTTGATCTGGCATTAACTAGCTTCACATTCGCGACGTTGAAGAGATTCTTCCCAGAGTATGATCTAGAATGGTTATCATCGGAAATGGAGATTTCATTGCCAATCGAACTGGACTTTACTGAAGAGGGAAAGAATGCTTTGCGGACAAAAGATTACTTCTCACGGATACCGGAACTACCATTGATTATACCTGATGTTTTATGGGCAAAGAAACGCATATTAGTTATGGAGAATGTTGCAGGACACCGATTGGATGATCTCGAATTTCTTGATTCTAACGGTATCGATCGCGACGAAGTATCCGCTGCCCTCGCTCGTATCTTCAACGAAATGATCTTTGGCAATAATGCTCCTCTACATTGTGACCCTCACGGGGGTAATCTCGCTATTCGCAAAAACGACAATCGCCGTGGCGCCAATTTCGACGTCATTCTTTACGACCATGGTCTGTACCGTGATATACCTCTCGAACTCCGTCGCTCTTATGCAAAACTCTGGTTAGCAGTAATTGACGCTAATGAACCCCGTATGCGCAAATACGCTAAGGAAGTGGCTGGTGTAACCGATGAACAATTCCCCCTATTCGCCTCGGCTATTACAGGTCGCGATTACACCATCCTAACGAAAGATGTCGCGCTCGAGCGATCGGAAGAAGAGAAGAAAAATATTAATGATGCATTGGGTGAAGGAATGCTTCAACAACTTGTACAAATGTTAGGACAGGTTCCGCGAATTATTTTGTTGATATTGAAAACGAATGACTTGACGAGGAGTTTGGATGAGAATTTACATACGCGACAGGGACCTGTGAGAACTTTCTTGATTCTAGCGAGATATTGCACAAGAACGGTGTTTGAGGAGCAGCTGGAACAGATCAAAGCGAGGGGTAGCCTTTTGTGGCCGGCGAATGGATTTAGATTGTTGGTGGCGTGGTTGGGATATGTGAGGGTGGGGTTGAAATTGGAAGCTTTCGAGGTTTGGCTGAGAGTCAAGAGAATCATGGGTACAGCGTGAAGATCGGGCGGGGATTGAGAAATAATGTTCATAAGCAGTGGGGCGGTTATATTGAGCGTATCTTGCGTACATAAAGTAGTTAGCGGAGGGAAAGATGGTTTCTTCCTTCGGATTGTTGTATTGGTTGGGCTCCTTCTTCTTTTTAGCGCGCATGAAAATTCTTATAGATAGATAGATGAATAGATAGATTTGGAAGAGCTGAGAGTAGAAAGATAGATAGGGTGTATGAAATACGATTTCTGTTATGTTATGTTATGTTATGTTATGTTATGTTATGTTATGTTATGTTATGTTATGTTTATTGTAAGTTGTAAGTTGTAAATTGTAAGTGTGAAAGCACGAGGGAGATGAACGCGCGATGAAGAGTTAGGGTTGGTAGTCGAGAGGGGTCTGAAGATTAGTTGGTACTAGGTAGTTGCGATGGGGATGTGTAAGTAAGAGGGGAAATGAACACTAAGTCTCGCGCAGAAAAGATGTTGTAGTACGTACCTAGGTACGCTAGAAAGTTTTGTGGCGGGAGCGAGGGTTAAGGTTCTAATGTATAGTATAGTTTAATGAGAGTTACAGGTGAAGGTGAGAAGATTCTTTGGGCGTGGAGATGGATGTGGGAGGTTTATTGGGAGAAGATTGATGGGGTGGACTGAGATGGATGGGTAGATGGATGGATGGATAGATGGGGTTGGGAAATGAGGTGTAGGAAATTGAAGAGAGGGGGAGAGGTTTTTTCTGGTGGAGTTTGTGTGCTACATTGTGTGTTTGAAGGGTACTCGCTTTTCTTGAGCTTGGTAACTGTAGATAAGAAGCATTTGTTTGTTGACTGGTGTGGAATATTGTGATTATAAGGGTAATGTGAGCTACTGAGGAGATGAATGAGAATGAGAATGAGATGGATATCTGCTTGAGATTCAATACCGTAAGGACATTAATGGTGTATGAACTAAATATCTTGCATGAATAGAACGACCTGTCAGTATTTGGGGTATGGAATAGTGGATAGCTGCGGAAATGTTGGGATCTTTATCGTACGAGTTGTGAGATTGTTTAGATACCTAGGTATGAGAGAATATGCTTAATATCTTGCAAAGAGCAAGGCAGCAAAACCCATTTTAACCTATTGCTTGGTTCATGCTTATACGCATGGTCTTTACAAGTAGAGCAGCAAGCTTAGTCTGTAATGCTACTTAGAGGTAATCTCACAACTAGTGATGAGATTCTCAAATGCGGACGATAGATTGAGTGCTATCTGTAGGTATACATCATTATATCACGTTCATCTGGAGTATCTCCTATATCTCAGCCCAAGCTTAACTTCTCCATCCCAATAGCGCAAAGTCACCAAGTGAACATCTCCTCGACTATCTTATTTTGAGTATTGATTTCTTGTCCTTGTCGAGTGTATACCAAGCGCCCTCCTCTGGAATCTAAATCAAGGATTGGATCAACAGTCAACGGTCTTGCGTGTTCAGAATAAGTGTTCACTTCGCTCAACGTGCTTTCCTCAATTTCCACAATTCTATCCAAAGCATTCGCGACTAGTATGCTGTTCCAAAGTCCCTCCTGACGTTTAAACGAGCGGAGAAGACTAATAACCTGGCGACGAATGATAGGTTCTTTGCAATGGCGAACTAAGTTATAAAGGGGGATAATAACGCCCATGTCTAAATTAAAGGAAATGGTTGATTCTCCACAGCTACTGTCAGATAAGATATAAGAGATGATTTTCTGACCCAGCATTATCATTCTCTGGATTTGAGGCATGAATTCACTCCAGTGTAAGCGATGTGTTGGTGGCAAATATTGGATATAGCATGATATATGATTATCCAATGAGTGAAGTTGTAGTACTGCAACGGCGATGTCTTCTTTGGGGGTGAAAGACGAGCCTCTCGCTTCTATAAATGCTTGGAGCTCATGCGAATATTTCGAATGCAGAGCCTCAAAATTATCAATGATCTGACGAATACGGGTTTCGAAATCGATGGGGAAATTTACAGGTTCAGTTGGAGGTTCGGAAGCACGCGCGACACTGCGTTGGAATAGGTAACAACCGTATTCGAAACAGTTTTTGGCTTCTTCGACATTACGAAAGAATACAGGAACGTTGTCGTTTATTATTCCGGACAGTGGATTTCCATAGAATAAAGGCTCGTAACGTTCGGCCAACTGTAGCAATAATATTAATCAAAGTATAGACAGGGAGATGAGGGGAAGGACAAAAAAAGACGTACAAAACCTTTTATGGTTGTACATTCTCTATCTAATCCGGAATATATCCTAGCTAGAGCCCCTGGAGAAGCATATAAATCGACAGGACTTTTCGAACCGAGTGTTTGATGATAAACCATTCCATTCTGTTGGTCCCATTCGGTTTCACGCAGCAGCTTCGCGCCACTTTTTATATGTGCGCCTGCTGAAGCACGTTGTCCTGCCATACTCTATGAGAATCAGCATGTAAGCAAGCACATGAATGGTAACAACACACTAGTTACAGAAACGAGAAATACCTCAAAGTTAGCGAAAATAATGCAAGCGATAAGACAAACATCGACACCTCGCTTTTCATCCCGAGACAGCGGAGCTAAAAGATCTCTAATCGCAAAATTGTATTGCTCTAAAGCAAAAACCTTATCAATATCAGAAATTTGCGTCTTCTGCTCTGATAATTCATGAATAGCGCCTAGAGCTACAACGGCATGGCGTACAGCCGACTCATGATGCGCGGTTTGAAGCACAAGTCTTTCCCAGAAATCGGAACCGAAAAATCCGGCTAATTGAGAGCAAGTCCTTTGCACAAAGAATGCAAACGATCGCTTTGATTGCGGGGAACTAAGGATATCAAATGAAGAGTTTGCTGTGATGAGACTCATATCACTCGAAGGCGACGTGTCCAAGGTTGGGACATGATAGCCTGGACACACCCGACGAGTTGATGTACATTTAAGACATGCGGGTTTTACCTCGTCACACTTTATTCTTCGTACTATGTGGTTATTTAGTTTTTGTTATCCTTTTAATTTTCTGAAACTTACTTCGGCAAGTCAGGCAACCCGTCTTGGTCTTCGGCCGGTATGCTCGCTGTCTCCTTCCTTTCGCTACCTTGGGCATTGGGGACTAAGCAAAAACTGTCTACCAATATGACTTGAAAACTTAACAATGAAACTCAACAATCAACTCGTGTGGTAAAATTAGGCGTAGCGCGATGTTTGCTGTATCAAAAAGCCGAACGTACAGAATAAGTAAACAATGCGGGAATGGGAGATGATACTCGGTGGCTGACAGCATTCCCCCTGAATCTAAGCCACACAACCCCTAGTCTCTCGAGCCACACCACATATGAGTAGGTAGGTATGACATAGATGTCAGCTTAATAAAGGTAAGCTCGGTAAGTGAAGCTGTTATCCTAGATTATGCTGGGACCCCTTGCAGAGTGTAATCTTTGAGCGTTATCTGCTTATTTTCCTGTATCGATGGTTTCCTTGATTGACCAAGGGCGCAATACCTATGTCATAAACATTGATAAGTATCAGGACTCGCAACAGAGTATCAGAGTACTTCAGAATTCCAATATATAGAAAGAATATGGAGAACAGAAAAATAAGTAAGATGGCAGCGGCGAGATGGGCAAAGCTTTGTGCTCAAGAAGATCTCATCGCTTCCGCACAGCCAAGACATATAACCCCTCTGGAGAGGAACTCATGCCTTGGCAAGCGTGGGCATTATATTCGCTATCTTCTCCTGGTCGTGCTTATTTTAGTATTTGCTGTTGTTTCGAAGAACTTCTGGGGTGCCTACTTTGCTAGAGCTCTCTGGAATTTTATGCCCAGTCAGAAAAGCATTATTATTCACGATCCAGAGAATGTCGATTGGGAAACAGCAAGTTTCCACAATCCTTATTGAAGTTTACTTGCTAATATGAATCCTTTTCTAGATTATACCATCACCAAAACTGAGCTTTCATTCTTGCTATAGATCATTTGAATGTTCTCGTCTCGAAGTACCACTCGATTGGAATAACCAATCGACTGATTTGAGGCGTGTGGCAATAGCATTGATCAAACTCCCATCAAAGGTACACGCGGGTGATCCATGACATGGTGGTTCTATCATTATCAATCCAGGTAAGCTGGTGATGTTCCCTCGATGAAGCTAGAGCAAATACTAATCGACTTCTAGGTGGTCCAGGAGGCTCGGGTGTCAATCTTGCCAGAAATCAAGCACGTCATCTACAAACCATCGTAGACTCTCCCTCAGACCCGAATGATACTAGTAACACCAAAGCCACTAATAAGTATTTTGATATTGTCTCGTTTGATCCGCGAGGAACTGGTTTTACGACTCCTGCTTTTATATGCTTTCCCGATGCTGCTCAACGAATGAACTGGAATGTCGCTTCGGACGCGGAAGGAATGTTGGGGAGCTCCAGTGTAGCCTTTAAACTTATGTGGGCGAGAAAACACGCCCTTGCTGATGCTTGCTATACACGGATGGGTGTTGATGAGAATGGGGAGGATGCATTAGGAGCATATATGGATACACCTATTGTTGCAATGGACATGAAAGCGATAGTGGAAGCCTTATCTAGATCAAGAGACGAATCCGAGGTCGAGAATACACTAAATCATCGAAGATTGAATCTGTAGATAAGATTCAGTACTGGGATTTCTCGTATGGAACTCTGCTAGGCACGACATTTGCAGCTATGTATCCAGGCTTTGTTGGTCGTATGGTTCTTGATGGCGTGGTTGACGCTGATCGCCATTACGCCGGTAAGTTCTTCCTCCTTGTGTCTAAATTTCTGTCCAACTCTGCTAACCAAAAAGGCACCTGGGATGGGAACCTCGAAGATGCTGACACCATCATAAATAAATTTTCTGAGCACTGTTTTGAAGCAGGTCCCGAACGCTGCGCTCTATACTCCAGTAGAGGCTCAGAACACATTCACGATCTTTTAGACGACATCATCGCTTCCGTCACAGATGCTCCCATTCCAGTATCTGTTTCTGACGTACGTGAACCCGAGATTATCACGAGTAGCGATGTGAAAGGTGCAGTCCGTTTAGCCTTATACTCACCATTCGAAGAGTTTGAGGGACTGGCAAGGATCTTTTATGATGTTTCCCAAAGAAATGGAACACTTCTTGCAAATTCCAAGTCGATTGAATATGCATGGCAGGATCTTCAGCCACGATGTCGTTCGAGTGATTCATACTCCTCATATTGCTTCTCGCCCCCTATCGACTATGCTGAGGAGGTTGTTGGAGCCATCTCGTGCTCTGATGGGCCAGACCAATCTAATATGACTGCCACCGATTTCCTGGAATATTGGCAGCGAGTAAGGGAGGAGAGTATTTATTTAGGCAATCGATGGGCAAAAAACCGGATGTTGTGTGCTTTTTGGAAGCTCAGACCAAAACTTACATTTCCAGGTATGTTTGTTACTCGTGGTATAGAGCATTGAACCCTAACAACCCTCCTCAGGCCCCATCGAAAGCTCAACCTCGGAGCCAATTCTATTTGTCTCGAATACCCTGGATCCTGTCACATCTCTTGCGAAGTAAGGACAGTATTCATTTTTATGCCACCCAATTCTTGCTAATTATCAGTAGTGGTCAAAATATGAGTAAAAGATTCAATGGATCGAGACTTTTACAGCAAGATTTAGAAGGTGTAAATAACTCAATTTTCTTAAACTGATCTCGTCTCGTTTGCGGAAAGCTGAAAAAACGTAGCATTTATTCCTCTCGACGCCTTCGATCTGCAGCGCTAGGATTGTGAGGCAATATTTTCAAACAGGTGCACTTCCAGAAATTGGAACAATATGCCCTGTGTATGATAGAGCATCTGGCTTATCTGGCGAGGGACGTTCAACTACCATGAAATATGGCGATGAAATTTTGCTTAAGGCTTTGAGGGCTATAGCCACTAGTATGTGGTGAATGGAAGATACTATGTGGAAAGCGTAAATGGTGGATAGCGCAATTGCTCCAGTATATTCCTTCGGATGTTCATATTCCACAGATTATCCACAATATAAGGCATCTCCAAGACTGTATTGCCCTCGAGAAGTAATCTTGTGTTAAGCCAAATGGCATTGTCTGAACTGGTTGATATTACGGCTCTTGAGGTAGAATTGGCGGTGCAATTCCGGTACTTAAAATTTCGTCTATGTGGTGTCCACAAAGATCCGTCTGTATGCAGGTATCAACATAGTTCCTCTCGGAAATGTACACTTCGCGTTCCAAGACATTCGAGACCTGAACGGGCTGTTCTGACCAAGAGGTACGAATCCGTGATAGGTCAACCTTTCCGCTTCGTCTTCGACTCAAGCCCGATGACTCACAGGCTCTGGCTCTATCCGGCGTGACTCAATAATGTTATTCATTGTGTATGCCGCCAGTGGTATTTCCGCTGTAGATGGTTGAGATGTTAATTCTTCTAAAGTTTATCTGCGCCAGATTATGTTTTGTGTAGGGTCATGCGCTGGTAGTCCAAGGTAAACATAGTACTCCTTCTCTTTAATCTCAAATTTCGTAGTATCTCCGCGGTTTCTTCTTCGATTTTATTGTGGTTGGGTATGAGATGAGAATTTATTTGCACAATTGGCTTAATTAGTGACGACCTAGATACATGATCGATGGTTGAAGGCACAGAATCACGACCTGAAATCTTATCGTCCTTATCAGAAGCAAAGAACTCATTGTTGGTACCGAATGAGACTTGTCATAAAGGCAGATGTCGTGTTTGGCCACTTTCGGGATGCAGCCAATCGTAAAAAAGTTGGGGCAGCTTGTTGCTCTCTGACGACTGTCAGATTCCAGTTATCGACAAACAACCATGCGATGGTTTGAAGCGTACCTTGATGTTTTTCCCCTCGAGTATCCTTCCATGCTACATAATATCGATCAAAGATTCCAAAAGCAACACAGAACACGTTTTGCACATCCTGAAGTCGTGCTAAAGCGGATGGCC
This sequence comes from Botrytis sinoallii, assembly GCF_014898435.1. Taxonomy (NCBI): domain Eukaryota; kingdom Fungi; phylum Ascomycota; class Leotiomycetes; order Helotiales; family Sclerotiniaceae; genus Botrytis; species Botrytis sinoallii. Next base: position 227,997 of record NW_024066056.1, read on the forward strand.
CGTTCTGAGCTGTAGTGAGAAGTTTTTGCCGCGTTGGTATCTGATGGTTCAAAGGTTCGTTACTGCAAACATTAACTAGGTATGTGGACGTGTTGTCACCATACGATTTATCTCGCCTTGACTTTGATTCGAAATATGTTACATTCGATACATTTTCAATTGCTTTATCCTGTGGACTCTGGAGGGAACTGGTGGGAAGTTCGGGTAGTGGCGTGGAACGACGGGAGAAAATAGAAGATATCGTGCTGGCGATACTTGGAAATGAACCAGAGCTTGAGGCGTAAGAACTCCGTGAACTACAAGATGAATCTGATGATGATCCAACAGAATCCCGGGAAGACATTTCAGAGAGCGAAGATGCAAAATATAGAAAGCGAGATGCCGAAGGAAAATCTAAGTATGATAATACTGAGCTCCATGTGGTCGAACAAAGTGGTACGTCAAATCACCCAAAACTTATACATTGAAACACTGTAGTTCAAATATTCATAACGACATCAGCTTGTATTCAAGCATAGGGGATGTAATATATATATGGTGAACTAAAGCTCATGGATATACGCGATTAACTTTGAATTCGAAATAATAACTGTTTGATTTGGTATACAATATCAAAAAGATTACCGGTACATAGACCAGGTATCCATTTAGTTTTATCTATGAAACTTAACTCAACTTCATAAACATAACAACACCACCGACCTTACAACTAGTAAGGTAAATGATGTCAAGGAACATTCTTTCTCTTTGCCCAATGAACAACTCAGACTGGATCGATGCTGTCGCAGATACTTGACGGGAGCCATCAGCGATATCAAACACGGAAGAATAAGATTCATCACTTCTTCATATTTCAAGTGTGTTGAAATCTATCGGCCATCGAGTTTCAATTATGTTTGATGATATATTAGTAAAAGGTTATCATATCGATCTAGGCAAGTCGACGCCTATATGAGTAAAAACTGCAAGTAAAATAATATGCCATAACTTCGCTGTATTGAGAGGTACTTCAAAAATTTCATTGAAGGTTTCATTCACATTGATGTGATGTTCGACCAAATGATTACGTAAGGTAGAAGCCATTGGTGAGCCAATCACTCGCAGTAAAAATTGGATTTTTGAGTTTGGAATAAATCCGACATGGACCGGAAATAAAATTCAAAAGGGTTCTTATTCCCAGTCGATGTAAATTTAAAATTTGCCGCCAGATTGACGAGCTGTTTCGCTTGTGTCGTTGAGAAAAACCGTTCAAATTTTCAGACGTGCAACAAAACAATTTTATGTTGCAATTCACGCGATAAATTCGGAGCTCGGACCATCTTGTCATATTCGCGCAGTCTCGAGCCAGTGAACATTTTTATACATTCATCCGAGCCGATTTGAATTAACTTTGAAGCTTCTGAGTTGACTGACATTTTACATACATGCTACTCTTACATTGTGATCTGGATCTATAAAATCAGCTGTATATCGTGTTTCCTTTTCAATATATTGTTGGACTATGTCATCGCTTCCTAAGACTCAACTGATTGCGTTTTTCATCAACGCTGCATGGTATTTCTGCATGATTGAACTTCGACACAAGCTGGAAATCAAGCACGCGTCTCACTTCTGATACGAAGAACGCTTGATAGATTGTTGTGTGTGCAACTGAACCTCTTCATTAAGACATTTTCACCAATACATCATACTCCGTACGATATGACATGGCATTCTGAATCATATCATGTGATTCTACTTTATGCCACAAGATTTCCATATCACAGATTATATTGTGAAACTGCACGACTTATTATGCAGTGCAACATTATATCATGGTGGAGTTATCTCATTTCGCCTAGTGGCTTCCCTCTCCGTACTCGCTTCTCCTGCCTACTTAGCTCAATTTCCACTACTTTTCTATTCTTCTCCAACTTCTTAACCAAGCGATCATCGTCCCGATCATAGTAAAGAGCCCATATGCCAGTTTTTTCACCGTTTGCTTCTTTTTTGACAGCACAAAATCCCTCCCATCCCTCGAGAGTCAATCTTCTGTCTTGTCTGGTGCAGTCGAATGGGCCTGTAATGTTAGGCTGAGCATCCAAACGCACTCCATACTCGACTTCGTAAGTTTCTCTTTAACGTATGTCTAATTCAAGATCGGAGCAACGTCTATGATAGTAGAGACAAGGCCTTCGTAGTTGGATCAGGACGTGGAAGATAATATCCTGCGAATAGATGTAGTGTGGGATCATTCATGCTCTTATTGATATATAGCTGTTTTTAGTATCAGCTTTTAGTGGCCATGTTCTTTGGTTTAGGATAAGAGAGATAAATGAATTGATTTCGTCGTAGAAGAGGTAACTTTGAAATCAGTACATTCTAACACTAACTTTGGAATCTCTGAGAATAATTTGCCTATGATCAACCTCAAGGCTAAGCGGTGATGCTTCAACACAACTTGTAATCAAATTGCATCTCCGTGCACGATGTTCTTCCTTGCGATCTTTGGTTTGGCCTTGTCTAATTGCCTCATTCGCGAGTAGTGCTGGTGCTGTCACCAGTGCAATGAGTAGCGAGTTCATGCTTACCGCTGCCTGTTACGACTGGTTGGGAGGTTTGAATTAGATCAAGACAACGACTGAAAAAGAGAGGCTGAAGAAGAAACTTGCTATATAGGGTTGGTGAATTTGATTTAAAAACAACATTCTCGAAGTGAGAACTTATGATTAATTGAAGTAGTTCTAAAGCATTAACCTGTACCTTTCGTCTTAGTGACGTCCACCATTATATTTGGAGTGCCGAGCATGGGTTTTCCCAGTGTTCGTAGAAAACAAAACTTTACGGTTGTTTAAATGCATTACATCAAGGCGCGAGTTTTGCTATTTGATACTTTCAGTGCCTTGATAATTTCGAATCTGGATCTGCCAACATCGGTCCCGCGAGTGTGGATAGTGAGGGATAATCTATAAATTTGACTTGCTAACCCTCTAGTCAGCAGCGCCGACATCAATTCTCTTCAAGACCATCTAAAACTCGGCAAATTGGTATCTACATTTTCGAATCATTTCCTACAACTAATTTCCATCGAACCTCATCCCCTACCCCAATATATCTACCATCAAGCAAATTCAACCCCTCTTCTCCCAGCACATGGTACTAACACAAAACCAGCACAAAATCGCCCGACAGAACAGCATTCAACCAAACCGCCTATACACCCACCCTCCTCCACCGACGAATCAAACAACAAACACAGAGCCACAACCGGAATCAATACAGCCCCATTACCCAACCCTCCCACCTCAGAAAGTCTTCGCACACCAGCAGGTAACTATCATACCCCCCGTCAAAGCAGACACATGTACAAACGTACCAGTATCTCCCCAATAAAAAACTAACCTCTCCACAGGAAATCTACTCAAAGGCGCTACAGAAGTAGACGACACTCTAAACCCGCAGCTGTAATGGTTTGTATAAAACATGATCTAGATGAAGTTCATCTAATGGCACGGATACGTGGTGATATAGTTACTGGACTTTACTAAAAACGAGTCACAGAAAAAGTTATTATGGAGTTTTGCAATTGCATATGCGAGGAGAGAAAATAATAATGAGATGGATTGGGGTTTCTCGATGTTTTGATTGGAAGGATTTATTGTTTACTTTTAAGACCTCGAATGTGGGACTAAGGCTATTTGTTCTTTCATATCTGGGAATTTGTGTATAGGTTAGAGTTAGAGATAGTGAATAGAAACTATACCTACCACACTCAAAACATCTCTTCAGATCTACGTATATAAGCCTCCAAATCACACTTCTTGATGAAAACTACAAATACCCCTTTCTCCTGGTCAAGAAATAATTGAGAATCCCGATTCAACTAATAAATCAGCTCAAAGTACTAGTATCATCTCGTAGAACATCCTCACCCTCCCAGATGGCATATCCCAATACTTGATAACCCACTATCTCAATTTCCTATCAAAGAGGAAGAAAAGATACACCACTACTAGAAGACATTAATTTTCACACCGCGGATATCTTTACCAACTATCCCGAACCTTGAAGTTCGTGGATTATATAACATTACAGGGGAATCTCTGTTCGTTCATGAAGCTAAGAGTAAGGGCAAAATACCAATCATCATCAATAATTTTCTCACCAGTGCAGTACTGGAATGACTTCTCGCATCGCTGTATGATACCTAGGTAGTTATAGCTAGATCAAAGTTTGTAATCGCAGAAACCACGAGCGGTGAGTAGTGTTCTCTATAGAGTGAATTACTTGAGGGGTATCTATCAAAATCAGTAGTTATTGAATATAAGACATCACACTCTATGATCGAAGCCTGGAAGGATGCCAGCTGCTTATTTCATATGTGCTGCCGCGAGATAAGCTAGATACAAGTTATATAAGTCGTAATCCTGTCTACATACATACATACATACATACATACATACATACATACATACATACATACATACATACTTCTTCACCTCTTAAGAACCAACTTCTATCTCCCCATCACCCATTAACAAGTGACCCCCCCCCGAAATAAATCCACATTTCTTCTCATCCATCCAGAATCCACATCCAGCTAATCTCAAAACCAACACTACTCCTAAGAAATCCCAATCCTCACAACATCTCATCAAACAAACCAAGGAATTCTCAAATTTCAAGATAACATCTCAACCCGAAACATACACAGTCGAGGCTATCGATGCAGTCCGCCAAGTAAACATATCATCAAAGCCCCAGCTGCAGAATCTAGAAAAAGGCATACACACTACCCTACCCACTACCCTACCCACAACAGCACATATCAGTAGCCGGTCAACTCTTAGAATGATACGATACACCCAAGCCCATATGCGGGTATGCGATGCGGCATCCCATCCCCAAGACAGTACGAAACCTCTAATTCGTATTCGTTTTCGAGTTGTTACCCCTTTGAGCTAGACCCCCTTACCCCTTGCTAGTATTCCCATGTATCGAGATCCGAATACGCACCCCCTGTTCCCATCACGTGTTTGTTGTGTCCTCGATACTTATTAAGTCTCTCTTGACCCTACGGCTTCGATTCGATTTGATATTCTCCAGTTCAATCGATCCCATTACTTCTCCTCTATATCAACATCAACAGTCCCATCTCCATCCATCCACCCACCGCAGAAAATCCCCCAACATGTCCACCCCCGTAGTGCTCGAACCCCAAGATCTCACTCGCGATTCCGCCTTCAAGAAAGCGCTGCATGGCCAGACAGGCCAGACCGATAGATCCTTCATAAACCTGATACACAAAGACAAGAACGCGCAGAAGCTAGCCGTGGATCAATACTTCAAGCATTGGGATAACAAAGTCGCCAAGGACGAAACATCGCTGGATCGTGATGCGAGACGGAAGGACTATGCTACGCTCACTCGACACTACTATGATCTCGCAACCGATCTCTACGAATATGGATGGTGAGAAGCACATCCCCTTCCTGCGCCATACTCCACAAACTATCTCCTACCAGAACAGCACTGACCACCCCTCCTCCATCCAGGTCCCAAAGTTTCCACTTCTGCCGCTTCACCCCCGGCGAGCCCTTAAAGCAAGCTCTCGCCCGACACGAGCACTATCTCGCCCTAAAAATCGGTCTTCAACAAGACCAGCTCGTGCTCGACGTCGGCTGCGGCGTCGGGGGGCCCGCCCGCGAAATCGCAAAGTTCACCGGCTGCAAAATCGTCGGGCTGAACAATAACGACTACCAAATCGAGCGCGCGACACGCTACGCGCGGCAACGGGGACTGGACCATCGAGTCAGTTTCACCAAAGGCGATTTCATGCAAATGAGTTATCCGGATGACAGTTTTTGATGGCGTCTATGCGATCGAGGCGACCGTGCACGCGCCCAGCTTGGAAGGTGTGTTATAGCGAGATATCAGAGTTTTGAAGCCCGGCGGGCGCGTTCGGCGTGTATGAGTGGCTTATGACTGAGGAATACGATAACGATGATCCTCGGCACCGTGCTCTTCGCCTGGGGATCGAGCAGGGAAATGGAATTAGTAATATGGAGAAGATTTCCGTGGCGCTTCAAGCCATGCAGAAAGCAGGCTTCGTCTTAGAACTCCATATGAATGTTGCGGATCTTGAGGGCGGGGATGCGATCCCGTGGTATTGGCCTCTGAGCGGTGACTTGAAATACATGCAGAGTATTTGGGAACTGCCCACTTTCCTTCGAATGTCACCTGTTGGTCGCACGGTTGTGCATAGCTTCATAGGAGCCCTGGAGACTATCCGTCTGGCTCCGAAAGGAACTCAGAAGACGGCCGATTCGCTAGCAACAGGAGCAGACTGTTTGGTTGCAGGAGCGAAGGAGAAACTATTCGCACCGATGTATCTCATGGTTGGTCGTAAACCAGCAGTGTGGTGAGAGGGGTGGCTGGAAGCGCGTAATTAACTGTTCGAATAAGAAAACTTATCAAATCATCTACTATAGTATAGTATAGTATAGCATTCGCTAACTCGAGTTTCATGATTCTTCACGTAACCATCTCAGTGAGTCTGCGTACCTAGATAGAACATGGCTTTTCAGTGACGATTTACTCGTTCCGTTGACCACCAACAAGCCAATAGTCCCAATACCCACCACAACACATCACCAACAACAGCACGCAAACCATCCTCCCCTAGTCTTCCAAACCACAAAGAAACAACCCAATAACCCCCAAAGTTCTCACCACCCCCGAGTGAAAACCCATTCGCACTTGCTAAACGAGAAGACTTCCTCAACCGACACTATGGATGAAGAAAAGTCTCGAGAGATGTATTGTACACTAAGACATACCCAAGTAGTCAAGTACCCAAGTAATTGTCAACGAAAATCCTTCACATTAAATTGCTACCTATATATTCAAAACTTTCCGATATAGCAATTATAAAGTAAAGTTATCATCCCCCTCAATCCCATCCAATTAGGTAGGAAGATAGCTAGATCTAAGAGCTCATCAGATTTTTCTGCCACAAAATATCCTTTTTTTTATGTTCATACACCTTTGAATTTCACGATTATCACCGTGAATTCACCCCAATTCCCTAGCACATCTATTCTCCTGTTATCGCTGATTATAGGACCCGGTCTTGAGAATCTTGTCTGTCTCTTTTTACAAAATAACGCCCGCTCCCATATGCATACCCAGATGCCTTACCAAATGCAATCCATTGACCTGGTCTACGCCGTCTTCATATACAAAGCCTTGACCTTTAATACGCCTGTCCAAAACCGTCCCCATTGTCGAGAAACATCAGGAGGCTTTTCTCAAACTCATAAGCTGGCATCATCGGCTTTTAACCCTACAAAAAAATCCCTAGTCATCTCAAAACTGAGCCAACTGCTCGCCATACTTGGGGCTACTTTGAGTAGATTGGGTACAATTCCCTTATACATGCCCATGATACCTTCTTGTGCGACAATTCTTCCGACAGCATCGAAAATTGATTTGTACTGGTATCCCATACCAGACATTGTATTGATCTGGAAACGACGTCGAAGAACATCACTAAAAAATGTTAGCTTTGAATTTATGAAATATTAACGGGCACCTTACAATGGATATGTGCATGTCTGTGCAACTGCGCCAGATATAGCGCCAGCTGCTAACTTTCGTACCGCACTGGGATTTTGGTCTCCCTCTGGAGTGAAATGCTTTCGTACAAGCTCATAAGTCATGAAGTTCAAGCCAACCTTATTTCTTCGTTAGCAATGCAATTCAAACAACCCATAACCACTTAATCCACACTCACATATGGTGCAACGCCAGCGACAGTAGGTATAATTCCTCTATATAATGCAAGAATGCCTCCTTCTGTTTTGTACATCGTCTTCAACGTAGCAAACATGCCTGGGAGCTTAGTACCATGCTTTCCCAAAGCCGCAAATGATGCAGACTGAATAGATAATCTAGTGCGAACAATATCTAGAGGATAGGTAAAGAATACGGATGTAATTCCGGCAGCTCCACCGCAAATGAGACGTCTGAAAGAACCCAAGTCTGCGCCAGGAGTGGTTTCGAAGAACTAGAGAAGCAAGGAAATCAGTAATTGCTTTCCATGAAATGCGCTCATTTGAAAGAGAATTTCCGCAACGTTCAGTTGGAAGAGAAATAGGAGAGATTCGAACATCCTTGAGCTCTTACCTTTTTATAGAAATTGTAACTTCCAAACTGGACAGCAGAATAGGGAACAATTCGAATACAGTTAGTGCCGTTACCCCTCATCAGTCCGCGCCAACCTTCCTCTTTCCACATCTTCATAAGCCCCTTTCCTACAGACATCTTGTATTCTTCTCGCCCTACACTCTGTATTTGAAAAAGAATCTTTAATCGTTCCAGAGGCGATACGACTGTTCTAGAAACCGCACCTGCCACTCCACCGGCGCAAAACGCTGCCACCACAGGCTGTGCGATCAGCTCTCTGAGTTGCAGAACTCTGGGGGTGTATTTGGGCGGGAGAACATCATTCTTAGACTTGTAGCAAAAACAAATTGTTAGCATGCATACTAGATAATGGGCAAGATTAAGCAAGAGAATAGAACATACGGCAGACATTTCCAGGAAAAGTAGCTAAGCTATGCACCTCAAAGGCCTAAAAGCTCAACGCACACCTTAAGCCCACCACGCATGCGAATTCGAAGGACAAGGTTTCGAGAATAAAGGGCGACTTTGATATTTGGTAGGATATATGAGAACGTAGACTTTTGAATAGAAATAAGAAATCGACGATCAATTGCTGAATATATTGTACATGTACAATTGGGAAAAGATCTAGGAGGTGGTGAGGCTGGCTGGGTTTGGGTTTTTTAAACCGAGCTTGACTGGGAGAAGATCAAGTACGGGGGGGGTACGAGATAGTGTCACCGGAGGATAGGAGTATCAATATCAATTTAATCTAGGTCTTTTGATGAGAGGTGATATCTCGAGAGAAAAAGGAGAATCGGCAGGAAGAATATGAGTAGGTAATCAACAAAGTTATTCAAAATGGCAAATTGGATTTTGTTTTTTCTATAAAGAGAAGAAGTCTAGGAGAATAATTTCCAAGGTCTATGTTGTTGTTGTTATATTGAGGAGGATTCGAGGAATTGATATAGCTACCTAGGTAGGTAGTAATAATAAGTACTGTTTGTACCTACAGTAGAAGTAGAGAACTTTTATCAACTTGACCAGTAATCATGAGCGGAAAAAACTTTACTCTACCAAGGTCCAAGGTGGAGGTCGTTTTGTGAAGGGTTTGTCGACGGAAAGTTCCATCTTTTCTGTAGTCATTTCTTACGAAATTAACACGATTTATTCCATTATATACCTAGATAGGTAGGTAGATAGAGATATATATATATATATATATGATTTAAGGAAAAGCAATTGATACATTTATATAAAATCATTTTCAAATTAATTTGTTAAATATTCCTTATATTTTGAAATCCTCATATATGATGACGACTAGTCCTACCATTGCTAATCGGCAACAACGTTGGATGATCTTCCACATTATGATGCCGGAGATAGAATTACCCCATCATTGCGAGCTACAACATGATGTCAACTTGCCTAGCCCTTCCGTAGTTTCCCGCAAGAACGATCGATACCTACATGCGGAGTAGCAGATACACAGGTATTCATCAACTCCTCGTACAAATTTGTTATTTGTTGGTAAATGTACCAATCCAGTATCAAATCGATCATGTATTCCTACCTACCATGTCCAGCTTGATTCAACAAGTACTAGGTGGTTATGTATAAAGAATCAGAACAATCTACAGACTGGACTGCGATCGTACAAACATGGACACGAAAACAAGTTCATTATGAATCCGAGTTCGAGTTCGAGTTCGAGTTCAAGCTTCACTGTACCTCAATAAACCATTCCATATCAATTTCGAAATAACCCGTATAGTATCTTGGTGATAGAATTCCTAAGTAGACAGACAACATTTTATGTCTACAATATAATACTATATATGGATTCAGTCGTCTCCCAAATAGAAAGCAATACCCATATGCGAGTGTACTGAGACATCCATCCATCATTAATCTCAAAACATCTTCATCTCTTCCATATCACTCGACTCCTTTTCATCACCCCTGACGAGGCCGAGTACTCACGACGTAGTCACGACGTACTCCGCCTTTCCGTTCAAGAGTACCGATACTTCGGTACATTCCAACCCACCTCCAGCTTCCCGGGCGGTCACCATTGACAAAAAATCAAAAATCAATTGTGCTTGATTGATGCCTCAGGCCACAAGGCACCAAGAAGTGAAAATCCACGGAAAATTTTAAGCGAATTCACGCACTGGGCTCCATATTCTTAAAACTTCTTCGAAATTGTTTTCGTTCTTGCTGGATCATTCACGACTTCTCGACACCCCTCGACGACAAACCCCCCAAATCGCCAATCATGGGTAGGTGAACACAAATTCTATTCCAGCCATCGTGTGCAAGTGGAAATTGAGTGACTTTATGATGAATTGAGATTGAAAGTTGAAAGACTGAAATCACAAATCGCATCGTAAAAGATCTCAATTCTCTGCGCAACATTGTGTCTGTGCAAGACCGATGTGAAGAGCATACTTGATCATAGGCTGACGAGGAATTTTCTAACTAGGTATCGATCTTGACAACCACCACGTGCGCAACACTCACCGTAAGACGCCAAAGAGTGACAATGTCTACCTTAAGTTGTTGGTAAAGCTCTACCGCTTCTTGGCTCGTAAGTCCATCTCAAAAGTTCTCGGCCAAAGTAACATGCGCTAACTGTCAATTTCTTTCAGGCCGCACTGAAGCCTCCTTCAACAAGGTCGTTCTCCGCAGACTTTTTATGTCCCGTATCAACAGACCTCCCGTTTCCATCTCCAGAATCGCATCCCAAACCAACAAGGAGGAGAAGAGAACCGTTGTCATCATCGGAACCGTCACTGATGACAACCGTCTTTTGTCCGTCCCAAAGGTCAGCGTTGCTGCTCTCCGCTTCACCGCTACCGCCCGTGCCCGCATTCTCGCTGCCGGTGGTGAGGCCTTGACCTTGGATCAATTGGCTCTCAGATCCCCAACTGGAAGCAACACTGTTCTCCTCAGAGGACCAAAGAACTCCAGAGAGGCTGTCAAGCATTTCGGTTTCGGACCCCACAAGCACAAGGTAATAAATCCAATATGGCTTTTAATTGACAAATCTGACAAATCTGCAACAGAAACCATACGTCGAGTCCAAGGGACGCAAGTTCGAGAAGGCTCGTGGACGCAGAAGGTCCAGAGGTTTCAAGGTCTAAATGGCCTAATTGGGGAAGGGACGTTACGAACTTCTGGCTTTGCTGGTCTAGATACCTCCAAGAAGGGTGGAGGGATGTCAACAAGCTATTTAAGGCGAGCTGGATCCGCAGTACAGTCTTTAGCATATGAATACTACAAGAAAATGATGGTATCGATGCAATTAGGAGTAGTAATCATGAATAGTTTGATTCCACCCTAGCTTAATTTTCCATTTGCACATGTGATAGTCGATGTGATCACCAAATTATTCGTCCATACAAGTCGAACGTGCTATTATACAATTTAAATTCTCACTCGTTCTCTACTTACACATCATTGACATAACCTAAACTTGCAGCGTCATTGTACCCATTCCGCCTAAGAGCTACAAAGTATGCTTCCTTCGATTCCTATTGATTGTGAGTATATAAGTTCTCTTCTTTAGTTTCCAGGCTCACTCACGCTCCTCGATGATTCCGGCTTTTCTCTATGCACCACGGCAAACATTTTCTTCAGCTTCAACTCCAGCTCTTTATCCTCCGCGCCCTGATAAAATTTACACACAAAATGACCCCCCGGTCTCAGCGTATCAAAGGCAAATTGCAGAGCCGCGTTGCAGAGATCCTACATGTAGATGAGTAGGTAGTGGTTAGAAAAAATGGTGTGGATGATTGAAATAACATTAACATGAGAAAAAAGAGGGGAGGGGAAAGAAATGAAAGAAATGAAAAATAACATACCATACTCCCCGCATGATCGAAAAACTTGATACCGGTCGTGTTCATCATCCTATTATACGGGTCACTCAGACTTCTCTTCCAAAAACCGGTGGTTTGCTCCCAGGGGGCGCACATGTCACTTAGTACTACGTGGACCATTTTCGAGGCGTCTTTCCCTGGTTCCTGGGACTCCAGCTGTTCGTGTGATTGCGATTGCGAGGGCCGGATTTCCCCGGCATCGTGATCGTGCTCGTACTCGTGATCGTCCATCTGTCGTTCGAGATCGATGTAACTTGGTTCTGAGGCGGCGATATCGAAGGTGGCGGGATCTTTGTCATTTTCGACGTCCTCGGAGGAGGGAGTGGAGAATAGAGGTCTGCGTGGACGACCGCGCTCGGGATCGAGAAGGAAATTCTTGACGGATTTTTGGACCCGGCGGGAGAGAAAGTTTCCTTGGATGGTGGAGACGCCTTGGGGAGGCTGCGCGGGGATGATGTCGATGCCGAGGATGCGGCCGTGGGGTTGGGTGCGTTCGTATGCTACCTGGTGGGGGAGGGTGAGTGGGATGGGTAGAGGGGTGGGTGGAGAGGTAGATAGGTAGGTAGAGAAGAAGGGCGAGGGGATATAAAAACGTACCTGAGACCAACTTCCCGGCGCATATCCCTGAATTTACTTCTCAACAAACTATTCCGACCTCACCTCGCAATCCCATCCATACCATCTCTAATCATAACCATAACCATAAACACAAAGAAAGAACTCACCAAATCCACCACCGTCTGTCCCCTTTTAAATATCTTATACTTCTTATCAATCTGCAATCAAGCACCTCATTAACATCCATATAAACACAATTTTCCTCTCCCCCCCCAATCCACACACACACACACATACACACATACCTCCAACAATTTAAACGCCGCTCTACTCCTCAACCCCTTAACCTTCGCCTCCCTAGCCCAGGCATCCTTTCCCTGGCGACTTTTCCATCTCGTCGACGAAGACGACGAGGAGGCGTTGCGTACATGTACGTATGCGTGTGCGTTTCTCCCTAGCCCATTATCACTATAAAAACCAATCCCATTTCGAAAATCCCAAAATCTACCCCGCGCGAGCGCCGACCCCGCTTGGTGATTTAGCAGCGCGGGAAGATATGAGTGATGTCGAGGGAGGATTCCAAGGCCCGAGGTCAAGAGTGTGGGGTTTAGTCGAGGTGGTAGCATAGCATAGGGTTACTAGGTATGTGGTGCAGAGAATTCGTTCGTGGCTGGTTTGGTGAGTGGGAAGCTTGAATGGTTTCGGGTGTGTATGGGATGATGAGATTGAGACTGAAGAATTTTTATTTATCGCATGAGCTCAAATTTTGTCAATTTGGATTATTTTTTGTGGTCTTATACAAAATTTTTCCTATTAGTGTTTATGAGAGCGCAAAGATTTTTTTTATTCCTATGAGTAGACTAAAGTATACGGTATGATATTACTTGGTCATACAATGAGACACCCAGATATTGTCACATTTACAAGTAGAAGATAATTTCATTTCTTGGATACAAATCATGCAGTTATTCATAACCTACATATACAAAACACCAACGCCTCGTGAGCCTGTATTCTCTCTATCCTAAACGCCCAATGATTTCATTATTTCCACACTTATGCCAAGAAACTTGCTCCAGCACCCCTACGATCCTTCTTCAAAGGCGAGAATGCTCCAAATCCACCAGCAGCCGCAAGACCACCCTTCAATCCTCCCCTTGGTCCAGCAAGACCACCTTTACCAAGCAACCTCGCTGGTCCAAGTGCAATCTTCGCTGGTTTCTTAGGAGCTTCACCATCCTCGTCATCAAATAGTGTCTTACTGACACCCCCGAGAACTTTACGTTTCTTCTTCTTTAGCTCAGGCTCTTCAATAGCCTTGATCTTAGCTTTCACAGGCTTTTTAATCTCTCGTTCTTCAGAATCTTCTGGTTCTTCGGGTTGCTCATTTTTATCCACATCCTCTTCTTCCGCAACCTTCTCTAGCATAGATCGTGCTTTGGGTTTTCGAGCTGTAGGTTTCTTAGATTGCTCATCTTCGTCTCCGTTCTCCTCCTCTGTAACCTTTCCCAGCGTACGTGATTCCTTGAGTTTCTGGGTCACAGATTTTTTATTCTTGGTACTAGTCTTTGCTTCGGACAACACGTTTTTCTCGTCACCAGAGTTATCGGCTAGCTTCTTTCTGGCCTTGAGCTTGGGCTTGACTTGTTGTGCAGGTAAGTCAGGTGTTTCCTCTTCTTCTTCGAGAATCTGGTCCCCCTCGGTGAAATTTTCTTGCTCCATTACTTTCTTAGCCTTATCCTCAGGTGATTGTCCATCTTCTGGTGTATCTAGAGCCATGTTGATTGTCTTGTTCAAATAGGGTGTAATGGAGAATGTTGACTTTTCTCCCAAAATTGTTTGATCAACTCTACCTCTATTCGCTCCAGCTCGCTTTCCGCGCCCTGCAATTCCATCTGGTGTTCCGATAGTAATATCCATGCTCATCTCCCTGGCGGATCTCTTGCGAGAATCTTTCACTGGAACACTTTCCCGACTCGTGATAGCGGGGAGTTTCAATGCTGCATTACGTGCCTCATTCAATTCGGCCTGACATTCTTTCAATTGTTCTCTTGCGGCTCGCATTTTTGTGCGGAGCTGCTCAACCTTGCTCTCCAAGGATCCAATTAAAACCTGAGAAGCAGCCAACTCCTTCTGTGTTTCCTTATGAGCTTTTTCGATGTCTCGTTTCGTATGGGCGAATTCTTTTCTGAGAACCTCGATTTCCTTCTCTCCACCTTCCTGTCCTTTCTCGTTGTCGCGAAGCTGTTCGATTTCTCCTTCCAAAGTTTCCACCTGAGCTTGAGAAGCGGCCAACTCCTTTTGGGTATTTTTGTGTGCTTTTTCGATATCTCGCTTCGTAGACGCAAACTCCTTTCGAAGAACTTCAATTTCCTTATCCCCAGATTTCTGTCCCTTGTCGTTGCTACTCTTCAATAGTTCTATCTCATTTCGAAGAGCCTCTATCTCCTTCTCCCCAGCCTTTTGTGCATTCTCACTGTTACGCTTTAGAAGCTCCAATTCCTTTCGGAGAGCCTCCGTTTCCTTTTCTGAAAGCTTGTGGTTCTTCTCGATTTCACGTTTCTCTTGTGCGAATTCTTTTTGGGCAGTAGATGCTTCTTTCAACATTTCTTTCTTGGCCTTTTCCCTCTCTCGCTTCTCTTCGGAAAGGTCTTTCTGCAAAGCCTCGATTTTCTGTTGGAGTTCCTTTTCCCTTGAATGGTCATTGTTCTTCTCGGTGGCACGGCTCAAGGCCCGACGCTCTGTCTCTAATTCCACCTCTAAAGTGCTAACTTGCCGCTGAAGTGCCAACTTCTCTGCTAGGATCGATTGCTGATGTGCCACTTGAGAACGTAAATGCTCCAACTCTGGTTTGAGTATAGATAACTCGCGGCTGAGTGCCAGTTTTTCGGTCAGAACCTTTGTCGAGTCCATCGTCAATCCACTCATAGATTCCAGCTCCGTCTATACAGCCATGATTAGTATGACAATCAGATATACCCGGGGATTTTCAAGTACTTTGATGTTATTGAGTTCTCGTGTTTGAAGTCTTAAATCCGTTTCCACCTTCTTTATATCCTCTTGAGCCTGGTCAAGTTGTGCTCTTAAATCTTCATTTTCTTCTTCTAACCCATCAATTCGATCATCCCCGGTTGCCAGTTGAAGGTGTAATTCATCCGCCTCATTCTCCAACAAGAGGATCTGTAATCTCAACCGCCTACTTGCTTCATCTTTTACGATTAATTCGGTGTTTTGAAGTGCTTCCTGATATGCCAACTCGAGACATTGTGATTTCATCAATCGCTATAAATTTGTGTTAGCCCCCGAAAACTCCCATCTGTCTTAAGCAATAATAAAAGATCCTACGTACACTTTCGATGTGTTCATCATCATTGTATGACAATATTTGATCCATTTTTAAAATTATACTTATGAAATAAAATGTGTTTTTAAAATACCTGTTAAATGGTCGAAATGTTCAATCGCGTTCGAAAGTCAACAAAGTCTCCCTAAGCGTTAGATGAGTTGCCGGGTCGACGTGATTTGCCCCAAGTAAATAGCCTCAGGCATAAATGTATACTAGAACCACACCATACTTGTGATACGATTTCCATGGCCCCGCGAGGTGGAACTTACCGAATTGAATTAAGGACACGCTTCGAGCTTCGTAAGTGTTTGGTGATGATATCTCGAATGCTTCAATTTATTTGATAAAGCATCACTAGTCACAATCATTCGATTATTCCTCTGCTATCGACATTACCAATTTCAACCTTTAGAGGCATCTTGGCCTTGCATTTTATTTAAGATGCATTTCCTCAAGGCATTGGTAGCTTCCTTGCTACCTTTAGCTGTTCTAGCTGCCAAAAAGCCCGCGGTCGATAACTTTGAACGATACCATACCAAATCTCTCTCATCTACCCCATTGAAGCTCGATGATAGTGTCTACAGCAAATTGACCACTGCACCAAGAGATTACTCTGTTGCCGTATTGTTGACAGCTTTAGAAAATAGATTTGGTTGCCAGTTATGTCGTGAATTTCAACCAGAATGGGATCTACTGTCAAAGAGTTGGATCAAAGGAGACAAGCAAGGAGAATCTCGCCTGCTCTATGGAACACTTGACTTCATGGATGGCAAAAGCACTTTCCAATCTGTATGTTTAGCGCTACGAAACTACAATCAATCGATACTAATTGCTGGATAGCTTAATCTACAAACTGCTCCCGTCCTTCTACTGTTTTTACCTACAATTGGCCCTCATGCCTCTACAATCAATGGCCCCGTGAGATACGACTTTACGAACGGCCCTCAAACTGCTGAACAAGTCCACTCTTGGATTACTAGACATCTCACCGATCGACCACATCCTCCAGTCCAACGACCCATCAATTGGCTCCGTATTGGCGCAGTTACCACTACTATTCTAGGAACGGTCACCTTTATTAGTGTTGCATGGCCATATGTCTTACCCGTCGTTCAAAACCGAAATGTTTGGGCTGCAATAAGCTTGATTGCCATCCTTTTATTCACCAGTGGTCATATGTTCAACCACATTCGAAAAGTTCCATACGTTGCTGGTGACGGACGTGGAGGTGTCAGCTACTTTGCAGGTGGATTCTCAAATCAATATGGATTGGAAACACAAATCATTGCTGCTATGTGTAAGAAATCCTCTTCCATACCTAAACATATTTACTTGCGACAATACTGATCATTTCTCTCAGATGGGCTTTTGTCCTTTGCAACAATCTCTTTGGCTCTCAAAGTTCCACGTATCTCAGACCCCAAAATTCAGCAAGTCGCAGTCCTCGTATGGAGTGGAGTAATCTTCGTTATGTACAGCTTCTTACTTAGCGTTTTCCGTATCAAGAACGGCGGATACCCATTCTGGCTCCCACCTTTCAGCTGAACGGTGTAATCTACGAGTCTGTTAAGTGACCAAAGAGATATCCATGTATCATATACCGCCCTCCGTGGTCGGTTTCATATACTTACTGAAAAGCGAATCTTACATTTCCTTGGCCCCAATGCTTGGCCTCAAATAAAAATATTTTAAGAATTAAATATTTCATTTTTGTTAGAGCTTTCACCGTGTGATAGTCAATACATGACCAAGTGTTCTTTTCAACCACCAAAAATTGGATTATAATCGTCCATCATATTAAAAATTAAATTGTTAGACTGTGTTTGTAATTGCTTGAATCGAATGACTTGACATCGATCTCACGAACCTTGCTACTTCATAGAGTATTCGAATGTTTGGTTTTATCTTGGAAATTACTCTTCCAATCATCAGGGAATTACTAGTTTCAAATATTCATAAAGCTGTCTGGGTGGACCATTCTCTGGAGCTGGATGTCGCACACAGCTCTGCGACTCGTAAACTCTCTTTATGCATTCTGAACTGGTAGCGAGGAGATTCATGTCGCATAGTAGAGTCAAGGTCAGCAAAAGAAATGAACCGAAATTCAATGACTCAACCAGAATGTAGGATTGTAGTTAAATCATGAAAGGTTTGAGAATATGTTTCATCTAAATCTATTGAAATACATGGAGATATTACACATATAAGAATAATAATAAAAAAGGGGGGAGGGGGGGAGTTCAAGATGCATTCTACTTCTTCTGGGCCGGATAATGGATTGACTGGCCACCAGTAAGAAACGTACAATGCGAAGAGACCTTCATTATTCAGTACGAGCTTGTGTATACGGAGGCCATAAGATTATTGTAGTCCAATAGTATTAGTGCTCTACCAAGGGTCATTTTATGTTCATTCTGGTCTTAGCCACCTTCAAGCAAATGCCGCGGCGACCACGAAAGGAGCTCTCGTGCTTTGAATTGGTTTCTATGCCCAAGACCACCAGCACTCCAAGGCATGTTTTCAGTTGCAGTCTGAAAGTACTTGTGCTTCTTTGGTGATCGCAAATCTCAGTAGTGGTCTTTCCGAGTGACTTACTAAAAGACTGCTCTATCTAAGTGGGAATGCAATAACGAGCTTGTATTGGCAACTGGAGCTATGCCCGTAGTTCTTTGTGCTGTGACCACCAAGTATCAATAGGTAATATGTGGTTTCTTGACGAGGACTAGACTGTACCCGGCCAGATCTAGTGGCAGTCCATCTGTAAGCAAAGTGTCTATCGTGGCACTACTTGAGGCGAGAGTAGATGACAATGCGTGGCTATGCACTAGAGAACTTGAAGATGGTAGTTCTGAACCAGAATGCTGAAGTATTGTTGGCCTCAATTGCACTTTGTTGCTAGCCGTAATGGAAGTATGGGTTTTGTCTAGAGGTGTTATCTTATGACACCCGCATAGTGAACATGTTGAGTGTTCAAATTCATTCTTCTTAGGCAGTTGAGGGGGAAGCATGATGCTGTTTTGAGCCTCAGGGATATCGTCTAGTTGCCACGACGGTGACTGAAGATCAGGTTCTGGCGGCGTTGATGAAGCTGTAATGCGATAGATCGGTGCATTTGCCGCATTAGTCGAATAGATGTTGTTGAGGTCGGTTAGCTCCCAGTCATGAGGAGTAGTGTATCTCGAGATGCAGTGTTTAATCTCTGGGAGCGGTTGCTGTTGTGATACCAGATCAACGAGAGGATCGATTGTCCGAGATCCTGAATTGTTTGTATAAGGCATACAATTCCCTGCTTCCAGTAATGAAGTGGCATGGGGAAATGAAGTGTGGAAATCGTCATAGCTAGCATCGAATATCTCTTGTGGGATGCTGTCAACTTGAATGGTATCATCCCAGCAGGGTTCTAGTGAAGAGGGCGGCCGGTATGATGATGGACTTGAAATATCGTAATTAAATTGTGGAGGAGTAGAGTTGTTTGTTAGAGGGTCCAACCCGGGTGGTGATAATCTTTCCAGCGGAGCTTGTTGTTTCCAGAAATTTTCGTGTTGGATAGCATTGAAATCAGCGCGTGATTTTTGTCCTTCCAATTATCAGCTTTGCTCAAGTCTTCATTGTGTGCGGTTGAAAAAGTTCGACCTGCAGTTTCGAGGGCCCTCACTATGCTTGCGTTGTGATAAACGATTCTGAACTCTTTTCCTCATCCTTGGCTCGGTAATTTGGGTCCAGTCTTCCTCATTTTCTGAACTTGGAGTTGGAGTTGGACCCGAGTTCGGAACTGGCCACATTTCATTGTGCTGGATCGGGTTTGGACATGTCTATAGGGTTAAGCTTTCACAAGGAACAATAATATGCAGGTTATATGGTGTGTGGAGGCTGTTATAATATGGGGACAAGTTAAGCTTTGTATCGTAATTCGAGTTTGTGAGAGTGCGAGGAATCGTATAGTATTAACTTTTATTGGATGCTATTAACTTTAAAGTGGCTCCCTGATTCGAAGGAATGGATTCAGGGTATCAGTTCCTTCGGGATAGTGTTCCCATTTGTGAGGCGAACAAGTCGGAGGCATATTTTAAGAGCGGGCGAGAACCCCTTCTTCTTTCTTCCATATTAGCTTCCCTCGTATGTTGTTGCAACGGAACACCTTGAACTGTTTTACCCGTCCACATCCCGTGTAACTAATGTGTGCTGAAATGCCGTGGGAATGCGGAATTTCTGCGTGAGAAAGCCAGGGTCTGAAAGCTTCGGTAGCAATCAGCACCTTTAGAAGTGTAGTGGCTGACGAGTCTAGCTTTACGTCTGTAAGGCGTGCAGAAGTGCTTAGCGACAATTCTTACGCGCCTTTGTTTAGAGGCTCTGCGATGGACAACAATATACCTCAAATTTTCATGGATCTCGAATTGTATCTGAAGCTTTGAAAATTGATGCGTTGTAAAAACTTCGTTTCTGAATGCCCTATATCTATTCCAATCTCTCTCCGCGTCTTACATCTACTTCACAAATACTCTTACACGTGGGCAAGTACTATTGTTCCTCCCTGGTCAATACCCCTGCCATACTTGCTTACGGTTCCATCGACCCGGCCGAGTCGGCCGAGCCGATATCGTACTCACCCTTTCTTACACGAGTTACCTTGAAGAAAGTAGGCTGATAAGCCGGTCATTAGCGTGCTATAGAGACCGACTTTATGCAAGTGATACAGATAGCTACTTTAGTCACTGTCCACCCCCACTTCTTCCTAAGCGGGGAAGCTCGAAGATTCCTGATACATATCAAGAGTCAATTTCACGACAACAACATGTGTTGCCTGAATACTATTGAGAGTTTATCTCAAATTAAGTATGCTACCCCTGCACTGGCACAACCGCCGGGTTTGTGACCTACCAAACGCGTTGAACAGAGCAGAGGTACTTGACACGAATTACGATACAAAACTGTACTTTGGGAATTGCACTATTAGAGCATGACGATATTATGAGTAAACCCCCAATCATTTGAATCAATATAAACTTGAAAAGATATGATACGAGGTGTATCTCTCTTTCGCTTCCCCTTGACCGATCAATGTCTTATAGATATCCCAGCCCTTCCACCATCAACGCCCTGGCCATTCCCAAGCTCTATCTGTCTCTTCAATTGATTGATTGAAGCTGGGATTTATTGAAGGAAACAAATACCCAATAAGGTGTCATGGATAATGGTTTATTGTGCACCAGGATCTATATAGGCACCAGAGAGGGATCTTGTCATTGGCTCGCTCGCTCGCATTGAGTACTAAAAAGACGCGTATTGTTACCTCAGGGTATTATGTGCAGTATCGAGCCTCTACGTTGCTGATCCTTTACTTTTTAGAGACGGTCGCTCTGAACGATCGAATGATGTTGTCTCAATCAAGACTCAAATCTATTTACAATTATAGAGGCACATAGCAAGCACAACGGAAGCACGAGGTAGGCACGAACGAGTATTTGGATTGGATGGTTCTACGAGTACTGTAGGAACAGTGGCTATGTGCGAAGATATCTACGTGGCACCACTGTTGTGGCGCTATCGTCTCGAACGCCTTGCATTCAACATAACATTGCCTAATCGTATCGGAACAACAAAAAGCCACTTCGTAATTTCTTAAAATGTCAGGAAAACCTTCAATGATTGTGGCTGAATTGGGTTGGGAATTTTCAATTGTTCATATTTGTTAAATCACCGATTTAGGCAAGACTTAAGTAGAAGAGGTTGATTTGACTTGATCGGTTGTTCCAAAATTCTGAAATTACAAGTCAATATGAAGACAAGTAAATAACTCTAATCATCCTCTAGCACACGAATATACTGACCGGCCAGCAGTGTATCTATGAAATTATATTATGACCTGCGGATCTACGACAGGTAAAATGCAATTTTAAGCTCTCCTAGCCAAATAGATGCTTTTAATCTTTCCGGGAGGAGGAGAGCATCGAAACAATTTGCAAATATCTCCTAACCACGTTCTCAATTCTCCACTGGTTTGTATTTCATGGCAGCGAGAAGGGGAGGCATGAGACATACTGCTCCAGCAGCCATCACTACCCCGGCAAAGACAATAGCCTTGACAAAATAGTCCGTATCGAGATCAACCAAAGCTCCAGCAATAGGCGGCCCGATGAGAATTCCAATTGCCGCTGTGATCCAACTCATACCCAATCGAGTTCCTATGACACTCATTGAGGGCGATAATGTTGGGTGTGCCACTGCTGCAGCGGGTGCTGTCACGAGGACGCCAGATATGAATCCCCAGATAATACAAAACACTATAAAGCCCGCTTCATTGTGTATGCCCAGCCAAGAGAACATTACGATGACGGCGGCAACAGTCCAAAAAACAAATATTTGGATGGAACCGACGCGGTTGGCAATCAGGAACGGAACCGTTCGACCAAAGAATGAACCGGCGTTGGTAATGGCTAAGAGGTAAAAGGAGAGATTTTCGTCAATCTTGAGGCTGTAAATGGCGTAGGAAGGGATATAGAAGAGGGGAATGTAGAATGCTACAAAGATGAGAAGAAGAGAAACGGCGAAGCCTAGAAATGGAAGTTCAGTGAAAGCTTTAAAATCGAAAAGAGCTTTTTTAGTCGCAGACTTTGGCCTTTTGTGCCGGCTTAGTATGGCGAGGGAGACAGCAAGTGTGCCGAGACTGATGAAGCCGATGGCGCGGACAGCCCAACCAAATCCAACCTTTGGTTCTAATCTCCGAAACATAATTGGGAAGATTATTCCACCTAGTCAATTTCACTTAGTATCGGTCGTGCCATGCCAGATGAGTGTTAACCAACCTATGCTTGATCCTGAGGAGGCACATCCGATCGCAAATGGTCGTTTTGTGGTGAACTGAGTTGAGATGATGGCGAGTGCAGGAATATAAACTAGGCCGGCACCTAGGCCAATGACAATTCCCTGGGAGAGGATTATTTGATAATACTTCGTAGAGAGGCTAAGCATCATCGTTCCAAACACAATCATGAAGCACCCAGTGGCCATCAAGATACGAATATAACCTCGATCAAATAATGGCCCGGATACAATGCCAACAAACACCACCAAAAACGATTGTATACTGCCAATCCATGATATCGATGATGCAGACTCAGGCAGAGTGGTGATATAATAAGACTGAAAAGCTCCAAAGCTTGCAGTGATTCCCCTTTATTTGATGAGTCAACATAAATATGTAATGGATTCAAGACTGAAAATCACATATACATACCAAGTATTCGTGAATATAAAAAATGCACCAAGTACACACAGCCAAGCGCCTAGTCCGCCATTTGGCGGCGTGGGTGGAGACTGTGGAGTGGACTCGTGAAGTGGGGCCTTCGCATCCGGGGAAGATTCTGGGGAAACTGCATCTGTTCGTTTATTCTTCTCCTCGTCGCTGCTAGTAGCCATCGTTGGTGACCTTGTGACTATTGATATATCTTCCACGACGTAGGAGCTGGGCTGTATTGACGAGATTGTATTCTGCCAGCTTTGCTTTCACTTCAGAGAAAAACCTAGGTAGACAACGCACTGTAGCAAAAGTAAAATTGATTCATTATTTACATCGTCTCAGGGCGGTAGGTTGACTGAATAGGGGTGCGCATTGAAATCCTAAGTCCTAAGTCCATTAAATCCGAGATGTGGAAGAGAGGGGTGGAACGAATCAATCAATATTCATACCAGATTACATCATTATTATTAGTTATTATGCAGGACAAGTTCCAATGTTTGAACCTCCTCTTGAAAGTACCGCTATGGATCCAAGTAATCACTTGAAAGCAATTTGCAGGTTATCAGACTCAATATTACTCTATGGATTTAATGCTAAGTCCGGTATTATGGCCAATGTTACAGTGACTGCATGCATATGATGCATGGAACAGCCAGCAGCGGCCAACTACTGTGGTCAGAGTATCCTTGTTTGATTGATTTGCGGCTGGATTCAGCCTATAGCTCATAGCTTACAGGGCTCCAATAGCGCCCAACTAGCAACTCTTTTACTTATAAGATTATTAAGAATGTTGAGAATTTGAATTGAGGCACAGCAAAATGGATCTATCATACGCCCAAGTCACGAGATCTGTTTTCATGTTTCCAACTCTCGTATTCTGTTGGGTAAAATCACCCCTTTCCAAGATTCACAAGCTTCATACAGCCACGGGGAGTCTAAATGAAATGGTGGAAATAGCGCTGAAATAATAACAGGTCTTGTATTGTGCTGTCAGTCGCTTGTTCTTCCATCCACTTAATGGCTACCCCGGACCATTACTCTCACGGTTGTCTAGTTTACCGGTCCTCTACCATGCTTGGAAGGGGGATCTTCATTACCACCTTTTCCGATTACATCTCAAACATGGTATTGTACCTTCGAACGATAACGATGTTCTCTCTAGTGCTAACTATTTTACAGGCAAATACGTACGCTACGCGCCAAACAAATTGTCCATCAACGATTCTGACGCTGTGAATGGTATTTCCCCATGCACAATAAAAGAGAATATAGTGCTAAACCGTACTACTAGAAATTTATGGCTTCAACAAGAATACGGCGAAGCCAGAAGAGGCATATGCAGCATTCCGTGTGAACAAATATGCCATCAACACGTTCAACACAAGTTCTAAAGAGGCCCATAGACGAAAGCGTCGTATTATGGCGAAGGGTTTCTCGGATGTGGCACTTGCGACCTACGAGGAATCTATTTCTCAGCCTGTGGATGAATTGATCTCAAAATTAATGAGAGGAAATACAAAATCAAACACCGCCCAGACAGTAACATCAGATCAGAAATGTGTTTTCAACTGGGCTTATGAAGCTAATTGTCTAATGCTGGATATAATGGGACATCTCTGTTTCGGTGCTGCATTTGGCTTGTAAGTCAAATCGTGGGGTTTCGTGTTCCCTCCCCAGTACTCTGTAACAATTCTCGTACTTCTGATTCGTACATTTCGTGTCCTCCAAATCATCGTATATTGCAACAAATGTATGCTGACATTTGATCTCAAGTATTGGCGGAAAAGGGGAAAAACTTGTCAAGAGTTTCCACCAACGTGCCGTTCGTGTCTACATGGTAAGAACGGTTCCCGATTTCCTTCGGGAAGCAGAATTTAATCATTTCAAAAAATCCAGACATCACAGGTGCCATTTTTCAAAAAGCTATACATAGACCGGATTCTTTTCCCACAAATGGCCAAGGCAAACACCGCGCTTGCGGACTATGCGCGTTCATACACTGTACAACGTGCCCATCAACATCGCGAGGAGACTAACAGGATCGATAAAACGGAGATATATTCCCATGTCAAGTTAAGCAACAATAACACCAGCTCTGATATCATGCATCATTTGCTCAATGCTCACGATGAAGAGACAACCTCGGTATACAGCGACAACGAGCTCCTCGGTGAAGCGATTCTCCTCATGATGGCTGGTTTGTTCTTACCTCGACTTTATCCCCTTCTGCTTTATTTAACTTTTCAACATAAGAGTGTCCGCACTTAGCTAACGTGATCCTTCTATTTAAACTTAGGCTCCGACACCACATCGACCACTTTGACAGCCACACTCTTTTACCTCTTCCACAACCCCCACGCTCTGCAAAGTCTCCGCTCCGAGCTTGCTCACACCTTCTCATCCAGCACCTCTATTCGCGTCCTCGATGTTGAGAATTGCAAATACCTGCGTGCATGCATTGACGAGGCGATGCGCTTGTGTCCACCTGCTCCGACGGCCCTTCCGCGTGTTGTTTGCGAGGGCGGCATCGAGGTATTGGGAATACATTTCCCAGGGGGTGTATGTTTGGGGGTACCAAATTTTGCACTATTTCGCAACGAGTTTTACTTCAAGGAGCCGCATAGGTTCATGCCCGAGAGATGGTTGGATAATGACGAGGAAAGTCTGAGCCTAGCTCGAATGGCTTTCAAACCTTTTTCGGTAGGTCCAAGACATTGCATTGGACAACGGTTAGCGATTCAGGAGATGGCGTATATTGTTGCAAAGATAGTGTATCATTTTGAGTTTGAGGTTGTGGGGACTGATAGTGAATATAAAGGATTAGGAGTGGGTGAAAATGTGGTCATGGAGCAATTCGATGTATTTACGAGTCTGGAGCGTGGACCTGAGATAAGTTTCTGGGCCAGGTGAAAGGTAATATTTTTGCAGCCTTGAAATTTAGTCGGTCTGTTCAACCTTACACAGTCAATGCGACGACATGTTATATCGCTCGTATCACCATTTCAAATTCGCGACATGATGGTTCGCCCATCGCGCACGTGAGACTGTCGACGTTCGTAGCATCAGCTTTATATATAGGCTTGCTTTATAAGTCGACAAATAATAAGTTGACCACAACTTGAGAATCATATTTAAGGTGGATTTTTAATTTGCACCTCAAATTATTGTCAGGTGACGGGGCTGGCAAGCCGTTTGTTTGCATGTCACGTGGTATGCACTACGTAAGATTGAATTGGCTCTTCGACACTTTTCCGCAAAGACATCGGTATCGTCCTATACAGGCCAGCACATATGACCTTGTCTGTACGCACAATCGCCAGCCATACGAATTGGGATAGAACCACCTGCGCATTTAAACACGCCTGAGTCCTGACTGGAAGGTCGCAACTGAAGTTCATTGATGGCTACAATTATTGTTCATTGTTATCCAAGATAATGAGACTCATTTTTCCTTTCACGATCATGCTCATCATGCCTATCTAGACTCCCGCGAAATCAAACCCTAACTTAAACCCAGGAACTAATTTCTGGAAAACGCCATTCGGATCATATTTTTTGCTAATGGCTCGCAATTTAGACAGCGAGGTACCATAACCATATGATAAAATAGGATTTTCGCCAATTCCCGCGTCGTTGAGCCACTTGAATGGATAGTACAACCCTTTAGCTTTCGTTTGCTCTTCTATCTCTGCGATTGTAGATGTTAGGAATGCCTTCACTATTTGGTCATCATTTGGATTGCTCCAGTCTACGTAAATTTCAGCAACTATCAAGTGTTAGTTATTCCATTCCGCTCATCATTTGGAACTTTTTATCGTCTTCTGAGTCCCCTGGAATCGATTGCGACTTACCCAAGAAATTACCCTTGGATGGATTGAGCGATATGGCATCACCTCCGCTAGCGACCGCTGCGTGCTGCATGGCTACTGTCATTGGCTCTAATGCAAATCCAACTGTGCAATTGACCTGGGAAAGTTGCAATTTCGCATTACCAACGACTACGTTGTAAACGAGCTCCGACGTTTCATTGCTGAATAGGATGGATGTATCGTACCAGCTCCATCTGAGTATCATGGATTAATTTCGTTCAAGTACAATTTTGATGGTCGATAGTCTTACCGGTTGACCAAAGAGGCGAAAAATTCAGTCTGGCTCACAATAGCACTGAAATTCATGATGCCAACTTCGCTAGAAACCGTTGGTATAGCTGTGAAATTCTCGAAAGCTTTGGGACTTGGATCATTCCCATTGTAAAAGTAAACGGTTCCAGAGCTCTCAGCACCGGTCATTGGGTTGTAGCTGAAATCGGGCATCAAGTTTCCATTTGCGTCATCGATACCCCCACCTGGGGCTATATAAGCAGTGTAGGCATCTAGGTATTGCTGAGTAGCTTCTGCTCCCCATTGAACGCTACCACCACTGCAATAAAGAAAGTATCAGTCTCTTATCTGGGATGGATATTATGTCAAAAGTTATCAGAGCATCTTACTGCGAACATCGGTTTATGAGAAATAGTAAAATCACAACTTACAATACGAGTCCGCTCTCATATGTTTTGAGGTCATAACGAGTGACGACCCCAAAATTATTGGAACCACCTTTGAGCGCCCAAAAGAGATCTGGGTAAGTAGCATCATTAACTTGTAGAATAGTTCCATTTGCTGTCACCAATTCAAAGTTAACAACATTGTTAGCAGCCCATCCGTAAAGAGAAGCATGGTAGCTAAGGCCGCCTCCTAAAACTAAGGAGCTGCCAACTGGAGCGACACGGCCACCCACAGCGATCAAGCCGTATGGTTCCAAAAACTCATAGATGTCCGACCAGCGAAAGGCAGCCCCGGCTCTTAGATATGGTACACCATAGTCATTCGGTAGTGGAACAAGTGTCTTTTCCGTGAAACTTGTTGTCGCGATCATAACCCCATAATCAGTAGATGCGATGCCGGCCACTGCCGCATGGCCACCACTCCGAATGGCAAATGAAGTATTGGTCCGGGCAAGAATCTTAACACCAGTGGCAAGATCACCCGAAGTTAAGGGTGAGAAGACGCAATAGGGACTGAGCCATGCTATCTTTGAGAAAAAGGCTATATCCAGGTTTTTGTCAGCACTTATCTTATCTAAAAGTGAACTGGGTATTCATTGACAATTCTTGGAGGCATGATGTTGGGGGAGCGTTTTTTCGTTCGACATACACTGTGTTTCTGTAGTGTAATTCACTGTTCCCGGATCATACACTTGACCTGGCAAAGCAGCTGCCAGTTGTACACATGAGTTTGTAGAGGTATTTGATTTGATAGGTGTCGAGGTACCGCAAGCTGTTACAATCAGGCTTCCACATAGGATAAATTCGAATAACATGACTTCAAACAATGGTAAGGTTTCATTCAGTATGCATATTACATGTTAGGAAGGGAAGATACTTACTTGAATGAAAGCGACCCCCCCCGCCCCAGTAAGCAAGGCTTTCTCACATCATAGTTCGGTGTTGCGAAAATTGGTTAACAATCAATGGGCACCTAGGTATGGTTACATCTATCTTCAATGTTTACCGAGAACTGTCGAGATATTAGCTGGAGATCAGTCAGGGCGTTCGCTTATGCAGTCAGAGTCATCGCTTATGCAGTCAGGCTGTCATGTCAGATCACCCCGGATGTAAGCTTGATGCGGTCAGGCGGCATGAAATGATCATGGTATATGACGTATCCCGAATGGACTCGGATCGAATACTTGCCGGCCTGTAACGGTCCGAAGTAATGGAATTAGTTGATCTGACAGCCTGATAAAGCTTCGCCTTCCGATTCCATCATCAATGTCATCTTTTAGTCTAGAAAGACTTCATTGAACCTCCCGTCTATCATGCAAATAGCCATCTTATTCAGAATTCTTGGTCGGCATCAAGAGCACAAAGTCATATTTTTGTCATCTCAGCTGAACACACAAACCACTTTCAGGATGTTCCATGATTAGGATGAGGCTTTTGGCTGTAATCCTTCAGATACGCGGGCTGCCATGGCTCGCAATCAAAATAACTTGACATTAAGACTCATGTTAGAGCATTACTTCACATTATCGTAGTGGCTGACATTAGCTTTCTCATACTTACGAGGATATGTATTGTATTAATACAAATCTACGTCAGCAAAGAATTATCTACCTAGCCCAATCATACTGAAGGCGTATTTTGATACTGCTTGAGTCCGGCGGACTACAAGCCAAGCGCTCCATATCTCAGAGGTGTATCAATGGTTGCCTACTCCAGAGCTTCAAACGCTCTCAGGCATGTGTATTCCAAGATTTCAACATGTTTCTAGTGGGATTCAGTGTCGACAATATGGTTACTACCACTAGCTAGTGAGATACAACCTTGTAATTATCATTGAATCATCTATACTATAATACACTTGGTATACTGAAAATAATACTCTCGACACCGCTCGAGATTATGCAATGACTTGAACTAAGGACTAAGAACTAATAATCCTTCGAAAATCCTTCACAAACTTTCTTTGGCTAGGTCAATCAGTATTTCAACTATACCGTGTACTTGGCAAGAATCTGTGCCGTCTGTTCGTTTGTATCTTGTGAGTCTTGGGATAGAGTTTGACAATTTAAAAGAGTCCAGCTTCCTGCTTGTTTCAGCATCAATTTCTGTATCTAAACGTGCTTGAATTTCCCGTAAGCTTGATATTCCAACTTGCAATCTTCATAATCCGACGCATTCATGATTCAATTAAGAATGTCCCGTTTATCCACACTTGTACTTTTGTCAATATCAACAATCGGGAGGGCAACCCTACCTGCTACCCTTCCAGCATCCCAATATGGGACACTCCAATTCCAACAAAATGCAAACGTCACGCGCGTCACTTTTGACCATCCTCCGATAAACCTCTGCGATAAATTCCTCATCTCGGACTTGTTTGACTTTCTCGAGTCCCTACAGCCATCTAATCGTACTACCCCTCCTCCCAAAGTCGTTGTATTCGACAGTGCCAACCCCGATTATTTCTTGGGTCATATCGACGTCACCTCCATTCAGCAACCTCTCACAACCGAAAAGGAAACTTTTACCCTGCAGTACATCGCAGTTGCAAATCTATTCAACAGCATAACTTCCACAATATTCATCGCGGAGATGAACGGTCGGGCATTTGGGGCCGGGCAAGAGCTGACCGTTCAAATGGACATGCGTTTCGCTGGGCCCAATGCCCGTGCCGGTTCTTTTGAGAATGCTCTTGGACTTGTTGCCGGTGGTGGTGGCCAGCTTTTTCTAGGAACACTCATGAACCGCGGCCTTGCACTTGAATATCTCCTTGGAGCCAAAACGTTTGATGGTCCAACCGGCAAGGCTCTAGGTCTTTTCAACAACTATTACGATACTGCGGAGGAATTGCGCAGTGAAGTAGATTCGCTCACAGCCCGCATCGGGAGGTTCCCGGCCGCCGGTCTCAATGAAACGAAATCAGCGCTTAGTTTTCGCAATCCGACATTAGATCAACTGAATACCGATGTAATCGGATTCTATGATTTGGATCCATTAGCGGCGGAACAGGAAAATGTGGCCAAGTTCTTGGTTTTGAGTAAGAATCAAACAAATACGACTTTTGAGTTGGGCTTAACAGACTCGGCTTTGGCTTTAGATACGTAATCTGAGTGCAGATTCATCAAATTGAATGTGATATGAATGAGGGATCTGGCCAATATTTATCCCTAGGTTGTATTGTTAGCTTCAAATAAATACCAAATATATAACTCTGGTAGCAGAACTGATGTTGACTGTACAATCCGTAAACACCAATCATGTACCGATCTCCTATCTATTCAATTGGTTCAGTCACTGGGAGTCCTACCCATTAATTACTCGATTATTTGAGATAGCTGGGTTGACAGTGTTCCATATTTTTTCCAATCCCAAGAATGAATCTCTCAAAAAGTTTCGATAGAATGGTATTTCTTGCCGTAAAACCCTTATTTCCTATATGTTGCACTATATTGATTACTCTTTGTGGTTAAATGTAGACTTTATGTGTGTAACGTTGTTACTATCTAAATACTATCCGCCACTCGGCTCATATGCAACAGTGTGATTTAGGCAGATTGGAAACTTCTGCAAGCAATGAGCCGCCTTGCTAGATATTTGCATCACACGACACGGCTTGTTCTCCTTGCAATCCAATTTGGAATTATCACTGCCAATGCAAACTTCCCCCCGACCCAAGACTTGTTATATTCAAGTTAATTGATCCTCAGTTACAAAGGGCTGATACCCATTGAAGTACCCTTCTGGATCGAGCTCTTTCTTCAAAGCACGCAATTTTTCCAGCCGCCAAGGTTCGTATCCATAAAGAGCTTCGGGTGGATCTTTGGATCCGTGTCCATAATTCACATACTGGTGTAAACGAGAAAAGCCCGACGTTTCGATGAAAGCATCCTGTTGTTCAGAGAGCCAGGTATCGAAGGTTTCGGCATTTTCTGGTGTTTTGGAAGCGATCTCCATCATTCTATACAAATTTTCAGCGATTGTAAGATATGAAATGTCAAGGATCAGAATATGAATTCTTGACATTTAAAAAGTGGTGACAGAAACGGGCAGTGAATTGTTCAGATTAAACCACTTACAGAAAATGATCTGCCCCGTGTCGCCACGGAAAAGCAGTTCTATCAGAATTATATCTTCTCACGCCTTGTTGCGCAAATGATTCAAACATAAAACTGACCATTGCTTGTCCGTCATATTTAGCATTCATGTCATTCCATCCGTCCAGGAAAGAACGCATAGTAGCGATATCATACTTCTTAACATTTGCAGCGTAGAAATTCTTGATGGGAAAGCGAGCCCATCCTTCAGGAGTGCATAGAATGTTATTCAAACCATTGTAGGTTGCCCAAGGAAGAGCATCCCAGGTGGCGACCGTTTCGTCGCGCCACACGGGGGAGAGACTAGCAAAACGCTCAACGTAACTTTTAGCGTCTACGTCGGGACCAGACCACACGAGGTTCACGTTTATGGTAGACTATTAAGATCAGTATTAAAAATAGTCATAGTGTTGCTAAGGCGTAGAATAAACCTCAGAGGGATGACGGCGGAAACAAAACTCACACCACCAGTCGGGCTATGACCACGTTTACGGCCAATAACGAAGACAGCAAGCTCCTTAGGCATCGGATTGGAAACCTCATTCAAGGCCTCAAAAACGTCTTCGAGGGATTTGAGTTCGAACTCAAAATCTACCACATAGTGCTTTCCATCGTTGTGCTGCGGATATACTTGGAAGGTAGCTTCGAGAGCAATGCCGAAGTTGTGACCAGCACCCCGAACAGCCCAAAATACATCTGTGTTCTCGCCCTCTGAGGCCTGAATAATAGTACCATTGGCAAGTAGAAGGCGAACTGAAACCATGTTATCATTGAGATAACCATACTTCCCTATCAGAATTAGTGAGTTATATGACCTCAAATTAAGAAATTAACATCAATACCTTGTAGTCGACCGATGCCTGCGCCAAGAGATATTCCCATGAGTCCTGTGCATGGACACGATCCAACAGCTATACCATGTATTAATATGAAAACAGATGTATCAGAAGGGTATAACTCACTGACTTCCATGCCACGCGCGTAGGTAGCATTTGCCATTTGTCCTGTTTGTACTCCACCACCAGCTGTGATTTGCTGCTTTTCGGAATCAAATGTGATGCTATTTAGTCCTCGCAAATCGATAACGATGCCATTTTTGACTCTTCGTAGAGACGTAGTGAGAGAGTGACCCCCAACTCGGGCAGCGAAGGGTATGCCCCTCAATCTAGCATAATTAACCTGTAAGAGCGTGAGCAAAATATGGCACAATTGTTCAGAATTTCTCACCGTTTCTACCACATCTGCCTCTTCGAAAACTTTGACCGCAGCAATATACGTAGGCCGTTGGTAATTCGAATATCGTACATTCGCGTGCACAAAATCTTCGTCTGAGTCTATCAAAACTTCGGCGGTCGGAGACAGTCTGTTTTTGAGCTCTTTTTGGATAGACTTCTTCAGATAAACAAGATCTAGAGCTTCGTCTCCTGTGTTTGTCCAAATTAAAGGAGATTGAACTCCATCATTGGGGAGAGGAATGCTGGCAGTCGCATTCAGATTCTTCTCTTCGTGTGCAGTACACCCCGCACTGAACCATAAAATAAATAAAGAAAATTTGAGTACTAAAAAGCGTGTATAGATCATCTTGCTCGTGAAAATCGTCAAATCCTTGCTAAGGTTTGTTAGACGAATTGATAGCAAAATGAAGAGTGCTGGAAGAGATCAGAAGAAGAGAACAAAATATTGAAATGGGATCATACCATGAAGTTCCTCACATACCTTCCTCAGGATAACTGCAAATGCCAACGTTATTTTTCTTGTTTCGGACAAAAGGATATTGCGTCCATGAGAGATTCTTACTTGCAGACCTTCCCTGCCGTGTAGGATTTTCTGACATGTATGCAGTCAGACACTCCCCCCCCAAATTATTTCTGGACATCCGTGGACGAGAGTGAATCATTTCAGTACAATTGCCTCCACGACGTTACATTCGATAAAGAAAACCCCCTCATTTCTAAGTGTGGTATAAACAGTTTGCTATTTTCATATCATGTAAAGATGGAGATAGAA
This sequence comes from Botrytis sinoallii, assembly GCF_014898435.1. Classification (NCBI taxonomy): domain Eukaryota; kingdom Fungi; phylum Ascomycota; class Leotiomycetes; order Helotiales; family Sclerotiniaceae; genus Botrytis; species Botrytis sinoallii. Next base: position 261,817 of record NW_024066056.1, read on the forward strand.
GCTTCGAAAATCATTGGTGCTGCGATCTCACGAGGAAAATCTAGGTATAGTTTAGCACACTTGAATCAGTTTCGAATACAGTTGAAGCTCTCTCTCCGGTTATTGGTCAAGATGTTAAAAAAAATTCGATCGAATATCATGATCAGTAGTGTTGCATTAAGTTCACGAACCATCGGCTAAATTCGAACTCCTTCAGCAAGGGGCTGATTCGCCTTAATGGCAGCAGCACTGGCGACTATCTGCATGCAGTCACCCCTTCATTGAGGCTTTGAAGATCATCATGATGGTGAGCCGTTTCCTTAGACCGAAGATTACATGTATCGTAAAAAAGATGATCAGTAGTTACATCATCAAGTTGTAAACAAGAGTTGCGATACTCTCCGTGCGAAACTTCTGTTATTAAAACAAAAAAGTGCTCCCTCACAACAGTGAGACTTCACTAGAATTTCATAAATTTCTCGTGTGAAATCCTAGTTGAAAAAATTTCCGTTTCAACACCACAACACAAAAAAACATATTCAAGATGGGATCCTTACCAATCGATTTTAACCTCTCACCTGAGGCGTGTGAGCCGATAGCTATCATTGGAATGAGTACTATACACTATCCCCAATGCTTAAGCTTTGCTAACCACGTGAAGGTTGTCGATGGCCCGGCGATTCTGAGTCTCCATCCGAGCTTTGGGATTTCTTGCAAGCCAAAAGAACTGCATACAGTGCTTTTCCCGAAGATAGAATCAAGACCAAGTCCTTCTACCATGCAAATGGTAACCGACCTGGATCTTTCTACACAGAGGGAGGCGCATTCCTCAAATCTGATGTCCGCAACTTTGATCATACATTCTTTGGAATACATCCCAGGGAGGTGATGAGTATGGATCCTGCGCAAAGAAAATTTATGGAAGTTGTCTACGAAGCCTTCGAGTCTGGAGGAGTTCCAATGCATAAATTGGCCGGTTCAAAAACTGGCTGTTTCGTCGGAAACTTCAATTATGATCACCAGCTCATGCAATATCGTGACCCCGAGTACCCGCAGCCATATTCAGTGACTGGTGGCGGGATTACGGTTTTGAGTAACCGCGTCAACTATATTTTTGATCTGAAGGGACCGAGCATGACACTCGACACAGCTTGCTCTAGCTCAATGTATGCTTTACATTTAGCCTGTTCTTCAATTCAAACAGGGGAGTGTACTGCTGCTGTTGTTGGGGGATCAAACTTAATCCTGACCCCAGAATGCCAATTGTTTTCTTCGGTACTTGGAGCTGTCTCACCAACATCTGTTTGCCATACATTTGATGCTGCAGGTAAGAATCCCAGTCACTCGTCATACCATTCACTCAACATGTAACTAAATTTCCTTAGCCGACGGATATGCCCGTGCTGATGAATTGGTGCTTTATACATCAAAAGTCTGGCTCAGGCAGTGAAGGACGGGGATCCAATTCGAGCTGTTATTCGTGGCACAGCTATCAACGCGTGAGAATCTTCACTCCTTCACAACCATACGCGTAGAGCTAAAGAGTAACATAGAAATGGGAGAACTGGTGGAATTACACATCCAAGCCCCGATGGTCAAGAAGCAGTGATTCGTAGAGCATATGAACGTGCCGGTGGTTTAGACCCTGCACTTACCGGGTATATATATTTCCCGTATCTACATATTGTTTTTCGATACATCAACTCATCACCTGATAGATATTTCGAATGCCACGGTACTGGAACTGCAGTTGGCGATCCATTGGAGATATCGGCAATCGGCCGCGTCTTTGCAAAGTCAAAATCAAGAGATTCACCTCTTTTGATAGGATCTGTATGTCTTCACAGACACTCTTCACGTATGTGTGACTATGATGCTGAACCCCTCAGATAAAATCAAACATGGGCCATAGTGAGCCATCGAGTGGTATCGCAGGTGTCATGAAAGCTGTAATCGCGATAGAGCATGGAGTTATTCCACCAACCGTTGGCCTGAAGACTCTCAATCCTAATAGCAAGTTAATCGCAAACCCAGCCTTTTTAGCTCTAACTGACGCTTGAATAGTTGATTTGAAGGATGGTAGGCTTAAAATTGTAACGGAAAGTACACCATGGCCCGATTTACCAGTTCGAAGAGCGAGTATCAATTCATTTGGGTATGGGGGAGCAAATGCTCACGCGAGTATGTATAAATCAAGGATCCCGATTCATACCAAATCGTATTGCAATCTAATGGCAAAACAGTTATTGAGTCCGTCGATTCTGTACTTCCCTGGTACCGAGAATCACGACAGATTCATGCAGACAAGGTTGACTCCCAAGTACATCGAAACGGAGTTAAAAATGGCGACGAAAAGTTGACTCACATGCATCGAAACAAGTTTCTTCTTCCGTTCTCAGCCCATGACGAGAGAACTCTCGCAGCAAATATTTCTGCTCTCAACAATAACATCTCAGATTGGAATCTGAATGACATAGCATACACGCTCAGTGAGCGACGCTCACTTTTCTCTCATCGCACCTTTCAGATCGCTAGTTCTGGTACCGACCATCAGATTGCGGAACTTGTACACACACCTAAGAAGATTTCTTCAAACCCTCCAACTCTTGGTTTCGTCTTCACAGGTAGTTATTCATACTGAAAAAATCCAGAATAGTCTAACATCATCCAGGTCAAGGTGCGCAGTGGCCCGAAATGGGCGTAACTTTGATGCAGGAGTTTCCTATTTACCAAAACACCATCCGAATCTTAGATGCGTATCTGGACGAGTTACAGGACGGTAGAAGCTGGACCATTGAGGGTATTTGCGGAACACTTCGTGAAACTGGAAGCTGCTAATTGTTACAGATACTCTTCGGCAACCAAAAGATAAATCCCATATACATGATGCAGAGCTATCTCAACCTCTTGTCACTGCCACTCAGATAGCTTTGGTTAATCTTCTAGCTGACTGGGGTATTAAGCCGTCGGCGGTTGTTGGCCACTCTTCTGGTATACAGCTTACATCCCAATTATTTGCTTGACTGCTAATTAATTACAGGTGAGATTGCTGCTAGCTATGCAGCGGGTTTGATCACAGAGAGGAATGCAATTATTGCGGCGTATCTCCGTGGTAAAAGTGTGGCTAAAAACAAGGAAGACGGGCTTATGATGGCGGTGGGACTTGGAGCTGCAGAAGTCCGCGCATACATTGGCCAGAATGAGGGCAAAGTTATCGTTGCATGCCACAACTCTCCAGAAAGTGTTACACTCAGTGGCGACAAAACTGCGCTACTTTCTGTCAAAGAAGCCCTCGATGGGGATAAGAAGTTTGCAAGACTACTTTCGACCGGTGGTAATGCGTACCACTCCCACCATATGAAGCCTCTTGGTATGATTGTCCTGTTCTTCTTTCTACTCTCGTAAAGGATTGGGCGGATTTGACCCTGCCTGTATTTCATTGCAATCTCAACTTGATACCTTTTTTCTTCGCCAATTGTTGACTTTATCCACTTTCGCAGGCCCAGAATACGAAACCAGTATTGAAAAATACGAAGAACCGAGCTACCCGAAAGTTATCAAAGCTCAGCCTTCGAAAGAACCAGCTCCAAAGCCAGCAGCCTTCTTCTCCAGCGTGTACGGTCGTGCACTAGACGAAGGTGCCAACATAGATGGTTCATACTGGAGAAAAAACATGGAGTCGCCAGTGTTGTTCGCCGAAGCTGTTGCAGCTTTAGTCACATCGGCGCCAGTTGATATTCTCGTTGAAATAGGGCCACACAGTGCACTTCAAGGCCCGCTCCGACAGATTTCAAAGAACCATTCTGGCAGATTTCCCGAATACCTGACGGCTATTGTACGGAACAACGATAACGCATCTGATGTTCTTACCTTGGCTGGAATGCTGTTTACAAAAGGTCACAAGGTGAACTTAACGCGTGTCAACGAGAGTAAGTGTCCGGTTGATGATTGTGGGCAGGTCTGTAAGATAATTACCGACCTCCCACACTACCAATGGCAGTATTCGGATGTGTTACTCCTTGAGAATCGTTACACGCGCGAGTGGCGCCAAAGGCAACATCCGCGACACGACATTCTGGGAAGCCGAATTCCGGGAGGCGTAAAAGACGCACCGACATGGAGAAATATTCTGAGGAACAAAGACCTTCCGTGGCTAACGGATCATCGAGTAAGTCCACCCCTGCCCTTGAAAGCCTTCAACTTGAATTGACAAAATGTCGTAAGGTTGGCCAAGAGATAGTTTTCCCATCCACAGGCTACCTTGCGATGGCCATCGAAGCAGCAACCCAGGCGGTAGAAGTCAATGGTGGTTTAGAAGAAGAAATATCATCCTACGAAATTCAGGATGTCAGTTTGCAAAAGGCATTGGTGATCCCCGAAGAGGACGGAGGCATCGAGATCCTTTTCACATTGCGAAAGGCTAGCTTGAATACCAACAGTGATTACGATTCAAGGTTTGAATTCCTTCTTACTTCGGTAGATAGTGTGAATGGAGAAGACAACTTTGTCGAACATTGTCGGGGTACTGTTCATGTCAATTTCAAACCTGATGGTAAGTTTTCATTTGATTGGCTCGGCGATTAATCCATTTGTATCCCAGAAGACTGATAAAACACTAGTTCCCACGGCGAGTTCATTGTTGCAGGAGATAGATAGTTCAAGACGAGATTTAAAGGACATACCAAGCCTCCCTTGGTATGAAAAATTTGCCTCCATCGGGTTGATTTATGGTCCAACGTTTCAGGGTCTTTCTTCCATAAAAGGGGTAGATCAAAAGAGACTCGCCGGGGCGAAGATCCCGTTGAAGCCGACAGCAAAACTAATCGCGGGAGAGTCTCGTTATGTAATCCACCCTGCAGCTTTCGATGCAGCAATGCAACTCTCTATTGTAGCTTCACATTCAAGCACTGCTACCAAATTCAAGAAGGCGGTTATGCCTGTCAGCATCGGCAGCATCAAAATTTGGCCAAAAGTAGCCAAGTCCACAAAAGCCTCTGCACATTGTGTCGCTAGAGGTGCATTGAAAGGGGTACGAGGGTTGGTGGCGGATTTGATACTGCTTGGCGACACACAAAGCAAGATCCTTGAAGCCAAAGATATCCTCCTCATTGCATCAGATCAGAGCTCTTTGATATCTAGCAAAAAGGACAGTCCTTATCTGCGATTAACTTGGAAACCACTATTTGAAGAGCTTGATGATGATCTTGTATCGAGACTTTTCCCACCAATCACGTTAGATGACAGTGCAGTGCTGCCATCTCTAAATCTTTTAGCGCTGTATCAACTTATACAGTTTCGGGAAACACACCAGGAGATATTCGCCAAAGGATCAGAGGTTCCGCATCTACAACGCATGCTCGAATGGACGGTTGAGCAATTAGATCGTATGCGCAATGATCCTCTGTCGCCTGCAAACCAGATCTCCAACCTCACAAATGAACAGCGGGCAGAGAAAATTGAGAAAATTGCAGCAGACCTAAAACCAAAATCATCTGAATGTCGGCTCATGTGTCATCTCTACAACAATCTTTCAGACATATACGCAGGCCGAAAGACTGGAATTCAGGTCGCATTACAAGACAACTTGCTGATAGACAACTACGAGAGCGGCCAAGTTTACAAGGAAGGGAATAAGCGATTGGCTTCTATGGCCGCACTATATGCCCATCAACAACCTAACTTGAAGATCTTGGAAGTTGGAGCAGGCACCGGTAGTGCTACGCGAGAGATTCTTCCTGCGCTGAAAGGCAATACAGTATGGCGACAGTATGCAGAATATCGATTTACAGATACGACAACTTCCTTTCTAGCTGGTGCAGAAGATACTTTCAAAGGCTTTGCTGGAATGACATTCGGTGCCTTTGATATGGAGAGGCCCGCGAATGAGCAGGGATATCAGCCGGAGTGGGATCTGATTGTTGCATCGAATGTTATCCACGCAACCTCAAACATCAAAAGAACTCTCGAAAACATTCGCAGCGCATTGAAGCCAGGGGGAAAGATTATTCTGCTTGAGTTGACAAGATCAAATTTGAGTGCCGGTTTGGTCCTTGGAACCTTTTCGGATTTCTGGAAGGGTGATCTTGATACAGAGTTCCCGCGACGCAACGGACCATTCCTAAGCAAGACTATGTGGCGTGCAGTTTTACCAGAAGCGGGATTCAAGGGACTTGATTTCCATTTGGATGATTACGCAGGTGATCATATTTCTGCAACAGTTATTTGTGCAACTGCTGCCCAGCCGTCTCTTGCACCAAATCCAGATTTGCCATCGTCGCAACCAGGGATAACATTGGTATGTTTTGATATCACTTTGAGTGCGTACATCTATGCCACGATATTTGCTAATTCCACTATAAGATTTATCGCAGCACTCCATCTGCCTATACTCTTGCCCTCAAAACCTGCATTGAACAGAAAGGCATGCCCGCAGAACTCTTAGAATTGTCGGAAAGCAAACAACTTCGATACAAGCGGCTATTATTCGTTGTTGAACTCGAAAGGCCTTTGTTCCTGGAAACCAATGCTTCTGAATGGAGAGGTCTTCAAAACTATTTCGAACAGGCTAGTTCCGTCCTATGGGTGACAAGCGGAAATCTTCTAGAGGGCAAAAATCCTGAATTTGCAATGATTTCCGGACTTGCCCGTGGACTCAAGGTTGAAAATGCCAGTCTTAATTTAGCCATGCTTGATGTTGATCATGCACTCGATCCAACCGAGAGCAAAGACCTTGATTTGCTCCTGAGCCATGAGGACAAAATATCGAATAAGGCAGACTTACACAGTGACGTAGAGTTTAGACAAAAGAACGGCATCGTTTACATCAGTCGTGTAGTTCCGGATGAAGCTTTGAACGAAGAATCAAAGGTCAAAGGGAGTCAGCAAACTTCCACACAAGAGGTTCAGATTGCAGATATGAGATCCACCCCTCTGAAGTTGGCCATTGACAAACCTGGAGTCTTGAGCACAATCCACTTTCAAGAAGATCCAGACTTCACAGAGTCTCTTGCCGATGATTGCGTTGAGATAGAAGTCGCTTATGCTGGCATCAACAACAAAGATATAGCTGTTGTTACAGGCCGGCATCACTCCAATACTTTTAGTGACGAATGTGCCGGTGTTATAACCAAGATTGGGGCTTCTGTAAAAGATCTGAAGCCTGGAGATCGAGTCTATTGTCAATCGTTTGCGAAGTTTGGGAACTTTGTTAGAGACAAAGCTTGCTTCTGTAAAAAGCTCCAACCCGAAGATACATTCGAAAGTGCATCGACTTTGCCTATCGCGTTCTGCACTGCTATATACGGGCTCATCGATCTCGGAAGATTGCGATCGGGCGAATCTGTACTGATTCAATCCGCAACCGGAGCAGTTGGCCTGGCAGCTATCCAAATCGCCAGATTGTGTGGAGCTGAGATTTATGCCACTGTCGGAACAAAGGAGAAGAAAGAACAGCTCCTTAAAATGGGCTACGGGATCACAGAAGATCACATCTTCTGGTCGCGCGATGCCGATTCAGCGCAAAGTCTCTGGGATTACACCAAAGGGAAAGGAATAGATGTGATATTATGTAGTGCTCGGGGAGAGATGATGCATGATTATTGGCGTTGTATAGCACCTATGGGACGGTTTGTTGAGATTGGGCGAACGGAGGTTTTAGAAAAGGGGAAGCTCAACTTGGATGTCTTTCAACGAACTGCTACATTCGCTTCTTTCGATCTGGAGGTAATGAGTAGCTTGAGGCCAAAGGTCATTGGCGAGTAAGTACACCCTTATACCATTCAAAACGAGGTAACTTAACGAGGCTAATTTATTTAAGCCTAATGACTAGCTTAGACCATTTCAAGCGTGTTGGTTTGATTCGACCCCTACCATACACAGCGTACCATGTCTCAGAAATTGACAAAGCTCTCATGACTTTTGGCAAAGGTGCCCATATTGGGAAGATTGTTGTCGGGTATGAACAGAAGAGTAGCATTGGACTCAAGGTAATATTCCCATGCGACGCTGAACAGAAATAGCATCTAGTGCTAACATATCACAAGGTACGATTGAGTCCTTTCAAATCGAAATTTGATCCAAATGCAGCTTATCTGTTAGTTGGCTGTCTGGGAGGTCTGGGCCGTTCGTTCAGCAGATGGGCTGTCGATCGAGGTGCTCGAAACCTGATTTATCTCTCTCGCAGTGGAAACTCAAACAAGAACACGGAAACTTTTCTCAGCCAGCTTCGACTTCAAGGCGTCAATACTCAAATCGTCCAGGGTGATGTTGCATCGTTAGCGGATGTCAAATCGGCAGTCAGCAGTACTGATCTACCAATCAAGGGTGTCATACAAGGAGCTTTAACACTTCATGTAAGCCTTGACTATCTTCACTGCTATGCGTGGTAAATCCGATCGCTAATATTTTTGACAGGACGGACTTTTCAGTTCCATGACCCTTGATCAATTCGAGTCCACAGTACGCCCTCGAGTAATTGGCACACTGAATCTTCACGAGGCCCTGAAAGATTCGCCGTTGGACTTCTTTCAGATGTGGAGTTCATGGACAGTGATGTTTGGCACAGCAACACAGAGCAACTACCTCTCTTCCAATGCTTTCATGGATGCATTTGCCCGTTACAGACAAAGCCTGGGATTGCCTGCTACTTCCTTATCGCTTAGCCAAGTTCTTGGGATCGGAATCGTCAGTTATATGCCCGAGTAAGTAGACATGAAAAAGTCAATCATATTTCCATCTCTGACGACGTGCACAATTAGATACCAGCAAGCTATGATACGCAACGGCTTTTATGGTAACGACGAGGATGAATTCTTGCAATATTGCGATGCTGGAATCGGTCCTGCTTCGCAAACAACAGCGTACGAATTTGATCCCCTAGCTCAAGGGCATCTTCTTGTGGGAATTGAACCTGCAGGGCTACAAGAGATCAATGAAAAGTATCCCATCGACGACATGCCTTGGTCACTTGATCCACGATTTCGCAACTTGGTCCAAGCTACGCATATGCTTTCGGGTGTTACGACATTGGGCAAGGAGACTGGAGATCCATCGGAAGGTTTGAGTATCGTTGAACGCATCCGACACAAGATTTCGAGGCTTCTATACGTGGATCTCGATGAAGTCGACACTGAGACACCAATTAATAAATATGGAATCGATAGTATGATAGCGGCCGAGATTCGAAATTGGCTGTTCACGAAGTTTGGCAAGGATGTTTCTCTCTTGACGATGCTTGGAGCAACGACAACGGTGACAACGCTGGCAGAAGTTGTCTCCAAACGATAGAAGCATGAGAGATGGATGGATCAAGAGGATGTTGTGAATAGAAATAGGATTGGGTTCATTTTATGTGGAACAATCAATGTGAGACTGGAATGTGAAATGAATGTGAGTTGAGTTGAGTAAATGCATCCGTATACGTACCTAGTACCTGCAAGAAGAGATCGAAAGCAAACCAAGCCAGTCCAATCAATCTCTGATGTATTGATGGTCATGTGATATCCAGACTCGAACCTCGGCCTCTCGAGTGCCTCCTTTATCAGGCAACAATGACCTATTCGCAGGTGAATGCCTGATTCTCAAAAAACTTTAATTGACTTTCCCAGGTTCATCATCAATCTTGTCTTGTCTTCTTGTCGTCTCGGTTCCTTTAAGCTTGCTTCTTCTATTCTATTTCCTTACCACCCAAATCTACTTAATAATTTATCTTCTTCCTCGACCTCTCCATCGCACTTACAATATCAGGATTGATATTTTCACCTACTTGAACGCATACTAGATATCAGAATCGATATCGGTCAGCTCTTGAGTAGTGAAGAAAATCTTATTTGATTGGCCTTCCTCGTCATCTTTCTCAATTAACAAAATGTCTCGTGGTGGTACAACACTCTATGTCACCGTATGCGCTCCACCTCCACAACCTCCACACACCAACTTATATGTTTATATTAAAGCTTCAAAGTGTATACTAACCAACATCTCTCATCTAGGGCTTCGGAGCTGGAATCCGTGCTCGCGATCTTGCCTACGAATTCGAACGGTATGTCAGCTAAAAAATCGATATCTCGATGATTGTCCTTGATCGCGATAATCCATTTCCCCATCATCGTCCATCCTCGTCCCTTACTCCGTCGAGACTTCGCCGTCAATTTTGTCGCATACATTATCCCCTCTTCCCAAATCCTCCACGTTCGATCGAGCGGTCGCACAACGATACGAACAGTTTACATTCCTACATTTGTCTCGCGAGAAAAGTTCGAATTGCGGCGGATCGATTACTATTTATTATACAAATCTTATACATCTCTTACTTTCATCCATATATCTGTCCAATGTATTCCCCATTCGATGATACACTGAGTCTAACGATATCTTCATAGCTATGGCCGTTTGGTCCGCTGTGATATCCCAGCTCCTCGAACTGCAGCATCTCGTCTGTGAGTATGCCCGATATCTTATTGGTAACCACTCTAATATCGTTGACACCTGAAGTAGGTTTGCCTTCGTTGAGTATGAGTCCCGTCGTGATGCCGATGATGCCTACCATGAAATGCACAACAAGCGTATCGGTCGCGACGACTTGTTGAAGATTGAAGTAAGTCTTCATGACATCACCAAAAATGGCGATTTCTAATTCATGAATTAGTGGGCCCGCACACCTCCTTCGGCTTCTTGGCGATTCGATACTGGTGAAGAACGTGCAGCCCGTCGCGATGGAGGTAGAGATAGCGGCAGAGAGCGTGGTGGAGGTAGCCGCCGTTCTCCTCGTCGTCGTTCAACCTCTCCCCGACGTGGCCGTGGCGACTATTCTCCCCGTAAGGATGACCGAGACCGCCGGGACCGGGACTACGACAGAAGAGATCGCGATCGAGCCGATCGCTCACGTAGCCCAGACGATAGGTAAGCACCCTAGAAGAAATTTAGAGTTGGACATAAGCTTACCCGCCTTGTAATAGGGATCGCGAAGTTAAGGAAGAACGTGATGATGTCCGTGAACCCGGAGCCAATGGAGATGACAGGAAAGGTGAATCCACATCATTCAAACTACCATTACGACCCAATCTCTAACTCATCTGATACCCATCAGTTACCATGGATTCTCCTCCACCAGCGCATGATGAACTGGACACCGCCGAGTAAAAGGTCCTTCCTAGGTTGAGGCTTCTACACGGCAGGAAAAAGTTTATTGTGTCTTTTGGCTGCTGATATTTCCTTCTTTGCCTGAATTTACCATTGTGTTTCTAGATTCGATTCCCCGAGACCTTTACGACTCGAGCCAGGATTTGGACTGGCAACATAATCTCAACTTCCTTTTAGGTCAGCAGCAGCATACAAATGTGGTCATATGTTTTCATGGGTAGTTACTAGTATTAAAAATTCCAAATTGAGCACATAATTAACACTATATTTGATTCCATTTGTGTGTAAAAGAGAGTGATGATGTATGACCTCAATTAATAACTGTTAATGTGTTTTTTCGCAACATTATTTCGTCTAGTTGTAGAAGAATTCTATTCTATAATCCATTTATCCATTTGCTCATCATCTACTTTGTATTAAAGAAGATATATCTTCTTCAACCAAAATGATATTTCCTTCAAATAAATATATATATCATAATGACGTAATAACATAACACAACATAATATAACTCCCAGAAATACCTGCATCTATCTCATTTCATCTCATCTTATCCCATCTCATCTCTTCTCATCCTATCCCATTCTATCCCATCCCATCATATCCCATTCATTCTATAATACATACATATATACCTAGATACCTACCTATATACCTACCTATACCTACCTAGATATCTACACATATATACCTACCTAGATACCTATCTACATACCTATCTACATACACACACCACCACCATATATATACCATTATATATATATAATTAACTAATACCTAACTCTTAAATAGTTTCCCCCTTTTTCTTTTCTTCTCTTTTTCTTCTCTTCCTCTTCCTCTTCCTCTTCCTCTTCCTCTTCCTCTTCCTCTTCCTCTTCCTCTTCCTCTTCCTCTTCCTCTTCCTCTTCCTCTTCCTCTTCCTCTTCCTCTTCCTCTTCCTCTTCCTCTTCCTCTTCCTCTATCAACTTTCTCTCTCTCTTCTTGACATTCTCGTTTTCTTCATTTTCTTCATTTTCTATATCTTCCTCGAGATTTCCCCTTTTGAACTTTTGAACTTTTGAACTTTCTGAAAATCCGTCCATCCGTCCATCCGTCCATCCGTCCATCCGTCTAATATAAATCTGTCTATCCATTTATCTAATATAAATCCGTTTAATATAAATCTGAGTGAGGAGAAGAGAAGAGAAGAGAAGAGAAGAGAAGAAAACAAAAGAGTCCCGAGTACTGGGTTCGAGGGTTGAGTTTGAAGGTTGAGTTTGAGGATTGTGTAGATGGATGTTTGAATTGCTTTGCTTTGATTTGCTTTGCTTTGCATTACTTTACTTTGTATTGCATTTTGATGAGATGTGATGAAATGAAATGAGATATGAAATGAGATGTGATATAATAGAATAAGATATGAAATATCCAAACAGAATCTCCTTCTCCTTCTCCTTATCCTTCTCTATTTCCATTTTCCATCTTTCTTCTTCCATCTTTCATCATTGTGCAATAGGAGCGAGGGTTATTTTGCTTCATCTTCATCTTCATCTTCATCTTCATCTTCATCTTCATCTTTATATTTTCACATTTTTCATATCTTCATTTTCATATTTTCCTCTTACTCTTATACATAGTACTACTCTCTCTATCCCTCTCCCTTTCCCTATCCCTCTCCCTCTCCCTCTCCCTCTCACTCGGATCATTCAAGTTATTCAAGCGAGTCACGCTTCGATGACGCGAGAGAAGTTGTCCGATGAGGAAATGCGATACGTCTTCGTCGGCCCTGTTTACGTGAGTCAATTGTATGAATTTTTCCGTTTGCGCTTCGTGCGTTGTGTATTGAAAAAGAGGGGAGATGGGGAGGTGGAAAACATACCAGTATGAGAGATGGCTGGCGATGGTGTTGATTGGGTTGAAATCTAGTACGCTCCTATTTTAATACACATGGATTAGTATTTATATTCAAATTCATTTACCTTTCTGAAACCCCCCCCCCCCCCCCCCTCAAAAAACCTCAGATGAGGGTAAGCAGAATATCAGGACAAACAACAAAGAAAAAAAACCATACTCTTGAATACTAAAATCCACGCGTCCATTATTATTCAACGCTCTCACTTTCGCCTCTTCTCTCTTCAACTTCCTCGCTTTCTCTTCCAATTCCGCCCTATCAATATCAGGCATATCATGCTTCCTTCGCTTCTGAAACCCAGCATACAACGTCTCAATCTCATCATCAATCAAGGTAGGCGCGGTACCCATGCCATCCCTATCAGCGGCCGCCGTATCCTCCGCAAGTTGTCTCATCTTCTCACTAGTATTTTCTCTCTGGAGCGAAGGATGGTCTGGGACAACTCCTCCTGCGATATTGGTTCCCGCGCCCGCGGATTGCCCTTTGATACTTGATGAATTCGACGCTTGCATCCTTTCGACATCTTCGCCCGTGAGACCGAGACTGCGATTTAGGAGACTACTCGCAATGCCGGAGCTGAGACTAGACCATAATCCACTAACACTTTGTCCTACTTTTGCTCCAATGCCAGTGATACCTTGATTCATGTTTGCACCGAATATACCCTTCTTGGTATAAGGTAGTAGTTGAGGTTTCATAGATGACATTGCAGGAGCAATAAGAGGCTCAAGCCTATAACTGATTGGGTCTGTTGGGTGGAAGATATTGTATAACCGAACGCATTTAGGACTAGAAATCGAGTATGGCAATCCTGTAGTACTGGAAATGTGCTCTCCAGATGGAAAGCCCGCACCCGAGCTAGCTGCCAGAAATGGATCTTGCATAGAGTCTATATCCATTGGACTCTCGGATGGCAATGATTCTACGCGATTTCTAGCAGCAATAGTTCTTCCTTTCAACATCTGAAACAATCCTATTGGACTTCCTAGACAATAGAAATCCTCGACATCAAATTCAAATTCAAGACTCTTACCATGTGACGATGTCGATGGGGCAGACCGATTTTTGTAATGCGAAGAGCTTGCATTACGTTTCTTAGTTTCTCTCTGACGACAAAGAATATCGAATAAGATTGCCGATCCTAAAGAATGTCCTACCAGACTGACTTTTCCTGAAAACTCTGGATTTCGTTCCCGGAAAAGATTATAAATTCGATTTGCCTCGGTAAGAACAATATTGCTAATATGTTCTCTGTAAGCACTCTGGTACAGCAAAATATCAAGAGCAAGATCAGTGATGAGAGAGCGAACAAATGGTACACCCTCCACAGTAATATCATCAAGACTTGGATATTCTTCCTCCTCGCCAAATGCGTCTCCAAGATCATGCTCTTTACGATTTTGCCTGACACCTTTTCGAGGAAAGTCAAGTAAATGACGCCAGCAGATAGGAAGAACTTGAACACGGCAATTTTTAGGGAGTTTATCAATCTCCGCATTTAGTGCCTGCAAATCGGCAGAATTTTCGTACACGTTTTTGAGCGTTTGCCGAAGAACGTTTACGTCATGGACGAAATTAACACTTTCGGTTCTATTGAGAATTAGCACATAATTTGACAATCGCTCAAAACAACAAAAGACATGTACGAAATTGAGCGCAGACAAATAAGATCGAGATGCAAATTTCCCAATAATTCAATTGGTTCGAGTCATTGAATCGTCTTCTAAAGCCTGCCTCCGTTCAATGATCAAAGGCAAAATCTAGCAACTGTTTGTTCTAGGTTATTGTGGATATATTCCAAGCTCTAAAAAAGCATACAAAATAGCTCTGGAGTTGGAAACAGCCACGGCCTAGAATTATGAAAAGGGCCAATCTAGTGTAAAAAAGCAGATGAGATGTAGAAAATTATTTGAATACATACCTCATACCTAAGCGTTGACCAATGCCATGCGTCACTAGAATTAAATGCTCAATATCACGCCCTTGGTTCTCATCATCTCGATCATTATAATCATTCTGCATCTCCTTCTCATCACGTTTCCTCACAGCTTCTGCTTCTGCATCCGCATCTATAGAGTTTAGCTTGTTGTACGCTGCTTCCCGAAGCTCAGTACTATTATCTTCTGGCGAAGCATTAGCATTACTTGTGCTCGGAGGTGCAGACCGCCGTTTGATTAATTTTTGCTGACGATCGTCAAGCTGGAGGTACTCTGGAGTAGTCGAAGCAGCAGCGGCGGCGCTAGTAGGAGTTTTCGGTGTTTTATCCTTGTCGGCAGATGTCGTGTCTTTTGTTTTACCTGGTTCCGAATATCCACGAACGACCTTTATACCTCCTAGGTAACCACCGCCCGCAAACTTTTGATACACGGTGCTACTAACCCGAGACATGATGTTATCAGTTGAGATCCAGGCTACATTCCCATCTTGATAGGTAACAACAGAATTCATATATGTGCCAAACAAGCGATGGGTCTGAGGTTGGTGGGGTGGCGGCGAATCCTTTGGTATACTACCATCATCAGAAGCCAGCTGTGGCGATTTCAAATTCTCTGCCGAGCCCTTTGGAGTTACAGAGGGAGAGCCATTACGGTTTCTACTCCCAAAAGCGCCACTGCGGGCCAATGATCTGGGTTCTTCCCCTGGTTTTATAGATAATGGTCTAGCAGTACTTTTCTCCGGAGGTTTAGGATAACGGAACGGTTTTACTTTCAGATATCCTTCCTCAAGTTGCGTGGCCAGATTCTCCTCACAGGGTTTGAGAACTGCACCCTCTTGGTAGAACCAACTACCTCTGCGAACATCAAATATCGCACCAAGCCAATATACCGGCGCAAGTTCTCTCTTTTCAATATCGACATCGAATAAGAAATCCTCATGTACTGGGACCTTAATACTCCTATCAGCCTCCTCATTATTCCCAGCTTCATTGATACTCGTGTTTCCTTTCTCGCCAGCACTCCCCGAGGTTTGTTCCAAATTACCACTCTGGGCTCTCGATCGCGGATCTCTTCCATTGTCATAGTCCTCGACAAGCTTCTGATACGCAGCTTCTATTGCACGAGAATCGTGCTCGGAAAATGTGACGAATTTCTTGGGAGGAGCGGCAGGTTTAGTTTCTTCCTGATTGGCCTTGAGAATCTTGGGTTTTCTTTTGGGGATCTATATTTTGTGAGCTTGGAAATTCAATATTCTAGATGTGGATACCTACATCAACCGCATGATACCATCTTGGATTCAGCGGAGGACAATCTTGAGGGTAATTCTTAGTGCTCCATCCATGCCAATGGTTTGTGCTGTGATCTCCGCCATGTTGATTCTTTAAACCGGAACCTTCTCCAGAAAAGGTGGGCGTTGTTGCTTTAGGAGTAGTTGCTCGCGAACCTCCCCATGGTGAGATTGATTCAACCGCCGCAGACAGATATGATCTCTCTAACGGTTTTGGCTTGTTCCCAGGCGCAGACTCCATTTTCTTGTCATTGGCTCGCCGAAGGGCGTCAATTACGCCTGTAGATTTAATCCAGTTGAGCGCAGAATATGAGATTCGAAGTTGGCGGTTTTTAGGAAGATGTTTGGGTATTATTCTAACTTGGTGAAAGAGAACGTTCATGTAGTAAGCCAATGTTCGTTTCAATTATTTGAAACGCTGATAATGTACTCTGTATTATGCGGTAATTGCCGATCCGAATATATTAAATAGAAATGGGGTATTTGCACATTATGTATGTTATCATTGACATCGCTCGGACCTTAAGTAGTATAGATTTCTATATTATGAACTGTCCTTTCAACATCCCGTGGGTCAATTGATTATTGTTGATACGGCATTGTTATCGCTGGTAGTGAAGCGATACATGAAATAGCATAATAATAAGTCAAGATTGAGAAATGGACATTATGACGATACTTTTCGGCTTGTCCCGTTCATATGTTCAGGCTTTATTTGAACTTCATACCCCACTACCACTACTTGATTTAAGAGCAACATCGAACAGATGATGAGATGTAGATGCATATGAACGATGATCAAATGTTAGCTTCTTCAATTCACCAATTTTCCTCAATCTCATATATAACAGAAGTACAAGTCGATCACAAAGGTAAAACTCAGATTGCCCTTCGAGAGGGGCAAAACCCAGTAGGCGGAAAGGGAGAAGCTAGCCCTGCCCTGCTTATAACGCTGCAAGGTTCACTCTCTACCACTTTGTCCTCCAACCCCACCCCTTTACTTTGATCCTGACCCATATAAAACACAGTAGGGCAGCCACATAGCTAAGTCCGGTGAAAAGAGCGGCGCCCCAATACCTTTCTTTCCCTGTAGCCACTACCTACTACATTAAGAAGGCCCCCAGCGATAGAAATGCTTCCCAACACATCAAAACCTACTACCGTAAAACAGCTTGCGTAGTACCTATCGACCGTATTGTTGAGTTTCGCAGAGCTGACCTAGACAGATTGGTGTCAAGCTGACATTGGAACCACTGACAAATCCAAATATTAGGAAGACTTACAAAGATTACTAAGAGTGCGTTATTACTCAGGTTGAGTAGGAGCACGTCTGACAACCAAAAACATAGCACTGATATCGTGCAGAGAAATAGTGAGACAATCATAGTATTGTATCGTCCAAATCGATCGGCCAGGTCGCCCGCTATGCACCGGCCAATGCATGAAGCAGCATTAAGGATCGAAGAAGTCGATATGCAAACGCCGCTAATCCGGTCAAGGCCTCTCCTTAAGACAGATGTTGTCGCTCGATGTAATAGCTTGTCATATATGTGATAGCTATGAAATATGCCGGAGCTGTGAAACTATAGTTCAACATTCTGAAGTTATGCCCAGTTCACATGCTTTCAAGGGTATTCGAAATTCCAGAAGTTGTAGGTACATTATCTGAAGCAATCACGGAAATGGGATAATTGCGCTGAGAAAATCGGCACTTACAGTACTCCAGCAGTGGTGATAGCCATGGTGGCTCCTGTTCCATCCATAAAGATCTGTGGATCCGGTAATGTATCTCGTCAAGTAGTTGCAGCTCCTTTACGAGGTGGAACTCTACTTCGACAAAATGTCACGTTCGTGGAGCAAAGTAGGAGCAGCGCAAACCCGAGAATCCGAATCGACCATTCCCACTCAACTTGAGGGAGGAGTGACTGTATCATAAGTGGAAATAGAACGCTACCAAAAGCACCTATTCTAATATCATATCATATATACTACATACATCGCCATCATAATCATAATCATAACCACAATCACAATCACAATCATCATCCAATGCCCACCCGCAAACCCATTTCTCCAAGCCATGAATGATATCAAAGAAGGGAGAACCCCAAACACCTAACCATGCCCTAATGACAAATGCCAAATGCCAAATGCCAAATGCCAAATACCAAATACCAATTCCCCATAATCTACATAAATCCAAACATCAAACCATCTAAATAACCAAATAAAGACTACACAAAAGACTTGGTCCGGTGAAAATTCCTATCCAAAAAAGTACATTCCCCAACGTCTTCTTCCCCTTCATCCACTTCGTCTGACTCATGATCGTCAACGGAATCTGACACATTTGCAACACCAGTAGATATCCCCTCAATTTTTTAAAGATACACCACATAACCAGCTCATGAACACAGGCGCTCAGAAAGAAAGTAATAAGCGTCGCCGTCTTTTTATCAACTCTCAGACTCGAAATCGAAGAATGGTAAACGTGTCGCAGGAGGAAATTATGAACTGGTCGATTCCAATCGCGCGCGAATTGATCCCAAGATACCGAGTTCCACCAGGCTTCGTAAAAGCCTCGATCAGCGTAACAGGTTAATTCGGCGAGGAGATTGAGAATACATTCCCAAATCACATACCATGTCAGGATATATTCAGCCAGAAATGGGAAGGCCAAGTCACTGAATATACCCGGAAAATGACGGAGGCGCTCGAGAGATGTTAGATTGGATTCTTTCATCTCGATCGTTTTAACTACAATGGGATAGATGTAAGTTTGCGAGATAAGGTTCATGACGATCAAGAGACCAGCCGTCGCAATACTCTTCTCGGCTACATTATACCAATCGATATCGTCGGATCGTGGATATTCCAGTTCATAAACCAAAGTTGGAAGAACGATGTACTCGTAATGATTGACTAAACTGAGATTATTCGGGTACTGATTCTTGGATGTCGTACATTTTCCTTCGAGTTCTTTACCCAAGAAATCGATCTCCCATTTGAGAATTCGTGCAAACGTCTGGACTTGATCAACATCAAGAGGCTCACCAGAATCAATTGCAGCAGCTACTTGGTCAGTAGCAGAGTCGACAATAGAACGCCTTCGATCGGAAACCCTCTGATAGATGTCATCAGACGTAGGTCTAGCATCAAGATGAGAAGTAGACAATGAAGAAGCGGCTGGTGTTGTAGCGGAAGGTGTCTGTACTGGCGAAATATCATCAAGCTGCTTCAATTTGCGTTGAAGCTTAGAACGAGTCTTGTATTGTTCTGATAGGTGACCATTGTAAAAAGCGTAAGAGTGTTGTTTCATCAACATGACAATTCCATGGAGGACAAAAAAGACCTACCCGAAGGGATGTTGTAAGCGAATGAATCAGGGGAAAGAACAGAGAACATCATTTCTCCGAAGTAGTACTCCGATCAGTTCTAGAAAGTGATTGTATTTAATTAGAAATTAGCCACTTACTGTGTGTGTCCATGGCCACTCTCGAAACAGTGTCCAACTTACTACTGATGAGAGATATAATATTTCCCAAGCCTGCATATTACATTTAGTAAATTATTCCTATCTCCATATTAATTGAAATAGACTCACACTCTGAATGATCCAGCCTTCTCTATTCCAGTCAATGTTTCCTCGGTATATTAATTTCTGTAAAACAAGTCCAAAACCCGTAGAGAAACACATCACACCATCAGAAAGACCTAGAATTATGACGTCTCGGTGGAACATCATTTCCATAATTTCATTGGTACCAAGTATGTTTCCATGCACTCGCCAATTCGCAAAAGCAAGTTGGAGTACGAAAACGACGAACGCAAGCCAGCCCAATGTAAAGAAGCCATGGAAAGGAGAGTCGGCAACGATATTGTTATGTCGATCGAAGGCAGTAAATTTCTTGGTAAAAACCACTGTTTGAGTCAATTAGCAACGAACCATGCTAAAAGTTTCCTATTTACTACATCCATTTAAAATCACTTGATGACCTTTCATTCTTTTAATATATTCAGAGTTTGAAAAAACTCACAGTCACTGAATTTTGTCCGTTTCTTTGATTCTCCTGATGCGATATCTTGTGCATAGTGCGCGACAGTGCCCTTTAGAAGATCCCGTAACTCATTGTCATCCGCCTCAAAAGTATAAATTCCTTGCCCATTTTTCTGAAGCTTGTTAAGAGTCACCGGAATACTTTTGCGCCTTCTCGCGCCTTGCCGTGATTGCTGGGACTGAACCTTTAATTCTGCATATACCGTCTGTGATATTTCCGGCATATCAATATCAGTGTCGAGGATTCCACCTTTTCCTCTTGTAATTATGGACGTCGGATCTGGTTTTAAAGTATCATAATCCTCCAAACTATCACTCTCCGATACCGAAGACTCTCGCCGATTTCTATCAACTGTTTCCAACGCCTTTTTCAGAGATTGCGAATATTTTGGGCGACTAGGAGACTTGGGTGTTTGTATTTGTTTGGAGTTGCCAACGCCATTTTCCCTCGAATGCTTATCTAACGGAGTTTGAGTTGAGTGTGCTGGATTTGAGAGAGAGGACATCGTCATGGGAGGGGGGGCAGTCGTGGATGCCATTCTAACCATCTTATCAAGCTATATTGAGAGAAGGCGTGTTCCAGAACAAGAGAAGGTTATTGAAATTTAGATTCGGAGATCTAGTTTGTCTCAAGAGGCGCAAGAGAGAGGATTAACTAGTAGAGTGTTAGTCTACAACTTCTTACGAACTTCCTGCGAACTTTCTTCGGTGGGGTATCAAACTCTCTCAGTGTCCCAGAATAAGAGAAATTATGACAGCGAACCTGTATCAAGACTGTTCCCAAATGATTGCTTATTAGCCGTACCTCAATGACTAGTATAAACCATGCTTCAACCTCAATGGTTTGTCGATAACCTAGAAGCAGACAATACTGTAGCCGGGCGATACTTTGACGTTTCAAAGTATACCTAGGTATTGCTATTCGGTACCCGAGTAGATTAATCCAAATGGCTCAACTTGCTATGTTGCCCGAAGAAGGAAGTGTATTGAGGCTGAATAGGTAAATGCCGGTGCTATGCAGGATGCAGGTACAAGATTAGAAGATTGATAGAAATTCAATGGAAGACGATAATATGATTGTCAAAAGAAAATCGAAAAATAAA
This sequence comes from Botrytis sinoallii, assembly GCF_014898435.1. Lineage (NCBI taxonomy): Eukaryota > Fungi > Ascomycota > Leotiomycetes > Helotiales > Sclerotiniaceae > Botrytis > Botrytis sinoallii. Next base: position 283,211 of record NW_024066056.1, read on the forward strand.
TATCTTTATGATATCTATACCTTTGAAACAAGAGCTTGGTAATGATAAGATGCCGACTGGATACACAATTCAAGAAAAAACCACGATAGAGATGGAAAACCCGGAAAGGTAAAGGAATAACGGAAGTAGTATGTATCTCGCGCGCACATTAACATTTCCTTAAGTCTCCGAACCGTATGACTGATGATTAAGTCTTAATCTTTCTTACCTGAGACCTCTTTACTGTGGTGAGTCTGTGATGTACTTACTGTAGGGAATTGAGGGGCATGATGAAGCTTGGCATATGGCATATGGCATATGGATATCGCACATCGCGCATCGCACATCGCCAGAAGAAAGGCCGAGAAACTTTGTTAGATTCATGAATATAATAATTGTCATAGTTCTCTTCTTCTCCTTTCATTGTGAGCTTGAGTCATATCACAGGAAAGTCACTTTGGTCCGTACATGGAAAGAGATCAGATCGGCGACTTGTCAAGTGATGAGTGTGTGATGTTCAATTAGGGATTAGAATGATGAAAGAAGAAAGGTTCGAATGATTTAGGAATCTTCGGAAGTGGAAATTGTAATTTAAGGCCTAGCTGCATCATGTGGAGTACCTGGTAGTACCTGGTAGTAATATTAAGTATAAAATGACAATCTAGGCATCTGACGGTACTTATTATTATAACCCAGTACCTAGGGGTCCTCGGCGTCATTATTATTGATTGGAACCTTCGTAAACTTACGAATGGCTTATGTAATGCGAAAATTGATAAAAATGACGTAAATTCGCGGAGTCTTTTGGTGCCGCCGTCCGAGCCATATTCCGTTCCCAGTGTGCCATTACCCATTACCCATTACCCATTACCCATTACCCATTACCCCTTCAGCCCTGTCTAGATCCCCTTGAATCTAAGAGCTAGGTATCTATCTACTAGTTGGTATGTACGCATCGTCATATAGGTACACATCGCATCACAACTACCGGCAGTAACGGAAAATAATTTCTAATCATTGTAGGCATGCAAACTTAGAATATCCACGGCAGTCCCAGTCTACTAATGTGTAGAATACAAATCCAACGCTTTTTTCCTCTTCTAAATTTACATCAAATAACCCATCAGGCAGATCAAGGCAAGTTCGCCGATAACAGATCGGTGAGAAGAACATTGCCAGTGTTTCTTGCCAAATCGCTTGCCAATTGTCCCTGAGCGTCCCGAAGATTCCGGATATCTTCTCCATCAGCAGTATCACGTCCTACACCCATCGTCTCTGCCATTTGAGTGATTTGTTCCGGGAAGAAATCGGTTGGAAGCGTTGAAGCGAGCCATAACAACAGCCAGATGATTTCTTCCTGTCCTTTTTCAACAGCCACATGCAAACCACTTTTCATCTCATCCAAAGGATCTTGATAACGCAGAATTGGCTTTGCTGATAGCCCTTCTCCATCCTCGTCATCATCTACTGCGCTGAGTAGATCATTAATTCCAAAAACATCACCCTCGGCACACATCGTCATGAATGCTCGAGCGGGACGTGCTTCTGGGTGTTCATCGAGATAGGCTTCTTCAGTGATGAGAGGTAAGATGTCAAGGTCTTCTTGAACTCCTCCCTCGTTGTGATATCTTGTAGGAACTCGGGTTCCGGAGACTGATCTTGAAGCTGAAGCCACTGAAGTTGCAATTGAATTATCACACGATGGGCAATGGAGCTTATTCAAAATTTGAGGAGATTCATCCAAAAGACATTGCCTGTGTTGGAGTTAGTAAGTCAACTGATAAAGTCGGTAGATCAATGGCAAAATTCCTATGCTCGAATAATGAAGCATAGAACGGCACGTGAAAAATAAGAGTTATCTCTGTGATCAAAGGCGAATCCGTTGGGCAGATGCCATCATGACAAACGCTAGAGAGCGGTGTCCCTTGAGAGATACTTTCTTGTGTGTGGCTTGAATGATCATGGTATGAATGCGTCCGATGAGAGATGTACGATATACCTCTCGAAGAACTATCTTCGGGCCAACTTTCATGCAACGAATATGTTCCATATGTACATCCGGTTCAGAAGCTTCAAGTCCCAGGTATCATAAAAGGAAATAGAAATAAGTTTGAACTTTCAGACCGAGAACAAGTCAAATATATTCTTACCAATGCATATGACATCCGCAAACCAACTGAAGGTCATCTGGAACGCTTCCCATAGAAGAGCTTCCACCTTCAAATTGCTCCAACTCCTCTGGGTCGAGTTGGACAGTCAAACTTTCCGAGCAGAGTTTACAGGTATCCATCGTTGTATAAAATATTAAAGAAAGGCAAACAATTTAGTATTGATTTATTAAAAAGTTTGCTATGTGGTGGTGTTTTGAAATATTTTGAAATAAAAATTCTCATGTAGAATCGTTGAAGGTCTTTACTTTAATAGCGGGGAGCAAAAAAAAAGTCATAATCTAAAATTTTCTTATCGTCTGAACGTTTCTATTCAATTTTGTAGTCTTCTTCTAAATTATCCGGAACACCACGCAAAGTCATGTAATGAGCGGGCATTCAAATCTAGATATGTAAGAGGACCAGTCCTATTTTCGCCATTCGAATGAGACCGAACATGCATAGAGTTTGTATCTCATGCCAGCCTCCAACAAGATGGCGGTATCGATGATTTATCCCTATCTATCTCTATCTATGCTCTCCAGTTACCATTCGCATTCCCTACCACTTCCGTTGGCTACCCATCTGTCCACCCTTCCTTACTTGGTTTGTATATATTTTGTGTGTGATGCCGTCGCTACCATGGGTCCTGGCTGGCCATCGACTAGCTTACTGATTCTAATCGTGGTAAAAGCAAGTGATCGTCCAACTTTCGACGCTGTGGCCTCAATATTCAAGACATCCCCTAATTGAGCAGTCCCAATATAAGTGACGTGAATATCAATGCTTGCCCCAGACTTCTCCAATCCATGTGAAGCAATGGCAAGACCTCCAGACCAATCGACCAAACTTGCACTCACTGCACCGTGAATAGTACCTCGAGAATTGACATGATTGTTTTCAACCGTCAAACGCGAGACAACCAGACCTTTTGTAGCCGATATGATTTCAACATTTGCGAGAAGAAAGTCGTAGATGGGACTGTTGCCTTTCATGTTATCCCATACTTTCTTGACGTGGATCAATTCTTCCGTTGGGTTATCCATGGCGACGGAACTCATTGTGTATAATCAGTTGCCTGAAATGCGGCGAAGGGGTCGTCGTCAGCAATGGCGAAAATGTACGTATACGCGTATTACAAAGGTCTTGGGATATAGGATATAGGATATAGTAGATCCATATTTACCTGTTTTAAAAGCCCAAGGTTATAAAATGGAAATGTGCAGCAATGGCTTAACTTGAGAATATCAAGGAAATCAAAAGAACCTTGAGCGAGACAGAACGACAGAACGGACAAAACGGACGGTGATCAATTACCAGCCAGATATCCCGAAATTGGAAGACAGATACGAGAGACCGGCCGGTTGTACGAAATTGCGAGTGCGAGACAACCGCTGCCCAGAAACGTCAGCGGGGTTTGGGCTGTGCATCGCATCATATCAATTTCACATATTGATATGCATTGAGCCATAATTTGAACTCAAAATTCCTCCATAAACCCTTGAAAGAATCCAACATTTTACTTCTTCTCCCTCTTCTTCCTCTACAACCCAATTCCGTCAAAGAAACAATTGTTGTCTTGCTACGATTCACAATTGTTACGTGTTTTGCAGCATCTTGCGCCGGCATCAGTATTCATAGTGACATAAATTGGGAGGGGTATCCACACCACAGCTACCTAATACCGATAGGTACCTCAACCTGCCTCCTGAATTACGCAACCAACAATTCAAGTCTTTTCGACTGCGAAAGTCAAGACCAGAATAACAATCCGCAAAGATGAATATCATTAAGTTGCAGAGGTATGTACAGAATCCAATAGAGCTATTAATTAGTTCGAGGCGGCGTTCGTCTAACCTGCTTTGATTCATAGGAAGTATCCTCAATTCCAACAAGATGAGATCTTCGGTCTCCAAGATGCTTTCCGTAAACTCGACGTTGACGATAAGGGATACATTGACGAGGCTACTGCAATTAAAGCTACACAAGGCAGTGAAAGACAACCATACGATGTTGTTAGACAAGCTTTGAAAGAGGTCGAGCTTGATTCATCTCGAAGAGTCGAGCTGGAAGATTATGTAGGAGTAAGTTCAGGCAAACACTTATCTGGCACACATTGAAGAATGTCGACTAATCATACCTAAGCTTATCTCAAAACTCCGCGTCTCTTCACCAGCACAACAGCGCATGTCAACTGGTCCACAGAGTCCTGCTCGTGGAGGAATTGTATCGCAACAAACCGGAGGAGCTGGAAGCGGGCATGCTTCAAAGGGAAGCGTCAGCGGTCGTATTCAAGTCCAGGGATCTTCATCGAACGTTACCCATACCATCAACGAAGATGAGCGAACAGAATTTACCCGTCATATCAACGCAGTGTTGGCAGGCGACGCAGATATTGGCTCGCGTCTACCATTTCCTACAGATACCTTTGAGATGTTTGACGAGTGCAAGGATGGTCTCGTATTAGCCAAATTGATCAACGACAGTGTGCCGGATACTATTGATGAGCGTGTACTGAATCGTCCCGGAAAGAAGATCAAGACCCTTAACGCATTCCATATGACTGAGAACAACAACATTGTTATTGAATCTGCGAAGGGTATTGGTTGCTCGGTGGTCAACATTGGTAGTGGAGATATTATTGAAGTTCGGGAACATTTGATTTTGGGTCTGATTTGGCAGGTTATTAGAAGAGGTCTGTTGAACAAGATTGATATCAAGCTTCATCCTGAGTTGTATAGACTCTTGGAAGACGACGAGACACTGGAACAATTTTTGAGATTGCCTCCCGAGCAAATCTTACTCAGATGGGTCAATTATCATTTGAAGGCTGCAAATTGGCCACGAAGGTAAGATTAATCTCAAGGGTATCTAGAGCTTACTAACATTCTATTAGAGTTGCGAACTTTTCTAGCGATGTAAAGGATGCTGAAAATTACACTGTTCTTCTATCCCAGATTGCGCCGGAGTGTTGCGACCGAGCACCATTACAGACACGCGATCTTCATCAAAGAGCAGAGCAAGTTTTACAGAACGCCGATAAGTTAGACTGCCGGAAGTTCCTTACACCTAGCTCCCTTGTAGCAGGAAACCCTAAGTTGAACTTGGCTTTCGTTGCCAATCTCTTCAATACCCGTCCAGCACTGGATCCTATCACCGAGGAAGAAAAGGCCCAGGTTGATGATTTCGATGCTGAGGGTGAGAGAGAAGCGAGAGTCTTCACTCTCTGGCTGAACAGTCTTGATGTACAACCAGGAGTAAACTCGTTATACGAAGATCTCAAGGATGGTACCATTATTTTGCAGGCATACGACAAGGTTATCAAGGGCTCTGTTAACTGGCGTCATGTGAACAAGGTGCCTGCTAGTGGAGAGATGTCGAGATTCAAGGCTCTAGAAAACACAAACTACGCTATTGAGCTCGGAAAGCAAAACCGTTTCTCTCTGGTCGGTGTTCAAGGAGCAGATATTTACGATGGTCAACGAACTCTCACTCTTGGTCTTGTCTGGCAATTGATGCGCAGAGATATCTCCGAAACCCTCACAGCTCTCGCTCAACGTCTTGGCAAGCGCGAAATTTCAGATGCAGAAATGATCAAGTGGGCAAACAACATGTCACAGAAGGGTGGAAAGAGTTCTACTATCCGCTCTTTCAAGGATCAATCAATTGGAACTGGTGTCTTCCTCCTCGATGTTTTGAACGGAATGAAGAGCAGTTATGTTGATTACGATCTCGTGACGCCAGGAGGAACCGAGGATGATGCTTATATGAACGCCAAGTTGAGTATCAGTATTGCGAGAAAGATGGGAGCGACAATTTGGTTGGTTCCGGAGGATATTTGTCAAGTTAGAAGTCGCTTGGTGGTTACTTTTATTGGTATGTTTGTTTTTGTCTTTCTTTCTTTCTCTCTTTCCCCTGTAGATCGATCTTGTGGAAGTGAGAGTTCTAACTTTTTCCTTTAGGTTCTTTGATGGCGACAGCAGAGAAGATGCAGTAAACTGGTTGATGAGATGGGATGAGATGGGATGGCGGAATTCCTAATCGATGGATGGACGGATGGATGGATGGATGGATGATGAGAAATTACGATAGCGATGCTAGTGATGATAGTTAGTAAAAAGTGCGTGCAGGCGAATCAATGGCTGTAGGACATTAGAAAAGCATTGGTAGTTATTTTCATTTCACGAGAGAGAAAGAGAAAAGGGCGGGTTCTTGATGATTCGATTTGATTATGAGAAAGCGCATTTTTCATGAAAATATCACAGCTGCATTAAATATTAAACTCCATGCTGTATGGCACTCGCTCACTCACTTGCTCACTTTATCAAATGCGGTAGGTATCTAGGTATACTTATTTTGTTGAAGATTAGATAACATTGTAAAGTGATAGATAAAATGCCATAAATTTCCCCCTCCCCCTCCCCCTCCCCCTCTCATAAAAAAAAAGAAAAAAAAAATCAAGCCTGCAAAGCCATCTCCTCCCTACTCGCATAACTCCCCCCCTTCCACGCCGCCTTCGGATCGCTCCTCTGATCAACCTCCCTCTCCTCGCCTACCTTTCCCCATCCCCCTCCTCCAGGGGTATGAATAATAATGCGCTCTCCAGCTTTCATTGCCGCGGTATTTTTACCCCCGAGATTGATGCGGCGTTCTTCGTATGGTGTTTCTTGGGTTTCTTTTTCTTTTTCTTTTCCATTTTCACAATTCTCCAGAGACCCAAACCCAGGCTCCCGCAACAATAAATCCGATCTCCCCCTATCGCTCTTCGCCACCTTCCGCACCCAGATATTCAACCCGCATTGTGCGTCTGCGCCGCCCTCGAGCCCATACGGTCTGTAGACTCTTCTTTCACTTAGGATGGACACCTGGACGGGGATTCGAAACTCGATGTCGCGGATGACTCCATCCCCGCCCCTGTATTTTCCCTCTCCTCCACTTCCCGCGCGGAGAGAAAATTCTCTCAACAGGACGGGATAGCGACGTTCGAAGACTTCCGCATCTGTGATTCGCGTATTCGTCATGTGCGTGTGCACACCACTTGTTCCGTCCCAGTGTTTTCCCGCACCGCTTCCACCGGCGATGGTTTCGTAGTATCCGAATCCCTTGACGTGTTTCTGGCCGTCGACGTTGCCGCCGAAGCCAAAGGTGAGATTGTTGCAGTCGCCTTGGGAGGCGGCGCAGGCGCGGAAGGCGCGGAGGATGACGTCTGTGACGCGTTGAGAGGTGAGGACGTTGCCGCCGACGACGGCGGCTTTGTCTGAGGGGGAGAGGAAGGATTTGGGTGGGATGAGGACGGTGATGGGTTTGAGACAGCCTTGGTTGAGGGGGATGTCTTCACTGATGAGACTGCGAAGACAGTAGATGATTGCGCTGTAGGTTACGGCTTGGGGGGCGTTGGTGTTTGCTTGAGATTTGTTAGTTGGTGAGGAGGGAGATCAGGATGTTGGTGGAGTACTTACCGTATACTTCTGGACCTGTTCCCTCGAAATCGAACACGGCTTCTCCTTTTTCGGCGTTGATGGTGATTTTCAATTGGATCGGGCTGCCATCATCCATATAATCGATTGCAGAGAGATCTTGTCCTTCGAATCGCTTGCTAACATCTTTCAGGAGATTTCTCACACTAAGCTCGGCATTATTCTGGATATTGACCATGTAGAAGTTTACCACTTCCTCGCCATATTCCTCAATCAAAGTACTGATAAGATTGATGCCCTTCATGTTGCTAGAAATTTGAGCTTTAAGATCCGAGATATTATCTGCCAAACATCGTGTGCCACTACATCCTTGATATTGTGCAGGCTCGTCAAGAAGAAGCTGTGTCATTCTTTCCTCGTTAAAATGGCCTGCGCTAACTAGTTTCTCAGACTTGATTGCGGCACCTTCTTGGTATAATTCTCTCGAATGTGGAGGCATACTACCGGGAAGAATACCACCAATATCAGCGTGATGGGCTCTAGAAGCGACGTAGAAAAGAATTTCATCACCAGCCGGATTGAAAGCAGGGGTGATGACTGTAATATCAGGAAGATGTGTTCCTCCATATTCAGGATGATTGGAAACTATGACATCTCCTTTGACAAGCTTGCCTTTCCAAATTTCAGCTTGACGTTTGACGCAGGTAGACATTGAGCCCAGATGGACTGGAAGATGTGGAGCATTGGCTACTAATCCACCAGTAGAGTCAAACAATGCGCATGAATAGTCGAGTCTCTCCTTGACATTTGTGCTGACACTGGTTTTTTGGAGTGCTCTGCCCATCTGTTCTGCAATAGCCATGAACCTATGAGCAAAGATACTAAGCATAATAGGGTCTACTGATTTTGTTTCGTCTTTGGTCGAGGATCTGAGAGTTATTAGCAAAAATGTCCCAATCCCACATAATTTTTGTGCAAAACTTACTTGTCTTTGCTTTCATGTTCACCGATATTTATTACTACGTGCGTTTCGATTATCAATGCACTTGCGCCGGGAGTAATAACAACAGTTTGTGTTCCATCTGCAAGAATTGCTGGTCCCTTGATTCGGTCACCTGTATCAAGATCTTCCAGCTTGTATATGGGGGTATCTTGTCGACCGCCTTCAAAGTATACTTGGGATCTCTTGTACTCTTTCTTGCCAGTTTCAACATCCTTAGGATTGATCTCCTTCAATTGTTGATCCACTGTCTTTTCAAGTCCTTCAAAACTCTTTCCAATACCACGAACTCGAACATCGTCTACAATAATATCTCGATCAGGTAAAGTAAAACCGAACTCTTGTTGATGTTGTTTGATGAAAGCTTTCCCGTAAGCCCATTCATCACCACCGAATTCCTCCACATCTTGCTTATCAGGTTTGACAACCATCAATGCAGATTCAGTGCCACGGTATCTCATATTCAAATATTCCTCGTGAACTATAGAGCTATCTTGAAACCCTTGTGATTTTAGGGCATTGGTCGACTTTTGTTTGAGCTCCTCGATTTTCTTCTTCAAGTAGTCTCGTGACTCTCCATCGTCGGACCATATCTTTGATTCTGGCTCCTGTTCCTCATCGACTACATCAGCTAAAGCCATACCATACGCTGACAGCACCGATGAATAGCGATGAACAAGTATCTGGCGTATACCCAAACTCTCAGCAATCGCAACGGCATGTTGTCCACCAGCACCCCCAAATGTCGCAAGGCGGTGCTTGGATGTATCAAAACCCTTTGCTTCGGTTAGAGATCGGATGGGTCGGGTCATGGTTTCGTTCGCGACAGTCAAGAATCCGTAAGCGACTTCATCAGCAGTCATGTTTTTACCCATCTCCTTGTTGACTTGTTCGGCTAGTTCTTGAAGAAGCTTCTCGCTTGCTGTAACATCGAGACCCTCATCTTCATTCTTTCCGAAAATCTTTGGAAAGAAATCAGGAATGAGTCGACCCAAGAAAAGATTTGCATCGGTAACCGCAGCTGGTCCTCCCTTGCGATAACATGCAGGTCCAGGATGTGCACCGGCCGATTCTGGTCCAACCACAAACAACCCATTCTTAAAGAATAGACGCGAACCACCACCTGCAGCTACAGTATTGATGTCGAGTTGAGGAGACTGAATAGTCACACCAGCTGTAGTGGTCTCAAAGACATGTTCATATCTTCCCGAGCCATATCTAGAGACATCGGTAGAGGTACCGCCCATGTCAAACCCAATCACGGGTATCTTAGTCTCAGGGTCATATGAAGTAAGTGCATATCCTACAACTCCTCCAGCAGGGCCCGATAGAATTGCTTTAAGACCTGAGAAGTTGTCGACATCTACCAGACCTCCATCACTCTGCATAAACTCGCACCGAGCTCCTTTTGCTCCTTTTGCATTTTTCACGCTTTCCGCTCCGAGGCCACCTTCAAAGCCTTTGGAAAATCCGGCGATATACTTTTTGATCGCGGGTGTTAAATATGCATCAGCACATGCTGATGTGGCTCTCGGGACCAATTTGATCATAGGCATCAGTTCATGACTAAGAGATACATGCTCAAATCCAATCTCTTTCGCAATTTTGCCAACTAAGGCTTCATGGTCAGGGAATGTATAACCATGCATCAAACAAACTGCTATACTTTTAATTCCTTGATCGAAAACTTCCTGTAATTGTGATCGGATGATTTGTTCTTCAGGACGCTGCAAAATGCGCACAGCTTCGGAAGATAAACCCCGCACCAGATCTTGATCTTTTGTACCACTGGCTTCAACTTTAGTGATACTTCGCTCCGGATCTTCAGCGTAATCTTCCAACGTAACCCGTTCGTCAATCTCCACTACAAATTCGTACAAGACGTCAGGTTTTTTGATCGCGAGATCAAAAATCTTAGGTCTTGATTGATTGCCAATTTCCAGACAATCTTTGAATCCCTTAGTCACCACCATAGCAATTTTTTCGCCCTTTCTTTCCAGCAATGCGTTCGTAGCTACGGTGGTTCCCATTCGAATGGATTCTATCTTTGAAGTATCTAAAGGCTCTCCACGAGGAATATCTTTCTTGAGGAATTTGGACATCAGCCGCCTGATACCCTCCAGAGGGGCATCATCGTAGTTGGAAGGGTCTTCAGATAGGAGTTTGATAATCACATCATCCTCCATCTTCCCCGTGCCTGGATTTCCCACACAGTCGGTGAAGGTTCCACCACGCTGTGCTCATTGTTAGCATAGTGCTGTGGAATTGTCAAAGCCATGAAATTGCTTTACATCTCCTTGGATGTTCAAAGGCTAGACCATAATGCCCGGAATAGGCTATAGGATCATAATAATGCAGTCTTCCTTCTACAAGTGCCACAGACTAACGAAAGCTATGATAGAAATTTGTTCCACGTACATCTATGGCAATTCTAATTCCGCCTTGCGTTTGCTTGTGTTCCCCCATCCTAAATGAGTGTGTTGAAAGACTGTGAGGGATGTATGAGATCGAACGATGAAGTGGCAAAAAGTAATGTATCACGGAAGTCAAAGCTGGCTGTCAAATGATGCTAAAAGGGTATCAAAATATAAAATATGTTTCTTCACAAGAGATGGTGTCACTTTGCTTGGTATCATGAATCATACATATCAAAATCCGAAGCGGCGTTTGTGCTCCGCGGTGGGAGACGGTGTTGAGATTCCGATGATGGATCAAACAATAATGTCATTAGTAAACAAATTCTTATCTCTTATCGTGAATGAGGGGCTGAATGAGGGGCATGATGGGCTACACAATACTTTGGAATACATCGCAGTAATCTATAATCTACGAGCAGCTGTTTTGCTATCTGTTTATCCTTGGATTGATACATATAATAGTTTTCGGACTATTATCAAATGGAAGGAGGGGAACATGTTTGTCAAGTACCTCAATCATGCTGTTCCTCCAACCTTTCCCCCTCCTTTTTTCAGACCATCTCGATACCGGTACTCGAAAATTATATGTTATGGATTGGAAATCAATGCTCTCCAATTTGTAACTATGCAACGACCCGAGGTTACTTGCTTTAAATCCAGATACTGGAAATCTAAGCGTCATTGGGGGGTCAAGGAGAACTATGCATTATAATGACAGACTTCAAACCCAATGGCGTTTTTGAAGAGCTTTGATTGGCATGATCTACAAGATTTATCAGAGGTCTGTTCAAATCACATTGAAAGGCTTAGTTCGACGACGTTGGCTCTTCAGATCGATAAATACCTCAGCAGCTTTAAGACAAAGCCACACAGCACAGACTGTAAATCTTGCACATCAAAGCATGCCCAGGTGCCAGATGACCCTCGACATTTCCACCGCCCATAGCAATTATGTGGCTCAATCTTCAAAGAGGTGATCAAGAATTGCTCATTTCCAAGGTCTCTTGAGGTCCTGTGTGTATGAGCGCATCCAGGCGATGAGCGTGAGTATCCTGAGCTTGAATGACCCTCCCTTGCCCAAGATTTTCCCTTGGGTATTCGTCTACTATCGTTACAACCCCATACATGTTCAGTAGCAGTCCACGGGTACCCTTGTTCACAGCACCGAGAATCATGACTATCGAATTCGAGGATGAACTACTCCAGGAGTATTCTGAAACTAAACCTCTATACCATATTCACGCATTGCCTCGCAAATTGGACCTGGAATCTTACTATAGGTACAAATGCAATGTCGCACAACCTGATAGCAAGCTGCTACAACAGGTTTAATGTTTAATACTCAGTGGGAGATGCACTTGAAGCTATCGAACCGACTCAGGAATTAGGCATTTGGAATGCTTGGTCGGGACCTTGGAACATTAGGATCTTCATTCGGACAAGACAGTCTCGGTATTATACAGAGTCCATGGTCTTTATCAGACTGTTTTCTTACTTTATATGACATTGAATCGTTTTTTGAGTTTTCGATAACAAGTCTGCTATATGTGACAACAAGTCAACCAAGTCACCGAAGTCAATCAAGTCAATTCAGTCAACCAAGTCAATCAAATCAATCAAGCTTTTGAGTTTTGCCCAGAAAACGGATAGAAGGAAGCCGATGAAGTAGAAGAAGATGAAACTTGAGAACAGACAATGGGCCAAGAATATTGGTAATCGTTCGTAAGATTCAACAATTATGGCTAGTTGGAGCCTTATGTTATTTCCTAGTACGTTTTCATTGAGCAAAGATAAAAGTACTAGATCTCCAACGGCCAGATGAACGAGCCGTCTTCTCAAAGATTGATCAAAAGCCATGTGGCATGTACACCCTTGAAAGGAAATGGAAGCTAACCATCAGAATCAGATACTCGTATCTGACACAACTAGGGTCACTACTAACTAGGAACTCTCTTTGATCCAACATGGTATTTTCCGTTAGATCGATTTCGCGAATGGATCGGTAATCGATGACTGTATCATGGATGACTTTTCATGGAAGGAGGTGCTTTGATTATGTATCGTAAGTAAGAGAAGAATCCTAATGTAACCATCCATCCAACGAACTATACAGAAAAGGGAAAGTTTTGAGAAAATTACAATCCTTCTAGATCACGCTAAATCGTAAGCTATTTCATCTATCTACAAGTATCCATGATTGAGATGTACCTTGGCTTACCATCATCATGCAATAGATCCGAAATAGATTTGTTCTACAGACTGTGATTCTGTGTATATTGTTTTCAGTAGTAGTGTCATGAATGGTGTATTGGTTATAGCCTTAAGAATTCGGCTGTTTGTCAACGTATTACTAGAAACATAGCCAAACCGAATTAAACAATATTATAACGGCGAGGTTAAGCATCAGATGAAAATGACACAGCAGCACTAGCATTCGTGTGAAATTGTAAGGAGACCGAGGATTCGAATTTGGGGAGGAGCTTATGTTGTTTCAGTACACCTTACAGAACAAGTTCAAGGGCCCGAAGCTAACCCACACTCGAAACAAAGTTTTGGCCTAGAGATCTATCGAGATTGCCAATGTGATTGTTGAAGATAGATATTCGATGATTGTAAGCAAGTGAATCCTTCTAGTGAACTTAAAAACGGCGGATCTACATATGTTTCGTTTCTCTTCTTTAGCAATGAGAGATGTTAGGCATCGGAGAATTTCGAACGTTCATATCAAGCGGTTTACCCCTAAAGTTTCTGAAAGCTAGTAAGATGTGAAACGACATCAAATTATTACCGTATTGAGCATGCGAATTAGCTTGATGGGTTGTGGGATTCGGGCATCGACAGTTATTAATGTAGATGCATGAAGATCAGAGAAATTATTCGAGTTCAATTTATAGGCAGGTACTTAAGGTAGTGCGTGGAGACGCACAAAATAATGTATGCATACAACAATACCATTTGCACAAAGATCTACGACATAGCCATTTACAACCGTTGATATTGCGGGTTTTCATTCTTTGGTTGATAGTCCGGTCCGTCCCCTTTACGGTAACGGAGCAGATGTTGTACAGGCAAGACAAGATATGATTAGACTTTGTACCATGCTGAAAAATGTTAAGCTTTGGTCCCTTTGAAGCATTTTTCGTAAGCATGATTCAATGTACCAAAATAGCAAAGTTCCCATGGTGAACATATGGAGTAATTTTGAGTAAGAAAGTGTGAGATGAAGCTGGAAAAAGCTGGTAACGGTTACGTCGTCCTGCACGTCTACTCGAAAAGGGGAAGTTTGAGAAAGGTAGAAAGGCTTCTCCAAGACGTACCAAGACCTCTTTGGGACCTCACAATCCCTGATTCGCATGGTGATGGCGATTTATCCTTGCAGTTCACATGTTTTACTCCTTGTCAATTCATAGCCGTGATCATGTCCTTTCCTTCGTACCTTGCACACATTTTTGGCACGGATTGAAGGCCCAGTTTATCCAGTTTCTTACTTCATCATCAAATCATCGTACGCGAGAGTCAAGAGTTGTCTAACCAGTCTAACCAGTCTAACCACAACGCTCCCAAAAGAGTATATACCCCTTGCGCCGTGCCCTTTTGACCATCCCGGGCCTTGTCTTGCACTATTTGGATGCTTGGTACGATGAGAAACGCTGCTACCACCGCAGAATATCCATTCCCTTATCCAGAATACGCACCCGCCGGAATGGAAAAGGGAGTGATAGAATTCAGACCACTTGCAGCTTCAATCTCAATTTTTACGAATTTCTTGACCGACCTTTCAACTTGTACTTCGTTTTACTCATCAAGGGTCCCAGAGTTTTCGTTTTGAGTTTGGAGTTTTGTGTGTTTCTTTGATTCTGATTTTGCCTTCACCCACTCACTCCATTTCTTGCCCATTTTTTGTTTATAAAAGTTATTATTGGAATTTGAGTTGCATGTCGATGACGATTTGCTGTCACTGCCATCAGATCTATGTATGATAGATGTCAATATTTACTAGGCACATTACCTTGATTGATGTTACTGCCGCCAATCCGCAGCCGGTACCGGTATATGTACCCCTCCAACGACATCGTACAATAAACGCCTAGGGATATCGGACATTGCACTGTCTGTCTCAAATAGAAGCATCGCGGAGTCAAGTGAGCTTGATCTTGAGGGAACCATCTTAACTTTTCCATACCTTGTTGAATCCTGCCATCATTCAATACACATCGGAATTTGTGTAGGATAGGACTTGTGGGAGCAAAGAGCGCGTCGGCATTAAATTGTAGCAGCATTTACCGACAAACTCTATATATTGATCATCTGGAAACCGTGGAACCTCTCGGCAACACATTGTATGATTAAACCAAAGATCACATCGAACATTGGGAGGGAAACAACCTTGGCTTTGGAGATAGCATTCTGGAAGACCATGAATCCTAAAAGAGAAGTTTGAGCAAGTCTCCATTCATATATTCTTCTTCCAGGTCAGGCCAGGTCAGGTCAGGTCAGGTGGGTGTTGATCGATATAGCTGTTGTTCAACAGTTGTTGTAATGCATATGGGATTGCAAAGAATTTTAGGAATAGATGTGCTAATATTGATTTATTGATCGACCAGGCAATTTCGAATACCTACCTCCACTCCACTTCACCCACTTCAATTGGTCCCCTACAAGTTACAACCCTCGATTAGAAAAGTGGCACGTTCCGATTCCAGTCCCAGACTCCCAGACTCTCAGACTCCCAGCACAAATATCATAAATATTTAGGTATTTAATTGAGACGTCGCCATCCGGATTCTGCACCTACCATACCACAGGCGATACGATACTATATACCATATACTATATATAAAACTCGACATCGATAAGTCGGAGTCAATACCATAATTGGATAGAAAATACGCTCAATCCCACTCCCACGCCCACTCCCACTCTCAATCTCAATCTCATTTTCATAAGAGAGGGAAGAAGGAACGGAAGAGCGAAGGGGAAAAAAGGGGACGAAGCCCATCTTGTTTTAGCAAAGAAGATCACGTTGAAATAACAAAATCGGGGAAAAGGGTAGATCTTCTTTCTTTTCTCTCGTGGAGACTTACGTAGGTTGGTTGAAGGAGCATCATTCAAATCGAAGTCGTAATTGACACACAGATCCCGTCCGACGGCCTTATATTGTCATTATTATCATTATTATTTATTAGTCCCGACGCAGCAGCAACAAAAGAGAGAACCAGATTGGCTTGCGATTAAAAGACAAGGGGGTAAGGAAGGAACCTTACCATAACGGATCACTGTGATCACATAAAGCTAGTCACGTCTCTAACCTAAATAGGATTAGCCCACTTTTGATACAGTACAATTTACTATCCACTTATCCACCAATTTTAAACCTCGACTTCTATTCCCGACAATGCCATCGTTATCTTACAGTACAACAACAGAGGATCGTCTGCCATATCCACTACCTACGAACAATCCAGTATCAAATTCAAGATTCAACAATTCCTCTGCCAATTCCACTTTGAATGCACCGGTCAATCGCCTACAACGCAAACCCTCGTTTGGGAACCCTCGCCAGATTGCGCCCCCTCCTCAAAATGAATCTCACGATGCAATAGGGGAATCGCGAAGACAGCCGAGGCAACCCCATTGCCGCTCTAGTAGTACAAGCGGTGTTAAAGAACAAACCGGAAATTTCAATCGGTGGAGTCAATCGACAACTTCAAGTGCCGGAGGACATATTCGGAGTCGTTCTAATTCAATCTCACGTTTGAGTTTTGGCGGATCCGGATTGAATGGGAATGGTGTTGGCCAATCTCCCCCAAGAAAATTACAAAAGAGTCGACCTTCAATTGACAACAGCCCTCAGACGAGAAGACCGACAGACCGACCCGCGAACCCCCCTCTACCGTCATCCCTCCCTCCGATTATTACTCTACCAATTGATCAGCAATCCGGAAACCATTCCCCATCGCTGTCAAGTGCGTTGACCCCTTCCACGGCTGGATTGTTATCGGCTGCTGTTCACCAGACTGTGCCCGATTACTTTGGAAAAACTTGGGAAGGTTCTAGGCCCAGAGATATCTCTCAACGACGATCGCCCTCAAGGTCAGGAAATCACAGTATTAGTCCTTCACCAATATCGGCTCTCTCGACTGAAGCAGCAACACGTCGTCCCCCATCCGAAGAGGAATCACGAGTGGCGAGGGGCCATTCAAGGAACCGTTCAAGGGCCGAAAAGAGTAGTAGTTCTTCTCGAGGCTCTAAGCAGCCCTCGCAAAAAGCCATGTTGTCCAAAGCTTTGCAGAAAGCGAATACGGCAGTCTTACTTGACAATGCACAAAACTATGAAGGCGCCATGCAGGCGTATTCTGAGGCGTGCAATTTGTTACAGCAAGTTATGGCTCGTAGTTCAGGAGACGAGGATCGACGCAAGCTGGAAGCAATTGTGAGTATTATGTTGGTAGATCAATTATTTACCATTGACTAATGATTTTAGCGTAATACTTATACTAGCCGGATAAATGAATTGGCGAAGATTACTCCCGAGTTAAGTGACGAAAAGGCACTTCCTGCCAGGCCCGAAAGCACAGACTTTAGATCGGAATATAGACCAGACGAGCTTCCAATGAGTGACGAAGATGATGAGCCTGCTTTTATAGAGACAGCCACAATTACGAGGATAGTCAACGATGCTTCTCACCCAAACGAATCTCAGCGAGACCGATCATATTCGAGGAACCGTCGATCGCACTCGCGAGGCGAGTCTTCGACCTTCGAGCCTCCCCAGACACAGACTAGAAACCACCCTGACCAACGATCCAATTACTTCTCTAGGTATAATCAATCTCAAGGAAGAAACATTGAAACGAGCTTAGCCGTACCTATGGAAAGCCAGTACATGCCACCTCCTCTGTCTCCAAGGCGACCCGTGTCACCGATGACATATGGGCCATCGAGCTCCGGCCATCGAAGACAGAAGTCTTCCGAACCGCCGAGCCCGAAATCTAACTCTAACTTGTCTGCTCCGTCTCCGTCCAAAGGGCATACACGAGCACCCAGTAATGAATCTATGTCGTGGTTAGATACCATTGATGAGTCTGGCGGATCGGCTGCTTCATCTGTACATTCTAGATCTTCGTCACTACATGTAAGGAGGAAACATATTCGTGCTTCTAGCGGTCAAACCGAAGCAGAATTCGATGCAGCACTGGATGCTGCCGTTGAAGCGGCTTATGACGATGGCTTCGAGCCTGTAAATTATGATGACGATGATGACGATGAAGAACTTGTAGCAAGTGTCAGGAGAAAGATTGAGTTGGCAAAAGAAAGAGTGCGCCAAAACGAACGAGAAGCTGCTATAGAGGATGCACATGAAAGGGAACGAAAACGAATGTTTCAACAAATACAAGAGCCACATATTGGTCCCCTTGATGACTATGAAGGAAATGAGTCAGAAGAGGAAGAGAGGATGCTTGAAGAAATGACAAGAGGTTACGTGATGGATGACTTTGAATTCGGTCTACAGTCTAAGTCGGCACTACCTAGGGAATCTGATTCCAGTGGGTCGTTTTCGGGTCGGACTTGGCATAGCTCCAGTGGTTCCATACCCCCGCTCAGCAATATCACCGCAGCACCGACGATATCACCAGTTGTTTTATCGCAGTCTCAAATTCAACCACCTCACCCGCCGCCTTCTCAAGCATTGCCTGCACCACCAACCCTTGACGGTAGCCCGGTAAGAAAAAGTAGTCCAGCGCAGAGTGTTCAAAGCAGAAGGCTATCTGGTCAGAACGCCAAACAATTAAAAATCGAGACATCATCAAGGTTGATTGAAGTTCAAAATGCTCCCTTGACTCTGCCTCCATCAATACCGCCACCACAAATTCCTGATGGCTTTGCAGGTCCTAAGACTGCCGGTTTACTACAACACGGGCTAGGTTCGATCAGCCTTCGAGCAGCTATTCCCACACGACAAGGTTCAATCTCAGGACCGAGCTCTTCAGATTATACTTTTCCTCCGACAGCATTCCTTACCCAGACACTCACAAATGATAGCAACGACAACTTCAACTCTATACCTCGATCAGGATCACCAAACCGTTCCCACTCGAGAGCAGGACTGCGAAAGAATTTTTCCTCGTCAAGTTTGAAGAATGTCCGAAGTCATACTATGTCGATTTCCAATATGGACGAATTTGGTGATGTCATGCCACCTACGCCAATGACTGGACAAGGTAATCATATCAATGGAAGAATGCCTGCCATGCCCACTCTCCCAACACCGATTGCTGCCGCGTTTAAAGAGAAGATGAACGGTGCACCTACTGGAGGCCTTTATCTTTTCAACAATGATCTTCACTCTCCAGAAAGCCCGGGTTCGCCAAATCCAATGAGTGCAGGTGCACCAATTCCATTAGAGCCTTGTCCAACGGAATATCTCCTTCGTCCATTCTGGCTTATGCGGGCTTTGTATCAAACTATTGCACATCCGAGGGGTGGCTATCTATCCACTAAATTGTTCATACCTCGAGATGTATGGCGTGTGAAGGGTGTTAAGATTAAGGGAGTCGAAGACAAAATCGCTAGTTGTGACTTCCTTACAGCAGCTTTGATGAAGCTAGGTCAAGTTGATACTTGCGATGCTGATGCTGTTTTGGAAGAAATGCAAGCTTTGGAAGGGATTCTGGAACAGGTCCAAATCACACTCAGTAAAAAGCTGGGCAATGAAGTTGGCGTACATGGCTCGAATGGGATGTTCAAGGACGCAACAACTATGGGTGATCCCATGGACTTTGCTAGTACGAGTACTAAATCTGGAAATACATCTAGCAAGACCTCTTCGTTCTCATGGAGACGCCTACGTTCGAAGAATTCCGCCATGGGTCTCGCCAACAATTACTCAAATAAGGTCACGTCTCCTGAGATACCCAAGGAAGGGCTAACCATGGGTACATTACCTATGACGTCTGCCCCTAGATCTCGATTTGCCAAGAGAGATGTTAGTCAAGTGCAATTTTCTGGACCGAATGCAAATTATATGAGTGCTTTGGCGAAGCTATTTGACGCTGCACAAGCTATTGGTATGTAACAATCCTATCACACTTTGATCACCCACAGAACTAACTAGATGAGCAGATCAAATTGCACGTCAAGTTGAAGATCCTGGTCTTCGCCATGCAGATAAAACTCAAGTTGGGCTCGAACTTTGCACTCGTCACGCAGCCGAGTTCTTCGGATTTTACATCTGTCGTTTTGTGTTGAATGATATCTCATTGCTTTTGGACAAGTTTATCAAAAGAGGAAGTGAATGGGTTCTAGTATAACGCTTGCATTTGTTATTTGTGGTGATAGTTTTTGGATTTTATTGTGCTTTAGGGATTAAGAGCCGGAAGAATACGTTTAAGGAAGAAAGTTCATGGAGAAGGTTCATGCTTTCTAATATTTTATTATTGTGGGAACTTTCTGTGACAAGGGTGATGGAATTGGAATGGAGTATTGTGTTGTGAATGGGCGTATTTGGGATGGATGGAATTATATTATACCTAAGTACTTGCCATATAAAATTATGGATGTGGGTTCTTGGGATGGATGGGTGGTGGCGGCTTGCATGCATTCGTAATTTTTGATGAACGATACCATTACAGAGAAATTGAAGGAAAAGATAGGATTGATGAAGTGGAGGAGTCACATCGTGTGATAAGAAGAGAAGGAATATAAAGGGGTTAAGAGGAGGAAGAGAATGGAAAGAGGTATTTTATAATCGAAGGGCATTTGTATAGCTGCCCTATTTGCGTATATTTAGATACCTATCAATACTGGTACTATGGATGAACATCAGATGATGAATGAAGAGAGGAGGAGGAGGAGGAGAAAAGAAGAAATAGCGTGGGTGGGAAATCTGAGAGGGGGATGAAATGTTGATTTATAGGA
Organism: Botrytis sinoallii; assembly: GCF_014898435.1. NCBI lineage: Eukaryota > Fungi > Ascomycota > Leotiomycetes > Helotiales > Sclerotiniaceae > Botrytis > Botrytis sinoallii. The sequence continues at coordinate 304,089 of NW_024066056.1, forward strand.
ATGAAATTAAAGGATATATTTATATTTATATTATATTATATGAAATGGACGAAGGAACGAAATGAGTGTTGTATTGTATTGTATTGTATTGGACTATACTATTTACTATTATATTACTATTATACTATTATACTAGTTTACTATTATACTAGTATACTATACTATATACTATTATACTATGTATACTATTATACTATTATACTTTATACGATTATACTATTATACTATTATACTATTATACTATTATACTATGATACTATTATACTATTATACGATTATACGATTATACTATTATACTATTATACTATTATAACTATTATACTATTATACTATTATACTATATACTATTATACTATATACGAGTTTACATTATACTATTAGTACTATTATATCTATCGAGTAAAGAAAGGAAGAGGCTTTAAGAAAACTTTATTATGATTATTAGTCTATAAATAGCGGGGAAAATGGGAGGATTTAGTGTATTTATATATGTATTTATATATCATCTGGATAATTGTGGTTGTGGTTGTGGTTGTAGTTGTAATTGTCTTTATGTTGTTTGAAATGTTTTATATATAGTGGGTGGGTGGGTAGTTGTAGTAGTAGTTGTAGGTGAGATGTGAGATTAGGAAGGAGGTGATGGGGAGATATGGGATGAGGGGATATGGGATGGGGAGATATGGGATGAGGGAGAGTAGGAGAAAGAGAAGGAGAATATAATAAAACCTAATTGACTAATAATATACTTTAAGTATGTACGGATAGTAAGCTTGAGAAATTGGGAAGTGATGTGAAGTGATATGAAATCATATGGATATCTGGTTGTTCTGAAAGATTGGATTGGATTGGATTGGATTTAGTTAATTAGAATGTAGATATTTGAGGATTAGAATATTTGAGGATTCAAGTATAGATAGATATTTGTGGATTCAATTTAGTGTGGTGGGATGAGTATATTATGTTGGAATTAGAATGAGTATGTTAGAATGAGTATGTTTGACTGAGTGTGATAGTTGGGTAGTATGATAATTGGTATAATGATTGGTATGATGATTGATATGATGACTAGTTGAGTATTGGCAGATTGAATTGACGAGTCAATGAACTGCTGGGTAGTAGATTTGACTGGAATCCTGATATCAGATATCGGATGTGAGATAAGAGGATGTCAAGTAATTGGAGAATGGAGAGGAGAATGGATTTTGATGGTTGAGAGTTGAGAGTTGAGAGATCTCTAGTAGCTTTTATATATACCTAGATACTGAATACTAGATACTGTATATTAAATATCAAACATCAAAAACAAGATCAAAAACGCAATCAAAAGAAAAAGAATCAACATACAATTTCATAACCAAACCAAACCCAACCCAAAGTAAAGTAAAGCAACGAAATAAGTAACGAAATAAGAAAAGATAAAGATGTATTCTACAGGATGAGAGATATAGATTCAGTGGAGTATATCTATCTAGTGTATGAATCAATGAATCAATAAATTAATGCAATACAATATAATACAATAGGAGGTAAGACTTATATAAACTCATGAGAACTTTTTAAAGAGCGAAACGTATAGGGAATCTATATATCTATCGTTGGAGTTTTGTAGATCCTAGAAAGATACTTACTTGCTATCTGACTTTCTGATTATATAATTTATCTAGACGGGGATTCCTGTGAATTTTTGGAGCTTTTGAGATGATGATTCGGAAGGGATTTTCAAATCTAAGTTTTTTGTCGTCTCATGAGTTGGTATATTTACTGTTGAATCCTGAGACACTGGATCCTGTTTAAAAACTTTAAGAGAGGAATGATTCAATTCCAATACAAGGAAAGTATGCTTAGAAAGGAACATGAGAAAATTCATCAATTAGAAAGGTAGATACACGCGAAACAATTATCAAAGATTTCAATATTACTTATTTCTAGAATAGACATCAGTCAGTCTTGCTGCTGTGTGTGTTTTGACCCCCAACTCCATGAACATTCGAGTCATCAATCTTTTCCTTGTCATCAACCTTTGTTTCCATAACCACAATACGTCTTTTCAAAAGAGACATGGCCATCAAGACTTCTCATCAACTAACAGTGCCCATATAGTATGGACATGCTCCCCGGTTGTCTTTTGCATTCTCTCCGCTCAACCCAGCAACTTAAACTGGGTTACCAGTCTCCTTCATAGCCATGTTTGGTTGAGGATAAGTCTTTCCTCGTCCTCCCTTAAACATCTCCAATGCAAGAATAGCACTGCTTCCCATCCAAAGTAACCAACTGAAAGCACCAAAGACTGCATCGGCACGAGCTGCTCCACAGACAGAACCACGACAGAAAAGAAGGTTGCTGATGAAGACGGAGAGGGCAATGAAGCCTGCGAAGTAGAAAAGAACGTTGAGAAGCTCAAATGTGAGATGTGCGTATGGGTGAGATGCTGATGAATGTTAGAAAATTGTGTATGTACTTTTGAAAGTGGTAAAGGTACCTTTCGACATGAAGCGGGGTGCAACTTCAAGATAGACAATGGAAATCAAAGTAAAGACAGGTACGAAAACCAAGAAGTTGATTTGCGAAGGACTTGCGGTCAAAGTATCGGCATTGTACCAGTGGGAAACTATGTGGTATGTTAGCAGTTATCCCTTGATATGCTAATCATTAATATCTCTCATACCATATCCGGACAAGCCAAGTACGACGATAGCAAAAACTGCTTGAGCAATTCGAATAGGAAGAAGTAATCCAATCGCCATTTTGAAATTAAAGTATTGTTATTTGGGAAATCTTGTTGTCGTGAAATGGATGATCTTAATAGTCGTGGGAAAACGCAGCTGCAACTTGGGCGCGCGTAAATGAGTGAATTCGAAGAGGATGTATACAAATTGAAAAAGGAGACAGGTGGAGAAAAGTTGAAAGGAGATGAAATACAAAAGAGTCACAGACTGATATTATAATTACAAAAGAATTAAGTAGACAAAGTCTGAAGGCCGAATGGTTTCCATTGCAGCCAAAGTGGAAAAGATGCATAAACTCAGTATCATGTTTGAAACGGGATATCAATCCATCGCACAGATCATGCCGGTTCTCAACTCCCTACCAAACAAGGATCTACGGCATTACATTGAAGACACAGGGCTATATGACCAATGATAATTGTTGACGACGTCCTGGCTACAGTGGAGAAAGGCCTGCTTGCGTTCCCCGCGATGCGTAGGACAATTCAACCGCTGAGTAACCTGACTGAGCATATTTATTATTGGAATTCAGCATCACGACCAATGATAGGATGTGCTGACTGCAATCATCAAATGATCTTCTCCCGCAAACGCGCGCATTGAACTGTATTACCTCAAAGCCCACTGACCCTGAAATATCCACCTCTAAGAAGATTCTACACTGCAGACTGAAGTACTTTGGTAAAGCGGATATCTCACGACCTTGAATCATAATACCAGTAACCAATTGAAACAATAAGTACGCTTTGTCTAGAAGTTGAGAATTATCCGCTCGGACATCTCACAAGTTTCTATTTATCTCAGAGCATGAAACACCAATTACAACACAAATTCACTAACTCAACCGCAAAGCTTAAAAAGGGATATACTCATCTCAACCTACAAGTAAGTTCTAGTGCCGCCTCGTAGGAAGTTCCAAGAGTGTCAGTGTTGTGTTGCCAAGAAAGAAGCACAAGATTGAGGTTCCTGTATTGATTCGCATCTTCGAGCTTTGCGTTTGAAGGCGGCGGAACATGAGACGTTCTTAAGCTACAACATCTGGAATGCTTGGACATGAGCTTGATATCATAAGTCATCCTTCGCAATGTTATTGGATTGCCGTGTCAGATATCTGTTGTGGAAGTGATGTTGAGAAAAGTTACTTGGTGTATCATCTGGAGTTACGAAGGAACATCACGGCGCCATGGTGCATGGAAAGACAAAGCTGTGATTCGTAGGCCAATGTCGTTTGAATAGAAAATCTGATCTGTAATGCAGCACGAAGTGAAGTTGTAACACCAAAATGGATTTGTTGTTGAAGCCAATAAATTGTTTGGAAGCTGTGCTCGCTGTGGTAATGAAAGGAGGTCAAAGCCCAGGGCTGATAGTTCTGGTCTGGTAAGACCAACCACCAGACAACTTTGATCAGATGAGTAAGCAACCCTCAAAATATCAAGATGATGTCGAAAGGACCGGAAGGATGAAATGAAGCCATTCAGACCACCACTTTTCAATCCAATGTTGTCTAATCTTCGATGAGCTCTCCCGTCCTCATCCCTTATACCTCGAGAATGAAAGAAATGACGTGCTTAAGCCAATGAATGTATAATGTATTACCCCACCATGGTCATCAATTCAATTGGAAAGAGCTGTTTGTCTTACCAAAAGGGAATGAGGAGAAACAAAGATTTTAATCTATTGATCCAAAAAGCTTCCCGGTGTTCATTTTCTTTTCATTTTCTTTCTTTCCTGTGACTTTTTAAATCACTCAAATCTTATTCAACTCCGAATCGAAGAACAATCGATCAATCACCATGGCACCTGTTGAAAGCACTCATTTCGAGACTCTACAGCTTCATGCTGGGTTCGTGCTATGCCACTTCTTCCCCGCACTTTCAAGACAAGGCTAATTAGATTCTGTCGACGGTAGACATGAGCCGGATTCAGCAACAAATGCAAGAGCTGTGCCAATCTATGCTACCACGGTCAGTCTGCTCATATCAGAGAATTCTATGATCTTAAGAGCTAAATATGATATCTATAGAGCTTCACATTCCATGACTCTGCTCATGGAGCTAGGTTGTTTGGCCTCAAAGAGGTTGGGAATCTTTACAGTCGTATTGCGAACGTATGTATCACCCAAGCTATGCTCTATCCGAAGTCGAAGAGAAGTCGTTGAGATTTGGCATCTGATTTCTTGAAAATTGGCAACGTCTGTGATGAAAGTTGGCATCTCAATTCTTAAGAATTGGCATTTCTTCGTTCAAAATTGGCGTCTCAGCAATTTCCAATTCCTAAACTTCATTGCCAAGTACAACACCAAGATCTTAGCTAACTTGGCAACAGCCAACTGTCGAGGTTTTCGAAAAGCGGATTGCAGCTCTTGAGGGTGGACGAGGAGCGGTAGCATCTTCCTCTGGTCAAGCAGCCCAGTTTAGTATGTCATCTTAATTGATTTCATCTCTACCCTCACTCCTTCCTTCACCACATCGCCCCTTTGATATCATGTCATAAGCGAATGTGTGCTAATACTCCACTAAAGTGGCCTTTGCCGCATTGGCCCATGCCGGAGACAATATCGTATCCACGACGAATCTTTATGGAGGAACATACAATCAATTGAAGGTTTTCCTTCCAAGATTAGGCATAAATACCAAATTCGTTCAAGGAGACAAGGCAGAGGACTTTGCGAAGGCTATAGACGAAAATACAAAAGCTGTGTACATTGAGAGTATTGGAAATCCAAAATATAATGTTCCAGACTTTGAGGCTATTGCCAAAGTTGCACACGGTTAGTGATTGTACTACATCTTAATCTGGTTCTGGCTTGACTGCTTGAAGCTCCTGCTTTTTTTCATGAGAAATACTAATTTCATACTTAGATGCCGGAGTTCCTCTCGTCGTTGATAACACATTTGGAGCAGGAGGATATTTCTGCCGCCCTATCGATCATGGAGCAGACATTGTCGTACACTCAGCCACTAAATGGATTGGCGGTAATTATGTGTTTCGCTGTCAGATATTGTGATTCCTTCTAACTTGGTTCTAATAGGACACGGAACTACCATAGGTGGCGTAGTCATTGATGCAGGAAATTTTGACTGGGGAAAGCACGGCAAGCGATTCCCAGAAATGGTTGAACCATCCGATGGATATCATGGACTAAAATTCTGGGAAACATTTGGACCTGACACTTTTATTACTCGTGTTAGAGTTGAGGTTCTTCGAGATTTGGGAAGTTCATTGAATCCATTTGGTGCATTTCAATTGATCCAAGGCCTTGAAACTTTGAGCTTAAGAGGAGAGCGACATGCTCAGAACTCATTGGCGTTGGCAAAATGGCTTGAGAAAAATCCACACGTTTCTTGGGTATCATATCCAGGATTGGAAAATCACCCATCCCATGAGTTAGCCAAGAAATACTTGCCTCGTGGATTTGGTGGTGTTATGAGTTTTGGGGTTAAAGGAGGAGGAGAAGCTGGTAGCCAGGTTGTTGATGGCTTCAAATTGATTTCTAATCTAGCCAATGTTGGAGATTTAAAAACTCTAGCTATTCATCCATGGTCTACAACCCACGAACAACTTTCTCACGACGAAAGATTGGCCTCTGGTGTCACTGAGGTAAGACTTCATTAGACATCCAATGTTGTGAATCTGACTGAATCTTGTTTTATAGGATCTCATCAGAATCTCGGTTGGCACAGAACATATTGATGATATCATTAAGGATTTTGAACAATCATTCGAAGCAGCTTCTGCAGCGAAGACAAGTGGTGGTAACGACTCAAATGCCGAGAAGACTGGTAATGTTAGTGGTGATGCTAAATTGGTTGTTTAAATAATTCCCCCCCTTTTTAAAGTATTCTTCAAACTTTCTCTGGCTAGGTGAATGTGAAGGTGGTGGAAGACTGGAAGTTTTTGATGGACGATCAATCTACAGAATACTGATAAAATACTATTTGCTACAAAGTAATAATACAAATAACTATGTATTCAATTCAATCAACAACAAACAAATCTTTACTGTGATACCGATAGATTGGTTAAAGTACCAACTCGGATACAAATAAGCGTCTACCGAACACTACATTGCATCTGTACCTCGCTGTCTGACCACTTTTCTTCGTGGAGAATTTTATGATTGTTGATTCAGATCCTCTCTCTACCCAATATTCTCCCCCTATCAGAACGGATATGTCGGTCATTTCCAATCCTTCACCAAATTGTGATTGCGATTTACAAAGCTTCTCCACATTCTGGAATGATTTTATGCCCCAGCGCTCAGATACCGAGGTAAAACGAAACGCGACCATCGAGGCTTCGGGCGAGGCCACTCTCCATTTCTTCACATGCACCCTTTGAAGGAAACTTGATACTTGATCTATTTACAAACTTCACTCGCTGTTGGAATTAATTTGGCTTTGTTTATTCGATAGATCTTCGTTGCGATTCATATTCTCCAAGTTTTATAGATTAGATCTTTTATCATTCCTTTTATACATTCCAAGGTTCGTAATCTCTCATCGCGAGCCGCTCGATGCCCAGCCTCCTAACCTTTGTTCGACATTGAATGAATACTGATTGATGTTTGCTTTTTAGAGATCTAGTCAGACACCATGGCACCGACGGTACAAGATCCCGATACTTATGTGAAGACCATCCGAGCATCTCCTCCTCCCGGCTCACCCTACTCCCTTGCGATCCCGGGCAGTGCGCGCGAAGATCGCAGTGGCATTTACAGGCATTATCAATTCGTGGATAAGCCATTACTACAAACAATCGATCCAGAATGTTTGACCAGTCATGATTTCTTTGAGAAGGCTGCAAGAAAGAGACCAAATGCTAGATGTTTGGGTCATAGACCTTGGGATCCCGTTACAAAAACTTATGGTAACTATCAATGGATTACGTATGCGGAGACGGCAGAGCGCAGAAAGAATTTTGGTGTGGGATTGGTAGAGCTTCATAAGAGGGCAGGAATCACAGATGATAAGTATGGTGTGGGTCTTTGGTGTCAAAATCGTCCGGAATGGCAAATTGTTGGTAAGAGATCTTGGAGCTATTGCTACCTGCATCGTGCATTGCAGGGTGGGGGCTGACATGAGTTGTAGATTTGGGAGCGATGTCTCAATCCCTCTTCACGGTTTCCATTTACGATACTCTCGGACCGGATACAACGGAATACATCGTCAACCATGCGACGCTCGCTTGTGTTTGTACGAGTTTACCACATATTCCGACGTTATTGAAGTTGGCGCCGAGGATACCTACGCTGAAGCTCATCATTTGCCTTGATCGTTTGGATGAAGGAGAACAGCCTGGAAACACAAAGAAAGCACTCTTGAATGCTCTTGCGGCTGAAGTTGGAATCGCTATTCATTATATTGGAGATGTTGAAGCCATTGGAGCTGCGTCCCCAAACTCTCCAATGAACCCACCTCGACCAGAAGATATCATTACAATCAATTATACCTCCGGGACAACTGGTAACCCCAAGGGTGTGGTTCTTACCCAGGCACACGCTGTTGCAGCCACTTCCATTTCGAGAATTGTGTCTGACCCATGGCCTAATGATGTCATTTGTTCATACCTTCCATTGGCACACATTTACCAACGTCTTGCCGAGCATGGCTGTCTTGCTGTAGGATCTGCTATTGGTTATTTCCGTGGTGACATTCTTGGACTTGTCGACGACTTGAAGCTTCTTCGCCCAACAGCCTTCAACTCCGTTCCTCGTCTCTACAATCGATTCGGAGGCGCTATCAAAGCCGCTACTATCGATGCTCCAGGTGTTAAGGGCACAATCGGTCGTCATATTATTAACACCAAGCTTGCATCGATGAAACTTCCACCCGGACAAGCTACCAATAAACACGCTCTCTATGATCGTATCTGGACTCCTAAATTAGCTAGTGCTTTTGGTCTTCAAAGAGCTCGTGGTATGGTGACTGGAAGTGCTCCAATTGATCCTGGTCTTCATCAATTCCTCCGTGCAGCGTTTGGTGCCAAGTTCATCCAAGGTTACGGTCTTACCGAAACCTACGCACATGGTCTTGTACAATACGATGATGATTACTCCACCGGTAATTGCGGAGGTGTAAGCCCATCTAGTAAGTAATTTCCTTCCAATTCCTGCTTCAAACTCAAATAACCTTTTTTTCCTTCCACAGTGGAGGTATGCCTCGAATCCGTCCCCGACATGGAGTACCTCGCAACCGACACACCCAACCCCCGAGGTGAAATCCTCCTCCGAGGTACCGCCCGTTTCCGCGAATACTACCGCAACGAAGCCGAAACCTCCAAAGCAATCGACGCAGACGGTTGGTTCCACACCGGCGACATCGGAGAAGTCGACAGCATGGGCCGCTTCAAAATCATCGATCGTCGAAAGAACGTCCTCAAACTCGCTCAGGGCGAGTACATCTCCCCCGAACGCATCGAAAACGTCTACCTGGCAAACTGCAATCTCCTCGCCCAAGCATACGTGCACGGAGACTCCACCCAAGCTTTCCTCGTCGCCATCTTCGGCGTCGATCCCGTGACGTTCGCGCCGTGGGCAAGCAAGATCCTCGGCAGAGAAATCAAGAGTGAGGATATTGCGGGCCTCAAAGAAGCGGGTAATGATAAGAGGGTGCGCATGCAACTCGTCAAGGTGTTGGAGGGCGTGGGCAAGAAATCAAAGTTTAATAGCTATGAGAAGGTTAAGAATGTGTACTTGGATATCGAACCGTTTACCATTGATAATGAACTTTTGACTCCGACGTAAGTTTTTTTTTCTCTCTATCTATCTCCCCCCTCGAGGATGAGACATAAAATCCCCATCTCCATCCCCATCCCCCCACACAAACCCCATCCATCCCCAAAAACCAAACCACAAAACGAACACCCACTAACAACCCACCTCCCTTTTCAAAAAATAGTCTCAAACTCAAGCGTCCCCAAACGGCAAAGAAATTCAGAGAACACATTGATCAAATGTATGCCGAAGCATTGGCGGATGAGAAACCATTGGCGAAGTTGTAGATTTGGTTTGGATTTGGGTTGGATTTAATTGGCTTTTTCGAAAAGGATGTGGGAAATGGGAGAAGAAGTAAGAAATGGGAGTGGGAAATGGGAATGGAAGTACACGAAGAAAGTACGAGCGCGAGATTCCCTAGAAATTTATCTTTTATTTACGTACGTACATATATATATGGAATGGAATGAAGTATTAATAGTTGAACCTTTTTTTTGTTGGATTGTGAGATGGTGAGATGGTGAGATTTTGAAAATAAAAATACGAATACAAATACAAATGTCAATGTGAATAGCAGATGAAAAGAAGAAGCTGATGCTCTGCTCCAAAATCATACACAAGAAAACTTATTTGTAATTATTAAAGACTTTTAAGACCCTAGGATGACGCTATCATCATCTAAATAAAAAATGACTAAAAACGCTCAAATCTGCTTCAATTTTCTTGTGCCAAAAGTTAATCGCAATTGATCTTTCATTTAAGAAACAATGTACGAATTCTATTTCCCAGCAATTAAGCAATTTGAACTTTTCAGCGCGAAAGTAGCAAGCAGTTTTGATACCCATGAGCCCGTCTGAAGTTTATACACACGAACTACCTAATTAATAACACAAGGGAATATTCGTAAAAAGCTACACATTCTGTAATTAATGTGTGCTTGTAAATTATGAGGTTTAAGTTTTAAGCCGACTTTTCGTGTTGTGTGGAGACACGCTGAAGTGAGACGACTAAAGAAGTACAAGTTAGCGCTTTGTTCGTAAAATGACATAAGACTCGGGGTAATCCACTTACCAAAATCTTCCAGAGATCTTTGTTTTTGAGTCTTCTTTGGTGATTTACCATGCATGAGGTTATCAAAGCCAGAACTATCTTGAAGTAGATAATAGACTCCACCCATGATACAGAAAACTCCAAAGGAGAAAATCCAAATACGAACGACGGCAACAATCGAAGTTTGACCTCCTACGAACCAACCGAACAAGGTGAAAAATGTTGCGATGATATCAACAATGAGAATAGCTCCAGTTAATTGCCACGATGGGAGGGATGACCAGAAAGGACCATTGGCACGTGTGATGAAAATCAACCAATTCTCAGTAAGAGAAATCTCAAGAAAGACAACTTCATCAAGAACACCAAAGTTTTGAACAATACCACCATCTTCACCTCGAGCAATCATGGTGGTGAGAGTAATCCAGGTGCCGACGGCGAGAACAAATCCAAGGAGAACGGACATACCCCACAATTTTGGAAGGTTCCACTTAACAGGAGTTTTGGAGAAAGGTGCATTGTCATAAGCAATAGCAAGAGTTGCAACATCTGCAAAAATGGCGATGAAGACGACCAATTCAATGTTGAGAGATCTATTCAAGATGGCGATCCAGAGACCAAGGAAAATCTCAAGATGTATTGACAAAGCGATACGATAGACAACGTAGGCGTACATGCGATGGAAAATTTGTCGAGAAGTCTTGAGAGCGTCAATGATAGCACCCAGTCCAGGAGCTAAAAACACAATATCAGCTGCTGAACGAGCAGCATCTGAAGCACCTTCTACAGCGATACCAGTATCGGCTTTCTTTAGTGATGGGGCATCGTTGACACCGTCTCCAGTCATAGCCACAAGATATCCACGCTGTTGAAGAATTTCCACAACATTGTATTTATGTTGAGGGAAAACTTCCGCAAATCCATCAGCAGCTTCGACGAAATCATAGACCTCAGAGCCAGGCATGTCTCCACCACCACCAAGACCAAGGCGTTCAGCATTATAAACGTTAGTGCCAAGTCCAAGCTGTCTTGAAGTTTCACGAGCGATACCAACAGCATCACCAGTTAACATCTTGATGGAAAGTCCAAGAGTCTTGGCCTCATTAATGGTACGAGCGGTATCATGACGTGGTGGATCAGAGCAAGGCATGATACCCAAAATCTCCCATTGACCCTCACCACGCTTTCGTGCAACACCAAGAGAACGGAAACCACGAGTGGCAAATTCAGCAACCTTGTTCTTGTAGGCTTGATCGATTTCTTCAGGAATTGGGTGATCTTCCTCAACAGTCTTCAAAACGAAGAGTGGAGCTCCCTTGACACAAATAATCTTTTCTCCTTGAGGCGACTCGACGACAGCTTGGACTTTCTTGGAAACAGGATCGAAGGGATGAAATTCAAGAACTTTGTACTTGGACAAGACGGACTTGGCGCGTGGGTAGTAACGAAGAGATTTCAAGAAAGCCTTGTCAATGGCATCAATACCCTTCTTCTTTCTTGAGGCAGCAAGACAAGCAGTCAACATAAGATCATCAGGTTCTACGCCTGGAACAGTGAATGGTTCGGCGAGAGAGAGCTTGTTTTTGGTCAATGTACCAGTCTTATCCGAGCAAAGAATTTCGACACCTGCAAGTGACTCAATAGCAGACAGTTTCTGGACGATGGCCTTCTTCTTGGCTAAATAAGCGGCACCAACAGCCATGGTAGTAGTGACAACAGCTGGGAGACCGACAGGGACACCAATGATTGTGATGGCTAGCGTATATTCGAGGATAAGAACGATTGGGTTCGAGCGATAGAATGATGAGATCCAGACAACCAAGTTGGTGAAAATAACCAGGATCAAAAGAACCGTACCAATACCATTCAAAACTTCAGTAAAATGACCGGTTCCTGCTGAAGCTTGATTGACCAAAGCTGCTGCACGTCCAACGAAGGTATGGTCTCCAGTGGCAGTAATGACCATGAAAGCTTCACCACGCTTGACACCAGAAGATGCATAACATGTATCACCCTTATGTTTATCAACAGCAAGAGACTCTCCAGTGATGGCAGATTGATCGACTTGAAGGAAAGCATCATCGGTAACGATACGACCATCGGCCGGAATAATAGTACCCTATGAGAAGATGGTTAGTCTTCGTCTAGAGATTTGAGTAAAAATGTCAAACTTACTTCTTCAATTTGTAGAATATCACCAGGGACAACTTCAGGAGCTTCAATCTCAAAGAGACGGCCATCACGAAGAACAACAGCTTTCAAGGCAAGAGTCTTCTTCAGTTCGTCGACAATGGAACCTGCTTGGTACTCTTGAACGAAACCGACGGTGGCATTGAGGAGAAGAAGTGCACAAATGACACCAAAGTCGACCCAATCTTGGAGACCAGCAGCAAGTACAGCAGCAGCCTATTGAAAAATCAATCAATTAGTACAAATTTTTGAGCATCATGGACTTGGAAGGATTGCGGAGGTACTCCATTCGGCCGTGTCGAATTGACGGCCACGACCTATAACACTAGATGATCTGTGGAGAATCCATGTAGATCTCAAAAGCGCGAAATAGTGGGGTGCAGAGGAATTAAGAATGATGGTAAGAAGTTTGTATCAACGTACCTCCATAACGAATTGAATGGGACCGATAAAGTACCCAAGAAACTTGAGAAATAAATTTTCTTTCTCTTCCTTCATTTGATTCAAACCCCATTTCTTACGACGAGCTTGAACCTCGGAATCCGTAAGACCAATGCGAGTATCTGTTTGAAGTAACTCTTCGGGCACCAGACGTTCTTGAGCAGGACCATTTTCTTCTTCGGCCTCTTCATCTTCAGCATGACCATCTTGAGATTCGAGTTCATCGATCAATGCATCCATGTCCTCATCTTCTTCTTCCTCTTCCTCATGCTTGATGGCATCAGCAGAAGTGTGTTGCACACCGCCATTCTTCTCATCGAATTGACCCGGTTCAATGTTGGTTCTTAGGTGATTTGGAGGTGTATCGGATGAGTGATTGCTCGATTCGGCACCTGTTGTTCCATGAATGTGAAGATCATGCTGACCCGCCAAATGTGCCATGACGACCACGGGTGGGAATTGAAAGTGGCAGATAAATCACTTTATTTGGTTGATGTAGGTTGTGTTGTGGATGTTAAATGAGTAAAGTAAGTAACAAATTCTATGGGGATAAACGACGTGACCTCGTCGAGTATGGAAAAGAATTCCGATGATTGGAATATCTTTAATGGTTAAGGAATTGTTAAATTACTTTATGAAAGAAGGAGAGGAATAAGAGGATGGGGTAAGTTGATGTCGAGATGTTTGTGGTAGTGGAAGAAAAGAAAAGAAAAGAAAAGAAAAGAAAAGAAAGAAAAGAAAAGAAAAGAAAAGAAAGAAAGAAAAAAGTAGAAGAAGAAGAAGAATTGAGTCGGAAGAGGTAGAGGAGAGGAAAAAAGTCAAGTTCGGATAGCAAGGTGAATTAAGATTAACCAAATTGGTGAGAGGGAAAAAAGAATTTAATTCAGAAGGTCCGAATTGGTTAAATTTGTTGATTGTGGAAGTAACGACCAGCGAAAAGAGGGAGAGAAGGGTGAGGTGAGTGAAGTGTGAAGAGAGTGAAGTGAGTGAAGATTGAAGTGACACCACTCTTGCTTGATGAGCTGAGGGTTAAGGAAATGATACAGTTCGAGGAAGAGAGAGAGAGAGAGAGAGAACTTTCAAATGAAATATGAGATATGACGCTAGGCAACGCCTCTGTTATCACCAGAAATCCTCAATTGTCCTTTTTGCTTTTCTATTTCTTTTCTTCTTCCTGATATATGTATTTAATAAGTAGGTAGGTAGGTAAATAGGGAGGTAGTAGATATTGATCAATTTTCTTTTATCTTCCGATTGTGCTGTCATTTCATCTATCGGATTTGATATCTTCTTGTCAACCGTCAATGGTCTTCAGTATCGTATTAATACCTCGTACCGACAGTATCCAACAATGTTTTAATACATCGACTCCAACACTTTCCACCCCTCCATATCCATCTCCTCGCACATACACATCATTCCGCCAAAGATGCAGGTATCGCCAAACATCCCTCCCCATATCACATCATTTATTTACTTTCCCCTCATTGTTTTGTCTTGAAGCACGTTCCACCCCCAGATTACATGGGATGGCATTGGCATCCTTTTGGTTCCCGTCAGCGAAAAGAGATGGCACACGGAAGAAAGGCTCGACAAATCAAAATAGAGAAGAGGAAAATGTGATGGATATTTCCAGGATTATTACTTGCTTGTGTCGGTGTTGGTCTCGCCTTATCAAATGGGAATTCTTCGTACCAGTAATTAGCTTCCATCGTTACATACCTAGTAGCTAGGTAGGTGGTATCTACGAGGATAAATTCAACCGATCGATCAAGCAAACGAAGCGTCTCTATCTCTTTTCAACATGCTAGGTGGATGGTTGGGTAGTGACGTCGATTAATTCTTCACGATTATACTTCTTTCTTAATAGAGGAGCTTCTCATATCATCCTTCAGTTACTTGAAATACACCATCTCATTCAGTATTTTGGATATGATTGTCATACGAAATACCTACTGAATCTCTGCACATCTCGAATTCTTCCCTCGATTGACGTTGATTGA
The DNA here is from genome assembly GCF_014898435.1 of Botrytis sinoallii. NCBI lineage: Eukaryota > Fungi > Ascomycota > Leotiomycetes > Helotiales > Sclerotiniaceae > Botrytis > Botrytis sinoallii. Next base: position 319,214 of record NW_024066056.1, read on the forward strand.
CGTTGATTGACGTTGACTGACGTTGATGAGCGACTACCCATTTACTAACGGGAGCTTTCTTTTCAAGGATTTCTTAGTCCTTGCTAGTTGAGTAGATCACGGCACTTTGAAAAAGAACTCCACTACCCAATTTATAGTAACCAATTGACCCAACTATCAAACCAACACTTTACCCGTATAGAGGTAGCTCGCCGCTTGGACCAAGGAATCCTCCGTCGGATCTGCTGGTTTGCGGGGGAAAGTGGGTGATGATCATGTATTAATAAGACTACCTCTATGTGAGTATCCTTCCTTACTTGGAAAAAATCAATTAAAAAATCAATATCAATATCAACATCAATACAATACCCATATATTAACTTTTTATCGCTCTTCATCAAATACTTAGAGGAGATACAATACTTGCCAAGTAATAACCTCAATAACTACAGCACAACATAAAATATGCACAATTCAGGTACCCATCAGCTCAAGAGATTCTATTACCTAGCAAATCACCTATCCAGCGAGACCGAGTACCAAGTAAGTGATGATTAAAATTACCTCGTGTTTCCATACCGACCTAGATACATTCTTCAATCAACAATCAACAATCAACAATCAACAATCCATTCCACGATACAAATACAATACACAGATCAATCAATCCTGATAGAATGCGAAAGAAAAACCCACCTAAGTACCTACCGTGCTACCTAGATGGATGGGTGAGTACTTGACGAGAAACCTCAAATAGCATACATATTTGATTCATTCGCCGTTATATAAATCCACTCTACTCTATCTTTTCTCTAGGTACCTATTTTAAGATCTTTTCAATGTTTCCTCTCTCTTCCTTTCCGTCTCCTTTCCGTCTCCTTTCCGTCTCCTTTTTCCTTTCTCTCCTTCACCCAACACGTTATACCATCTCATCTCCTCACATCGCTTCATCTACCTACCTTCCAACTCGCTCGATTAGCTACCTAGGAAATCGTATGAGGTATTTATACCCGTCTGTCGTACATTTTCTATCTATCTGGCGTGGTACATTTAGATATACATTAGATGGCTATTCATAGTAAAAGAAAAATAGAAAGAATAATCGTACGGAGTATAATATATATGTATATATATATCATAAATCAGTAATTATACATGAGTAGATAGGATATTAAAGTAGCTAGATAGATGAATAGATTACTTATTATTTATCTAGAAGGAAATAAGGGATTTTTATATTCGTAGTATGATAGATATAAAACTACTATATATATTAGAGTAGATAATAGTAATAAATCAATTAGATATAATATAGTATAAAGACTTTTCATTAACTCCTCTAGACTATAAAATTCTTTATTTTATAATTATATATAGATTAATATCAACCCAAAATAGATTTATAGAATCTATTTATATACTCAGATATTTTAATAATAATTTTTTTCTCTAATATTTAAAAACTAGATTATAAATAATTATAATATCTTTCTTTAATAACTTACCAATATTAATTCTATATGAAATAATTGTTTTAAAAAAGGAAAAGAAAATATTAAAAATATTTAGAGTAAATAAATTATATTCTTTTTAACATAATTATAAATCCTCTCGAGTTGAATAGATTTTAGTAGTTTTCTTTAAAGAATTGAAATTATTTTTTAATCTTTTTTTCCTTCGATATATAATTTTTTGGTACTTAGGGTTATTAAATATATAAAAAAGAAATTTAGTAGTTTAAAAAGATATATTATCTTTTTTCTATATCAAATCTAATTTTCTGAAGATGTAATATAGGTTTTATTTTTATTAATTTAATTAAAAAGATTTTTTTTTAAAAATCGAATTTTATAAAGAATTAGTGTTGGTTCAATAATGAGATCAGGAATACGGGAGACGTGGTTCCCACTATCATTAGTAGGCCCCTAAATGTCTGTATTGTATTCTGTCTAAAGAGCTAGCTAATGAGGGGAAGTAGTAGGCCTTATATAGGCACTACTGAAAGAGCTAGTCTCCTTCGCATTCGCCTAAATACCTTTGATACAGTAGCCATTATATTGAAGTCATTCTTTTGAAGTGAATTCCCTTGTTCACACAATTAGATCTTATATTTATGGAAAAGTCTTTTTAATTTGAATTTGAATTTGAATTTTCTATTAAATAATAAATTTTTAAGCAGTTGTACTGATTATATATATCAAATATAATTGCTTTATAACTTTGAAACTGAGTTTATTTTCAGAATTGACTAGCCTGTCACTCGGTAGAATAACAGTTCTGAGGCTATATTTGTTATTAGAGACAGGAAAGATTTGAAGAAGCTGTGGGATCACTCATGTGAAGGGAAGGGGAATTTGCTGTCCCTGACTCTCCAGAACCACAGCAAGAAATCTCTTCTTGGAGGATATTCTCGCTGGACTAGTACTTGCTCTTGCTCCAGGAGTAGAAAGTCCTACTACTCGAAGAGATCAACTAGCGTTGTATCTAGAAGAAGCATTAATAGAAAACATAGATTTGATGGAATATTGAAAGTCAAGAGAAATGCAATGGTCTGAATAAGCTGAATTGGTATATGATTTCTTATGCATACCGGCGATGAGCTCTGAGTGCGAGAGAGTTCTTTCCTCTTGCTCGAATGTAAATACAACGTATTCGTCTAGATTGTCAGGGGAGTTATTATATCATGGGGAGTGTTTAGAATATTGAGAAAGAAGGGGAGTAATTAGAATAGAGATAGTATGGAATGGTATTAACTTTACTACTATAGAATAATATTACAACGCAAAATGCTATTCTACCTAGTATCTATTATATACTATTAAGAACTTTATAAGCCCCTAACTTACGATCAACAACGCATGTATAAGAAGTATAATATAATATACTTACTCTCTTAAATATAGAATCGCAGATTAATAGATGTATAAATAGAGATTCAAGTTAAAGACCTTTAATTTGTAGTCTCATTTAAGCGACAACGAAAGCTAGCTCTTATAAGGGGTTTATGTAAGAGCTATTCTATTTATAGTTAGTTAGCTCATTAGATAGAATAGATATTGATAATCTGAATCTATGTTTTAGGTTCTATGTTATTTGTCTCACCCCCTTTCACATAACAAATTTCGAAGGAAACTTTTTCTTCGAAATACGATCTGTTCACGATCGATTTAGATTATAGTTATTAAACCAAATTGATTGCAATTGCCCCCCAATGATTCTGATCAGTAGTTATTGTGCTATTATTGTCGGTGCTCCGAACACGAAATATATATGAAAATTCGCATAAAATTTTCTCATTCTGAATTATTAGAATAAGAATAAGATCCTCAATATAAATTCTTTTAATAATCCATCAATATTTAGGGATATGGCTATAATGGAGGCTCCTTCTGAAGTCTTCATTATATCAAATACTTATCTTATTATTATCCTAGGTATTCCAATATCTTCAAGCTCTCTTTCGCTTTCTGAAAACCCTCAATTCGAAATCTTTAGCTCTATCCTATCAACCAATCAGCTAATTAGTTTTGGAAAAAGATTTGAAGAATTCAATTTATTTAGTGATCTCTTTATTACTCAAGATACAATTAATACTATCTATATATTCAATTAGAATAAGAAACGGGGTTCTATAATACCCCTTAGCAATCAGAATAAACAATCTAGAATCCAAAACAACCCAAATACATTTAAGGAAGCTATTTTGAAAGCTAGAGACCTTATAATGCTAGCTTTCTCTCTCTTCCAATCACACAAAGAATAATCCAAGCTCTTAGATCTTCTAAAGATTTTTAGAGAATATACTGAAAAGGGGAAGCTTATTATAGCTTCGAATATTATCATCTTTCAAATTATTCATTTAGAAACTGCTATATGCAAAATCGAATTATAAGTAAAAGTATTAGCTAAATCTCTTTTGCTCATTATTGCTATTATCATTATATTGAAATCAATATATACTAATATTTTAAAAAAGGAGAATGGAATTTAGTTTTCAAAGGGAAAAATATTATATTTATTAATGTAAAAAAGAAATCTAACTTTATTCAAAAACGAATTATCTTAATCAAATCAGATTTTTCAAATTCTATTTCCTTTTCTCCTCTAATTATTCAAAACAAAATAAATAAAGCCTTTCAAAAAATCGGAATTAAAGGGCTAGTTATTGTAGGAGTAATTATATTCTTCAATAATAATATTATTATTATAATAAATGATCCCTTTACATTATAATTCTTATTGGAGAAGAAAGCGATTTGAAATAATATTATCAAATTCGAAAGAATCCAAAAGGATTAAGAATGGTATAAAGTCATTATTTATAAAATCCCAATTAAAGAATTCTTAGATACAAAAGGAATGAATCTTATATTTAATAAAATCAAAACCTTCAATTCAGACTTCAAGCCTATAAAAACCCCCTTTTGGCTTATACTTGTCTTCAGAAGAGCTTATTAATAAGAGAATATTATTGTTATTGCTTTTATTATAAAATCAGAAGCAGAATTAGCTATTCGAAAGTGATTATATATTACTGGAAGTAATATAAGAGTAAAACAATTCTACAAATCAAAACCAATTATACAATATCAGAAATATCAAGGATTTGGATATTAGAATATTTATTATAAAAGAAACCCTTTTTATGGATTATATGGAGACAAGTATATTACATTAATACACTTGTATATAGTATATAATATCAAAGGAAAATTCTATCAATACTTAAAATAAAATGCTCGAATTACTAAGAGAATCATACAGTAAATTCGAAAATATGCGAAATCTATCAGACTATTTAACAAAAATCGAATACTATTTATTAATAAGTTACACTAATATTCGAATTCTTCAAATAAATCTTAATTGAAGTTTACAAGCTATAGAGAACGTTCTATAGCTTACAATAGAACTTAATATCAACCTTATTATAATTCAAGAACCTTAGATTATTAAAAACGAAATCGATTACTCAAATTCAAGATTTATTATATACTCCAATTTCATACAAATATTACCAAGATTCAATTCTAATTACCAATTATATACACTATTATACATATCAAAAACTCTTCAAGCTATAATCAATCTAGCTTCCGATTCTCCAATAGATTTTGATATACAGATTTTCAATTATCAAATGGAAACAAAACCTTTCAAATTATCAATATATATAACGAAGCTGATCAAGCTAAAGAGAAAGGTTCACAATCGAAAGGTGCTTGTATAATATATCTATTATACAAGAAACCATCCTTTTAGACGATTTCAATGCCTATCACCTATAATGGGATTCTTTTTTGAAGAAAAATGGAAACGCTGATTAATTAGCTGAATGATTTGAAGATCAGAATCTCATTCTTTTAAACGAATCCGAAATCAGTACTTTTTATCAAACTAATCTCCTTAATCCAAGTATTCTTGATCTAACACTAATATCAAAAGGAATTTCTCCTCAAATTTATAATTAGCAAACACTTTCAGATATAGAATCTAATCATACAGGAATATTATTCGAATTAAAAGGAAAAGAAGATCTAAGTATTTCTAATACTGAATCGATAGCTAGATATAATACTAAGTTAGCGAATTGGGAAAAGTTCGAATCAATACTCAAATCGAAATCCTTATATTCCTTTATTTTGTCGAATTTAGAATTAATCCTTTCAATCAAAAAGGATTCCTTAAACCTTTTGAAAAACAAAAATAATTATTATCTAACTCTAGATTAAATAGTAAACGAATTTACTAGAATTATTCAAAAAGTAATAGAAAGGTGTATACCCAAAATTGTTTTAATTAAAAGAGCTAAACTATAATGGATATCTGAATTGAAAAATCTTCAAAAAGAGTTAAAAAAAGTAAAGCAAAAAATTGAATTAGATCTGGAGAATTATAGCTTTAAGGAAAGATATCGAATTGCTAGAAACAAGTATTTTCAAGTTATTAAAACAACAAAAAAGGATTATTAAAATAAGTTTCTAGAAAAAAAGAATACAAAGATAATTTTCAAAGTAATGGTTTATATTAAAGACTTTCAAGATCAAAGGATACCGAATATTATAATAGAAAGCTTTTCGAAGGAAAATACTTTATTTTCAGATCAATTCTGTTCTTATTCCTTTTTATTATCTCAAAACTATAATGGGAAGGGTATAAACAATTTAAGAAATAGAAATAGCCTAATCTTATTCAAATCGAATTAAGCAATACCTGTTTAGTTAAAATCCAAGGAAAAACCCTTAGCCCAAATGGAATTATTCAAGAGATTATTATAAAGACTTATAAAGCAATCCCATATACCTTTTTTACTCTCTTTAATAAACTTATTAATCTAGAATATCATCCAAAATATTGGAAACAAGCTATAGGAGCTATTCTGAAGAAAGCTTTCAAACCAGATTATTCCTTTCCAAAAGTATATAGAGTAATTGTACTTTTAAATTGTCTAGATAAAATAAGCAAAAGGATTTTAGTTTAACAATTAGAATATTTAGCGGAAACAATTTATTTCCTTCACAAAAGTCAAATGAAAGGATACCAAAAGAAATCAGCAATCGATACTGTATTTTTACTGATTATAGAAATCGAAAGAAATAAGTAAGCCAATAAAAAGACCTCAATTGTTAGAAGATCATATATGAGTTGGTGGAAAAGCCTTAATATTATTAAGTTCTACATAACAATACGATATATATATGTGGACTCGACAGTGTCACATGCGGGCTAATCCCGATATAGCATAGTGTGATATGCGGTATGAGCACCTTTTCTAACATTCTCCCATGTTGATATCGCATATCTGAAGCTATGTAGCTTATCGAAAGCTATGGAGGGCTATATCGTAAGTTGGGGCTATAATTGGTCTCAATCAAGCTAAGCGGTATGATCTGTATTGTATAGGTATATGTGCAGCGTTTGATCACTCTTATTCGGTGAATCTCGAGGATCGCTAACAAATATCTTGAAGCTAGCGAGTTGATTCCAACGGATACCAGAAAGCGCTTTGAGATTGTAGCTATCAAAACCGCTATAAAATCAATAAATCAAATCTCATACACCGTTAGGAAGCGTTTTCGAATCAGCAAGTAATATAATCATAAAAATGTTTGATCACTGATAATACCTCTTCCAGAAACCAATATCTTTAATCAATTTTTTAAAGAAAAACCTTTCCTCTAGGATTACCCAATACCTAATATAAATACTTCTCTAAGGGCGTAGGGATTGTATTAATGATACAATACCTATTGACCTATAAAGCCTATACCTCTACAGCTCTTCCCTTTTAGTAGAGAAGCTGGGATACAGTCTTCTATATAATCATCCTGATTATATAGAATCCCTTGATCCTTACTCTCCTCTACAAGGGTATAGGAGATATCGTATACTTCTCCTATATAATGGAATGCCAGAGCGCTCCCCTATAAAGTATATTCTACAACTCTTCCTTTCCCTTTTAAACATATCCAAAAGGGAACACAAGATTAACAATAATACCCTTAATCACCTTGGTCTTACTGGTCTCTACTATAAGGAGTGTAGGAAATGGTTCCATCATCTCCTACCTAAATATAGTAGTATATATTCTCCCATTACCATAGTCATCCGCTCCTTCTCCATATATAGTTTCGGATTGCCTCCGATTCTCTTTGGGACCTCCGGCTCCCTATACTCAATGCCTTCGGGTCCCTATAGACTCTCCGACTCCCTATATACTCTCCCTCCCCCTCGATTGTCAGCATAGCCATTATCGACATAGAAGATCGAAATCGAAATCGTATAAAGATGGTGATCGAAAAGAAAGACAATCGATCTATACTTAATAATATACACTAATCTGTCAGAACAGAATATATTATACGAACTATAAATAAGTGAAAAAAGATCGAAGTTGAAAGGAGATGAGATTGAGAGCTGAGATATCGTAAAATGGCGGAACTGGTAAGCGAAACAAATTAAATATTATAAAAACTAATATTAAATAAAACAATAATCCAATAATCATTACACTTATCAGATCATAGATATGGATAATCGGAAAACTATCGAAGAAATGGGGGGAATGGTGGGAAAATTTCTAAAACGAAGAAAATCTTTATTAAATCAGATGGGTTTTTGTAGTTCCCCTATAAACTATATCCAAAGCATTTTCAACTTTAAGGTTTTCTATAGGTAACCCTCAACTGTATAAAGTTTAATCGATTTGTAAAACACTATTGGTTACTTATACCACATTATTACCATCAATATAAAGCTTACAAGGATCGAAACGAAGAAAAGAATCGAAAGATAGAAAATCGAGGGAATCGTATTGTAACTGGGATTCTCGAATTGTTGAAAGAAGATAAGAATGGGTGGCAATCGTCTGCTAGAGCTTTGTCGCCCTTTTCAACCTTGTAGGTTGGATCACTGTGGTGCCGCGCACCTGAGTATTTCTTACAGTCTCCACCGTGATAGCGCCGCGTGTTTTACAACACTATACAGGATACCGGAATCTTACAACAACACCGAAGCTAGATTCATTCGCCGAATGGAACCACGCTCCTCCAATTGCTCAATCATATTGGATCAGATGCCACCTGAATGTTTTTAGAATTAAACCATATTTACAAAGACGACAATCTCCGGATTTGACGAAATAGCTACTATCTGTTACAGCTTTAATCAAGTAACTCCGGAAGACTAATCCTAGCACCACACAAACCCGAGCTCATAACCTGTTAGAAAATCATATATGAGTTGGTGGAAAAGCCTTAATATTATTAAGTTCTACATAACGATACGATATATATGTATGGACTCGACAGTATCACATGCGGGCTAATCCCGATATAGCATAGTGTGATATGCGGTATGAGCACCTTTTCTAACATCAATATTATTTATGGATATAAAAGGAGCATTCGATTATGTCTCGAGAAATCGACTATTAGATATTTGTAAGAAACTAAAACTATCTACAAATCTGATAATCTGAATAGCTTTATTTCTTTAATAAAAACAATTGAAACTATCTTTTAATAATCAAATCGAATCTTTCAAACCAATTTCGATCGGAATACCACAAGGCAGTCTGATTTCTCTAATTCTTTTCCTTATATATATCAAAGAGCTCTTTTTATTTAATTTGATCAAGTTTCTTTTCTATATAAATGATATTGCTTTAATTATATATTTATTTATATAAAAAAAGAATATCAAAATCCTAAAAAGAGTTACAAAATAAATCTATAAACTCAATTTTAGAAATACAATCCAATTCGATTTAACAAAAACAAAGCTAATACACTTTTCATCATTCAAATTGATAAAAAAATATTTAATTATATTATCTAATTCGGAAATAATTATACCCTAATCTTTTATTAAATAGCTAGGAATATGATTCAATTCGAATCTCAAATTCGATCAATATATTAATATTCGAATTATACAAATGAAAAATGCCTTCCATCAAATAGCTTGATTAGTTAATATCGAAAAAAGCCTTAATTCTAAAGTCTTTAGATAATTATATATAATATATATAACCAGTATAACTGATTACAAATCAATGATTTAATAAAGAGGTCAAATTCATTTTAAGAATATAATACAATTGCTTCAAAACCTAGCTTTTTGAAAGATATTAGGAATCTTCAAAACAGTCTTAATTCTTTTAATAAAAGTAGAAGTAGGCCTAAAGCCCTCAAAAATTCGATTAGATTTAAATGTTAGGTAATATATGTTTTGTTTAGCTAAACTCTTATTAAACTATTCAATTAATATTAAAAAAGAAATATCAGCTCAATATCAAATCGATTTGGAAATAATCCTTATTTCTTAAAGAAAACGATATAAATCAATTCAATTTGATAGAATTAAAGGATTAATAAATCAGGATCTCAATTTTATTTCATTTGAAAAGATTATTCACTTCAATTTCTTTTTATAGAAAAAGGAAACTCCCTTTAGAGTTAATATTAGCAATTTATTAAAAGAAGATATTATTATTTTTTATAATATTATTTTCAATTATAGAGATAAGAATACTATTTTATATTTATATTGATATCTCTTCTATTAAAAAAGAATAGGTATAGGTGTAGGTATAATTAATATAATCAAACAATCGAATTTCATATCACTAATAATTGAATATTGGTAGTAATCAATTAGTAATATAATAAAGAGCTTTATAGGGTTACTAGAGCTATTGAATATACTAGTATAATTGCTTGTATTAATAATAAATTCAAGATATATTTCGAATAACTAAGCTGGTCTATATTGTTTAAAAACATTATCAGACTACTCTGAATAGATTTATTAGATTCGAATAATCAAAGCCGCAAAAATCATTAAAGCAAAAGGAGCTGAAGTATCTCTAAATTGGGTTTCAGAATATACTTTAGTAGAAGGAAAATAAGCTAATAGATAAACTAGCAAAGAAAGTAATTACAATATATTTTATTTCAAACAAAACAAGTTTTGGATTTTTAGATATAATAATCAAAAGTACAATTCAGATTAATAGCTTTCTATTTTCAATCAATATAAATTCAGATCAAATCAATCCCTTTGATCTATTCAAAGCTATTTCTATGGAAGATAGGATCGAAAATCAAGTTATCAAGCAAAACCAAGCGAAATACTGTTAATATATATTTTCAATTCAAATTAGGTTATAGATATATCAAATCTTATTTATATCAATTCAAATTCTCTGATAATAAATATATATATAATAATATTGAGGTTTTACAATATTTTCTTATTAGTTGTTCTATATATAAAGTAGAGAGAAAAGAAATATTCAAGAATATATTATTATTTAAAATTATTATATAGTTTCTATTCTATACAAAAATAGATATTGAATTAGCTATTAAATTTATCAATATTACTAAAATCGCTATAAAAATATAATACTTGGTCAGGGCTTTTATACAAAACGAGATAGAGGAAGGAATAATAGTAGAAGAGGAGAGAAAAGAAGAGAATGAAAAAGAAGTAATTAGGAAAATAAGAAAGGGCTTTGATTTCCTTATAATTTCTTGATTTTTATAATTTTCTTATTATATATAATGTATATAATAAGTAGGTATTGTTTCCTAATATTTGTTTTTATTTCTTTAAATTATATATATTTATTTTTGTAGAATAAAAAGTTATTTGTTAGAGCCTTTAGAGGCCTAGCTGTTCTATATAGTCTTAGACTGAACATGGACGTAAATGAAATCAATCAATCAAATACTATACAAAACCACACACCACACACCATCAACAGCCCAATCACGAACCCAACATAGCCCCCAAATCTCTCTCGTCTGATACATACGACCATAGACTGAGGAGAATTGGGCATCCCGTCCGCTCTGCCATACACAAGCCTCAGATCGGCAGATTAGTAGTTGGGTGGGTGACCACCAGCGAATCCCTGCTGTTGTATGTTTTTTGTCCTTCTTTTTGTGTGTGATTCTTCCTTTTACTTACTGGGTACTTACTTCTATCGTGAATCGGTTCTTTGTTGCTTTCTTGAGCATAAATCGATTGTCCTTGGGTCGTGAGTTTGTATCTCTCTTGACTTTGATTATTGAACTTGAGACTTGAACTTGAGACTTTAGTTCCGTGTGCGCTTTTTATCGATGGAATTTAAAATCAGACCAATCAATCAATCAATCAATCTGTGCTGGAGCAAGACGAGACGAGGCGACATATCTCTTGTCTCTGTAGTAGGTAGTGGACGCAGAAGATATGAAGTTGGTTTTGATCTCTTAATCAGCGATTGAGGAATCCCCTCATCTCCTCAGCCCTAGGAGAAACTACCAAATCCGGTATACATAGTTGGAAAAATCCTTGACCTATTTCTTCTCTGAGAAAGTCGCATTTATCATCTCCTTGATATGAGGATCGTAGATTCGATATGTGAGATTGAGATTTTGATTACCTAGTTGCAGAGTACAAAATTGAGTTTGAGTGAATCACATAGCAGGGAATACTTAGCTATCTAGTTCCGATTACGAGGAAGGTTAAAGATTCTTAGGGTTACCTACTCTCTTACCCACATGTCAGAATGCATAGTATCGGATTACAATTTGGGGTAGTAATGACACGATGCATATGGGGACTTTTTGATAGAAATCCTTGGCTCTAGATCTCTCCTCTTCTGCTGAGAACGAACAATGCTATATCCTGGACACTTTTCATTCATTCTTGACCTGTCTATTCTTCAAGTTGAAGGACTCCTTCCTCTCTCATAATCCAGGAGAGGAGAGGAGGGGAGGGGAGTATTCAATCGCTATTTTCCAGCGAATCGATGTTATGGCAAAGTAGATTATATTCATACACTTCCTTTCATATAAAACAGTTTTAGCTTCTTCTCCTTGGTGAAGGAATATCTTGATGTAAATCGCAGTGGAAAGACAGAATATGCATTTTTTATTTTTTATTTTTTGATTTCATTTACATCCACCTTCAGTCTAAAACTATATAGGACGGCTAGGCCTCTAGAGGCTCTAGCAAATAACTTTTTATTCTACAAAAATGGATATATATAATTTAGAGAAGTAAAAACAAATATTAGGGAATAGTGCCTGCTTATTATATATATTATATATAATAAGAAAATTGTGAAAATCAAGAAATTGTAAGAAAATCAAAGCCTTCTTTTATTTTTCTAATTACTTCTTTTTCATTCTTTTCTTCTTTCTTCTTTTTTATTATTATTCTTTTCTCTATCTTATTTTATATAAGAGTCTTGATTAGATGTCATGCTTTTGTAATGATTTTGGTGATATTAATAAATTTAATAACTAATTCGATATTTATTTTTATATAGAATAGAAATTGTATAATGATTTTAGATAATAGTATATTCTTGAATATTTCTTTTCTCTTTGTTTTGTATATAGAACAATTAATAAGGAGATATTATGAAATCTCAATATTACTATATATATATTTGTTATCAGAGAATTTGAATCAATATAAATAAGATTTGATATATCCATAACCTAATTTGAGTTGAAAATATACATTAGCAATATTTTGCTTGGTTTTGTTTAGTAGTTTAATCTTCGATTCTATCTTTTATAAAAATAGCTTTAAATAAATCAAAAAGGATTGATTTGATCTAAATTTATATTAATTGAAAATAGAAAGTTATTAATCTGAATCATACTTTTTGATTATTATATCTAAAAGTCCAAAACTTATTTTATTTGAAATAAAATATATTGTAATTATTTCCTTTGCTAATTTATCTACTAACTCATTTTTTATTATTAAAGTATATCCTGAAACCCAATTTAGAAATACTTCAGTTCCTTTTGCTTTAATGATTTCCGCTACTTTAATTACTCGAATCTGATAAGTCTATTTAAAATGATCTGATAATATTTTTAAACAATATAGATCAGCTTGATTATTTAAATATATCTTGAATTTGTTATTAATACAAGCAATTATACTAATATATTCAATAGCTCTAATAACTTTATAAAACTCTCTATTATATATTAATTGATTGTTATTAATATTTAATTATTATTAATATGAAATTCGATTATTTGATTATATTACAATTATACCTATACCTATTCCTTTTCAATAAAAGAGATATCAATATAAATATAAATAATATCCTTATTTCTGTAATTAAAAATAATATTGTAAAGAATAACAATATCTTTTTTGATAAATTATTAATATTAATTTTGAAGAGAATTTCCTTTTTTTATAAAAAGAAGTTGAAATGAATAATCTTTTCAAATGAAATAGAATTGAGATTCTGATTTATTGATTTTCTAATTCTATCAAATTGGATTGATTTATATTGTTTTCTTTAAGGAATAAAGATTACTTTTAAATCGATTTGATATTGAGCTGATATTTCTTTTTCGATATTAATTAAATGATTTGGTGAAAGTTTAGTTAGATGAAATATATATTGCTTAATATTTAAATCTAATTGAATTTTTGAAGGTTTTAAGTCTGCTTCTATTTTTATTAAAAGGATTAGAACTGTTTTGAAAATTCCTAATATCTTTTGAAAAGTTAGATTTTGAAGTGATTATATTATATTCTTGAAATAAGTTTGATCTTTTCATTAAATCACTAATCTGTAATCAGTTATACTAGTTATACATATTATATATAATTATCTAAAGGCTTTAGGATTAAGGCTCTTTTCAGTATTAGCTAATCAAGCTATTCGATAAAAGATATTTTTCGCTTGTATAATTCGAATATTAATATATTAATTGAATTTGAGATTCGAATCGAATTATATTCCTAGTTATCTAATGAAAAATTGGGGTATAATCATTTCCGAATTGAATAATATAATTGAATATTTTTTTATTAATTTAAATAATGAAAAATGTATTAGCTTTGTTTTTGCTAAATCAAATTGGATTATATTTCTAGAATTGAGTTTATAGATTTGTTTTGTAATTCTCTTTAGGGTTTTGATATTCTTTTTTTATATAAATAAATGTATAATTAAAGTAATATTATTTATATAGAAAAAAAACTTAATCAAATTGGATAAAAAGAGCTTTTTAATATATATAAGAAAAAGAATTAGAAAAATCGGGCTATCTTATAGTATTCCAATCGAAATTAGTTTGAAAGATTCGATTTGATTATTAAAAGATAGTTTCAATTATTTTTATTAAAAAAATAAGGCTATTCAGACTATCAGATTTGTAGGCAGTTTTAGCTTTTTATAAATATCTAATAGTCGATTTCTCGAAATATAATCAAATACTTTCTTTATATCTATAAATAATATTGAGGTCTTTTTATTAATTTACTTATTTCTTTTGATTTCTATAATTAATAAAAGTATAGTATTAATTACTAATTTCTTTTAATATCCTTCCATTTGATTCTTATAAAGGAAATAGATTGTTTCTATTAAATATCCTATATCACGGGGCAGGCGGGCTGGATAGGGTTCTAATAACTTTGCTCTAATCTGGCAAGGTTATACTGATTCGGGTAATAGGTTCAGATTGAGGATTAAGATATAGCTCAAAGAGCTATGATACAGGATCTTCCAAGTTGAAGATATACAGGATTTTGCTAAGCGAACTAGCCCGATCGGGCCCTAGCTTACTTGCATTCCGGTGCGAGCACCCAATTCGGTCCCTTTCGAGGGGACTAATATATCACATAATCTCACATCGTGATATTACCCCCCTCCTAAAAGCCGAACTCCGTTGAGGCGAAGGTATTATAGTTCGATTGTCCGAAGGCGGGCAGTATTCAATTAAGCAGGTTCTGGTTTATTAGGGTATCTTTAATGGAAATTGCGAATCAGTTCTTGTACGTCTTTCAGGTAGCTTGTAGGTTTCTTGGTTGGTGTATTGTAGCCAACCCAATGGATAGTATATTTCAAATAAGGTCCTTTACAACCTCTTCTTTCTTAGCAGGAGTTTAGGATTTCGGTAACCTCAAAATGCTCGAGGCTGTCTACTTTTACAAAGGGTGGTAATGGATTATGTTATTTAGGAATGGGATTATTGTGTGTAGGATATAACAGGTTGATATAGAAAATAGGGTAAATCTTTATTAAAGCTGGGAGCTCTAGTTTATAAATATAGGGGTCTATTAGATTTAGGATTTTGAAGAGCCTGAGGTTTTTCTAATCGAGCTTTTTCTGTAGGTATAGGGTCTTAATGTTTCTAGTATTCAGTTAGATCAGATTACTAGACAGATATTTATGGATAGGGGAACGGCGGGTATCGGTATTCTTCGAGTATCGGGTTTGATTGATAGTTAATTCGATTTGTAGGTATAAGGAGATGACTTTCATTTTAGTAACAAATTCTTCAATATCTTGTACAGCAGAATGATTACTTTAGGATGATATAGGCTCGAAGTCTAGGTGGGGGTGAAATCTGTAGTTCGAGAAGAATGGGGTTATTTGAATACTTTTGGACCAAGTATTGTTAATAAAGAATTCAACGAATAGGAGTCACTCTGCTTAGTCGTCTTGCAGGTAGACTATATACAACTGGAGATATTGTTCTAATATCGTATTAGTCCTCTCAGTTTGTTTATCAGTTTCAGGATAATAAGCGATTGAAAGCTTAGCGACTACATCCAAACACTTGTAGATATATTTCCAGAATTCAGAAACAAATTGAGCTCCACGATCAGATATAATAGTCAGGGATAAGCTGTAGAGCTTCCAGATATTCTTTCGGAATAAATAAACAACCTCTTCGAAGTTGTAGGTACTATAGTAGAACAAGAAATGTTTCATTTTCGTTAATCGGTCGATTATTATTATAATAATATCGAAACCGATATTTTCGGGTAAATATATAATGAAATCTATTGAGATATTTTGTCAAGCTTTTTGCAGGATCAGAAGCGGGTAGAGAACTTTTTTCTAGTTTTTATAATTCGGAATAGTGTAATAGCAATTATAGCAATTACAGACCTACTACATAATATAATCGTAATATCCAGATTAATAATAATTTCAGGATAGTAATTTGAAGATTCAAATATAATATAGATGATCAGTAACAGGCGATTTGTAATATAAGCAGAACAAATAGGTTTTCAAAGAGTTGTAATCGGGAATGTATAGTTTTCTTTGGTAATATAGCAGATTGTTATTTTTGGTATATTTAGTAAAAATGATTTTCGGATATTTCGGGAATCCTTTTTATAGGGATTTCAGAATAGATTCGGGTATAGGATTGGCTTGATAGTTTTTATAGAATAGAGTAAACAGGTCGGCAAAAAGGTTTAGAGGGTTTTCTAGGTCCTCTAATTATATTGTAGGGTTGGATATAGATATAGCATATAGGATTGCAGGCTTTATAACTTTATTATTTTCTAGCAAAATTATAATATTATCGAAATCTAAGTGGTTAGTGGTATCGATAGGATTAGGGTTTTTTTGATTATGGATAATTATAGCGAAATATATTCTTTTAACAATCTTGGATTCGATTAGAATAACAATAGCAGAAAACAGATCGGAATCCAGATTCTCTCGTTTCAGGATAGTATGGCTTTGGTGCAGAAAGCATTCATCCCCCTCCTTAGAGAGATTTTTTAACCTCCTAATCAGCGCATCGGGTTTGGCACCTAGCTTTCCAGGGTAATAAGTAATTCGGAAATTAAATTGAAACAAAAATTCGGATCAGCAGGCTTAACAACAATTCAATAGCTTCATTGTAGTAAAGTATTCCAGATTTCTATAATCGGTGATCACTTGAATTGATAATACAACACCTTCCAACTCGAAATATTATTTTTCAAAGCAATAGATAATAATTAGCAGTTCTTTATTATAAATCTTATAGTTGCATTCAATTACCGAATGTTTTTTAAAAAAAAATACAACAAATCTAAGTACTCCATTATTATTATATTAAAAGAATATTCTGATGGATATATAATTGAAGACATTGGTTTTTACAATTATTTTCTTTTCCCAATCAAAAGAAACTAGAATAAATACTTCGATAAACACTTGCTTCAATCGGTTGAATATGTTATATGGATATATATATAGTAGTAAGCTATCAGGAAACAATCCCTGATACTGTGCCTTTTGGACAGATTGCGTGTGTGGCGTAGTGGTAAAGCTTACAACTCCTATTGTGTCCGCTTACGTAACAGAGTATCAGGGATTTTACCTTGTGGATATCGTTCTGGGATCTCTGATTCGGGCTTTTAATTGGAACTGGGTTAACAACCAATTGAAAAGTGGATCGAATTAGGGACGAGGATGTATCTGCTTAATGATTGGATATTCTGAATTCATTAATAATGGATTATTAATGGTGAGGGTATTAGATAATAGAAGAGTGTTATTCTATTATTACAAATCATATGGTTGACTATAGTATAGTATAATAGCCCCTGTACTAGCCTTTTCGGGACGAAAAGGTTAAAGAGGAGGGCTCTGTTATATGGATATATATATAGTAGTAAGCTATCAGGAAACAATCCCTGATACTGTGCCTTTTGGACAGATTGCGTGTGTGGCGTAGTGGTAAAGCTTACAACTCCTATTGTGTCCGCTTACGTAACAGAATACTTCTTGATAGGTAGGGCTTTATAGGAACGAAATATTCTTTTTGGTCAGATCTACCATCGGATTAATGATCTTTGAAAAATCTCTAATAAACTATCAATAAAAATTCGAAAATCCAATAAATACTTGAATATCGATTACATTAGAGAAAAGACGTGTAGAATAGGTAGATTTATTGGTATTAAGTGTAGTGCGTATTCTATTGAAAGCTATATACAATCCAGTTGACTATATCAATCAAGATGATTACATAATACGCCTAATGCGTTTAGCCTGCTTTCTAAACCGATCCTATAAGATATGCGCCCTCGCATGCATATTCTAGTTAAGCTAAAATAAGTCCTATTTCCGTATTCCTTTCATATATGCTATAATAGCCATATAATATACTTAGTCCTCTTATTCTGTTAATCAATCAACAATCACCATGAAAATCCACCCATATACCAGCTTACCATTATATTTAAATTAAATAGATAGTAAAATTCGCCGAATTGATAGTTAAAGTATTCGTAGTTTACTATTCTAATATAACTTTGCTTATTTTGGGCAAAATTAAAGTATAGATTCTACTCTTTTCTAAAAGAAGAAAAGAGAAAAGACCGATCCTACAAGACAGGTGGTATAGCTTGCTATACACCAACTCTTTCTTATAGATTAAATGAAAGAGTGGACTTATAAATACCAGCTTGTAGATTCTGATATTCCGATATATTATTCTCGAATGATATACGTAGATATCCAGTTCGAGACTTGAAAGGCTTTAAATAATTGATATAAAACGATCTGCGAATAGCTTTTCCATTAATTTATTGTAATTTATAGGATTTCTGATAATCTCCTGTAAAACCAATGATGATAAAGGGATTATAGTAGGAAGGGTATAATTTCTTTTTAGTTAAGACACCGTCATATAATATAATTAGTCTGCGTAGAAAACCCAGTGGGTAATACACCTTATTGGATACTCAATGGGTGGGTAGAATTTCTAAAAACCCATTCCATTACCCATGGGTAACCCAAAATACTATGGGTAACCCAAAATACTATGGGTAACCCAAAATATTATGGATAACCCAAAATACTATGAGTAATCCAAAATACTATGAGTAATCTAATAGGTAATGAGTAATTTAATGGGTAATGAGTAATTTAATGGGTAATAAATAGTAATTAGGGTTATAAAGTGTATTGTTCAAGATTAATAGAAAGATTAATAGAATATTCTTCAATTCTCAATTCGGATAATTATTTATATCTATTAAGTATATTATGAAACCTTCTTTGACTCCTTTCTTTATTAGATTATCAATTATAATCTTATTATCTTCAATTCGTTGCCTTTTCGAATTATAGCTTAATAAATCGGATTGTGTAGCTTGATCTTCTGCAATAATCTGTAAATCGTTATAAATTACTAGGTCTTTGTTTTTCAATCTTTTATTTATTTGATTTGATATATCTTGCTCGACTTTGTAATCATTTTGAGAAAGATATTGTAATGTCCTGATTAATAATATATTTCTTTGTAATTGATAACGTTTTCAAAACTCCTTTTGTGCTATATGTATAGCATTTATATCCAATTCTTTGTTGCTAATATAATTCTTTTGATTCCAATCATCAAGTGTTTGATTTTAAGATCAATCTTATCTTATAAATTCGCAATTTCGGCTTCGATTTCCTTTTTAGTTAAAGCTATAGATTTTTTAGCAATTTGTACAATATCCCGGGATGTATAATAGCCTCTATCTCTATTTGGAGTCTCCTTTTGTGATTTCTGTTGATAATAAAAAAGGAAAATACTATTATAAATAATTTCTGAAATAAATTATCCATATCGATATAAATATAAATCCTTAATATAACTGAATATTCATTCTATACCAACTTCTATTATTGGAATACAAAGGAAATCCCTAGTTATTCTAGCTAAATCTAGATAATTATATTCTTTTGCTTTCTAATGAGAAAGAATAATTATATTAGAAGAGACTAATAGAATATTAGAAATATAATTAATAAAAAGATTAATAAAAAGATTTATAAAAATGTAACTAAGAATCTATTTTATCTACAGCAATTTCTTGAGATTTGTATTGTCCAGAAGTATCCCGACAAGATTATTTCAAAATAATTGCTAGATTATTCTTATTTGAATCTTGTAAAGCTTGAAGTTTAGTAATTCTAGATGGTGTATATTATTGATATTCGGTTTCCCAAAATCGACGAAATTGTATTTCGAATTCAGCTTGCCAATTCCGATTTTGATAATTCAACCAATAAGAATTTGAATTAAAAGCAATTACCTTCGAAGCTGGATATAGTAAAGCTCCTATTGTATAAATACTATTAAGATTATTATATATATTATTGTAATATTTATCCAATTTTCTCTTTATTTCATTAATAGCTTTTATTAGTTTTTTAACCTATAGATATTTCGTCTTTTTTTAGTCAAACGACAACGACTTTCAGCCAGATGCTCATATAAATTATCGTAAATACCTAATGTATATAACAAAATAGTTCCTTTTGTCCTACCTACATATATAATATAGAAATTGAATGAACGAACAAGATCAATAAGATATCCAATTTGTTTTTATTCTGTTTCTAATAAAGAAAATATTCTCGCATCAAAATAATTCTGGTAGTATTTATCGATTACATTTCGAAGATATGCTACACATATCAATATATAACAAATCGAATCCTATCGAATTGAAACATTTATCAAAAGATTAATTGGTCTTTTCAACTCCATCTGATTATTCCTGATAAATTCTTATTGAATATTCAGAAACCTTAATTGTTGTTGTATATTAGAATTCGAGAGTATAGCTAGTTTTCAAATCTAGATAAGGATTAATAGAAAGATTAATAGAGAAATCGAATCATTTATCTTAGCAAGAATAAAAGGAATAGTATTATTTTCCAATAAACGAATTCTTTCTAGATCACTTGTTTTTGTATCATTATTCTAATCTCGAATAAACGTTTTGTTAGTTGAAGTTAAACAAATTGATTCAAGAAATGCTTTTAAAATAAGTTGAATAATATATATTAAATAAGGTATATATTGAATGTGTTTATTCAGAAATCGATCTTTATTAAATGCCTCCTCGAAGTATTAATTGATTTCTTTCATTATCTTGGAATTATTAGATGTATTATTAGTAGTAATCGAAATAATCTGATCAGTAATATCGAATTTATTGGTAATATCTTTCACAACTTTAGCTAAAGCTTGTTCTGAATGAATATCTATTAAGCTTTTGAATTCAATAAGCTTTTCAATTAATTTCCAATCTTTGGAGATATAATAAACCAAAATTCCAAGAAAAGATAATCTGTTTATATTAGACCAAGCATTTAAGGATAAAGCAACCTTATTTCTTTTCATTATTCTCGAAAGCAATATATTCTTTTCAAGATTTTCGATTTGGATTATCAATCGTTTTCGAAATATATATACAAAAAAAAAAAGGAATTTAGGATTTTGTATTTGAGTAAGCTGTTATTATTCTTTATTTTTAATAGCTCGAAAAGATGCTTGTAAAAAAATAATTATTTATAGAAGTTGATCATAAAATACTTTTTCTATAAGTTGTTTTGATAAACCTATCTGAAAAAGAATTAGTTTTCTATTAATATTTCTATTAATCGTTTATTATCTACTCTTACAATAGGATATTTATCTAATTCTCTTTAATATTCATTTCAAAAAGCTGCTTTTCAATATATATTACTTTGAAGATATTTAGATAATGCATTGGTATCAGTATTCTTAATCTTAGGGTGATTTAGTTCTTTATTATATTAACGATATATTAAAACTGGCTTTCCGGTTCCCTTATTTGCAGCCTGATTGTATTTAGTTCAATATATCGATTTACAAGTAATTGAATTCTAATAAATCTTCTTTATTAAATTAATTGAATTATTGGTTTGGTCATTGAACTATTGAGTAATTTTCTATTATTTAATAAAATCCTGATAAACTTCTTGTATTTATTTAAAAAAAACCTTTTACCTTTTCTATATAATTCAAAAGATAATTTATAAGGAGGCGAAGAATGAAAAGGATTGAATAGCTCAGAATTAGGAGCACTTGAAAGATAACTGGAAGATATAATAAAGTTATCCAAATAGATTTCAATATCTAATAGATTTTGAAAGATAAAATCTATTCTTATAAAGAACAAGAGTGTTAAATAGAAAATTAGTAGAAAACTTAGTAGAAAAGCATATAATAGAACTTCAATTTGATTATTCTATATTAAAATATCAGTTTTAATTATAGAAACTCTCAATAAGCTTTTGATTGGCTTAAATATTAAATAACACTTGCAAATTTGCATTTGCAGGTAGAATTAATTGCTAAAGATCCCACAATTCCTGGTTGATCTTTTTATTATAAACCAATCTCCTTGCATCAATATATTACTTTCGATTATCTTTTGGAATGAAAAATCCTATATCATCAATCTCTTTAATAAACTCTAGCCATCAAAATGCAGGATCAGGAAGATTAATCTAATTATCCATTTCAGAATCATTCATGAGATAAGCTATATGTATTCTCCAGAATACTTTCTCGAGACTTATAAAGAAAGTTGTAGGTGATTTCTATATTAAAATTTTTCTAATAAGGATTAATAAATTAATCAAAAGATTAGTAAAAAGATTAATGGAAATAGTATATTATACTCTATAGCTTTCTTGTATTCCTTTCTCAAATTACGAAGTTTATTGAATAAGCTAAACTAATTAGATTTTGAAATAGGGTTCAAAAGTAGGAATGTAAACTTATAACTGAAATTTGTGTATATTCTTTGTCAACTTGCCTTATTTCTTTTACAACTAATAATAAAGAAAAAAGCGTCTAACCAAATTAATCAATTTATATAAAGATCAATACAGGGAAAAATTCTTATCTTAATCCTTTTTGGATTTCTTATCAGCTAAAAGTAGAAAAGGCCTTTACAATATCCTCCGATTTCCTGGATTTTTTGAATAATATCTTTCTAGCACTTCTCCAAGTTTTTTGCTAGTATCGAAATAGCAAATACTTATATCTCTAATAAAGATCAGTTTCTATTAATCTTTCTATTAATTATATAATATTACTTACCTCTGGAGGATTATAAGTATTGTAAATCAAAAGTGCTTCTTTTTCTTCAAATTCCTTATTATCCTTTCCTTTCCGATTATATTCTTGATTAAAAGTTTCATTATCTTTCTATAAACTCTTATATACCCTATTATACTCTTTCTTATATTCAATATCCTCCTATATATTATTATTATCATCTATAACAGCAAATTGCCCATCATAATCTCCCCAGCCTAGAGATGTAATAACATTTTTCCAATCATTGCTTTTTATTATTTTATTAATCGGATTAGTAGAAAAATTAATTGAATAAAGATATATACATACTGTTTGTACCGAGTTTCTATATTGCAATCAATCAATATTTAACATTGAGTATTATCGAAAACATTAATATATTCTTATATTATCTTCAATTTCTTTTTTGTATAAATGATAGTATTCTAATTTCTTACTTTGGCCTTTTCAATTTTTCTATGAATAGGGTTATTTTCTAAAGTTTTATTCCTTTTACACACTTTGATTGTATTAGGATTTTGCAATAAATCCTTTGATGCTTTTCGTTTTCCAGATATTATAAAGATTTCGGATTAATAGAAAGATTAGAAAAATGAAAGATATTTAATTGCAAAAAAGGATTTTGTAATAAGAAATCGAAGAATATTATTTATTAGAATAGTAGAAAAATTAAAGAAAGATGAGAATTGAAAAATAGTAGTATAATAGTGAATTTTGAAGTTTTTGTTTTTTTTGTTTCCAAGGCAACAATCTAAGTTTTAAGATATCCATACAAAATATTATACAATATAAACAATCTCTTTTTCAACTTTATTTCTTTATTATTATAACAATAATATACTATTCAGAAGATATTATCAAATATGTTAATTGATTTTATTTTATTAATTTATCTACTAATTTCAATAGAATACCAAACACTCAAAGTCATCGATCGCTTCCAAATAAAGCAACAAAAAATATACAAAAAAAACCTATTTTTAAAAAAGTTCCTAAAAAAGCATATCGCTTCAAACCAGATAATAAGTTGATTAATAGAAATATTAGTAAAATAGTATACTAAGCCCAATTTCTAGCAGTTACATTACATGAAATCAGAAAATATCAAAAAAACACCGAATTATTGATCCAAAAGCTTTCTTTTCAATATCTTATTCGAAAAATCATTTAGAATTTGACTCTAAGAATTACTTGTTAGCAATCAACTATATTATTGGTTCTACAAAAAGCTATTGAAGTATATTTAATTAAAGAATTTGAATATAAGTTTAATCTAATCTTTTAATATCTATTAAGTTTTGTACTAATCATTTAATTTCAATAACAAATCTTATAGCAATTTATACAAAACGAATTACAATTCAACAAAAGGATATACTTCTGGTTCGAACTATACATAATAGTATTTTAGAATATTTATATACTGATAATCATTATGTACATACAGATTAACTTGATTATCTCAATACTTCTATAAATTCATAAATGTATTTTCTTTTAGAAGAATTACTGAATACTATAAATACAATAAAACACTTTTCCAACTCTATAATAGAAATATAATCGAAATATAATATAAAGAAGGTAATTAATAGAAATATTAGTAGAATTCTTTATATATCATATTAATACTTAATAAATCCTGGGCTTTGAATTACCCATAGTATTTTGGATTACTTATTGGATCTTGGGTTTATTTATAGTATTTTTGGATTACCCATTAGATTCTTAGCAACCTATTGGAGTCTTGACACCTATTGGGTAACCTATGGGTGGGACGTCTATTTATACTATTACCCACCCAACCTATAGGGTCCCGATGGGTGGGATGTGAGATCGAAAACCCGACCCATGGGGCCCCATTTTACAGCCTAAATATAATTATATCTCCTGGTTGATATATAAAATTACCTTGTACACCTATATTATGTTTTTCCTTATTAACAGCTTTCTTCCAGTCAGATCGTTCCAAAGCTTCCTATCTAATTAGCTCCCAGTTGTGCATAAATTCGAAAACTTTAGTATAGTATATCTCAAAAAGGAACTTCTCATCAACATTCTCAATGATAAGAAGGTAATTCTATATTACCTTTCATTCGTGAGAAGGGTATTCGATTTCTAAAGGGCCGACTGATTGAAAACCAAATATAATCTCGTAAGGGGAATGATCTAAATATAATACTTCTCGTATATTGAGAGAGTTAACACTAGCTTGAACCTTAAGTGGCCAATCAGTAATACCAGATTCGATCTTTTTAAGTATTCTTTGAAATAGATTGTTTCCTTTTTCGGCTATTCCGGACAACTTTTTCGTTCTGATTGTTACGTAAGCGGACACAATAGGAGTTGTAAGCTTTACCACTACGCCACACACGCAATCTGTCCAAAAGGCACAGTATCAGGGATTGTTTCCTGATAGCTTACTACTATATATATATCCATATAACACTGATAGCTATAGAAATGAGGAGTATACCGGATTTTTTAGAAAAACTGTATAGAGTTTTGTTTTCAAAATATGTATCAAGATTGTGTATTCCTTTAATAGGGATTCCAATTGTATTAAAAAGCTAGCCTAAACATTTAATAATCTTTACTCCTATAGTATCAACTATCAGGAATGCTTAAATATAATAAGAGAAGTAGTTGATGATTAGTAAAATATGAGTAAAATTGAGGTATCCTTCTTTATCGAACATACTATTGTTGTAGTCTATATTTTTAATGGTAAGTCCTATATTTATTAGTTTCTGTACTACAGGCCAAGTTATATTTAGAATCTAAGCTTTGTTGACTGATATAGGTGGGAGTGGTTTTATAAAATCAAATCCAATAAAAGTGAGTGGATAATTAATTTTAAAAGATATTAAATAAGAGATGCATTATCGAATACCATGCTTGGCATACTTCAAATAATCTAAAATGTATTACTTGATATCTGAAACTAAATAAGACTAATAATGGTTTCTAAGCTTTTTGATAGTCAATTCTGTAGCGAAGTGTTCTTTCTAATTATATATATATAATAGGATATCAGATACCTCATGTTTTTATATACAATACTTATCAACTCCACGGAATATATAAAAAAGTTCGCTTTCGAATAAGAAAAAATCCTTAGTATAGTATAGAAAAAATGTCTTTTCAAAAGTAGAAATTCTATCGGGAAATGTATTAATAAAAATATAGTTGAATATATCATAATACTACGGATTGTCTTTGTACTTGCTTAAAACTAGTTCAAAAGAGATATTGTTAATAATAACCATAAGTTGATTTAATACTATAATATCCAGATTATCTCCAAAAGGTTATAATATATCGTAATCTATAATAGCTTGAAGTCATTTGATTTTATGTAGGCAAAAGAGTTCTTTATAACTATCAATTCCATCTTTCCAAACCCATTTAGGGTTTCTATTGTTTTTTTAGAATGAGTTGAAAAAGTCTAAAAGTGAATTCAATTTGCAATTCGAATTAAGAAAAATAGTATGGGAAAGGGTATCTACAATCTTATTGTGAGATTCTTTAATATATTCAATAATGATATTCAAAGTAGATAGTTCTATAGCCTAGCGGGCGTAGATTCCACGAGTTTCGGTCTTAGGGGATAAGAATCTAGTTAATGGCATGTGATCAGTGAAAATCTTGCAAGATCTCAGGCAATGGAAGTAATAGTGATACTTGTATACAAACTTAATGATTACTAAAAGCTCATGTTTATAAGTATTGTAGTTTCTTTGAGTCTTAGTAAGAAGAAAGGAGTTATATAAGATAGGGTATGTAACCAAAGGTTTTGAGATAATTTTTGAAGGATATTGTTTCTGTACAATATAGCAACCTGACGCAAAAGCACTAGAATCTGTATACATCTTAATGAGAAGGGAGTAGTCGATATTATATAATTCGACTACTTTAGAACATTTGGCTTATAAAAACTCAAAGGCAAGCTGCTTATACAATCCCCATTACCATTCGACATTACCAGTAAGACGGAAGAGAGGGTGAGATATCTCGGCAAAATTCTTAATACCCCGGTGGGTCATTTGAATAATAGCTAGGAAACTGCAAATTTCAATAGGATTCCTTAGAGTGGAAAAGTCTTTAATCTTAATAGCTCGGGCTGGCTTGATAATCATTATATTGTCTGCTTGATGGAGTATATCTAAAGCTTTTATTTCATTTATAAATATATATAGTTTCTTAAAGAAAGATATAGTTAAGCGAAAACTAGTTTTGGGAGGAAATGATTTGTAAGGATATTATAAGTGTTTTTGGTTGTTTTATATTCAGAAAATATATCGTCCATATAGAACTTAACTAAAGCTAAACTGTTTGAGAAGTTAGATTCAAGAATAGAAGGATATTTGTTAGTATAAAGAATATTGTTCTTTAAATAGTAGTGTTTTTCTGAAAGACAGGGAATATAACTATAAATAATATATAAAAGCTCGAATATTAAAAAACATATAGTTTGAGTATCTTATGGAATACGGGTAGATTATATCTGAGCGGAATCTCCTATAAAAAAAGCAAAAATATATCTATCCACAGGATAGAGAGGCATTGCCCAATATATATATTTAAGATTAAGTTGTATAAAAACCGTGTAACTAGGGTGAAATAAATATTCATGAACTTCTTAAGCTAATATACAATAACTGCTAGGCATCTCTTCTTTCACTTATGAATAATCGAAAACGACTTATCATTCCGGATTAGATTCGTGAGGAGATAATATGAGATATACAACACCAGGCTTTTCGACAATGAAAGGCATTACAGACCAATTGGATAACTTGCTATTAATTATCATAATGTATTTATACATAAAACACTTATAGCTATCTTGAATGATTTTATTCAATTAATATATCTATTGAGGATTGTATCGAGATCGAAACTTGTATTTGTATAGAAGTATACTCTTCTTTAAACATACCCAATGAATAAAAAGAGTAATTAAAGGAATATATCTTAATTCGATTGCATTCAAATCCCTATAAATATATAAAAGATGCTTGATGCATTATTATAGCTCTCCTATAGCTAAAGGGCCAATATATATATTACTGGTATTAAACTATTCTTACATCAATTCAATGACAAAAAGACCATTGTCCTCCGCAAGGAGCCCGGCTGGTTCAGTGGTAGAGTGATCGGGTCACTCTCCCACTGTTCTACAACTTAAGGCTATAGCGATCTGATCCACATGGATCCATCCTATATGCCGCCTTATAGGCCACCTTAGTGTGGACCTCTTGATACAGCTTTACTGAGCTCCGACAATCTATCGCTAACCCTAATAGAGCTTTTCTATTATGGGCTGCAAAAGCGATCGATCGAATGCTGAGGGGGAACTGATCCCCCTTCCAGCCACCACCACTGCGCCTATGCGCCACTCCGCTACTCAGCGGAACCATCGTTCCGGCTGCTCCTCTCGAGCGGCCCAATAGCCGAATCCTCCGCTCCTATGGAGCACCATCACACACACACCTGCTTCTTTGAAGCAACACACCTGTACACACTGCTCCTGCCCATATGGTTTTATGGCAGGAGTAACCATACAATCAGAGCGCTCCTCTCCACGAGCAGCAGGAAGCGCTAGGAATATAGGGCCGATCAAACGGCCCTATTTGCGATCATTACACTGGCTTGTTTAGGATATATAGAAGGAACTGGGTTTACCCTATGAGGTTTTACTAGCGTGCGCATCAGCGCCTTTCTGTATTTGTAACTCTAGATCTAGCCACGTCTTTCATACCCCTAGGGAGGTCCCCCACAAGACGTTAATCACTATAAATAAATAAATAAATAAAAAATACACCAATTCAATCAAATCCATAAACAATAATCGAGGAATAGATCGTCTCTCAGTAGGATATATATAATCGAATAGAATAAAGTGTTTTGATTCAATTTGAGAGGAAAGTACAAAAAACTGATTTTTGGAAAGAAACTTCAATTTGAATTAGAAAGTGGAAGATTTATATGAAAAATTCATAGATTCAAGTATATCAATAGGAATATCGAATTCGTACATTTGTATAACATTCTTTAAAGAATATAATATCCTAGTTTTTGTATACAAAGAGGGTTCAGATAATCAGGAGATGGTCTTTTTCTATAATTTAAAGTTATATTTAGAACTTAAAAGTTTAAAGAACTAAATAAAGTTAGGGATTCTGTAGAATCAGATTTAATCTCAGAAATCTTTTCAATAATTTCAATATCGTTATAATTAGATAAGGAAACCTTTCCCTCAGAATATACTATATCTACATCGAAATAGCTTGATTTCAACAGTTCACCCTTTATGGAAATCTCAGCTTTTTGTCTAGCAATCTGATATTTAGGGTCTGCCAGATAAAAAACTAATTAATGAGAAAGTGATTGCACTAGTTGTAGAATTTGAATAAAAATACGAGATTCCGAAAGATCCTTGTTATTAATGGAAATAGTGTAATTGAAAATATCAATATAGTCTTTAACAATATAAAGTCATAGTAAATCGAGAAGTAGATTCTTTTCATTCTTATTGGGGTGATTCTTACCGTCGGGTTGAATAAAAGCATATATAATACATTGAATGCCTTCAACCATAAAGCTAAAAATAGTATATTGTCTCAGTCCAGTATTCCCACCATCGACTGTTCCTATGGAAATAGTATTTTTCAAGGTAATTTAGTATCGTAATAAATCTAAATAATCAATAAATACTAGGGAGACTATATTATTATTAGATTTTTAATCAATAATACAATAAGATCTGCTTAAAACGACTTTAGTAGTATATTTCTTTTCTAGGATTAAAACGATTCCTTAAACTCGAAAAGCTTTATTCTGATTGGAGGTTTTAATAATAATAAATAAGACTAGGATTTTAATTATCTATAGATTTATAGATTTAGTAAGGTTGATTTGTACAATTCGGAATTTTAGTATATAATTTGTATTATCTGATAGATATAAAAAATATTGCTTTATTTGATTTTGATTCAAAATAATATTTGCAATACAAATATAATAAACTTTAATTAAGTTATTATCGGATCCGGATTATATTATAGTATATAAGGTAGATTCATTTATAATCTCAACGGTAAATTGTATATTCTTTTTCTTTTTTTTAATAATATTCTCTCGAATTGTAAAACATCATAGGTTTTTAGATGTATCGGGTAAGATTTGATAAAAAGTTAATATATCAATTTCAGAGATTCCCGATTTAAAAGTGAAAAACAAGCTTTTGTAATCAATAGGGGTTTCTCCTACTCTTACTATAATATTGGATAAAGGCTTAGAAGGCTTAATAGATCTTTTTATTGGAATTGGATGGGATATAAATTTTGAAACATATTTCTTATATTTATATATTATAGAAGAACTTGAAAGAGCTCGAATTAATTAAGGTTGAGGTATGAAATTACGAAATAGAGATTGAAATGAATTTTTAAGAATTGACTTGGGTTTTTTACAAAAGTAAGGGGCGAAGATGTCGGGATATCTGTCACGGAGAGTATTCTTCGTATGAGTATCCTTTGTATGAGGTATAATATGTTGATCTTCAGTAATACTAGATGTATTATTAGGTCTAGCTCTCTTACAAAACGATAGATTAAAAGCTTGAATTTGATCTTCTTGCTCATTATCCGCGTCTATATCAAATTCTATATTAAAGGAATACATTTCAGGTGCGGGCGTCTCATTATCTGAATAGTCTGAATCATTATTGATTTATGCTAAAGAGAAAATGAAACCTGATCTAAAAGGGATTGAGTCCGGGCTAATGGGAGGCTTAGGTTTCTGATAGTTGTTTAGGTCGACTCGATTATTAATATTAAATGATTAAGGATATATATAAGCCATTGATATAATTATAATAAAATGATTTAGAAAAACCATACTTCTTAAAACAACTTATTCTTAGTATTAAAGAGGTTGATTTATGCAATCCGATTTGGTGTGGACTATAGATTCCGTATTTAAAATATAAAGGCTTTTTTGAGTAATTATATTATTCCATTTCGTTAACAATATTATTCCAAGAGTTTTTTAGATCTAATTCAGCCTCTTTTGCTTATATACCTATCGATACAGGAGCTTGAATATAAACAGATTGAGATATTGGATTTAAATAGTTTCGAACTTAAACTATTGTTTCCCTATTATTAAAATTATAATTATTAATAGAAATATTCCGATTTGTTAATTAAAGAATTAAAGATTAAAATATTTATTCTAAAAAAGATTCAATTTTTTCTTTAAATAATCCTTGAGGTTGTTTCTTAAAATATTAATCATATAATCAACAATATCGTTTTGAAACAAGTATCTTTTCCACTTCCATATTCTTCTAAGTATTGCATATTATAGAATAGCTCTCATTTAGGAATTTACAAATAATATTTAGCTTGATGAATTCTGAACGGAGATCAGGATCGATAAGATAATAATAAATACTTTAATCAAGGTTTCTTAAATATTAGCTTGAAGAATATCAGCATTACACTTGGAGAAAAGGTATATCTTTGTAATCTATTTTCGATTGTAGATTCTTAGTATATTGATAGTATTTTTGAATAAATTCATCTTTTTTTTGAGCTAAAGAGCTTATAGTATTGAAAACCATTTATATTGAATCTTTATCTTTCTTGTTCGAGAAGTGGTCAATAAGAATAATAATAAACTTGTCTTGCAAAGCCTTATTTACTAAGTTAATATTATTTATAATCTTAGAAAACTCTCTATTTTGTTTAATTATTTATTAGCTCTATTAGTAAAACTTAAACAGAACGAGATTGAAGAAGGTGTATAGCTTATAAATGTTATTGTCAATAGCAAGATATATAGTTTACTTGGCTTTTCGAACCTATAACTTAATAGTATTCTTTTTTCCCGAGAAAGATAGTATATTGTCAACCTTGACTTTAGTTCATTCAGTACGAACTATCGAGGCAATAAAGTTATTCGATATTGTAGAAGGATTCGGCGGATGGTATATCGGAAGGATTTCTTGAATTTGGAGAATGGAAAGTCGAAGTCGTAGTTTGATAAATAGTAGGATTTAAATCTTCGAAGGGTTTTGTATATCCTCTAACAACTACTAAGCGAGTGAAAAGTAAGGTTTCGTTCTTCGGGATTAAAATGAGGGTAATGTCGAAAGAATCGAATAATAGTTTGGATTCACTCAAAGGGGATAGTGCTAGTATCGTCCAGGGTGAAATTGAAAAACCTATACTGCAGATTTCCGGAATTAAGAGTAGTATTAAAAAGGTGTTTAAAAGTCAAAAGAGTTTGTATTCTGGTAGTAAGATAATACTGAATCCTTATAGGAGGTGCTATAGAAGTGAATATATAGAGTATTTCTGAAAAGAGAGGTATTTGAAAGATAAAAAGAAAGATCAGAAGGAGTTGTTCAAATACTGGATTTCTGTAACTATATAACAGTCCTCCAAATCAACAAGACTGTATGGTATCTACAGCTCTTTTGAAAGCTCTTTTGATGCTAGTGTATTGATCGTTGTACAGGCGCTGCCGTGCGATGAACTTAGAGGTAAAGAGGATTTCTGAATATTCTTAATTAAAAGGCTTAATTATGAAGAGAATGGAGATAAGATATTGAACGTATCTTGAATCCCTATATAGGTCACCAGAAAAAGATATATAGAATAGGTAGATTTATTGATATTAAGTGTAGTGCGTATTTTATTGAAAGCTATGTACAATCCAGTTGACTATATCAATCAAGATGATTATGTAATACGCCTAATGCGTTTAGCCTGCTTTCTATTAGTAAACAGTTTCCAATTTACAATTGTTCGGATTTTCTTTAGATCTATTCGGATACTATCACTTTCTATAATAAGGCCTAAGAACTTGATTTCGGATTTCAGGAATTCGTATTTTTCGAATTTAGTGAATAAGCCGGCTTCCCTTAGTGCTTATAGAATCTTCTGGATATAGCGGATATATTTCTTTCAAGTTCGACTATATATCAAAATGTTATTCAGATAAACAATACAAAATACATCCAGATATCCCTATAGGGAATTATTGATAAACTTTTGGAAAGTTGTGGGAGCTTTGTCAGCCCGAACGGCATGACTAAGGATTCGAATAGTCTGAATCGGGTATGGAATGCAGTCAGGTATTCCTGTTTTTCTTTTATTTTATATTATTAAAGGCAAAGATGATATGATTTTATTGAAATATTTTATCCTTTTAGATTGTTTAGAGATTCTTTTGTTAATAGTAAAAGGTATCGATTCTTAATTGATAAGTTATTTAAAGTATAATAATTTATATAAAATCGGAGGCTTCCATTAGCTTTCTTAATAAACAAAATAGGGGAAAACGATAAGGGAAGAGTTTGATTGGATGAATTCTTTTTTAAGATTCTCTTTTAGTTATTCTTTCAGGGCTTTTAATCGGGAGGGGATAGAGAGTATAAGATATCGAAAGGAGAAATAGTTTTTTTTTTAAAACAAATCTTATAGTTATACAATCGATAAAAAGGTAGTTTCTCTGTGTTCTTTAGGAAGAAAACATCTTTCCAATTTCGGAATTCGGATAATAGATTTTTAGGATCAAATACCTTCTTTTTCTTATTTAGAATATTATCGATTTGTTTAATTGATATCTAAAACATTTTGTATTTCCAGCAAGCATAAACCGAATAGGCTTTTAGGGAGATTACGATTATATCCTTATTCTTTAATCCTTTGGAATAGGCAGGTAGATATACAAATCGGGCTTTTGAAGAAATATCTGATAAAGTTTTTATATAGGATGGATAGGATAGAGTATTACAAAATTTATAGCAAAACAAACTATCAAATTAGAACAAGTTTGTTGCAAAGTCAATACGGGGGTTGTATTTCTTAAGTTAAGTTATTCCTAGTATAATAGGATAATAGACTAGCTCGGTTATATATAAAACAATCTTCTTTTCGATATAATCATTGATTTTAAGTTCTACTTGGATATAAAAGGTAACTCGATTATCGAGTAGAGTGTTTCCATCGAATCCTATGATTTTGAATATTATAGATAATTAATATACTAGTATTTTCTAAGAAAACACTCAATTTCGATTTGTGAAAACAATTCCTTTATATCCGCTATTGACCATAGCGTATATCAAGAGAATATCTTTTTCCAAAAATAGGGTAATGGATAGAATCATTAAATCCGTATAATTATTTAGTTTATTTTCCAAAAAAAGATTATAAGTAACAATAGCAGATAAATAGAGGGTATATAGAGAATCATCCTGATTATAGTTTAGATTAGATATATCCCGTTTTCTGAATTGATTAAGCTGGTTAGCAAGCGAAAAGAAAAGCAAGATAGGGAACGAATAGGGACTTGGCTTCTCGAAAAACTATTCAATATAGAGCTAGTTTTTGTAGGATTAGTTATAATAATAATAACTCGGAATTGAACAGAACAGGTATCGGAATATAAGCAATCTCGTATCAGGTGGCTAGTAGAGCTGTAGTGATAGTATTCGTTATGTTCCTGTCGCAAACTCAGATTTCTAGTAGTATATTCCTTTTTTCCTAAGCTCAGATCTATTAGATCTCCAGAAATAGACTTCAAGCTAGCGAGTTGTAAAAACAAAGCAGTGATTATTCTTCGAAATAAAGTTTTGAAAGCAATAGAACAAATATAATGGATTTGTTATTAGTATTAACAGAATCGATTATTAAATTATTATAAGTAATTAATATATTAACGAAATTCACAGGTCGGAATGAGGTTATATAATAATATATCTTATAGTTCATAAGAGATTCCTTAAAATAGAAACAGAATTAGAGTATTATTAAACATTTCTCTTTTTAAAACAAATCTCTAGAATTCTGCAAAAAAGATACTAAAATCGAGATGTCTTTATTTCAATATATATAGTTTATTCTATGTGTTTTGTATTCGATCAGAATCCCCAAAAGCGTTTTCGAGATATTCAAGAAATACAATATAATTAGTGAATTGAGGAATCCCACAGGAGATCTTAGATAATATAAGCTTATATACTTTTCCAATAAATCTTTTAATAATATAAATCAAATGAATAGAAATGTCGGGAATCTATTATTATTCGCATTCAA
Organism: Botrytis sinoallii; assembly: GCF_014898435.1. Taxonomy (NCBI): domain Eukaryota; kingdom Fungi; phylum Ascomycota; class Leotiomycetes; order Helotiales; family Sclerotiniaceae; genus Botrytis; species Botrytis sinoallii. The sequence continues at coordinate 354,498 of NW_024066056.1, forward strand.
TTTCCATATATCTATTAAACAAATCTATATAGGTTGAAGCAAATGCTATCAAACTCTTTCGGATCGGGAATGCGTTTATTCAATCGAGTGATTGGAGTAGGTATAGTGGGTTTGGGGATAGAGTCAGCAGAAGTTTTGGGGGATACAGTTTCCAAACAAGTAGATATAATAGGCATAGATTCGGTAAGGCAATCGAGTAGATAGGTGTTTTGAATAGCAATCTACTTGTACAAAGCGATTTGAATATATTCGCGGATTAAGGATTCGGAAATTTCGCATTCGAGCAATCTATTGATCTCCTCCAACTCGGTATAATATATAAATGCCGATTGGAAGTATTGATACCAAACCTGGGGGTCCTTTGATATAAAAAGCGCCAAATTCCGAGGAGTTCTCAGACCGACCAGACAGGTATAAAGCAGTCATCACGAAAACGATATTTTAATAGGTAAGAACTATATAATATCACAAAGCAAGCAGGCTAAATAGAGTTCTAATAACTTTGCTCTAATCTGGCAAGGTTATACTGATTCGAGTAATAGATTCAGATTGAGAATTAAAACATAGCTCAAAGAGCTATAATATAGGATCTTCCAAGTTGAAGATATACAGGATTTTGCTAAGCGAGCTAGCCCGATCGGGCCCTAGCTCACTTGCGCTCCGGCGCGAGCGCCCAATTCGGTCCCCTCCGAGGGGACCAATATGTCACGTGATCTCACACCGTGACATCCTAATTATTAAACTAAAATCCTTTTATTTATTTTATTTAAACAATTTAAGAATATAATACTTTATATACTTTTGAAAAGGAATAATCTGATTTGAAAGCTTTTTTTAGAATAATTCCTATAGTTTGTTTTCAATATTTCGAATAATATTTTAGATTAATAAGTTTATTAAAGAAAGTAAAAAGGTTTATAAAATTGCTTTGTAAATCTTTATATAATTTCTTAAATAATTCTATTGGGGCTAAAGGTTTTTTCTTTGGATTTTGGCTAAATAGGTATTGTTTAATTCAATTTGAATAAGATTAGATTATTCCTATTACTTGAATTATTTATACTCTTTCTATTATGGTTTTGGAGTAATAAAAAGGGATAGAAATAGAATTGATTTAAAAGTAGAGCATTTTCCTTTGAAAAAGCTTTTTATTATAATATCTAATATTCTTTGATCTTGAAAGTCTTAATATAGATTATTGTTTTAAAAATTGTTTTTATATTCTCCTTTTCTAAAAACTTATTTCAATAATCTTTTTTTATTGTTTTAATAGCTTAAAAATATTTGTTTTAGTAATTCGATATTCTTTCTTAAAGCTATAATTCTCTAAATCTAATTCAATTCTTTATTTTATTTCTTTTAACTCTTTCGGAGATCTTTCAATTCAGGTGTTCATTATAGTTTGGCCCTTTTGATTAAAACAATTTTAGATATATATTTTTCTATTGCTTTTTAAATGATTCTAATAAATTCGCTTGTTATTTGATTTAGAATTAGATAATGATTATCTTTGTCTTTCAAAAAGTTTAAGGAATCCTCTTTGATTGAGATAATTAATTCTAAATTAGACAGAATAGAGAAATATAAGGATTCTGATTTGAGTATTGATTCGAACTTTTCTCAATTCGCTAATTTAGTATTATATCTAGCTATCGATTTAATATTAGAAGTACTTAGATCTTCTTTTCCTTTTAAGACAAAAAGACCATTGTCCTCCGCAAGGAGCCCGGCTGGTTCAGTGGTAGAGTGATCGGTCCATTCTCCTATTATTCTATGATTTAAGGCTATAGTGATCTGATCTATATGGATCCACCCTATATGCCGTCTCATAGGCTACCTTAGTGTGGATCTCTTGATATAGTTTTATTGAGTTTCGACAATCTATTGTTAACCCTAATAGAGCTTTTTTATTATGGGCTGCAAAAGCGATCGATCGAATGCTGAAGGGGAACTGATTCCCCTTCCAGCTGCTACCACTGCGCCTATACGCTACTCCGCTACTCAACGGAACCATCATTCCGGCTACTCTTCTCGAACAGCCCAATAGCCGAATCCTCCGCTCCCATAAAGCACCATCACACACACACCTGCTTCTTTGAAGCAATACACCTGTACACACTGCTCCTGCCCATATGGTTTTATAGCAGGAGTAATCGTATAATCAGAGCGCTCCTCTCCACGAGTAGCAGGAAGCGCTAGGAATATAGGGCCGATCAAACGGCCCTATTTGCAAACATTACACTGGCTTGTTTAGGATATATAAAGGAACTGGGTTTACCCTATGAGGTTTTACTAGTGTGCATATCAACACCTTTCTGTATTTATAACTCTAGATCTAGCCACGTCTTTCATACCCCTAGGGAGGTCCCCCACAAACGTTAATCACTATAAATAAATAAATAAATAAATCTTTTCCTTTTAATTCGAATAGTATTCCTATATAATCAGATCCTATATCTGAAAGCATTTGCTAATTATGAATCTGAGGAGAGATTCCCTCTAATATTAGTATTAAATCAAGAATACTTAGATTAAAGAGATTAGTTTAATAGAAAGTGCTGATTCTGGGCTCATTTAAAAGAATAAGATTCTAATCTTCAAATCATTTAGCTAATTGATCAGTGTTTTCGTTTTTCTTTGAAAAAGAATCCCATTATGAGTGATGGGCATTGAAGTCGTTTAAAAGAATGGTTTTTTGTATGATAGATATATTATATAAATATCTTTTGATTATAAAACCTTTCTTTTTAGCTTGATTAGTTTTATTATATATATTAATAATTGAAAGGTTTTGTTTTTATTTTAATAATTGAAAATCTATATATCAGAATCTATTAAAGAATTGAAAGCTAGATTGATTATAGCTTGAAGAGTTTTTGATATATATAATAATATACATAACTGATAATTAGAATTGAGTCTTGATAATATTTATATGAAATTGGAATATATATAGATTTTGAATTTGAATAATCAATTCTGTTTTTAATAATCTAAGGTTTTTGAATTATAATAAGATTGATATTAAGTTCTATTATAAACTATAAAATATTCTTTATAGCTTATAAATTCTAATTGAGATTTATTTGAAGGATTCGAATATTAGTATAATTTATTAATAAGTAATATTCGATTTTTGTTAAATAATCTAATAGGTTTTATATATTTTTGAATTTGCTATATAATTCTCTTAGCAATTCGAGTATTTTACTTTTAAATATTGATAGAACTTTTCTCTGATATTATATATCATATATAAATATATTAATATAATATGCTTGTCTTTATATAATCCACAAAAAGGATTCCTTTTATAATAAATATCCTAATATTTAAATCCTTAATATTTCTGACATTATATAGTTGGTTTTGATTTGTAGAATTGTTCTACTCTTATATTACTTCTAGTAATATATAATTGTTTTTAAATAGCTAATTCTGTTTCTGATTTTATAGTAAAAGTAATAATAATAGTATTTTTTTATTGATAAGCTTTTCTGGAGATAGATATAAGTCAAAAGAGGATTCCTATAAGCTTAAAGTCTGAATTGAAGATTTTGATTTTATTGAATATAAAATTTATTCCTTTTATACCTGAAAATTCTTTAATTAGGATTTTATAAATAATAACTTTATATCATTCTTGATCCTTTTGGATTCTTTTGAATTTGATAATATTACTCTAAATCGCTTTTTTTTCTAGTAAGAATTGTAATATAAAGAGATCATTTATTATAATAATAATATTATTATTGAAGGATATAGTTACTACTACAATAACTAACCCTTTGATTTCGATCTTTTGAAAAACTTTATTTATTTTGTTTCGGATAATTAAAGGGAAAAAGGAAATAGGGTTTGGAAAATCTAGCTTGATTAAGATAATTCGTTTTTGAATAAGATTAGATTTCTTTTCTATATTAATAGATATAATGTTTTTCCCTTTAGAAACTAAATTCCATTCTCCTTTTTTGAAATATTAGTGTATATTGATTTCAATATAATAATAATAGCAATAATAAACAAAAAAGGTTTAGTTAATGCTTTTGCTTATGATTTGATTTTGCATATAGTAATTTCCAAATAAATGATTTGAGAGGTGATAATATTAGAAGCTATAATAAGCTTCCTCTTTTCAATATATTTTTAAAAATCTCTAGAAGATCTAAAGCTTAGATTATTCTTTATGTGATTAGAAAAAAGAGGAAGCTAGCACTATAAGGTCTTTAGCTTTTAAAATAGCTTCCTTGAATATATTTGGGTTGTTTTGGATTTTAGATTGTTTATTCTGATTACTAAGGGATATTATAGAACTCCGTTTCTTATTCTAATTGAATATATAGATAGTATTGATTGTATCTTAAGTAATAAAGGGATTACTAAATAGATTAAACTCTTCAACTCTTCTTTTAGAATTAATTGGTTGATTGGTTGATAGAATAAGGCTAGAGATTTCGAATTGAGGATTTTCAAAAGACAGAAAAAGGCTTGAAGGTATTGAGATATTTAGAATAATAATAGGATAAGTGTTTGGTATAATAGAGACTTTAGAAGAAGCCTTTATTATAACTATATCCCTAAGTGTTAATGAATTATTAAAACAATCCATAAGTCGGTTACCCTACTTTCGGGCCACCCCTGTTTTGGGCCACTTTTCGATCACTTTTCACACCAAAAATGGAATTTCTAACTTTCTTATTTATGAATAGAATACATTGAAAATTTATATACATATAATTTAGTGTCAGGGTACGGGTAAAGACTTATATTGTACCATAAGGGTAGAAGAACTATAGAAGGAAGGGATTCTACTTATAAGAGGTAAGGTGCACTAGTGGTGGGAGCCTTAGGTACGAAGGCAATTAACGAATAGGTAGTTAGTACTGTGATAGTATTCTCTGCTCAAAGCGATTGGTTTTCGATTGTAATAATTATTTAAATTAAAAAACAAAATAATATTAAATACTCTTATTTCTATTATTAGATTGAAGTGGATTTTCCTAGAAATTGTGGTAATCAAATATCGAAGCTTTTTTGATTTGTTTTGGTTTTGTTTTGAGGAAACGGTATCTGTATTCGGTATAATTGATAAGAGATTAGTAACTAGTCTCTTGAATCCTATTCAAGCAAACGGATTGAACTTGATTGGGTTTGCTAAATGGAAAGCAATGATTGTATTTTTCTGGTTGTGGAGGTCTTTAGTGGGTTGTTAAGAGGTTAAGTGATGTTTTTATTTGATTAGGTAATAGAATCTATTTTTATTGTAACAGTTGAGGAGTTTATCGAATTCCTATTGTTTAGTTTTTTTGTTTGTTTTGTTATTGTATTTAAAGACTCGATCCTAATTTCATCGAGACTCAGCTTCATTGATTATATCTTAACTGGTTAATCCTAATAAGTAATAAAGCAATTATAGCAAGGAGTTATGGAATACTAAAAAAATCTTGAAATTAGGTGGGAGCTGAAGGAGACAGGTTTGTTTATAAACTTTCAGGACCTTATAGAGATTGTCCCATTTGTTATTGCCTTTCTTTATAGGTTGGTTGATTTTTATATTCTGAATATTAACCTATACTTTATTGTTCTTTTTGTATAAAGAAGTGTTAATACAAATTCTATTAATATAATCTTTATATTTTTGAATGGACTGAATAACAAAAGCTTTCAACTTCATTAAAATCAGATCGAATCGATTTGCAATTTCATTAGCTTTCAGAAATTCACATTTTCTTTGATATAATAAATTCAAGGGTATAAACAAAAAAGGTTCAATGTTGAGACATAGATAGAATCTATAATTAATAAAGAATAAGGATATATCGATAATCTCTGAAATAATATTATTGAATGCAAACTCTATAAATAGAAATTAATCGTATCAATCGTTTTAATAAAAGTTTATAAAGATTTTAAGATATTGTTTTATTATAATATTGATTCGCTTTATCTGGTTATTGGATTTAAAATAAAACGAGGAAAATTGTTTCAAAGTAATCAATAAGTGTTTAGATAAATATTTCTAGAATTTCGAAATGAATTGTGAGTCTCTATCAGATATAATATTGTCAGGCATTTTGTGTAGATAGTAAATCTTTTTGATAAATTGATTAGCAAGCTTTTTTATAGATAATTCTATAACTAGTATAAAATGATATATCTTTGTTAGGCAATAAACGATTGTAATAATATATTAATGCTTCTTTTTGTAGTATTCGCTAATCGATAGTGATGTAATATAATCAATGGAGATATCAGATTAGGGGCGAAATGGTACTAGTAGGGGTTCAAGGAATCCAGATACTATAAGGCGAGAGGTTTTGGTTCGAAAGTAAAGTTGATAGACTTATACAAAGGTTTCGATTTCCTTCGATATATTAGACCACTAATATATACAGGAAACGAGGTCAATAGTCTTAACTCAACCAGAATATCCCGCAGATCCGATTAAATATATTCAGTAAATTATTTGTATGCAAAGTTTAGTAAAGGGAAAAACGAAAAGGCAATTATAATAGAAGATTTTATTATTAATTAATCTACAGTTTTGTAAAGTAATTCGGAGATCTTTTCAAATCGGTAGTGACTAATAGCGAATAACAGGGTTTTGAAGTGTTTTGCATATAATAATAATCAGATCGGATGATTCGTATACTTTGTCAATAAGATTGTTAATCGGCTTTTCGGTGTTAGGGATAATTATACTCATAGGAACTACCATCAGGTTGATATCATTGTTTATTTGTTGAATAAGGTTCACAAATGCAGTAATATCGAATACTTTTTTTGAAAAGATTGTTTATAAACGATTTTTAATTCGATTATTATTAAGATTAGTGTAAATCAGACAATTTTCTGCTTTCCGATTCAATACATTAGAGCGAATTGCCTTATAACCAGATTGATATATAATACGAAAATTAAAACCCAATAGAAACTCGACCCATTTTGCTTGTTTTTGATTCAACATTTTTGTTGATATAAAGTATTCTAAATTCTTGTAATCAGTGATAATCTCGAATAGCTTTTGAGTATCATATAATTCGGATCTCCATTCTTCTAATGACTTGATAATAACTAGCAATTCCTTATCGTAGATCTCGTAATTGCATTCAGCAACACTATATTTCGAAAAGAAATAGGCTACTAGGCATAGGCAGCCCTCGTCATCATACTATGAGAGTACACCACCTGCAACCCAATCCGAAGCATCCGTTTCGACAACTATACAGCAATAGTGATCGAATATTACAAGAACTGGGGCAGAAACGAAAGCATGTTTCAATGTTTTGAAGGCATTCTCTTAATCAATAGTTCAATTTCATATATTCTCTTTTTTCAATAAACAATTCAAAGATTCTGTAATTTTTGAAAAGTTTCGGATAAAGTATTAATAGAAGTTAGCGAACTCTAGGAAGTATTGAAAGTCTTTCAGTTTAATTAACAATTTTTATTTGAGAATAGTCTTAATCTTGTTAGGATTCATTTTTATACTATTGAGAGTAATAATTAGATTGAAATATTTTATTCTCTTCATTTCGAACTCATATTTATCAATATCGATTTGCAATCCAATATCGATAAGCCTCTAAACAATTTCGCAAACTTACTTTCGATAATCTGTAATATTCTCAGAGTAGATCAAGATATTGTCTAGATATATTATATAGTTTTTATCCAAAAGATCGAAAAGAATATGATTAATATAGTTTTGGAATAAGATAAGAGTGTTACAAAGGCCGAAGGGTATTACTAAAGATTTGAATAAACCGAAACAAATTGTAAAGCAGTTTTCTATTTGTGGCCTTTTACAATCTGTAGTTTATTAAATATAACAATAATATCCAATTTAATATAAACTTTAGTATAATATAGGATATCAAAGATTTCTTTAATTAATGGTAGCGGATAACGGTTTTTAATAGTAATATTGTTTAGTCCACAATAATTTTAACAGATTCGAATACTTCCTTTTAGTTTTGTAATTAGGAGGAATAGGGCAGCTAATCGGGAGTGGGATTTACAAATGAATCCTTTATTTAGGTTATTATCAAGCCATTTACAAACAACTTAGAGCTCGACTAGGGATATTAGACGGTTTTTGTTGTAAGGTAGCTCTTTTTTTAATATAATCTCGATTTTGTAATCCCAGGATTGTTGTAGTGGGAGCTTATTTGCTAGAGAAGATAGAAAGCCAGAAAATAAGTCACGAAGCTATAAAAGCAATTTGTCCTAAATCTCTGTTGCAGTAGGTACAGATTAATCGGTTTTTTCCATGAACTTATCAATATCGCTATCTATAATGCTACAGCGTAATTGAATAAAGTCTTTTGTAACTATTTGATATAACTTGTAAGCCCTATCCAATTTATCCCATAATACTTTTGTAATATATGTGTTGTCACGGTGTGGATACACGTGACCAATAAGCGATAAGCTAGGCCCTGTTAGGCTAGCTTATAAGTGAAAATTCTGTATATCTTCATGTTGGAAGATCCTGTATCGTAACTCTTCGAGCTACGTCTTAGTCTACACCCTGTACCTACTATTCTTAGCACTATCGAATATAGATTCCTGATCCCGTCTGCCTGCCCTGTGACACTATGTAGCTCCTATCAATACCATCGCAATAGCAATGCCAGCTCCACATCCGCTTAGTCACTTGGAGGATGCCTTTAAGCTCAGTATAGCTATGGTAGAGGATCCTCAAGCTTGGTACCAATACCTCCAGTCGATAGCCGTATATACTGCCGGATTGGAAGAAGCCAACCTGTCCCTCGAATACAAGGCTCGAGAAGTGTTTATTGAAAGATATATTGAGACCTCCTTATACAAATAAATTGCTATACAAAATATCCACCTGCTCGATTGCCTTGCTAAATCTATACCTGTTTCTGTTACACTTTCTAAAACAACACTTACTAAATCTACTCTTGAATTATCTAATATTACTATATCCATCCTATCCGCTACTATCCGTCTGAATGAATGCATTCCCGATCCCAAAGAATTTGATGATTCCTAATCCGATCTGCAAAGATTCGTTTAACAAATATATACAAAGATAAGCTCGAATTCTGATCGTTTCCTTATTGCCTCCGTTCGCCTGATTTATATTACTGGAAAACTCATTGGAAAAACTTACGAACTAATTCTCCCCAAGATTATCTACAGTATCCCGTAATTCATTGATTATAGTCTGCTTTTGGAATACTTAGAGAATGCTTTTGGGAATCCCAATCACAAACAGAATACCTAGAACCAATTATACCTACTCAAACAAAAACATCTCGATTTCAATACCTACTTCGCCGAGTTCCAGAAATTAGCTCTGAAAAGCAAGATGCCTGATAATACCCTGATCTTATTACTATTCCAAGAAATCTCCCGAGAACTATAAGATATACTGCTTTACAACCCATTCCTATCCCATGATTTCCAAAAATACTCCGTTTATCTACAACAATTCAATAATCAGTTTCATTAACACTAATAACAAATCTCTTGAAACTATTCTATCGCTTCTGTTTCCACTAGAAGAAAGACTCCCGCTCTGTTATCCGAATCTATTTATAACCCTGTAATCCAACCTTCCTATATAAGCAAGGCCACTCTTTCGTCCATTTAGGGAAAAGATTCTATGAATCTTAGCTCCCAACATTATATTACTGATAATAATTTGTTCTAAAAGGAACAAGAAGAATATTATTGCTATAGCTCTGCCAATCATTTGATTCGAAACTGCCCGCATCCTAATACCCACCCTATCTAGTTCAGAATTAGAATTTCCAGTCCACTCAAATACAATCCCGCTTCGAGAAGTCTATCAAAGAACAGAATATCCGTTCAATCCCCGCCTCACTCCCCACTACAATCACTGCCCCGCTTTCCGGCTAGTTTATCTAAATCGGGAAACAGGACTCGTTTGATTTAAATCGCTACCAGAACAACTCTCTACATAAACTCTGTCTGTCTGCTACTGCCACCCAAGGATTATCCTTAAAAAATGAATTGAATAATCGTACAGATCTAATAATCCTACTTGTTATTCTGCTTCTGGGAAGAGAGATTCTCCTAATTTATATCATAATAGATAGTGATTATAAAGAGACTGTCTTCGCTAATCGAAATTGGATATTGTCCCAAAAGATCTCTGAACACAAATTATCTGCTGTCTTCGAAGTTATTAGATTTAATGATAAAATTCTACCTGGAAACCGAGTTACATCCTATATCCGTATTGGACTTAGGATCAATAATCATATCGAGAAAAGAGTTACCCTATATATAACTGAATTAGCCTATTACCCTATGATATTGGGTATAATCTGGCTTAAGAAGTATAACCCCTATATTGACTTTACGACAAATTTTTTTCAATTCAATAGCCTGTATTACTATGAATTCTGCAACACTTCGTTCTGCCCATTCCGAATAAAAGCTCTTCCCAACGTTCCCCCGAAAGCCCAATTTGTACACCTACCCGATCGCCCTAAAGGCCTCAAGAATCGAGATATAATCGTAATCTCCCTAAGGGCCTATTCTATATATACCCACTGGAAGTATGAAATGTTCCAGATCTTTATTGGATAGATTGATGATATTCTGAAAAAGAAGAAAGAGTTTGATTCAAATGATTTTCTGCCCGAATTTCGAAATTGGAAAAATGTATTTTCCCTATAGAATGCTGATAAACTATTACCATACTAATTGTATAATTATAAAATCCGATTTTAAAAGGGATCTATATTGCCCTTTAAAGCCCTATATATCATATCCTAAATCGAACTCAAAGTTCTAAAAGAATAACTAAAGGAAAACCTGAAGAAAGAGTTTATTCGTTCTAATTCCTCCCCTATTACATCCCTCGTACTGTTTATTAAGAAAGCTAATAAAGGCCTCTGTTTTTATATCAACTATAAAGCCCTGAATAATCTATTCATAAAGGATCAATATTCACTATTACTAATTAAAGAATCTCTAAATAATTTGAAAAAAATAAAATACTTTAGTAAGATCGATATTATCTCTGTTTTTAACAATATCAGAATTAAGGAAGAACAAAAATATCTGACTGCATTCTGTATCCGATTCAATCTATTCGAATCCCTGATCATACCATTTGGACTGATAAGAGCACTTGCCATGTTCCAGAGGTTTATCAACAACTCTCTATGTGAATACCTGGATATATTCTATACTACATACCTGAATGATATATTGATATATAATCACACCCGAAAGGAATATATTCGCTATATTCAAAAAGTCCTGTAAGTATTAAAAGAAGCTAGCCTATTTACAAAATTCGAAAAATGCGAATTCCTGAAATCTGAAACCACCTTTCTTAGCCTAATTGTAGGGAAGAATGATATCCGGATGGATTCAGAAAAAATACGGATCATTGTAAATTAGAAACTATCCGAAATTGTAATCAATATATAAATATTTATTAAATTCGCAAACTTTTATTATTAATTTATTAAGAACTTTTTAAAGATAATTAGTCTAATAATAAAATTGATCAAGAAGAATATTCTGTTCCTATAGAATAATATCTATCAAAATATTTTCGATTAATTAAAGAAAGTATTTATCAAAGCCTCTATTCTAACCTTCTTTAATTAGAAAAAGGAGATAATCCTGAAAATCAATATATCAAATTATATTTTCGCAAAAGTCCTTTCTCAATATAATAAGAAGAGAATCCTGAGATCTATTATATTCTTTTTGAAAAAATACTTTATTATTGAATATAACTATAAAATTTACAATAAAGAACTCCTAATTATTATTTATTACTTTAAAGAATAACATCCCGAACTTAAAGATATATCGTTTTCAATCTAGATAATTACAAATCACAAAAATCTGAAATACTTTATAACAACAAAACTGCTAAACTACTATCAAGCCTACTGATTCGAATTCCTATCCCGATTTAACTTCCAAATCACCTATCGCCCTGGAAAACTAGATATCAAGTCTAATACTCTAACCAAAAGATTAGAGAATCTTTCTAAAAAGGGGAATAAATGCCTTTTATATTAAAGCTGAGTTGTTCTAAAAAAAGAAAACTTAGACCCTGATCTGTTCCCTAATATTGATATACCGAAAGAAGCCAAGATCGCCAAGAAAGTATGATTTGTTGCTACTATATAAAACCAGAGAAACTCTAATGCTATCAATTCTCCTAATTCTATTGTATTCAAATCTGAATTCCTATTCACTATATCAGAACCTGATCTTGTAACACTTCTAGAAAACCGAGAAATACCTCTAGATCTGTTTGCCAACCTGTTATCCCTATTCCAAGAAGGCTATCAAACTGATTCTATTCCCGAATCCATTCTAAAATCCCTATAAAAGGGATTCCCGAAACACTTGAGAATTACTCTTACTGAGTACTCCAAAAACAATAGCTTACTATACTATTAAGGGAAACTATATATTCCTAATCATAATCCTCTGAAATCTCATCTGCTCTGTTTATATTACAAGTCCCTTACTATTGGTTATTTGCATTATACCCGAACTTTCGAATTATTATTTCGAGATTACTATTAGTCTGACTATTATGATTATATTATGCAATGGGTTTGCAATTATTATAGTTACTATTGCACTACCCCCAATTATAAAAACCAGAAAGGAGTTCTCTACTTGCTCCCGATTTTGCAAAAAGTCTGACAAGATATCTCTATAGATTTTATTATATATCTATCTAAAAGTATTAATTTTGATGTTATTATAGTGATAATTGATTGTTTGATTAAGATAAAGCATTTTCTGCTCTACTATAGTATCTATAACTCTAAAGAAATCATTTGTCTATTCCAAAAGAATATCTAAAAGCTTTACAGCTTGCCTCTAACAATCATTTCCGATCATAGAGCTTAATTCATATTTGAATTCTAGAAGTATATTTGTAAGCGTTTAGGAGTATTTGTTAGACTCTTTATTGTTTATTATCCTGAAACTAATGGATAAACTGAAAGAGCTAATATAATACTAAAATAATACCTCAGATTGTATATGGCTTACCTGCAAAACAATTAGGCAAAGTGGTTTTCACTTGTCGAATTCTTTATCAATAATATCTGGTTCAAGAGTACTCAAATAACCCCATTTTTCTTTAATTACGATTTTCATTTCTGTTTAAGCTTTGAGCCTACTTTATCCAAAAGTAATCATCCTGCTATAAGAAATACCGAGGAATTCGTCTTCAAGATGAAGGCAATCTTCTTATATCTGAAAATAGAATTGATCATCAGCCAAGCTCAATACTTAAAGAATATTAACTCCCGCTATTCCCCTGTCTGCCGATATATCTCCAGTGATTTAATCTGACTAAATATCAGAAACATCAAAACCCTATACTCATAGAAAAAATTTGATTGAAAGAACCTTGGTCTATTCAAGATTCTGAGTCTGATAAACCTCTATGCCTATAAATTGGAATTCCCTGCCTCTATAAGAATTCACCCTGTTTTTTATATTAACCTACTATATCCTATACATAATAATTCTGTTCCTAGATAGTGTAACCTACTACCACTACTTATAGAAATCAATGGCTTGAAGTATTTCGAAGCTGCCGAGATTCTGAATTTTTATTGGAAAAGAAGAGATTGTAGAGGACCTTACCTGAAATATATTATCCATTAGGTTGGCTACAATAAGCCAATTAAAAAACCCACTAGTTATTTGAAAGATGTACAAAAACTAATCCACAACTTCTATTGTAGATACCCTGATAAGCCTAGACCTGCCTGATCTGAATTGCCTACCTGTGAGATTATAAACTATAACATACTGCCTTATCAAAGCTCGGTTTGAAGAAGGGGGGTAATATTATAATATGGATATATATAACTAATAAGCGATAAGCTAAGCCCTATTAAGCTAGCTTATAAGTGAAAATTCTGTATATCTTTATATTGGAAGATTCTGTATCGTAGCTCTTCAAGCTATGTCTAGTCTACACCCTGTACCTACTGTTCTTAGCACTGTCGAATATAGATTCCTGATCCCGCCTGCCTGCCCCGTGACATGTGTCTTTTTTGCAGAATTGGACAAAGCTGTGAGCTGTAAGGAACTTTATATTCTCTATTTCTAGTTGTATGTTTTGTAAAGTATTACTCGACTTATTCAAGAGTTCAGATATTATTGGGATACTCAGTAATAATAAAATGTTTTGATTCCATAGCGATCTTGTATGGATTCTAAAGCCAACAATGATCCTTGCTAAAACTGATTTCAGAATCAATTGGTTTGGGATCATTTTAGTGTGGGTCTCGATCTTATTATCTCTTTAGCAGGTATAATAGCAATTTGAATCGGGTTATGGTTAGCAATAATCGCAAGGCAATAACAAGGCAGCTTTGAAACTCTTGTTAGTGATTTTCTCTATAGAAGCTTGATATGGCTTCCTCAAGAAGGATTTTCTAATCGATAGGTTTGGCTCAGGGTCGGGTGTAGCATTGGTTGAGGTCGGCGTATGATTGGGAATCGTAATTGCAATAAAATTAGCCAAATAGCAATACTTAGAATAGTATACAGAGGTGAATTTGAGAGTCATTATTATCCAATCGATAGAAGGGTTGTGACACTGGAGCTATAGAAGCCCAAGGATCATAGAATCCTTTTCCAAAAGGTTTGTAATATAGAATAAACCTATTTCTCGATAATCGTTGATTTGTATATCCAATAAAACATAATAAGATAAAACATCAAAGGGTTTTCTGTCAGCCAAAAGTAGATAACGGGTATAGGGAAAAAAGCATGTTGGTATACAAAGTTTAAAAACAACTTTTCGATTGATAAAGCCATAACCCACAGCTCTGCTGTCGATAAGGCTAATAAGCGGAATAGTTATATTAGGTGCTAGAGAGATTTCTGTTGAGATTTTAAGAGATTTGCTATTCATTGATTTAAGGTATAAAGGATCTCTAGATATAACCGATCTTTTAATCCATAAAGGTAAAGCTCTTATAAAGGACCTCGATTCGCGACTATGAATCAAGGTTAATCTTTTAATATGCTTAATAGGGGAATTGAGCCTCCGCTTTTTTTCGAGTAAATAGAACCCTCAAAATACTCTTCTAAATCGAGCTCTTGAATAGAGCCGAATGGGGTTGGAGAAGTGTAATGTAATGATATAATTGGAAAACGGTTGATGGTTTGAAAGGGGGCCTGGTACAAAGTACTAATGGCCGGGAATCGATTAACAAATGTAAACAAGTTTGTAGAGAAACGATTGATGTAAAAAGCATATCTCGTATTAGTATTAGTATTGTATTTTATATTATTGATATATTTCTCTTTACAATTATCTTTAAAGTGATTAGGCTTCTTACAGTAAAGATAGAGGTTAAGATTAATATATTGTTTTCGAGTATAACAAGGTTGAGAACGTTAATTTTGGTAAGCGGCATTTAGTTGTATAGGATCACTAAAAAAATCAGATATAAGAGGAATAGTGATGAAGGCCTGCTTTCTGTTGTAGAGTTTCGATTAATTGCAATTGAAATTCGATTAATTATAGTTAAAATTGGTACCTTGATTTTTTCGTTGGTTATCAAGATAAATCTTCTTTTTCAAATTATTATAAATACTCTATTATTAGATTGTTTATATATCAATATCAATAGTAAAGGATTTGTTAGGACAATTAATCGAAATATCAATTAGTTTTTAGAAAACCTTGAATTTGAGATTAGTGATTTGTTGTTTTGCAGTTTTCTTATATTTGATAGTAAGCTATTTAAACTCAATAATGAAATTGTTAAATAGAGTTTTTTTTATTTTATATTTATTGTAATTTATAGCAACCTTATAGAAAAGATTGAGGGTTTAGTATTGTTTGTTTAGTTTGTATCAAATACTTGTTATAGTGTACCATCCGGAAAGCCAGAGATTGGAATCATACAGATTATTAATGATTATATCAAAATATATCTGATTATTTATATAAACAAAACCAGAAAGCAAATTAATAAGAAATATAATCTTTTGAAATTCCAATTCGTTTTTATAATTTATAATTAAACAACAATTGACTGTATTACAGAATACTGTATATTAATCCTAACACTTTATAATATCTTATTTATTATTATTAAATTTCTTAAGAGTAATAAGATATTTTTGGTAAAACAGAGCTTGTGGATTATTACAAATAACAATCTTTAATATCTCAATTGTATCTTTCAATTCAACAATCTTGGATTGAGCATCAACGACTTGAGCTTGTATATCGACAACTTGCATTTGCAATGAATTTGTGATTAATTCGATCGATTCGAATATAACTTGAGCAACTACAAAATGTACAGCGTTCAGATCATTAAACAAATCTGTGAATAGAAAGATATCAGTTTCAACAAAGTTGAAAATATAATTCAAGAAATGAAATTATAGTAATAGACCAAATAATACTAAATCAACCATTTTCGAATACTCTTATAATTACAAAACAATCTTACAGAGTTCCTGAATAGTAATAGCTAAAGTATATAGCGGATTAGCGATAAAACGATTGATATGATTGAGATAAACTTCGATGGAATTCAATTGAAATAAAACTATAGTAGCTTCTATATAGATGGTACAAACTATCAGGGTATAGGTAAAGACTTATATTATACCATAAAAATAGAAGAATTATAAAAGAAAGGGATTCTACTTATAAGAGGTAAGGTACGCTAGTGGTGGGAGCCTTAGGCACGAAGGCAACTAACGAACAGATAGTTGGCGCCGTGACATTTAGATCGTTTTGAACTTATTCTGAAATTTTTAGATTTTTAGGATTTTTTCTGTATTGAGATCTAGAGCTTCAAAATATCGATTTTTTAATTTGTATGGGAATCACATACAAATTTGAAAATTTTATAAAATCTTCAATAACTTTTTAATAAAAATTGCTAAAAATAAACTATAAAATTTTATTATAAATTTATAGCATATTTTATTTAGGAGATTCAGAAAAAATAGAAAATTTCCTATAAATAAATATTTAAAGGGGTACCCTCAAAATAACAGGGATTATTTATACTATTCTAAACTTACTGTATACTATATCTCTATATCTGTTAATTTTTTGAATTTTTTTTTAAATTTCTATATAGATTTGAATTCAAAACTTTCAAAAAGATATACAGTTTTCTTTTAATAGTTGTTGTTAAAAAGTTATTAAAGATTTTATAAAATTTTCAAATTTGTATATGATTCCTATACAAATTAAAAAATCGATATTTTAAAGCTTTAGATCTCAATACAGAAAAATCCTAAAAATCTAAAAATTTCAGAATAAGCTTAAATCGATCTAAATTATATATATATATAAATTTTTATCAAATTATATTATATATTGATAGAGATGTTAATAGGCCTAAAAAGTGATTTTTGGTGTGAAAGAGTGGCCCAAAACCCTGGTGGCCCGAAAGTAGGGTAACCGACTTATTAAGGATTTTATTGTTATTTTGATAATTTGAGATGAAAATTTTACGCGAATTTTTCGTATACGTTTCGTGTTTGGAATACCGATAACAATATCACAATAACTATTGATCAGAATTACTTAGAAGCAATTGCAATCAATTTGATTTAATAACTATAATCTAAATCGATCGCGAAAGGGTTGTATTTCGAAGAAAAAGTTTCCTTCGAAATTTGTTGTGTGACAGAATATGCATTTCTTTCATTGATTATGCATCTTTTGTAGCTGTGATGAATATAATATCATATCATATCATGTATATCACGCTTCATTACCTCGCGACTAGCTTGTTCTAGGTATGTAAGTCTTTATTTTATTTCATTTTATCATATTAGAGATGAATTAAAGATATCCCTTGAGGATGAATCTCTTTCCTTTTAGCTTTCTGGTATTGGGATGTTTGTTTAATCTATATGATTGATATTTATGCTCTAGTATGTCATCGTAACTGTAATTGTAACAGTCGTCATCCCAGATACCAAAGTGTGTTCTAAGAATCGAGACATTGTCTATAGAGTAGAATATAGCAGTGTGGGGCGCTGATTTATACGAGTGTCTAGCGAGTTTTTTTCGGAATAGAGTTTTGATTCTAGGATTTTGATTGGGTGTGTGGAAGAGTATCGATTACTCTTATTGATTATCTGGAAATGGGAATGAGGAAGATTGGAAGGAAGTTAGGTCTCTCTGATTAGAGTTGCGAATTGATCATCTTTCCTAGTTGCTCATCACTTCCTATTTACCAATTTGAAATTCTCGGTCAATTGAACTGATCGATTTAAGTTAATGTAATGATTCAATAAGATACATACACATAATAACACTCCAGATTTTCCTCGCAAGCAAAAACCCTTTCTCTCCGCCAAAACTTTAAAGCTAGTAGTCGGCTATTAATCCCTGCTAGCATTGATCATATACGTAGCTAGGTATACACTATCAATCTCTTTACTTATATATCCTCCTACTATCTCCTCAACGTAGTCGTCGCTATACTATTCCAAGTCAGTGATGTATGTCAAAAGTGAAGTGAAAGGTCTACAAAATCTTCTGATCGGGTACGCTAAAAATAGAAATTTGATAATGTATATTCGGAAATTTATGGTCTGTGTTGGTTCGAGAAAGATACGGAAGACGTGGTTCCCACTATCAGTGGGCCCCAAATGCCTGTATTGTATTCTATCTAAAGAGCTAGCTAAGTGGGAAAATAGTAAACCTTATATAAACACTATTAAAAGAGCTAGTCTTTTTTATATTCGCCTAATACCTTTGATATAATAGCTATTATATTGAAATCATTCCTTTGAAATGAATACCCTTGTTTATATACTCGGGACTCTCTTTTATAACTTCAAATATAATAACTGAAAAGAAATTCATAAAATCATTAAAATCCTTTATCTACTAGCTAAAGTCTCTAACCTTTTATCAATAGAATCAATCCTTTCCTTTAATCTTTTTTTATTTATTTTATTACCTTAATATCGATCTTATTTATATTAATTAATCAGTAAAAGCTTGATATAGCTTTCCTTTTGTTATTGTATCAACTGGATTAATCGAATCATTAATTCAAATCATCTTTGTGACACTTTGCCTTAAAAGAACTGCGAGAGCAGGGTACAATTTATCCTTAGAATCTATAATTACAGAATCGGGAGCAAAGCGTTTGTAGAGTGCTTTCTATATATTAGCTATATACACATAATCGTATATATGTGCAAACATGCACATAAGCGATTGCAGCTGCAATTGGATGCGATTCATAATATTACCCCCCCTTTCAAAAAAGCTTACCCTCAAGCTTCACAATTATCTAATCTGTAGATATATCGGCGATCCCAATAAGGCGTCGTTGTTTATATTATAGTATAACATGGTAAATAGGTGTATACACAAATTTTGCTTTTTTCGTGATGGGAAGATGTATGGGAAATAAAGGAAACCATCCTATAGCCTAATAACAGTGTAAAGTCTTCAAAGCATATAAATCACCCAAATTTCTCTTTCTCTTTCAAATCTTTTTAATCACTTATCTTTTCGTATTTCTTGATCAATAATCAATATACTTTCCATACCATCAAAAAAACACAATAGTAAAAGCAAGTTATTGTTAGTATAGTTAAAACAATGGGAGAATATGTATACAATAGTGAATTGTTTATTTTTCTTTTGTATTTACTTTACTGATATACTTTTTTATAGTTTGTAGTAAAAAAAGTGTTTGCCTTTTCTGTTTTATAAGGCAAGTATTCTATTGAGAAAAAGAAAAAGTCGAATTGTAATGGGAGTGGTAGTGATCCTGTTGGTAAGAAGAAGGATAATAAGAAAAATAGGTTGGATAATAAAGATATATGTAAGTAAAGCTTTCTTTTGATATCTCCAGCTTGTGGTTGATTTGTTTAACAAATGTAATTATAAATACTGAAGGCAATATATCTGAGGGTGGGATCAATCTTCAATATGCTCATTGGATATTCGTTCTATTGTTTTTCTAAGGTAGAATTCAAAGAAAAAATACAATCCTTTGATTAATCATATTAATAATTACAAAAAAAAACACACAACAAATTTCGAAGGAAACTTTTTCTTCGAAATACAACCCGTTCGCGATCGATTTAGATCATAGTTATTAAATCAAATTGATTACAATTGCCCCCTAGTGATTCTAACCAATAATTGTTATACTACTATCATCAGCACTCCGAACACAAAATATACACGAAAATTCACATAAAATTTTCTCACTCTAAACTATTAGAATAAGAATAAGATCCTTAATATAAGCCCTCTTAATAATCCATTAATACTTAAGAATACAGCTATAATAAAGGCTCCTTTTGAAGTCTTTATTATACCAAACACTTATTCTATTGTTATTCTAGATACCCTAATACCTTCAAGCCCTTTTCTGTCTTCTGAAAACCCTTAATTCGAAATCTCTAGTTCTATTCTACTAATTAATTAGTTAGTTAATTCTAAAAAAAGATTTGAAGAGTTCAATTTATTTAGTGATCCCTTCATTATTCAAGATACAATTAATATTATTTATATATTCAATTAGAATAAGAAACGGGGCTCTACAATACCCCTTAGCAATCAGAACAAATATTCTAGAATCCAAAACAATCTAAATATACTCAAGGAAGCTATTTTGAAAGCTAGAGATCTTATAGTACTAGCTTCCTTTTTCTTTCAATTACGCAAAGAACGATCTAAGCTTTTAGATTTTCTAAAGATCTTTAGAGAATATATTGAAAAGGGGAAGTTTATTATAGCTTCTAATATTATTATCTCTCAAATCATTCATTTGAAAACCACTATATGTAAAATCGAATTATAAGCGAAAGTATTAGCTAAATCTTTTTTGTTTATTATTGCTATTTGTTAGAAAAGGTGCTCATACCGCATATCACACTATGCTATATCGGGATTAGCCCGCATGTGACACTGTCGAGTCCACACATATATATCGTATCGTTATGTAGAACTTAATAATATTAAGGCTTTTCCACCAACTCATATATGATCTTCTAACACTATTATTATTATATTGAAATCAATATACACTAATATTTCAAAAAAAGGAGAATGGAATTTAGTTCTCAAAGGGAAAAATATTATATCTATTAATATAAAAAAGAAATCTAACCTTATTCAAAAACGAATTATTTTAATCAAGTCAGATTTTCTAAACCCTATTTTCTTTTCCTCTTTAATTATTCGAAATAAAATAAATGAAGCTTTTCAAAAGATTAAAATCAAAGAGCCAGTTATTACAGCAATAATTATATCCTTTAATAATAATATTATTATTATAATAAATAATCCCTTTATATTATAATTCTTATTGAAAAAAAAAGTGATTTAAAATAATATTATTAAATTCAAAGGAATCCAAAAAGATTAAGAATAATATAAAGTTATTATTTATAAAATTCTAATTAAAGAATTCTTAATATAAAAAAAATGAATTTTATATTTAACAAAATCAAAACTTTAATCCAGACTTCAAGCCTATAGAAATCCCCTTTTGGCTTACACCCATCTCCAGAAAAGCTTATTAATAAGAGGGTATTATTATTATTGCTTTTACTATAAAATCAAAAATAGAATTAGTTATTCGAAAGCGATTATATATTACTGAAAATAATATAAGAATAAAACAATTCTATAAATCAAAACCAATTATATAATATCAGAAATATTAAGAATTTGAATATCAGAATGCTTATTATAAAAGAAACACTTTTTGTGGATCATATAGAGATAAATATATTATATTAATATATTTGTGTATAATTATTATTATTATTATTATTATTATTATTAGTAATTTTCAACCGGGCCGTATAGGCGAGCCTCCCAGGGGGCATTACGGTTGGGCTAACTGCGGGATGATCTTCTAGTTTACATGATCCCCCTTTCCTAGGAATAGGGTCTCAATACCCTCAGTAGCCTCCCAAGCGATGGCTAGCGCACTTGCGCCTTTGTTTCCGATCCTCTGAGCGCCTCCGTACACGCTTTCCGATCTCCTATATAATATTTGTTTGAAAGCTGTTTTATCCTGTAAGGGTAGCTTTTGTATATATTCTATTGCAGTATGGTATGCTGTATGCTTCAATTTTCTTCCACATAGCTTTTCTAGATCTATCCTCTCCTACTCCCTGCTTATGTTCGCCTGGATCAATCGATCCCTTTCCTTCTCTCTTTCTATTCTTCTGATAGTGTTTTAGAGCATATGCTTTTATAGAAATCTGTTATAGCAATAAATTTAGCGAATTTGGTTGGTATATACATTAGCTGTTTCAGTAATCGTTCTTGAGCTGCTTGATTGCAGAGTAGGTATTTGGGCTTGATATCTGGGGGCCAGGTTTCATAGGTCGCGAGGACTTTGCGGCAATGCACAATATGCTCGGGGGATTTGAATGCTCCGCATAAGCAGTGGATTGTTACTTCCTTGTATTTAAATCGTCGGTGGTAGCTTTCGAAGTCGCCATGTGCTGAGCGGATCGCTAGTATGCGGTGGAGAGTTGCTTGTGAGAGTTCTAGTTCCTTAGGGCATTTGTTTGTGCTTTTTGGGTTCCATTTCTGGTACTGTTTGGAGAGCGTTGGTATCTGTTTGATCCACCATGCCTGTGCTGCCGATTCCATAGCAGTTTTTGCTATAGAGCGGATATCGCTTGCTATAGGTTGATTCATATACCCTGAGACTGATTTTCTTATTCCTTTGTCAGCGAGTGTATCCGCACGCTTATTCCCTTCGATCCCTGTATGGCCTGGTGACCATTTGATCTAGATCGAGTGTGTTTGCATCAGTTTGTGGTATTTGAGGAAAGCCCATTGTGATGTGATAGAGGCTGTGCTTTTTATTCCCTATATCACCGATGTGCTATTGATACATATATAGATTTCCATTTGTTTTATACCAATAATATTTCTGATCACTGCTTGAAGGCCTCGGTATACCCCGATCGCTTCCGTGTTGAATATATGAGAGTTGTAATGTAATCCACCGTTTCCTTTGTATATTACCGTCTGTCCTCTATATATAATATATCCATATCCTACTCGCCTACTATCCTTATCGGTCTGTTCCGATCTATTAGAGAATATAGTAATCTGATCGTGTATATACTTGTTCCACCATTCCTAAAACTATTCTGTTGCTACCTTTTTCATAAGGCCTCTAGTAGGATCCGTTCGATACCCTGATGTGTAGTGAGGCCCTACTAAAGTCGTCTCCTTGATTCGGGGAAGGCACTGGCTGATCACCTGGACCTTTGTTCTGGCTGGCTGCAATTGGCCTTCCCTGTTGCCGGAGGAATAGGTGGCTCTTATCCCTTGGTGATAAAGTGGGTGTTTTGGATCAATAGTTTGGGCACGGAAGGCTGCTCTCCATTTTATTTATTCTAGTGCTACTTCTGCTGGTGGGAGAGCGCTGTCCCTCATTATCACTGTATTCGGGGTCGTTCGCCAGACTGGGAGGACTCCTCTGATTGCTATTCGTAGGACCTTATTGATAGCTAGCAGAAATGAATTATATTATAACTACTTTCTAGAATATATTATAACACAAAGTAGGTTCGCTATACCTACAGACGCTTTCCCGGCTCATTTGTGATAAAGCCACTAGTACTAGACTTCTATAGAATCTTCTGACTACATTAAACCACTTATTGTATAATTACCTTCAAAAGTTCCAGTCAGAACCAAAACCATTCCTTTACGCCTTCATTCCTGTTTGCTCCTTAAGCCTATCTGATACCTCCATCATGCCCTCTGCCCTATAGTATCCGATTATAGACCAATACACGTATCCGTCCTCTCGAGCTATATAAATAGTATCACTATCGCTGTCATTATATGCTACACCTCACAACTAATAACCGTTTCGCGTTACCTTGTCGGATCTCTTCTGTACAACAAAGCCGATTATATCTCGCAGACTTGCTATTTCAAACCCCTAGCCAGGCAGCCCTTCTATAATGTTTCTAACCTACTAACCAAAGCTCTACTTGTAAAATCCATTCCCCCAATGTATAGTTTGTAGTCGAAAGTAGAACGCTAGAAGTATATTGCACATATATATCGTAGGATTGGCCTCTGCCTGAGATCCTTTGTTACTGTAATATTAATCGAACGTTGTCGAGTGTGGCTTGCTAAAAGCATCCTTCTTATATCAAAGCTCCTCCACCACCATATCGCTCCTGTATACTCGAAGGTAAGATACTAAAAACGTCCCTCCTCCTATTCCATATATACTCCTGCCAGCCCCAATAGACATTATCCTAGCCTTTATATACTTCCTACTACTCCTCTCACCATTTATAAATATCCAATCCGATATACCTGTAGATCATATATATTATTGGATTGTGAAAACTCTACACACTAACGCCCTAAAGGTGTTCTATCGATTTTCGTTTGTTAAGTTAAGGATATCGGCCCTGCTCCTAACACAGGCTTCAATCAGACTCAACTATATTATAGAAGCTTCATTATCCACTATTTCAAAAACTAGTTCCACTTCACAAACACTCTACCACAATATACTCTAGCTCTGCTCCCCATACAGATTCGTAAAGATATAGTTCCGTATCAATCCCACTCCCATCTCCCTTCCACCATCGAATGGTTTTCATTTCCGTTTTGCTGATAGTCCTCTATTCCGAGCATCTTCGCAATCACCCTTTAATGATCAGCTGTGCATACCTTCGCTCCCAATACAGCCTCCGATTAGTATACAACCACCACCCGGCTCCAGCTGACTCTACTTAGCTCTCCGATCGCACGATCGAAGGTTCGTAGGATACACCACGTACAGGTGAGAGTCATCGTATCCCTATTTGTGTATAATATATAATATTAGAGAAAAGTTCTATCAATATTTAGAAGTAAAATACTCGAATTGCTAAGGAAATTATATAGCAAATTCGAAAATATACGAAATCTATTAGATTATTCAATAAAAATCGAATACTATTTATTAATAAATTACATTAATATTCGAATTCTTCAAATAAATCTCAATCAAAGTTTATAAGCTATAAAGAATATTCTATAGCTTATAATAAAACTTAATATCAATCTTATTATAATTCAAGAATCTTAAATTATTAAAAACGAAATCGATTACTCAAATTCAAGATCTATTATATACTCCAGTTTCATATAAATATTATCAAAACTCAATCCTAATTATTGGCTATATACATTACTATACACATCAAAAACTCTTCAAGCTATAATCAATCTAGTTTTCGATTCTTTAATAGATTCTGATATAGATTTTCAATTATCAAAATAAAAACAAAATCTTTTAAATTATTAATATATATAATAAAGCTGATTAAACTAAAAAAAAAAGGTTTTATAATCGAAAGGTACTTATATAATATATTTATTATACAAAAAACCATCTTTTTAGATAATTTCAATACTCATTATCTATAATGAGATTCTTTTTCGAAGAAAAGTGGAAACGTTAATCAATTAGCTAAATAATTTGAAGATCAGAATCTTATTTTTTTAAATAAATCTGGAATTAGCATTTTCTATTGAACTAATTTTTTTTAATTCAAGTGTTCTTGATCTAACGCTAGCATTAGAGGGAATCTCTCCTCAAATTCACAATTGGCAAACGCTTTCAGATATAGAATCTGATTATGTAGGAATACTATTCGAATTAAAAGGAAAAGAAGATTTAAGTACTTCTAATACTGGATCGATAGTTAGATATAATACTAAGCTAGTGAATTGGGAAAAGTTCGAATCAATATTCAAATCGGAATCCTTATATTCCCTTATTCTGTTTAATTTAGAATTAATTATTCCAATCAAAGAGGATTCCTTAAACCTTTTGAAAAATAAAGATAATTATTATTTAACTCTAAATCAAATAGCAAGCGAATTTATTAGGATTATTCAAAAAGCAATAGAAAGGTATATATCTAAAATTGTTTTAATCAAAAGGGCTAAATCATAATGAATATCTGAATTAAAAGATCTTTGAAAAAAGCTAAGAGAAGTAAAGCAAAGAATTGAATTAGATTTGGAGAATCATAGTTCTAAGAAAGGATATCGAATTACTAGAAATAAGTATTTTCAAGTTATTAAAACAATAAAGAAGGATTATTAAAATAAGTTTCTAGAAAAGGAGAATATAAAGATAATTTTCAAAGCAATAATTTATATTAAAGATTTTCAAGATCAAAGGATATTGGATATTACAATAGAAAGCTTTTTTGAAGAAAAATGCTTTGTTTTCAAATCAACTTTATTTTATCTCTTTCTATTATTTTAAAATCATAATGGGAAGAATATAAATAATTCAAGTAATAGAAATGACCTAATCTTATTCAAATCGAATTAAACAATGTCTGTTCAGTCAAAATCTAAGGAAAAACCCTTGGCCTAAATAAAATCATTTAAGAGATTATTATAAAGGTTTATAAAGTAATCTCACAAATCTTTTTTACTTTTTTTAGTAAACTTATTAATCTAGGATATTATCCGAAATGTTGGAAACAAGCTATAGAAGTTATTCTGAAGAAAACTTTCAAATCAGATTATTCCTTTCCAAAAGTATATAGAGTAATTGCATTCTTAAATTATTTAGATAAAATAAGCAAAGGATTTTAGCTTAATGATTAGGATATTTAGTAGAAACAATTCATCTTCTTTATAAAAATCAAATAGAAAATACTAAAAGAAATCAGTAATCAATATTATACTTTTATTAATTATAAAAATCGAAAAAATAAATAAGCTAATAAAAAGACCTCAATATTATTTATAGATATAAAGGAAGTATTCGATTATATTTCAAGAAATCGATTATTAGATATTTATAAAAAGCTAAAACTATCTATAAATCTGATAGTCTGGATAGTTTTATTTCTTTAACAAAAATAATTGAAACTATCTTTTAATAATTAAATCAAATCTTTAAACTAATTTTGATCAGAATATCACAAGATAGCCTGATTTTTCTAATTCTTTTCTTTATATATATTAGGGAGCTTTTTTTATTTAATTTAATTAAGTTTTTTTTTTATATAAATAATATTGCTTTAATTATATATTTATCTATATGGAAAAAGAATATCAAAATCTTAGAGAGAATTATAAAACAAATCTATAAATTTAGTTCTAGAAATGTAATCTAATTTGATTTGGCAAAAATAAAACTAATGCACTTTTCATTATTCAAATTAACAAAAAAATATTCAATTATGCTACCTAATTCGAAAATAATTGTATCCCAATTTTTTATTAAATAACTGAGAATATAGTTTGATTTGAATCTCAAATTCAATTAATATATTAATATTCGAATCACACAAGCAAAAGGTGCCTTCTATCACAGGGGCAGGCGGGCGGGATAGGGTTCTAATAACTTTACCCTAATCTGGCAAAGTTATACTGATTCGGGTAATAGGTTCAGATTGAGGATTAAGATGTAGCTCAAAGAGCTACAATACAGGATCTTCTGAGTTGAAGATATACAGAATTTTCATAGCGAGCTAGTCCGATCGGGTTCTAGCTTGCTTGCGCTCCGGTGCGAGCGCTTCTTTCGGTCCTCTCCGATAGAACCAGTATATTATGTGAGCTTATACTGTGATATTACCCTCTTTTTAAGAATCGAGCTTTGTCGAGGCAGCACATTACGGATTACAATCTATAGACAGGCAGGGCCTAATCAAATGGGACCGGGTTTGTCAGGGTATCTATGGTGGAAGTTGTGGATCAGTTCTTGTATATCTTTCAAATAACTCACAGATTCTTCGATCGATGTATCGTAGCCGATCTAACGGATAGTATATTTCAGGCAAGGTTCTTTACAACCTTTTCTTTTTTAGCAGGAGTTCAGGATTTCGGCAATCTCAAAATGCTTGAAGCCGTTTATTTCTATAAAAAGTGGTAGCGGATTACATTATTCAGAAATAGGATTATTGTATATAGAATATAGCAGATTGATATGGAAAACAGAATGAATCTTTATTAAGGTTGGAAGCTCTAGTTTATAGATATAAGGGTCTATTGGATTCAAGATTTTAAAAAACCCAAGATTCTTTTAATCGAGTTCTTTTGTAGGTACAGGGTCTTGATATTTCTGGTGTTCAGTTAGACTAGATTGCTGGGCAGGTATTTATAGGCAGGAGAATAATAAGTGTTGATATTCTTCGAATATCGAGTTTGATTAGTAATCAATTTGATCTGTAAGTGTGAGGAGATAGTTTTTATTTTAATAACGAATTCTTCGGTATCTTGTATACCAAAACAGTTTACTTTAGGATAGTATAGGTTTCAAAGCTTAGGCGAAAATGGAATCTGTAGTTTGAAAAGAATAAGGTTATCCAGATACTTTTGGATCAAACATTATTGATAGAAAATTCGGTAAGTGAGAGTCATTTTGTTTAATCATTCTATAGATATACTATATACGATTGGAAATACTGCTCTAGTATTGTATTAGCCTTTTTGATTTGTTTATTAGTTTCGAGATGGTAAGTAATCGAGAGCTTGATAGCTACATTTAAGCGCTTATAGATATGTTTTCAGAATTCAGAAACAAATTGAGCTTTATGATTAGATATAATAGATAGGGGTAAACCATAGAGCTTCCAGATATTCTTTCGGAATAGGTGGGCGATTTTTTTGGAATTATAGGTATTATAGCAAAGCAAGAAATATTTCATTTTTGTTAATCGGTTAATTATTATTATAATAATATCGAAACCAATACTTTCGAGTAGATATATAATAAAATCTATCAAGATATCTTGCCAAACTCTTTGCGGAATCGGGAGCGGGTGGAGAACTCTCTCTTGGCCTTTATAATTCGAAGCAGTATAGTGGCAACTATAGTAATTACAGACCTATTGTGTAATATAATCGTAATATCCAAACCAATAATAATTTCGAAACAGTAATTCAAAGGTTCGAATATAGTACAGATAATTAGCAGCAGGTGATTTGTAGTACAAACAGAGTAGATAGGTTTTCAGAAAATTGTGGTCGAGAATATATAATTTCCTTCAATAATACAGCAAATTGTTATTTTCGGTATACTCGGCAAGAATGATTTTCGGGTGTTTCGGGGATCCCTCTTATAGAAATTTCAAAACAAATTCAAATACAGAATCGGCTTGATAGCCTTTGTAGAATAGAATAAACAGATCGGCAAAAAGATTTAGAAGGGTTTTTAAGTCTTCTAATTATATTACAAGATTGGATACAAATATAGTAAATAGAATTATAGGCTTTATAACTTTACTATTTTCTAATAAAGTTATAATATTATCGGAATTTAAATGGTTAATAGTATTGGTAAGGTTGGGATTTTTCTAACTATAAGTAGTTACAGCAAAGTATACTTTCTTAGCAATCTTGAGTTC
Organism: Botrytis sinoallii; assembly: GCF_014898435.1. Classification (NCBI taxonomy): domain Eukaryota; kingdom Fungi; phylum Ascomycota; class Leotiomycetes; order Helotiales; family Sclerotiniaceae; genus Botrytis; species Botrytis sinoallii. Next base: position 383,892 of record NW_024066056.1, read on the forward strand.
GATTAGAGTAATAACAGTAGGAAACAGATCGGAATCCAGATTCTCTCGTTTCAGAATAATATAGTTTTAATATAAAAAGCATTCATCCCCTCCTTAGGGAAATCTTCTAACCTCCTAATCAATATATTAGGTTTAGCATTTAACTTTTCAAAATGATAAATGATTTGGAAATTAAATCGAAATAGAAATTCGAATCAGCAAGCTTAACAATAGTTCAGTAACTTTGTAATAATGAAATACTCCAGATTTCAGTAATCGATAATAATTTGAATTGGAGAGACAGCACCTTCCAGCTCCGAACGCCACTCTTTGAAACAGTGAATAATAGCTAATAGTTTTTTGTTATAAATCTTATAATTATATTTAATTGCTGAATGTTTTTAGAGAAAAATGCAATAGATCTTAATACTCTTTTATTATTATATTGGAAAAGTACTTCAGTAAATATATAATTGAAAATATTAGTTTTTAAAATAACTTTCTTTTCCCAATCAAAGGAAACCAGAATAAAAGCTTCAATAAACACTCGCTTTAATCAATCGAATACTTTTTAACAAATAGGGCTCCACAGAAACAAGATATTCTTTCTAATCAGATCTACCATTGGGTTAATAATCTTCAAGAAATCTTTAATAAATCATTAATAAAAGTTTGTAAACCTGATGAACACTTGGATATTAGTTACAATAGTAGGCAATTTCCAATTCATAATAATTTTGATTTTCTCTAAATCTATTTGGATATTATCCCTTCCTACAATAAGGCTTAGGAATTTGATTTTGGATTTCAGGAATTTGTATTTTTCGAATTTAGTAAATAAATTGGCTTTTTTGTAGTACTTGCAGAATCTTCTGGATATAATAGATATATTCCTTTTGGGTTTGGTTATATATCAGAATGTTATTCAGGTAAGCGATACAAAATATATCCAAATATCCTTGCAGAGAATCGTTAATAAACCTCTGAAAGATTGCGGGTACTCCTATCAGCCCAAACGACATAACCAGAAATTCAAATAATCCAAATCGGATACAAAATACAATCAATACTCCTGCTCTTCTTTTATTCTTATATTGTTGAAGATAGAGATGATATTAATCTTATTGAAATACTTTATTCCCTTCAGATTATTTAGAGATTCTTTTATTAATAGTAAAAAGTATCAGTTTTTAATCAAAAGATTATTCAGAATATAATAATCTATACAAAATCAAAGATCTTTATCAGCCTTCTTGATAAACAGAATAAGAAAAGCGATAAGGGAAGAATTCGGCCAGATAAATCCTTTTTTAAGATTCTTTTTCAGTTATTCTTTTAGGACTTCTAATTCGAAACAGAATATGAAATACAAAATGCTAAAAAAAGGAACAGCTCTTTCTTTGAGATAAATCTTATGATTGTATAGTTGATAAAAGAATAGTTTCTTTGTATTCTTTAAGAAGAAAATATCTTTCCAATTTCGGAACTCGAATAATAGATCTTTAAGATTGAATATCTTCTTCTTTTTATTTAGAATATTATCGATTTGTTCGATCAATATCTAAAATATTTCATATTTCCGATAGGTATAAGCCAAATAGGCTTTTAGGGAGATTACAGCTATATCCTTATTCTTTAATTCTTCAAGACAGGCAGGCAGATATACAGGTCGGGTTTTTGGAGAAACATTTAGTAGAGCTTTTATATAGAATAGATGGAATAAAATGTTACAAAATTCATAACAAAACAAATTATCAAACTGAAATAAGTTTGTCACAAAGTCAATATAGAGATTGTATTTCTTAAATTAAGCTATTTCTAGTACAATAGGATAATAGGCTAGTTCGATTATATACAAAACAATCTTTTTCTCGATATAATCGTTGATTCTAAGTTCTATTTAAATGTAGAAGATAACTCGATTATTAGATAGAATGTTTTTATCGAATCCTATAACTTCAAACACTGTAAACAGTTGATATATTGATATTTTCTGGGAAAATATTCAACTTCAATTTATAAAGACAATTCCTTTATATCCGCTATCGACTATAGTGTATATCAAAAGGATATCTTTTTCCAAGAGCAAGATGACAAATAGAATTATCAGATCTACATAATTGTTTAATTCATTTTCCAAAAGAAGGCTATAAGTAATAATAGCAGATAAGCAAAAGATATATAAAGAATCGTTCTGATTGTAATTTAGATTAAACATATTCCGTTTCCCGAATTGATTGAATTAGTTAGCAAGCAAAGAAGAGAGCGAGATAGAGAATGGATAGGGACTCGGCCTCTTAGAGGATTGTTCGATACAGAGCTGGTTTTCGTAGGACTGGTTGTAGTAGTGGTAATTCGGAATTAAATAGAACAGGTATCGGGATACGGGTAGTCTCGTATTAGATGGCTAGTAGAACTGTAGCGATAGCATTTGCTGCATTCCTGCTGCAAACTCAGGTTCCTAATAATATATTCCTTTTTTCCTAAACTCAAATCTATTGGGTTTTCAGGAGTAGACTTCAAGCTAGCAAGTTATAAAAGCGAAGTAGCGATTATTCTTCAAGATAAAGTTTTAAAAGCAATAGGATGAATATAATGGACTTGTTATTAATATTAACAGAATCGGTTATCAAATTGTTATAGATAATTAGTATATTAACAAAATTCATAAATTGAAATAAGATTATACAATAGTATATCTTATAGTTCATAAAAGATTCCTTGAAATAAAAACAGGGTTAGAATATCATTAGACATTCTTTTTTTAAAACGAGTCTTTGGAATTTTACAAAGAAAGTATTAAAATCAAAATGTTTTTATTTCAATATATATAATTTATTCTATACATTTTATATTCAATTAGAATCCCCAAAAGCATTTTCGAAATATTCGAGGAATACAATATAATCAGTAAATTAAAGAATTCTATAGAAAATTTTATATTATTGACTTTATATATACTAATCCAAAAGAAACATACCGATCACTTTTTCACAACTTAAATAGTAAAGATCTCAAATACGACGATCATAACAAATCATATTGAAGGAATCTTACAATATCATGATATTGTCAATGTGCGGTCATAAGCGACCTGTTGTGCTGCCAAGCGTGTTGGGTCGCAATCCAATTGTTCCAATAATGACAACGACGACCATATCGATAATTGAAGTGAGTGGAGATAGTAATATATAGTTTATCTATAAAGCAATAACCAATCAATTCTATAAAAAGAATGGAAAGCAATAAATAATCCTAAAAATCGCGAATGCAATCGATATGTGTATTAAAATCTTGAGCAAAACAAAACTGAGCTATACCGATACACTAAGGTTTGTATGTATTGATAGTATAATCAAGACTATAAGATAAGCTAAGCTTATATAGAGAACCTTTATATTAATTACAAGAACAATTTTAGAAAGAATTATTAAATCTTATACTAATACGCTCAAGACTGGGAGAGTGCCTTAGATATCAAAAAACGTTAAGACAAGCATACCCAAAACGATAAAAACGATATAGAAATACAAACAATAGGAGCGAAACAGTTACACGATTTTTATAAAGATAGAAAGTGGGTAACAAATAATTGTTAATAATCCCTTTAAATTGCAACTAAAGATTATAAAAATAGTTCCTGAATTAAGACTCAAATTAATCCCTTTGCTCTATCATAACAGAATAGGGTGGACCCTAGGATACAAAACATTAGAGAAATGCAAAAACCTTTTGTGAAACGAAAATCATATACAATTGATTATTATGTTTAATACGAATGATGCTCAAGCTATGGAGATCTGATATAATTATATTATACCTTAGATTCCTTATAATACATTGGGCATGCTCACAATATTCCCAGACATAATTATTCGAGAAGAGATTAAAGTGTAGATAGAAAAGGAATTAATACAATATAGAGTCTCTAAATACAAGGTGAACCTTTTTACAAAGAAAACTAACTAAATTATTAGTTTCAAGAAGATAGTAAAATCATTCCGGCTATTTAATATCAGTGAATACTTGAAGTCTCTTGACAAATCACAACACTCTTAATTATAACAGTACTCCAACGGGTGCCAGCTATACTGTAATCTGTATGTGTGTTATCACCTGGCTTGCTGCTCTAGGTACAGCAAACTAATTGCTAAATATATTGATAGAAAGATTTATAAGTAATATCAAAACAATACTCAATATACAGAATGCCTAGAATCCTTCTGATCTGCATACAGCAATTGCCCAGTAGCATTACAATCAGTCAATAAAAAACTGATCAGGCTTATCCACTAACAAGTGAGAGAAGTCAGAACTACTGGCCGAAGGGAGACTCAGGAAATACATAAGGGAAAGGCACCTATTCCAATACTAGCCAAACAGTCTCAAATAGTTATCCCCAGACCCCCTACACTAAGGGCCTGTATTACTACCTACAAGAACAAATAGTAACTAGTGGATCGATTATCTAAACAAGCCCGATTAGGGAAAGGCCCCTTCAATAATTCGATTTATATCCCGGGCTATAACCTTCTGCATTGTATTAATAAAGAGATAAACTATAATATAGCAATTATAGCTAAAAAAGCCTTCTCATCTTCCAATTCTGAAATAAGCAAGGAGAATGAGTCAAACACTAACGAAACCATTATCATCCCTATATGAATTACACAACCAGTATAAACTCAATAGGAAAAAGGGGGCTCACAATTGCATAAGCGAATGTAGGATATGGATACTCTAATCATATTATCCTTCTATAGATTACTAAAGAGGCTGATATGGATATCATCTATATCCAAGAACCCTGACTATACAATAACTTGACAATCCAAAATCATACTGCATATGACTAATACCAGTTGATCGATATTTAGGGAATAGCTAATAGCTTTGAGTATAAGCCATAAGTGATTATCTATATACAAAAAGGAAACAATTTGAAGGTCAAACAAATGAGGTAAACCGAAAGCAGAAATCTACTTTGAATTATATTAATGAATACTCGATTTTCAATGCTTATTACACTCTACTCGATTTGCTAACAATAAAATATATACTTGGATTAGAGATTGCCTTAAAGATTAGTACGGTTATTGGAGATAACTTCAATACTAAGTATGATTTGTAGAAATCCAGAGTAGCAATTATTAATCAAGATAATACATTTGTATAATAAACTATCGAATAGGAAATAGAATATATCAGGACTCCTAATGCCCCTATGTATACAAGGGGACATATTCTGGATCTGATCTTTTCCAATCTGATTATCACTATAACAGTAATTAATGATAATCTATATAATAGCTTTAATCATATTATTCAAATTATTATTATCTCAAATAGAGAAACCTCTAAATACAAGCAAATGTACATCCAAATATACAATTCAGATTTACCTTATCTGATAGACATAATGGCCAACCACTTAGCAAACCTCCAGAACCCGGATTTTCAATCTATCTATAATATCGACAGACTGATTGCCAGACTCACAAGCGTACTAAACGCCTTTGTAATAACTATAGGGCAGAAAGACCGTAAACCCTATCGATCATTCTTATAATAAATCGACAAGTATAAAGAGGCATATTGAATATATATACAAACCAGAAGAACTAAAACTACTAACAGAATGACAATTGCTCAGCAGGATCTATAAAGGGTCGTACAAGCATCGAAACAAGTCTATTAGACTAAGCGCTTGAATGATATACAGAACGATCAGGAACTATACAAAGTTATAAATTAATACAAGCTGATCCCAAAAGCAGGCCTTAAAGCCCCTTTTCTAGTGATTGAAGATTAGGAGATTACTAATATCAGGGAAAAAGCCGAAGCACTCTTTATAATAATACTTGACTGCTTCAAAGTATTAGATGATTTACAGTATAATTCTCTATAGAAATAGAATTGCTAGATAACCTTATTATGAAAAAGAATAATCACCACAAAGAAAATGGAAAAACATATAATAGGAATTAGAAGTATATTATCCGGAATCGATTGGGTAATTATTCGTTTTCTCAAGATATACTAGCCTAGCACAAAGAGTGTAATATATAAGATTTTCGCGGTTTGCCTTAGACTCAGTTATTACCCTAACAAATAGAAACTCGCTGAAGTAGTTATACTACCCAAAATTGATAAAAAGGATAGGATGTTCCTGAGATTATAGAAGCCGATTGTATTGATATTGTATATTGAAAAAGAACTAGAAAGATATATTGCTAATCAAATTACATGAACAGCTATGAGATACAACGTTATCAGCCCTCAGCATTACAAAGTATTGCTGAAAAGAGTTGGTATTGATTTTACAGCTACCTTTACTTATAATACTGAGTGTGCTTTAGCAACTAGCAAAGTGATTATACTAATAACAATAGATGTACAAGATGCTTATAATACACTCCTTAAAAGATGGCTTCTATAATATATGAAAAAGTAGGGTTGGCTTATAGTACTCTTACAACTTATTAATTCATTCCTAACTAAAAGACATATATATATAAGGCTTAAGGAGATCACAACACAGAATTTTCTGATTGTATACAGTACCCCCCAGGGATCGCTACTCTCCCCTATCCTATATATCCTTTATCTGCTAAGCTTTTCAATCAAGATAAAGCATAGCGCTTCGAATATATTAACGATATAGCTATATACCATATATCTAAGGATCTATCCACAAATATACATATACTCCGCCAAATCATTCGATATATCCTATAATAAGAAAATCAGAATAAGATCTTTTTCGCTCCAGAAAAGTTTGAGCTACTTTATATATTGAGAAAACATGAAATTGCAAATCCGGCTATAAGGATAAGTCGGGATCTAATTATTATACCAATCTCTTTAGAGCTTATTAATAGAATACAATCAATCTTACACTGACTTAGTGTCTTTTTTGATTAATATCTAACATTCCTATAGTATATCAAAATACACATTGCGAAAGCTATGCGTATTACATCCCACATCCGATCAATAGTTTATATAATCTACAGACCATCTATAGCCTGCTTGCGAAAAGCGATTATTATCTGTATACTCCCTATCGCCCTTTTCGGCTTTGAAGTATAGTTTGATAGGCTATACAAACAATATTCAAATGCAGGCTATATTCCGGTTGGCACTGGGATTAAGAAATACATCGATCTAGTTAGTAAGACAATTCATAGTGTAGTATGAGAAGCTTTATCTATCTACAAGACAATCCTAACAACCACACTCCTTATAAAAACTAGTCTCCCAGCTAGAATTGTTGCACTAGAATAAATCAGATTGAGATTCGCATTTTGGCTTCAGATAGTAGATGTATAATACTTATTTATAAACCGATTGAAGCTGTATATTAGGAAAAGAGGATGAGATACAGATACTCTGAAAGGTTTCAATACAAAACTGCAAAGAATGGGACAGGCAATCCCTATCACCAAGTGTTCCAAACTTTTACGATTTCACTTCTCTTCCGAGTACCATACCGATTCAACAAATAGTATAAACAAAGAGGATACCACAAAAGCATTTAAGAAATAATGGGACTTAATCCTTTAAAAAAAACTACTCTGTATTTTCAGATAGATCTAAATAATATAACAAATATGGTTATCGTGTAGAATATAGCTTTGCAATCTATTACGATAAGTAACAGATCAATACCGGCTATGATTATGTATACAAATAATCGCATATTTTTGATATTGAGGTAATCGGTGTATAGTAGGGATTAGAACGCTTTCTGAGTATTATTAATTGCCCCTATTAGAAACGAATATAATTATGTATTAATAGTACCTTAATAATTTAAAGAATACAAGGAAGCGCTGCTGCTACCTCCTTTCAATGGGCATACTACAAATATCATCAAGCAATGCAATACTACAATATTATAATCAAGTAATCCTCTGGGTATATTAAAATTAAAAATAACGAGGCAGCCAATTGCCTCACTAATCAGAATACAGCTAGGCTGCTTGACCCTGGCCTATCCTGCCTCTCTATAGTTAGCAGCTCCCGCTCTATTCTATATGCCAAATGTTAATATTCAAGAGCAAATGGTGGAAGGAAAAAGGGGTCTGATTTTTGAAATGTATAATGTATGGAAATTGATATATAATATCTCGAAGCCGGAAAATCTCAAGCTTTTTTGCAGGGTATTATACAGACTTATAACGATACAGACTGATACGATGACTTTGCAGTCTATCATATCAAATTCAATCACGAAAATAGTACGAATATCTATATATATAGAATAAGAAAAGCCTACTATATTTTTTTCAATATTTAATCAATAATCGGATGCGTAGCAATTGGCCGCTTACACCAAATCGATTTCGATCCGAATGGGATGCGATAATATATATCAACCGTATTTTATGAATATAATATAGCTTTATTGATCTTTTACTAAATCCAGATTCTATATTAGGATATACTCAAATTATACGAAACTACACGAATTCCAATCTACTCCAATACTTCGAGGATAAGCTTTCTACCCCAATCAATTTAAGATCTGCATCGAACAGCTATAAGTGCTTCGAGTGCTCTCCCGATCGATAGCAATCGATCTGATTATCTATCAATACCTGGATAGTATATAAAATAAGGTTCTCTAAAACAGAATCATAAATCTTTAGACAGAACAGCTACAGGATTGCTATGAGTGGTATTAAACGGGGGAATACCAAAAGCAACAAGCCTCTAATTAGCTAACATTACATTATTATAAGCGCTGGAACGCTAGCGGCCCGTAGGCCCGCTCCTTAATATCTAGAATACCCCTTGGGAGGTTAGATAATAGATGTTAATTACTATAAATAAATAAATAAATATAGAAAATTTTAGATAGTATAAACTCGTATACCTTTCCAGTAAGTCTTCCAGTAATATAAGTCAAATAAATAGAAATTGTTGGAAATCTATATTATTCGTATTCAATTTTCTATATATCTATTGAACGAATTTATACAAGTCGGAATAGATGCTATCAAACTTTTTCGGATTGGGAATATATTTATTCAATCGAGTAGTTGAAGTAGGTATAATAGGTTCGGGGATAAAATCAATAAGAGTTTCGGAAAATATAGTTTCCAAACAAGCAAATATAGTAGATATGGATTTGACAAGGCAATCAAGTAAATAAGTATTTTGAATAGTAATCTGCTCGTACAGAACGGCTTAAATACATTCGCAGACTAGGGATTCGGAAATTTCGCATTCAAACGATCTATTGATCTCTTTCAGTTCGATATAATATACAAATATTGACTAAAGATATTGATACCAAACCTGGGGGTCCTCCGATACAGAAACACCAAATTCTGAGAAATCCCTAAATTGGCCAGACAAGTGCAAAGCAGTTATTGCGAAAGCGATATTTTAATGGGTAGAAGCTATATAATATTATAGAAGCAAACAGATAGAATAGGATTCTAATAACTTTACCCTAATCTAGCAAAGTTATACTAATTCGGATAATAGATTCAGATTGAGAATTAAGATATAGCTCAAAGAGCTATAATACAGAATCTTCTGAATTGAAGATATACAGAATTTTCACAGCGAGCTAGCCCGATCGGGCCCTAGCTCGCTTGTGCTCCGGTGCGAGCGCTCCTTTCGGTCCTCTCCGGTAGGACTAGCATATCACGTGAGCTCACATCGTGACAATACAAATAGATAAACTATAATCCCCTTTATGGGCGATCTAGTGGCAGCGAGTATATATCAAATCAGAGCGAATCACTTATTGTAGATCTTGACTAGAATAAATCCAGTACTCGAATTCACAACTGCAATAGAAAATGTATTATTCTCTTCTGGTAGTTGTTCCCCGATTTCCGATTTCATAATCCGAGCAATATAACTAAAGTCTCTTTGTTTATTCGGAGTTGCTTTGTTTTAATTATTTTTATTCATATATTACTATTTATATTACTGTGTTAGTGGATATAGTCCCTTGGATTTGATATTGCTCTAAGGTTATAGGTAGCGTACTATATATCCTTTCTATATTTCATTAAAAGCCTCTTTAGATATCAGCTTTACTCCTGCTTCTTCTGGTATATGAGTAGTAGTAATATCATTATTAGTATTAGTAGCGCTCAATGTGTCTTGATCAGTGATATCACTAGTAGTATCACTAATATTATCAATTTCCGAATCATTATTCTCTTCATTTCCAATATCGAGTTCTTCACCATCTCTACTTTCATATCCAAACCTATTATTAAAATTATCGAAGGATTCATTCGAGAAAGCTGGAGTAGCAGTGCGGGAGGCAATGCGGGAGGTAGTGTGGGAGGCAGTGTGGGAGGAAGCATAAGAGGGAATATAAAAGGGAATGTGAGAAGGAATGCGGGAGACAGCAGGTATATTGAATATTGAATTGTTGATGGAAGGTGGTGTGATAGAGTCTCGCTTATTCGAAATAATATATCACGGTACAAGGGATAGGTACTAGATTGGATATATGATATTCTACAAAGAGGTTGAAAGTGGTATAATGTAACTTTGCCATATAATGGCAAAGATGACTAAGCATTCATTATACTAATATACTATGCTAGTGAACCCATAACAGTATCTTTCCCTTTAAGATTTGTTTGTTTCAAGCAAGTTGAGAGAAAGTATACTATACAAACCGTACTTTCTTTTGTTATAATGAATACCTTCGCTCCCCAAATTCTTTTGCAGCTTTTTGTTCAGGGATCAAAATTGCTTTAGCCTTTGGGTTTTCCAGTATTCATTTTGGTGGACCTAGTTTCTCTAAGTGTAAGTGATAATAATGAGCTATAATCTTTTCATTACCTTTAAGATCTGAGGCCGGTTATCAAATTGGAATGTAATATTTCTATTTGATTAAATAATAATATCTATCCTTATTATAATTATCTAAAATACTTTCGAATACCTATTTCTGGACTAGCTCCTTTTTGCTGTTTTCCCTTTCAAGGACTCTATTTTATATAATAACAGTTTCTGTTTTGTTAATCTAGGATTGTATTGAGAATTGTTTGTTGTTATATACTAATAGAAGTAAAGAATAATAAAAGATAGGGAAGATTTATATATTTTTTAATAATTAAATAAAACAAGATTGTGGGTAAACTTTAATGATTTTGTAAGGTCCAATCTATTTATTATTTAGTTTCTTTATTTTTCGAGAGGTTTTTATATTCTTTGTATTAATGAATATTTTCTGTTTTATATAATATTGGGGCAAATCGATTTGGTATTGATTTGCATACTTCTTGTATATATCTATAGCTTATCTAATAAATACTTAAAGTTGATTTAGAATCCTCTTTATTCTATTTGTCGTTTTATTGTTCTTAAAGAATTCACGTTTTTGAGCTAGTATCATTTCTGATGGATAGGGTTTGCTTGGCTCTATACCAATACTTAGGTTAAAAACTATAATTAGTAAAGAATAAAGAATATTCTATAGTTTTTGAAATTATATTGTTAAAGGCAAATTTTACTAATAATAGCTATTCCATTTAATTATTTTGATAAAAGTTGATAAAAATGTGTAGGTATTACTCGAGAATTAAATTGATACATTTTGTCTGCCTATCCATTTGTAGATGGAAGGCTGAAGAGTGTTTTAAAGTCACTGCTAGTCTTTCCGATAATTGTACTCAGAATCCTGATACAAACTGTATACCTCAATCCGAGATAATATTGTTTAGTGTGTTATATAGGATATATATCCAACTAATAAATATATTAACCAATTCTTTTATAATCAAGGTTCTTATATCAATAAAGTAATATATCTTTATTAATCTATATACTATTATTAGGATATGCTTATATATTGAGTTATAGTGTTTATTCTTTAGAAGAGGTATAATATAATCGATTGATATATCAGACCATACTCGAAATGGGATTGGAAGAGGTTTTAAGAACCCTGATGAAATTGATTTTAATAATTTAGTATAAATATACAATGTATATGCTTATATATATATACCGATCTCCTGATGTATATTTGATTATTAATAGATTCGGGAAATGATATTGATAGTTTTGATATGTCTAGGATAACCAATCGGACCGGAAGAGTGTATCCTGTAAATAATTTATACTTTCAGCTTATTATCAGGCGGTATTTAAAGCTTGTCATAATAATATATCCTATTATTGGATACTCTATAGTCCTATATAGCGATTCTTATAGTCTTTTGGAATTCTGCTGGTCATTTTTGTATATATGAATCTCTAATTGCTGCTAATAATTATTATGTTATATCGGATTTCGTATAGATATTATTAATCAATTCGTTAATAGGCTTGTTTCCCATAGATATTGTTAAATTCATAAATGCCAGTATTACTTCCCTTATCAATTCTTTATATAGATCAATATCGAACCTTTGTATTAATAAAACTATTCTTTTTCTGTTCTTCAACCATTTATTATCAGAATTCGAAAGATCTGATTTGTCTTTCTGCTTGCAGCTCAAAATATTCAAACAAATGGCTTTAGTATCTAATCTATATATAATGCGAAAGTTATATTGGAATAGAAACTCGGATTATCTAATTTATTATTGATTAAGGGCCTTTATTATAATAAAATATTCTAAGTTCTTATAATCTATAAGAATCTCGAATTCCTATTATAAGTCCTAAAGTTCAGGTTGTTATTTTTCTATTGACTTGATTATTGCTAGAAGCTTTTTATTATAGATTTCGTAATTATACTCTGCTATTAAATATTTCAATAAAAAGTAAGCTATTGGTTGCAAAATATTCTTATTATTGTATTGAGAAAGCACTTTCCCAGAGATCCAATCCAAAGTATTAATCTCTAAAACTGTATATTTATTATAATCAAAATATATAAGGACAGATATAATTATAAAAGCTTATTTTAATATTTCGAAAGCATTCTTATGTGTTTAATCCTATATCTAAAAAATATTCTTGTATAATAAGTTGTTCAAAAAACAATAAATCTTTGAGAAGTTTTTTATAAATCGTTGGTAGAAATTAACAAATCCTAGAAAACGCTATAGATCCTTTATCAAAAAGGATTACTCCCAAGATATAATTGCTTTGACTTTATCGATATCTATTTTGATATTATTTGTAATAATAATTAGGCCTAAATATTATATGAATGTTATCTCGAATTCATATTTACTGATATCGATCTATAGACCTACATCAATAAGTTTTTGGATAATTGTTTATACATACTCCTTATATTCTGTTTTATTACTAGAATAAATAAAAATATCATTAAGATATACTATATAATATTTATCGAATTTATTAAAAAGCATATGGTTGATATAATACTAAAAAGATGTTAGCGTATTATATAACCCAAAGGGTATAATAAGGGATTCAAATAATCCAAAATATATAATGAAAGCTGTTTTCCATTTATTCTTTTCTGCAATATACAGTTTATTAAAGGTAACGATAATATTTAGTTTGGAATAAATCTTAATATTATATAATACATTAAGAGTTTTTTATATAATAGATAAAGGATAGTGGTTCTTTATTATAATATTATTTAATTCTCAATAATCTTAACAGATATGGATTTTGCCTTTTGGCTTTGCTACTAAAAAGAGTGGTGCTGTATTACAAAATCTTGATTTCTGAATAAATCCTTTAAAAAGATTGTTATTATTGGTTCAATAATGAGATCAGGAATACGGGAGACGTGGTTCCCACTATCATTAGTAGGCCCCTAAATATCTATATTGTATTCTGTCTAAAGAGCTAGCTAATGAAAGAAAGTAGTAGGCCTTATATAGGCATTACTAAAAGAGCTAGTCTCCTTCACATTCACCTAAATACCTTTAATACAATAGTTATTATATTGAAGTTATTCTTTTGAAATGAATTCCCTTATTCACATACTCAGAACTCTCTTTTATAATTTCAAATATAATAATTGAAAAGAAATTCATAAAATCATAAAATCCTCCATCTGCTAACTAAAGTCCCTGACCTCTTATTAACAAAACCAATTCCTTCCTTTAATCCCATTCCACCCACTTTATTGTCTTGATATCGATCTTATTTGTATTGATCAAATCAGTAAAAGCTTGATATGGCTTTTCTTTCATTATTACATCAACCAGATTAGTCAAACCATCAATCCAAATCACTTCAACAATCTCTCTTTGCTTGTAGGATTGATGTAATGCCATAATATCGATTATTAATCTTTTTTTATTAGTTGTTTTCAGTTTTGTAAGTAGATTATATAATGATTTGGAATCAGTATACAAAACTAATAGAATCTCCTTATCGAGAATGGTGCTAACTGTAAAAGTAATTGTTGTACCGATATCGAATCCCTAAACTAATCTATATAGCTTAAATGTCAAAACATTATATATAACTCTTTTGCATTTAATAGATAATTAATAAATGATATTAGTATTATTGTATTTATCCATCATAACGATTACATAGTCTATTTGGAATAAATAATCCTTATTGTTTGTAAAAGAGATATCAGCAAAAATAACAATCTTAAATGAATTTAAGTCAAATGGCATGTATTTGAATTCTCTAATAGAGTTTTCTTTTTGCTATTTGATATACTTATTTAATATTATAATATCATTCTTATTAGATTGGATTATTTATATTGCCATAGATAAATTAAAAGATACCTCGGGTTAATATATAATTATAATATATACTCCGCAGGCTTATTGTATAATATACTGTTTATATGTAAAAGCATACTTCCAAACTTTATTACATATACCATGTATATCCATGGATCTTGTAGATACAAGCTGTAAATTGCTGTATTACCTTTTTTGATTAAAATAAATATCATTATCTTTGAGTATAAGAATAATATTATTAAACTTTAATAGATAATTGTAAATGAGTTTCTTACAATCCTTAGCCATAAAACTAACTTGCTTAAATTGCTCATCCTTAGCTTATATAAACGTATTATCCCCAATAATGAGTGTATTATTTATCTGAAGCCCTATAATATCGAATCCAGTTTTTTTATTATTAATATACAAAAAACAAAGATTATATATAGATTACTGTATTTTAAGCTTCTCGTAATGATAAGTATGGTATATCCGGAACTAATGGTTTCCTATTTCAGGAATATTATATAATAGTTTAATAATAAGTAAAATCATATTGGTTGGTAGATTCATTTCTTCCAGAACATAGGTATAAAAAGTGTAATACAAGTTCGAAATGGATTGAGTATATACCTGAGTGATATCTCGAATATATATTCCTGTGCTTGTTTTTCGAGTACTTGTAGCTAGTGAGATTAAAATGTGTTGATATGATTGTTGAATTGTCGGGGATTGTATCAATACAGATATCTTATCAGTATTATTATATACTTGAATGACTAACCTCGACTTACGGAATTCAATATCCGTTCTTTTATTCTTAATCTTATCAACAAATTGCGATTTAAAAATATGTGTATTAAAAGGAATATCCGAAAATGATACAATCTCGAATACACTCTTAGTTGTTAATCCATCAATCTCTTTCTTCCTGGATTCCTTATACATAATGGGATCCTTGGAATCAGCAGCAAAACATTCAGGGTAGTAATCTTGTATATGAGCTCGAATCTGAGATATGACCATTCGCGGGAAAGATGTTGATATAGGCATCTGATCGTTCTTGGATAAATCCAAGAGAGGTTCCTTTGGATTCGTTGCATGCGTGATTGCTGTTCCTGAAGGAGGCAATATAACTTTGCCGGAATTTGGCAAAGTTACTTCGGAATCAATATCATAATCAATTTCTTCAACCTCCTCAATACGTCCAGCTTCTAAATACTCATAATACGGCTTTACCGATATAGATCTAAATCTTATAGATCCATAAGATAGATCAAGAGTATATGTCTCCCTTTTCATACTAATAATGAAAAAGGTCCTTTCCACTCACTGGTAGCTGTTCCATTGCCCTCTCTTCAAACCAAAACCTTACTGTTTGATAGCAATCATGAAGTACAGTCGTAGAGGGTCCGTTGCGTGTATTCAAGGCCTCTCGTACTTGCATAGAACTATGTAATCTGCGAACCTCTATTATAGCTTTAGAGATCGCGACAGTATGTTGTTGAATAGTAGGTGTCGAAAGGCTGGTATCAATTATACAGGAAAAGTATCAAAACGAATAAAGTAGATATTAAACCATTAGGTCCAACAATATCATTGATTACCTTTACAGCTATCTGAAGTATAGCTATCTTGTGAATATCGAGTTTATAAACTTCTTTATAAATAATCTTGTAAGATCTTTGTAATAGTACATGAAATCTCTCAACAATATTGATTGAATGATACGCCTCCACAGGGACTGTCTTTGTCTGAATGGATATTGACATAGCATATTGTTGAAACTCTTTTCTAACGAAGTTGATACCAATATCATAAGTGATATACTCCGGTGGACCAATATATGTATCGATCCAGCACTTACGGAGTTTATCCTATATATACTTTGCAGATACATTGCTTAGCTATTGAGCGGCTTAAAACGTATAGTTTTATTAACAATATACAGGATTGGATTATTATTGATATAAAGCATATCAACAAGTATAATATAATTGAACTCAAAATCCTTATTAAGTAAAGAGAATTTGAATTTGCTGAACAATTTACTATAGATTTGATAATGATAACAAAACTTGATAACTGTTGATTGTTTTAAAATCTTCGTTATACCCGGAACATTTAAGCACTTTATAAAACTTATATATAGATAGATAATCGAATCAATGATGAATTCATTATAACTTGATTTCAATAAGATAATAATTATTACTACTAATAGAATAATTGATTAATCCTTTGATATTAATATTCTATAACAAAAATACATAACCAAATTGTTAATATACAGGATAGATATCTTTAGATATAATAATAATATTATTAAGGTTATTATACTTGAACCTAAGTCTATTCATATCGGCTAAAGAAATAAGAATGGAAGATCAGCTTCCATTATATTCCATTCTATTTCTTTAAATGAAAGCTTGATATAAAACGAACTAATGAAAGTTATCGCTTTAATATTATATTGAATTATTATTTGTTTAATGGTAGCTTTATTATATTCAATATTCTCAATCTTTTTCCATACCAAATACTGATTGTATTTAATAAATAATCTCTTAGCCATACCCGTATCAATCATAATGCCAAAGAACATATCAGTACTATATTGCTCGTTGCTTACAGTAAATATCTCAACTATCAATTTATAAGCACTTACAGTATTATTGAGATTAGTCACTACTAAAGAATCATTATAAGTATTTATTGAAATAAAGAATGTTCTGGAGACCTTTTCAGAATTGCTTATATCAGTAAGATACTGATTAATGAGATGATTATTATTATTATTATTATTACCATCTCGATTATCTTCTTATCCAATATTAATAACAAACTGATTATATTATTTCGTAAAGCTTTTATTATCGAGATTACTGTATTTAGTATGGTAATTCGTTTTAAATTGGTTTTTTTCTTTTTATGTATGCTTGTAGTATTTACAGTCTTTTTTTTTGTAACCAGGGAAGTAACAATTGTCCTTACCTTTATTAGTTGGTGCAGAAAAGGATTATCGATCGGTATATTTATTATAAGGTTTTTGAGAGGAAGAGCTCGAAGATGTATTATTGTAGAAACGTTGATCTATAAGGAATATTTCAGGTGAAGGGTATGGTTTCGGAAATGCCTTTCGATAAGAGTCGATAGTCTGTTTAATCTGGTTAATAAGCTCTATAACAATTAGATGAGGGTTGTATATCGTAGAGTGGTATTCCGAAATACCATCACACACAGACAAAATCTTAATATAGTACGATTGAGAATCACATATTGTCCTGGGAATAGTATACTGGAGGAAGTGTAAATCTGTAATCATTGTATTAAATATTTCCTGAGGCTTTGTGGATAGGTTTTTCTTGATATAATCCTTAAAAGTAATGTTATTTCATTTGAAAAGTATATTCCGTTGATATTCAGGTTCTTCGAAATTGTTGATTATTATATTGCACAAGCCTTAATACGAATCAGAAAAACTGCTAAGATTTGCCTAATAATAGTCTCTAGCCGCATTTACAAATATAATCAAAAAAACTATCATAATCATTTCCACTGATACAAATACCCTGCAACAATGCTTCTTGAATATAAAGATCTTCAAATCAAAGGAGTTATCGATACCCTTATATCTATTGTTATCCCTATAGATTTTCGAAAGATTAATAAGACAATGGCTCTAATTGCATTAATCATTATCCTTACAATTGGAATGATCAAAATGATCCCTATCCCTATCATCTCTATTACCGCCTCTATTACTATTACTACCATCTCTATCATTATTACCACCTCGATCGCTACCCCAATCGTCATCATCATTCGGATCATCACCATCACCAAGTGATCCTACAGGAGCATCAATCGATGGAATTCTAAAGCCTGGTTCTAGTATTGGTAAAGGTGCACGTGGGACTTGTATATCCCCAGATTGGAATGGAACTGGTTCTCTATATATATCAAGAGAAATAATCAAACCACTTGTAACTTTACCAGGTTTTGATAAAGTTAGGTGACCAGCTGGAATATTATTCTAAGATTCGATGAAAGGTTCGGCTTGTGGTCTCGGATTGAGTTCGATAGAAAGATGGGCTTATTTCATAGATATGAATGATTATACCTCATTAATCTAGTATTCCAAAAGCTGATCTACAGTCCAATCGTAATACTCTTTGCGGAGAAATGCTTTCATTAAAGTATTATCGAGATTTGTATTTATATTGATATAAACTTTATAACATTGCAAAACCTTACAAAAGTTATATAATATCAACTTATCAATGCTCCTAAGTAAAGCTTATCGAATAAATTCGAAATCGAATGTAACTGTATTCTGAAAAGATGTGTCGATGATCCTTATATTCGAGTACACAGCTATTCGAAAAAGAAAGTATTTGTCGATCTGGTGCTCTGTTCTCATCTTGAATGTATATCCTTTATAGAACTATCTAGCTTTATTGAGATCTTTTGAAAAGGAATAGTTTTGAGATTCTCCTTTGAACTTCAAATCCTTAGCAGTTTCCTGAGTTTTTCTTTCTTCAGCTACTACTTTATCAGAAATATAGAAATTGAAAGGAGTAGGAGGATGAGGAAAAGCATTGGTTATATCTTTGTAAAAGAAATCTTGAACTTCTATTACAAAGGATCGATATCGTTAATTATCGTATCGATAAATCCTCCTATACTAATAGATTGATTAGATAGAATAGATTTCTTATTAATATCGAGTTTCTTGTTAGTTTGCTTAGAGCTAATGTTAGCACTTCCTCGGGATGTTATAATACTGATAACGGAAAATAAAAGAAATAAAAGTGAGAAGGTATTTTGAATAAGTAAGTTAAGTAATTTGTAATATCACTAATTAGTATTGGTTTAATAATGAGATCAGGAATATAGGAAACATAGTTCCCACTATCATTAGTAGGCCCCTAAATGTCTGTATTATATTCTGTCTAAAGAGCTAGCTAATGAAGGAAAGTAGTAGGCCTTATATAGACACTACTGAAAGAGCTAGTCTCCTTCGCATTCGCCTAAATACCTTTGATACAGTAGCTATTATATTGAAGTCATTCTTTTGAAGTGAATTCCCTTGTTCACACAGTTATCAATTTATTTCCGAATTATCTTGAATTCCAATAATGATAATAACCGGTTTTTGAAATAAGATAATTCTTTGCCTGGCATTAGTTCGATTCTATAATCCCAAGCTTGTTGTGGTGATAGTATCTTAGCGTTTCGAGAAAGGAAAGCTGATAATTTGTTTCGAAGCCAATTAGGGAGTATATTTCGTATCTCTTTATTACTGAGATCTGATTTTCCTACTAAGAACTTTGATATATCAATTTTAGAGATTCTTTATTTATTTATTTATTTTATTTATTTATAGTAATTAACATCTAATATCTGACCTCCCAAGGGGTATTCTAGATGTACTAAGGAGCGGGCCTACGGGCCGCTAGCATTCCAGCCGCTTATAGTAGTGTAATATTAGCTAAACAGGGGCTTGTTGCCTCTAGTATTCCCTTGCTCAATATCGCTTATGGCAATCCTGCGGCTGTTCTGTCTAAGGGTTTATAGTCCTGTTTCAGAGAGCCTTGTTTCGTATACCATCCGGATATCGACGGATAATCAGATCGATCACTGTCGATCGGGAGAGTGCTTGGAGCGTTTATAGCTATTCGGTGCAGGTTTTAGGTTGATCAGAATAGAAAGCTTATCCTTAGGGTATTGGAACAGATTGGAATTCGTGTAGTTCCGTGTAGTTTGAATATATCCTAATATAGAATCTGGATTTAGCGAGAAGGTTAGTAAAGCTATATTGTGTTCACAGAATGCAGTTGACATATACTATCGCGTCTCATTCGAATCAAAATCGATTTGGTGTAAGTAACCAATTGCCACATATCTGATTATTGATTGAATATTGAAAGAAATACAATAGGCTTTTCTCAATCCCGTATATACAGATATTCGTGCTATTTTCATGATTGAATCTAATATGATAAACTACAAAGTCACCATATTCAGTCCGTATTGCTATGAGTCTGTGTAATACTCTACAAAGAAGCTTGAGGCTTTCCGATTCCAAGATATTATATATCGGTTTCCATGCATTATACATTTCGAAGATCAGGCCCCTTTTTTCCTTCCACCATCTGTTCTCGGAGTGCCGACATTTGATACGTAGAACAGAGCGGAACTGCTGACTGTAGGGAGGCAGGATGGGCTAGGGTCAAGCGGCCCATAGAGATTCTTTATAAATAAGCTGGTTTATAGCAATCTCGAATAAAGTTATATAAATATAATAGTATTATAGAAAGTGCTTTTGTTAGACTATTATATCCCTGAAATATGTTTTTATAATTTTGCTTATTTTTGGCAAAGTTGTTTATAGAAATATAATCGAGCTTATATTTGGATGCTATAGCCTGATCTAACTTGTTTCAGGTGACTTGTATTATACGAACGTTGTCTTATTAATAAAAAAAAAAAAAAAAAAAAAAAAAAAAAAAAACAAAGCTCGAGGTATATAACCATTAAATGTTCTTCATGTTTAGGCTTATTCGTATTCTCGAACTATTGATAATAGTACCAAAAGGGATGATAATGGTTTTCTTGCTGGTTTGGTTT
Organism: Botrytis sinoallii; assembly: GCF_014898435.1. Classification (NCBI taxonomy): domain Eukaryota; kingdom Fungi; phylum Ascomycota; class Leotiomycetes; order Helotiales; family Sclerotiniaceae; genus Botrytis; species Botrytis sinoallii. Next base: position 405,116 of record NW_024066056.1, read on the forward strand.
TCTTTGTTTTTGTTTTGCGATCTTATTCACTATTGCTAGGTATATCTTTGGCTGGTTTTGTATTATCTATACTTGTATATCTGTATTCCCATTACAGGCTTTTGTATAGTAATAGTTTGTGTTAAAGATAAATATTACTTCAATAGGCATATCTTATTCTATATCAGGATCTTTAGATCCATAATCACTATTAAGTTTATTATTATCCTCTATATATAATAATCGATAATCTTTTATCTTATAAGCTTTTTGGAAAACAATCTTCAATAATGATAACATATTCAAAACCCTTTTGGTCTTTGAATTAATACTTTGAAAAGTTGAGGTATATCAGATTGTTGCTGAATCGATTTGATTATAGATGCTTAAAGGTACAAGCTCTTCTTGTGATAATACTGCGTTATATAGTATCGAGAAATAAAAGAAAGTATTATATTCGCCTAATCTATATACGGGTTGTAGCGTTATAATTATAACAAGCCAAAAATAACTAATATATCGAAGGAGAGTTTCATAATAAAGAATATCCAGATTTCTAAATATAATTCTATTGCTATAGATATAGTAAAGTATTCCATAATAATATTTGCTATATTACTATTGACTAAACAAAGCTATCAGTAATGAGATAAGAGTTGGGTGTGAATTTTATATTGATTAACAAATAATTGATCAGTGAATACTTTACCGAAACACCCGTTATTAATCAGACTGATTATATTAAAAAGAAAAGTATACATTAGAAATATAATAGTTTGGATAAGTAGAGATTTGTTATTTATAGAGCTAAATTGTAACGGTTTAGTACTATCTATAGTATATCTTATCTATTTCTTGTTTCTTGATAACCTTTACGGCCGACTTATTGCAGAAGTAATACATTTCCTGGAAACTTGTATATACTATTGGATAGTAATGGTGATATTGTATTATATATAAAGAGATATTAGAGATACTTTCCAAAGATGCTAAAGAATCATTCTCGATATAGCTATGGACTGTATTAAGCTGTTATTATATGTAGGACTGTTGTTAATGGCCATATTCCCGAAAGTCATTCTAATTGTAATTGCTATTACTTCGATATTATTTGCCTCAACCGAATTGTTGGTTTCCTCTTTCGATATTACTACGACTGTATCCTAATACCTTTCTTAGGGGTCCTATATTGTATCCTCTAGCCACTTATTATATATTGGCTTGTTTTTTTATATTACAATTTCAGATAGAGTAATCTAATTTCTTATAATAATAGCAAAGGCCGAGATAACATTTCTTCTTATATTGTTATACCTTATTTTGGAATTTGATTATATCGAGCTTTATAGAATTATTATATAAAGTGATAACAAGTGTAAAGAGGATTATATTGAATCAAGATTAATTGTAATTGTTTTTTGATAAATCTATATTATAATAATTATTCTCCTAGCAATTCTGGCTTCAAATTGTGAATTTCTTTTTCCACCTTTCGATATTATCTAGTGCATAGAGGCTTGAGTTTATATGAACCATAAGTTTTAGTTCTTTAAAGACTTTTTGCTTTAAAGTAAAAACTATTTCTTAATCAGACTTGTAATATTGATTATCTAAATATTCCAACTATATATAGAATGTTGTAAAGATCTGTTTCTCTGACATCTTGAGTTTATCGAACTGAATTACTGTTTTCTGTTTGAAGTCGATTGTAATATAAAGACTATTAAGCTTTTTGAGAAACGAATTGGTGATTGTATAAACCAAGTTATTTTGTAAAATGTTATTAATATCTTTTAATTGTTTTTGATATATATATCCTTCGATAAGGAAGGCTATATACAAAAGTTTCTTTTTCTCAATATCAAATATAATAACATTAGACATTCAGTAGATTTGTAATTCTTGTTTTCAAACTAGATATTTGTTTTGTTATACTATTACACCAGTTTTCTCTCCTTTAAAGATTTTCGGGTTTTTGAAGGTTTGTTATCAAATGCCAGTAAGTGAATTGAGGGTCTGGGCTGGTATATTTTGCAATAGTTAGGAAAGTTGGTTTTGTAATACTATATTTAATTATATTTGGATTTATAAATGGATTTATATATTGACTAGGGCTATATGTTTGTTATTCAGATCTGCATCTATCCTAGTCTATATGTTATAAAGTGACTCTAATGAATTATTAATAATACTATATAAATAATGTAAGTATAATTATTTATTTTTAGAAAGACTAAGCACTGGGTTTCGAAGATTGGAATTAGAAATACTTGAAAATTTATTTACAAGTTATTGTTATTCAGTAAAGATAATTCGAATATTTGTTTTAAGATTATTGGGTATTTGAATTCTATTTTCTGTAAACAACAAACTAGGTGTATTTGTTATTTTAAAGGCGAAGATAAAGATGAGGATAAAGACGAAGATAAGGATAAAGACGAAGACGAGGACAAAGATAAGGGTGAAGATGAAGTCTCTATCAGAATATTGTTATTAAGGTCGGATTACTATTGATATATAGTAATGGGACCTTTAAGAAGGTAGAATATACTATTATGGTGCAAGGGATAGATACTAGATTGGATATATGATATTCTACAAAGAGATTGAAAGTGGTACAATGTAACTTTGCCATATAATGGCAAAGATGACTAAGCATCCACTACGCTAATATACTACGCTAGTGAACCCGTGACATAATAAATACTGTTCTATCAGAGCTAGGCGATTATGTAATATGTGGGATTCTGATTGCGGTCATATTACAAACAATTTTTCGAGGAGAATTATAATATTTATATTAGTATTTGATAAATATATATATGCAGAAAGCAAATATATGGTAGTGGAGAACAAATAAATTCACTATGCTATCGTAGGTCATGAGCTAGTATATGAGTATATAGTATATAAGAGGGAATAGACTAATATTAGTCTATTATGGGAAGCTGGCTCGTATTAACAACTAAATAGCTATGAAACACGTGATTTTCATGAAACAGTATATGATATTCTTATTTTCTTTTTCTATATTCGAGGGGAAAAGGCCTTATTTTATGCTTTTTCCTACTAATCTAGCTTTCCACTTTCATTTATTTCTCGTAGATCTCTTCCTAATCCAGCCATTCCATCAAATAAAGCTTTTCTTTCTTATTCCTTATTCGATTTCGCTAGTACTATGTCGATCTTACTACAAATGGACTGAAAGAACTAATAAAGAGCTAATAAAGAATTGATTTTCAGGTCGTTCTAGGCTAAGAGCTCTCTTAAGCGACGATCATATGATCTGATCATATGATATTGTGATTTGCTCTTAGTATACTATATGAATATAGAACTATATATATATATAAAAAAGATATATTATTATATTATTTTTTATATAAAAACAATATAATTGAATTGGTTTTAGATATCCTCGATCAGCGCCGAGGACTACACTCCGTGGAAAAGGCAAGAATCATTTTCTCGAGCTTGTGTGTCCAACCAGGACAATCAATCAGATTTTCTCAAAATTTTGATCACAGTCTATATTGAAAAGATTTAATGCTTACAATAGAACTTGAGTGTCTTAAGATTTTAAGGCAATGTTTCTAGAGATTTTTTGGACATGCCCCATGCTTTGCTGTTGGACCTGCTAATAATAGCATCAATTCCCGAGGTCATTAATATCAGGGAATACGTACACCCCCGGGCGGCGGGGTCAGTAGAGACCGCTTTCATAGCATCTACCACGAGGGTCCTTCCGAATTTTCCTGTCCGCTTACTCGTTCTCCTCACGTGATAAGTCTCATGTTAAAAAAAAAGTTGATACTTTGTAGCTCAAGCAGCCACTTGGTTTGTTGGTTTGTGGTATATATAGTATGATGAGGGATACTAAGATGGAGTATATATTTCACATTCCAATCTACTTTGCTATATTGAAAGACACTTCATCTCTACTGTCAAAAGCTATTATCTCATACCAAACATTAACTACTAAACATCTACACAATCACCATGTCAGTTTCTAGTCAACTTGTGCCATTAAGGGTCACAATTAGCCCTAGTAATAGTCACTACATTTACTTTCCTGCCGAAAAAGACCACAATGGCAGAGACGTAAGACGACTTATAATTTTCAGGGAGTTGAAGGTTGAATATGTAAACGCTGATCAAGTTAAACCACAAGATAGCGAGAAAGTCAAGTGCTATATCAAAGTCGGCACTAAATCCAAGGATTTCATCAATGAATCGACAAAAGAGGGAAAATATCTTTCTGAAAAGCACAATGTAGGTATCATCTAATATTCAGAAAGGATCACTGTAAAATTTGCCTACTAATCTTTTGTTATATAGCCTAAGAATAAAATGAATCGCGTAATGGATGTTTGGGCGTCGAAAGGCTGGGTTTTTGATGCTGACGGCAGACCTCTGCCATCTTCTCTCCCAGCTCCATCTGAACAGTCAAGGGCCAAAACTGACGCGTCGAAAGATCCCAAAGAGAAGAAAAAGCTCTTTGGTAATACTCTCCCACCTCTAACAAAAGAACAAATAGCCAAATCGGAGGTGTCAGTCTGCAGTAGATAGCAAAACGAAAAAGGTGAAGGCAGAAGAAAGAACAGCACAGGGAAAACAGCCAATCAGGAATGAGGTATCAAATAAAGCTGGAGATAGTAGAAGAGTCCCCAATCCTCTCTCAACTTCATCTAAACCAATGGACGCCAGTACCTCTAGACGGGGACATTCCGAGGTGTTAGATAGTGACTCCGATGAGTCTTTATTCGTCTCACAAAGAAAACCCACGCATTCAAAGTCTGCAGCAGGTGACCAGACGAGAAAGGCGTCCAGGAATCCTTTAGCGAAGAAATTGTTTCCATCGGACGAAGAAGATAATTCCGCATCTTTAGAATCGCGCCCTAAGCCAAAAGCCACAGGAGGCAAAACTATAGAACCTCCTAAGCCTGCCAAGAAGACGACGACGAATTCTGATCTAGCGGGCGACAAGTCCAAAAGAAGAGAGGGAGGTGGAAGACCAAAGCCCGAGAGTGTTAGAGCGACTGATGCATCGAGTCGTGGAACCGCAAAGAGGCGTGATGATCGTAGTATAAGCAGAAGCAGACCTGCTAAGAAGCCTGAATTCCAGCAACAAGGCGAAGACAGTTCCCGTACTTCCTCTGGTCCACCCCAAAAAGCAGCAGTAAGGCAAGGACTAGCAGTAAGTAAACAAAGCACGAGCACTGGTAAAAGTAGTTCATCCAGAACACGCACTGGCAATGAGCTTGCACCAAACACAGGCGTATATTACAAGTCTAAAGGTAAATACACCTCGGGGAGAAAAACTTGGTCTGACGAAGAGATTGACCCAAACAGACCACCAACAGAAAAGGAGCTACAAGACATGGAGCTAGAAGATGCGGAAAAGATGTGGAAAAAAGAAGCATGGAACAATGCTTTAGTAAAATCAAGCTCGGATTACATAGAAACAAATAGACGGGATAAAAATCGACGGTCATGGTGGGAGAATAGGTAGAGAAGCAAATATATATAAAGTAGATCAACAAGTACTGGGGTCACTTGAATTATAACAAATTGAAAATAAACTCCATACAACATATAGAAGAATGTAATATCCACATTGTGCTATATATTCGGTACTCCCGAGGTCTTCCTTGACAGATCTGACTATTTTCAGCCCTTATGGCGTTTACAAAGTACCCTCATTTCCCTTGCGCAGGGTTACGGATCTCAGCAGCCAACAGAGTATCCTCAAGAGCTAATATCTTTGTACTCTCTACAAATGTAGATTAAAACAGCAATTGTTGCTCAAAAAATGTATTTTGGTGAGCTTTCTTGATGACAAGCAATACGATCTCTAACTAAAGATGATGCGAAGAGCATCGAGAAGCGTTTGAAAAATCTAGAGTTAAGAGTCGGCACTTACAGAAGGGAGGTTTATCTGAAAGTGTATGACTATATACGACAAGATTGAATTCGCAAATCCGAAATTTTTCTTCTAAATAATGATTATGTAACTTCTACCAAGGCACACACATTGAAAGTTAAAAGCCTTCACTTCTTTAAATCTCCTGATAACATACAATTCAGATATAAGTAAGGCGTAACACATCCTATCTGCAATCCTTATTTGCAATATATTATCACGCTGTACCAACGATTCTAGATAAATATTGGTATCGATAAGCAATGAGAAATTGGGAAATAGAAGCTTCGAGACACTAAGTCCAGAATTCGAGGTAGGGAAGATGCCTCCAGAGACGAGTTTTGCTTGGAATTGTGATAGATGAAGTATTTTGTAACTACCTACCGAGCTACTTTTTAGGTCTTGTATATAATGCGAGGAGAATGTCTTGGAATGTGGGATCGATGTCATATAGATAGGTATTCACCAGAAGTTCAAAAATCGAGAGCAAAAATCGGCTGAAATTTTTCTCGATGCTGTGATCTTTGGTGTTGTTCGAGATATAAATGAGATTCGCACTAAGTATGTGGGCAAATAAAAGCAAGGGTTTCCCAATCCCTTTTCATCTACTTTCTTCCTCATGTCGAAACATCCGCTATTTCCTAGTACTCTTCAACCTCCGCGTTCCCTCGGTGAAGCGGAATCAACTATTTGATAGCAGTCACTACTGTGCAGCATTCAAGATCCCAGCAAGCTTCACACCCCAATCAAAAGTGATTACCCTCGGCCGAAATCGCCCTCATATCTTGCAAGAGCTCTTCCCAACCAAGAGGACCCATCACCCAGTCTATCGTCCAAGAACCAATTTACTATTCTCTGCTCTTCAGGCAAAACGTCTGGTCTAGGTATTTTATTCTGCGTATCCAATCCCTCTCTCGCCAGGAATAGAATAGCGGATGGTATCTTTCTGCCTGGCAAACTTGCTCACTTGGTACCTTGACAACTGTTGATTTGCCAGCGTAGAATGATCATTTTTTCCTCTTCTCTTTTCTTGAATCTCTTCCGAGTTAGTCGCGCGGACTTCCATGTTTGAATCTAAAAAGTCCACTAGGGCTTTTGGAAGCGAGGTTGAGAAGGTGGGACATGCAGTGTCAATCATGAATAGCTTCTCAACCTCATTGTCGTCTTCGAGAAGCTGTCATATAATCTCATAGGCTACCACACCGCCGATAGAGTACCTTCCGATCAGGTATGGGCCTTCGGGCTGCTTCCGCTTGATTTCTGCTACGTAAACAGTAGCGAGCTCCTCAAGTGTAGGTGGTTGTCTCGGATCGGGTTTAATTATTGTGAAGGGAATATTAAGCGCATAGACAGACACATTCTCAACAGCAACCAATGACGGCTTTAGGCCTCTAAATAAAGCTCCAGAACCGAATCCACCAGGGACAAGGAATAACTTTCGATTTCCTGAAGCCAAATTCGCACGATGCAAAAGCATGGAGGTCGCTTTAGCATGAAAAGGGACCTCGGTATCGGCAAGCATGCCGCAAATGACTCGAAAGCCTCGGGACTCCCGACTTATTCCATCGGGCCAGTCAACGTGGGAGAACCCAGCCAGCAGCTTGCATATCTCGTTCCCAGGCCCAAACACTTTGCATTGCGTAGAGACGACCATCATCAAATAGCCACCATCTGGAGGAGTCTCCTCGATGTTGAGTTTCATAAACTTCATACATTCGACATCCTTAAATGTTGTTTTCATAGCGCGTGCGACTAGCAACGTCGAGATATCGGTGAAAGTGTACATAAAGGGGAGTCCAATGGCTTGTAAGAAGGGAACAAGGTGCTTAGTGGTGCCCCCGGTACCAGCACCTACTTCGAGGATATGTAAAGGGTCATGTTCAAAACTCCGACAGCGAATGATTGCCGAAACAAAATCACAAAGTACTTTCACAGCAGCGAGTGCATCTGACGTGCTGAAATTAAAGTCATAAACGAGGCTACGGCCTTTTCATTACCGTATAAGAAAGAGATGGGATTAACGTCACCAGTGAAAACAATCTGCCAGTTGAGGACCCGCAAGAGCTATAATTCTGTTCATTGGTAAGTAATAAGGGAAGTCTGCAATGAGCTTAATACTCAAATCTTTGGCAGACATGGCTTTATTGTCAAAGTCTTTGGCAGCGGAGCCACATGCGAATTCATCCCCTATTTTCTCGACGACTCCTGCCTCTTCCAAGATTTCCCAGAGCCGTAGAATCTCTCTTCAATACTTACTAAGTGTGAGTTTTACAGCAGGTAGCTTCTCCCCTTGGCGAAATCTTTTGATAGGACAGCCAAGTTTCTCAAAACCTTCTATGATGAAGGCTGTGACAGTCTTCAGCTGGTCTGGGTATACCTTATCCCAGTAACTGAAGTAATTGGTGGTTTTAGCATGAATATCGAAGCTGTGACGAATATCCTGAAAAGTTGCATGTATTGAAGCGGCGTCATTTTTGGTCGAAGTCGTCCCTCTTTGTTTTCAGTCAGGTTTATTTTCGTGTAAAAAGCCGCTGCGCCATCACCACTTGAATCTGAACTTGCTGGCAAAGATTTCGACGGACTAGTTATTGGAGTCTGCACTAAATCAACATCCGATGCACCAGGAATCAAAGTAAAGATAGATGCCACATCGACTATTGAAGCGAATTCTGTCGTCGATATATCGACCCAAATTCTTCATTCAGCTTGCTGATAATCTCTGTTGCAACAAGAGAATCGGGCGCCTAGGTTGTCAAGATTGAATCCATCTCCATTTCTGCAATTGGCACGCCGAGAGATTCACTCAGAATCTTGAAGACATCCTTGTCCAGTCTGAAAATGTATCATTTGTTGTCTCGAAAGTGGAGACTGGACTTTGTTTCTCGTCACTATCACTACCGGTATCAGCAATGTGGCCACCAACTCGCGAAGAGATCAGATCACATAAAGATGTGACATCGGTTAATCGTTCAAATCACCAGTTGAGATATCAATTCTGAATTTGTCTAAGATTTTAGCCTGGATTTCTGAGTTCACCAGTGAGTCGGTTCGGTACCAAGCTCATCTAGCGTGACCTGTTTTCATAATCATCGAACTCGAACTTCTAGACTGATCCATTACTTAGTCGCGGCTTCATATACTTCATCTTTAGCCTCTGTGGCATATAGAATGTGAACAGCAATAGTGTCAAGTGTTGAGAGGGGGGCTATTTCCATGGGATCTCTGACATCTACAATTTCATAGCCCTCACCAACAAGCTGTTTTGGTACGTGAACAAGGTTTCATCTGGCTGCCCGTTACCGGTAAGGAAGATCACTCTTCCAAGGCTAAGCGGTTCCTCGCTTAAAAACGCTGGGACCAGGCGACCCTGTGGTTTAAGTTGTTGGCGTTCATGACCGCTTGCTTCCTCTGAGTCCAGTGGTCTCGGTGATAAAATAACCTACTACCAACATTTATCAAATTCTAGAACGTGGGGAAAGTAAGTGGAACGTTGCGAATGTTCAGAATATTATCATCCTCGTGTTTCAAAGAGCTTATTTATCTCTCCTACTCAATATCTCGCAACATAGATTTCTAGACCGCGCCCGCTGCTTTCTAAAATCCCATCTATCGTGGCCCTGCAGCTAAGCTATTGAAGTCTGATATGAACCTCGAATCACTAGTCTGTAGATGTAGATGCACTTGCTTCTTCAACGAGTAAGGCTAGCGGCTCTTCGGCTTCTTTCTCGTCTAACATAACAATACACCTGCTGTATATCACCCCCCAGTTGCAGCTAGCTTTTAGTGAAGTAATTTTTTAGGGCACTAGCCATGATTTCAGCTACTCTGGAAACACGCTTACAACCGCCGAAATACTCGGCCGATGTACGAACATGTAATCACCCAATCTCACAAAATCGACCAAACTTCTCAATCCATACAAGAAATCATCCTTGTGTTCATTCATATATTCCTATTCTTCTCGGGAATTATCCCTATGCATCTCATCTAGCTCATCTCATCTCCTCTCATCACATCACACCTCATCTAGCTCATCTCATCTCCTCTCATCACATCACAATCCTAGCCTACTAAAAAGATAATCTGACTTCCCAACCACAGATATATCAATACCAATCATATCAATATCAACCTCCGCATTTTCCCTTTCCCCTGATATCCCCATAAACTCCTCGCAAAAATGCAAAATAGACAAATTTGGTTCCTACAAAACAGTAGACCTATGAACCAACAGATCCCCTCATGGTCTACACGATCCCTTATGTACTCCGAAGAAAATGCAATTAATTCCGTTACCTATCCATTTCATCCATAAAAGTATTTATTCATTAATACATCCATGAATCCATTCATCCATCCTGCCAGGTCAGTCCCTTCTCAATCCAAGGACCTCTCATACCATTTGGTATCAGACCTTACAATCAAAATGATATTATGACCATTTGATATCACCACTAGGCGGTCTCGTTGTTCTCCTCCTATTCAACTTATGCTCTGGCACACTAACCGCATTTGAAGACGTAGGTCTGATCGGTTCTCGTTCACGTTCTCTCTCTCGTGGCCTAACTCCATTCTCTCTATTTTCCCTTTTAAGATGTGATGGATCATCCCTAAGCTGCGGTGCCGCTATTGATGATCGTGATGCACGAAGGAGCGCCGTTCGAGGTAACCGGCTTTTGCTAACTGACGTCCCATTTGTTAAGTCACCGCTCGCTTTTCGCATAATGGATGTTGTGCCCTCTGTAGTTCTAGGTCGATAATGCACAGATTCGGTACTACTAGATGCCGTCGATGTGATACCCGAGCGCCTATAAGGTGTAACACTTCCATCAATGAATGCTGACGTTTGTGACATTCGACTAGCCTGAGTGGGCGTCAAAGGCGTCGACGCGCTATGTTGAAGAGAAGGTGCCGTGAAAGAACTTCCACGTCTAGGGGCCAATCGAGACCTTGAACCACTTCCACTTTCTGAGGCTTTATCCAAATTGAACTTGACTAGCTCACTTGCCATATTTCTTACCAGCACAGCGCTATCATTCTCAGCGAGATGTTGTATCACTTCAAACAAGGCGTGATGCCTGATGCTTTCTGCTTCATCACCACTAGCATCGCATATGCTTCGAACAATGCGTAGCAAATTTAATCGCACAACAGCCTTCTTGTGGTTAAGTTTTTGCAGGATGCCAGTGAACAGATCAGTCCGGGTAAGAGAGCCAGCAATAGGCGAACTTAATCGTAGGAGCTTTTGTAAAGGCTCCAGTAAATTATAGTCGAAGGCATTTGCTTTGGATACAGTAAAACATTGAACTATCATTGCAGTAAAATTACCCTCTAGTAGAGCCTTTTCAACTCTGGCCGTCTCCTCTTGGAGCCTGTATAACACGATCAGTATGCAAGTTTGTTACCTATGGGATTCTAAACATACCAAATGAATATAGCGTCCAAAGCGGTGACCTGCCAGTATTGATCTTCTAATAATGAAACATAAAACTGTAATCCCTTGTTCTGCCAAAGATATTTACGTCCAACTTTCCCCGAATGTGCCATATCACATAAGATTGGGAGCGCAAATTCCTTCGGAGGGCGTTTCGTCTTCATTATTCGTTGGAGTAATGGTATTATACCGTTGAAGGCTGCGTCCTCCTGTCGCTCCTTACTCAGTCGACATAAATTGTACATCGTATTCAGAACTTGATTAGAAATCTCGCGGAAGTGATCAGGCGTGCGCTTCATACTTGAGCTTAGCAGATCGATTAGAAGTTCGATGGCGTTTGCGGCATGTAAAGATTCGAGAGTTGTTGATAACATGGATAAGTTCTTGATGAACTTGAGCATGGTGATTTGATGCGCGGGTGTCATTCGTCTCAGATCTTTGAGAACCCCTGAAATGTTGTTAGAACAATCGTACCGCAAACAGACAAGAAAACCTACGTTTGAGTACTACATGATCAGCCACGACTTCCTTGACGTAGTTTTCTGCTTGAGAGAAAAGATAGAATATATTGACAATTCGGCCTTCAATAAGTTCAGAGAGTTCATCATCTTCATCTAACACGCGGTCCAAAACGAGCGCTAATGGGGATAAGATCTTGCTTCTCGAGAAGATGCGACAGAAATCATTCTTTGGAGTTGGCCCCTGTTAGGGTGTTAGTTTATCGGCTCGAGTATCATATAAACCAACATACCTGAAGCTCAAACACATTCCAAATACCATTGACACCGATGAGAACCAAATCCCTAGCATCATCATAGTCCTCGTCGAGAAATTCAACAAGGACATTCAGTCCACCAGCACTGACAAACATTTGAAGTGTCAAAGTAGAAGTTTGATACATTTGTCTTACAAAAGCAGCAGCCTCAAGACGTATCTCATTCGAGTATTGCCTAGCAGCAAACTTTGTGATGATAGGAATTCCTCCAACAAAGCAAAGATTTTCTTGAATTTCGACATCATTCGAAATGATTGCATTGACGACCTTCAATAATCTCAATATCATACTTTGACGGCTTTTCAGGGTACACGGTTCTAGTATCTCCAAAATTGGAAGCATTCCATGAGCACTGATTATCAGGCCCTTGCATCCTCGGACTCGTAACAAAATATCAAGCTGATTCACACATTAACACAGTGATACATCATAATTAGCAAGAAACATACCAATTGTTCAGACAATTCAGACAATACATGCTCGGCTTGTGTTGCTTTCAGTGAACTCACCAATCCTTCCACTGATGCGCATAATCGAGCATGTTTATCTCTGGCAATGTTGGCTTGTAAATCCATTTCATCGAAACCTTGCTCCAATGAGGCAAATGGGTCATCTTCATCATCCTCGTCACCAAGCCAGGAGTTGTGTGAAAATTTTGAGTTGATCATTAGCGCTTCTCCCGAGCCTTTGTCAGTCTCAATCCTAGGAACTACAGCCCCACGTGGATCAAATATATCTGAAAAATCTTCATCATCTTCATTTTCCGCGTATTTTTGTATCTCAACTGATGAGTTTGTACGATGTATGGATGGGTTGTCATGAGAATTGGGAGTGGTTTTTCTTCGTAAGCTGCTGCCTCCATTTGTGGTAGGAGATTGAGCAGAACGCGGAACGCTTGTCAGGTCAGATGGGTGGAAGAGTTTCGGAGAAAGAGCATCGTCCTAAATTCATCCATATTAGTGATGCGCAGGGCAGCTTACTTGGGATACTGACTTTAATTATATCCAATCTTTTGTCAAAAATGCTATCATTGTCAACGAATAGGTCTGAATAGTCTTCTACGGTAGTCTCGCGATACATTATTGCCGGCCTGGAAGGCAAGGCAAATTTACCCTCAGCCCGTGCCTTGACAGGAGATCTCGGACGAGAAGGAATAGATGGCTTTCTGGAAAAACTTCTAGGAGAAAGGTCTTCTTCAAAATCTATGTTAGTGGGAGCTTTGATTTTGTATGGTCGAATTGTCTCCAATTCATGGCCATCCGTCTCGACATGGGTTTTGGGACCCTTAATTGTCACAAGATCGCCCTCAAAGTTATTATCCCAATTATCGGATTCATCATTTGCGAACTCGAATGATGCAAAAGACTTGAGACGATCAGCGGAAAGGAGGCCTCCGAAATTGTCATGAGGCTTTAGATGTGGAAGTTGAAGCGCACTTGGAGATATAGAAGAAGCGAAGTCATCATCCCAATTATCGTCCGCTTCGACAGTCAGTTTCCACAAGGAATTTTTGAAATTTCCTAGTGAGACTCGCTTACCTGCAGTTTCTGGAGACCTGAAAGAACTCGCCAAACTTTTCGGTTTAGCCACAGAGAGGGGGCCCTTCGGAGGGGTGATCATATTATTGCTTTGCGATTCATTATGAATGTTCCTCAGAGGAGGATCTCGACGGGCTGGTAAGGGGCTACCAAGCTGTTGCGACCTCGTAGAAGTACGAAATGTTCCGGCACTGGTGGGAGATTTTAAAGCCTCATTCCACTGCTTCACCTCTTCGACCGCTTCATTGAAATTCGTTGGGGGCTTTGCAATAGGAGCATCAGTTCTGCGTGAGCCCACGATCCAAGCATGTTTCAACAATTTTCGTGCAGAAACCCTTAGATTTGGGTCTTTTTGGAAACACTGAATAAGAAAATCTCGAGCCGCCTAGAAAATGTTTAGTCTTGGCTTCAAAGAAGATATTAACGTCGACTCACTGGTGAAACTCCTTCGGGCAAAGGAGGGTGATCATCATTGACAATAGCAAACAAGGCTGGCATAGGAGCCAATTTGTGATACGGAGGCTTACCCTCAAGTAGTTCAATTACCGTGCAACCCAAACTCCAGATATCAGATGCGGGTGTTGCACCAGAAAGTTGAATGATTTCAGGAGCCATCCAGTACGGGGTTCCAACAACTTGTGCCTCCTTGTCTGCTCCAGCAAGAGTGCTAGTAGACACACCAAAATCCGCCAGCTTAACCTTTCCATCTTTTGTTGTAAGAATATTCGCGCCCTTTATGTCCCTGTGAATAACACCCTGATCGTGCAGATATTGGAGTCCTAAAAGTATTTGTCCCATATAAACGCCAACCAGGTTTTCAGGAAATTTCCCATAGCTTTTGCAAATCGAGTGTAGGGAACCATTTTCGCAATACCTTAGAATTCTGTCAGTATAATGTGGTAAGAAAACAGAGCACAAGATGTCTTACTCTAGAATTATGTTCAAGCAGTCTGAAGACTTAACGAAACCAAGATATTTGACAATATTGTCGTGCTAATAAATGTCAGCTCAAACGGCTTTGCCTCCTCCCAACTCAATTGCAAACCTACATGCAGATTTTGAGAAGGTCTATTTCGGCCTGCACATGGTATTAGTACGTAGTCCAAACTATCTCACATTTGAGTCTACCTCAATCATCCGCAATTCACTCTTGGGGAGGTCCCCCAGCTTGATCTGCTTCACAGCCACAGCTTCCCCCGTGCCCCAATTGAACGCCTTGTAGACCGAACCAAATGCTCCCTTCCCGAGACATTCTCCTAGACGCTGAACATTTATAAGTAGGTTGTATTTCCTGTATTGAGAATCTCGGGTGTGTACGTAGTCTTTGAGTCCTGGATCCTGCACAGCCTTTTCCTTTCTTTCTCTCCGCGGTGTCCCTGGAGTCCTTTCTGCCTTCGCACTCCCATTCACGCCCGCCGATCTCGAATTGCTTTGCCGGTCGGCTGAGGAAGGTGGACGAGAAACCATGGTCGGTGTGCGATGACCCCGGGTGGAAGGTTTCAGAGGGTGGAGAGGAGGGCTGCTAGAGGTATATTTCTCTGACAGATGGGGGATCTCATTGAAGCATCAGCTTTTCGTGTTTTGTGGACTAGATTCCTGTTCCTGTTTCACGACGATTATTTGGCGGGGTTATAGGACTATATTCAAGGTTGTCGATATCGGTGGATCCTGGCCCTCACTGCACGGCGAAAATAGCACGCGAGAGTGGATATAAAGAGATTCGCTGTTTGTATGATATTATGTAGAATTTGAATTTGATGTTTGTGTCTTGAAGATAATAAACATTCTTTATTGTTGAAGTATTGTGTATGAATGTTTGTCCAATCATTACAAAAAAAACACGAAGCGTGGTATTATGAGTTATGGAGCATTATCAGAAAGAGAGAAATTAAAACATTGGCAAGGCAAGATTAAACAAAATTGGCAAACAAGCGCCTACATGGGTGGATCCTGTTGAAGTCGCAACCACTCCCTCTCTCTGGCGAGCTGCATCTAAATAAAGTATGCCGTGCCTAGTAAGGCTGATAGTCGTAAATCATCACTTCGGTGATATCGTAGAGATAGATGGATAATCTTGATATGATAAGGGAACTGGCAACATCTGGTTTAACAATTGTCTCTTGGGAACGCCATTTATTGTTTGATTGTCTCATGGAGTTTCTTTTTTGATTGCTTTCAAATTGATGGGGTCAAAAAAAGGAATAATACCTCTTTTTATATGTGACAATACCTAGGTATATACAAAAAGGGAGGAAGGACTGAAATGATCAATCAACCAAACCACCCTGACTAAAAGTCATCTTTCAAACTCTTTTCATACTCATATCCACTCATTGATATCTCCACCACAGGTTACCTGCGAAGCATCTGATACCTCTGTACTAAAAATTGTCTAGAAAAACTGGACCCCTTTGTCATAAAACTAAGCATTTCGCCAGATTCAACTCCCCCATTTTGCCTTTTCAATGTCCAATAACTCCCTTATGTGGCTCGTAATCCAATATTCCTTGATCAAATTGATCTTCCTTTATGGCAATCATTAAATCATGAATGACGAACGCCCATATTACTGCTTGTTTGATCATAATCACGAACAAACAGAAAGTGTATTTCCCCGCTTGACCCAACGCCAGTATAATAATACAATATATCATCAGATTTGCGATAAATCATTCTGCAATAGCGTGCTTGATCGCCTCTCAGAAAAACAACACTCGTCCCTGGAATAGTAATGAAACCCAATTATCGATAAATGTATTCATCCAAGGCCAATTCGGTAGATTTATCACCCCGCGAATGTTCTATGATGTCCAATAGGTTGTTCGACATATGCAGGGCCTGGGCGATTTTGTGTATATCGTCCGAAATATTCAATAGCTGCGATAATTGCCTCATCATCGATTTCTATATCTGATGGATTGTCGCAATCACCAATCGTAAGAGACTCATTCTCGGGCAGACTACTAATAGAGGTTCCTAGAGAAGGCCGCTGTGAGCTAGACGCAGCGGTTGAAGCAAATGAAGATGATGGGTTTGGTGATTGTGGATCTGGCGTGATCAAGATACTGTCCCATGACTCTTGACCTTCTAGATCCAAATCATGCCTTGAGTCACTACGGTCGTGAACATCGTGTTGCTCAACATTATCTATGACGTAATGGCCATCAAATTCTCCGTGACCCCTCTCTGGCTCTTGAAACTCAATGCTACGTTCTCGATCACCGAGGCCGTCATAATTGGTGTTTATCCTGAAAGTTCCTCCTTCCCCAAACTGCGGTAGTGTATTAGGTTGGGTGGCTTCTTGTCCGTTACTTTCAACGTCGAGATGATTAGGCATTCCTTCAAATAAATCAAATCGATGCTGCTCTCTGGAACTAGAAGAAATTGATTGATCGGCCTGTTCTATTTCACTGTGCGGCGTGTTGGTCTGCTGTTCTCGACGGCCGGAGGGGGTGTACCGCCTGAATTGCACTTCACCAGCTAGAGGTCTCTCTCTCAATATTCCAGGACGCTCAACGTCAGCAAGCAGTCGGTCTTCAGATGCAGGGCGAGTGGACCGGTCTGTTATTTCTCTAAGACCCTGCAGTAGCCCTTCGGTTCTGGCGGGAGTGGATTCTCTATTAGCCTGCATTCGTTCTCTCGAAGCTCGAATTCGTTCCCTGATCCGCAATTGCTCTCTGAAATCGCTGATGCGTCGTGCCTCGTGGCTATAAAATCGCTGTCGATATTCGACCGGGTCATGATGGCGGGAGTGTTGAAGCAGTTCTTGTCTGATAGTGGCATCAAGATTGCGTGGCCCTCCACGCACGCGTCGCTGAATGCGCCGGTCTCGATCTGCTGCTGTATCTCGCCGTCCCACCTGATGCCTCTGCGCCGAGAAATCTTGTGAGTTCGTTTCACCGGCACGTTCCGCTAATGGATTCTAAGAATGTAATTAGCAAAATCTTTACGGTCATACTTAGTCCACATACTGCGATGCTTGGGCACTTATTAAATTTTAGCTTACATTGCGGTTCGTGTTTCTGACATCAACTCGAATGGGGGATACTGCCCTGGGGCGCTGTTCTGGAATTGGAGATGTTCGAGAGAGGAAAGAGGAGAGAGGCAAGCCATGAGCTCCAAGTATTGCAGTTCTCATCAATCGCTGATGACGTCTGACAGAATCTCGCGACTCTAAATTTGAAGGGTTGGAAAAATCTCTAGATTCCGGAACAGCGGGCATCGGTAGTTCATCATCCTCGTCCTCCTCCTCATCATCATCATCATTGGCATTCAAAATATCTATGAAGGCATTAGGCCTAAATGTTGTTATTGGAACTTCCGGTGATGAAGAATCATTTCTCCTCGCATGTCCCATGGCATCACTAGTTGTTTTTGTGATTGAAGATCTAGTAGGAGCAGTGATGAATACACGAGTTGCGTCAGAGCTGTGATAAAGACGATGCTGTTCAACATCGTCTGTGGGCGCCCATCTCCGTGCGCTATGCAAACGCCACGGTTAGTAGCACGAGAGAAGGATTTGCTCAGAGTACTTCGAAGATAGGGCATGACCTCTAATAGTAGATCGTGCGCGGGAGGGAAGAGTAGGGTCTTCTTCTGTCGCATTTATGAGGAATCGGGCTCCGAGGCTTGAAAAATATTCTGTGATTTTGAATGAGTATGATATTTTGGCAGCAATGCGACAGGGCGAATATGAAGGGGGGGATTGATGACTTACGGTAAAACCCATGCTTTGAGTGGATCGAGAGTGAATAGAAGGAATATAAAAATTGATAGAAAAGACTCTAGGTATTAATGAGCGTGACTTGATTCTTCGTTATCACAATTTTGATGGATTTTAAATTGACAATTGGGGATGTGTGTGATATGTGTCTGATATGTTGAAGGTTGCTCATTCAGTCGAAGTGAGAGAGTGAAGAAGAAAAGAGAAGGAAGAATATGGGGGAGGACTTGAGTTGAGAATCGATCGATCGCGTTCCAAAAAAAAGCGCGCTAAATACCCAGTCCAAGTATCGTACTGGGTAATTAAAATGGATCTCCTTCTTTAACCTTACTACAAGTACTAGACATCCATGACAACGGTACTTGCATACATTGGGTTACTGCGTAATTGGTATCGATTATCGATAACTAAAGACCAGACCAATTCCAAGGATTCCAAGGTTTTCACATTCAAAGTTATCAAGACTGGAGATCCGGTACTTGAAGCTCTCATTAGCTTGGGAGATCCATTGATATCACGATTGACTCACATTTTATATGATGCGACGACAGCAACAAAGTATGTATTCTAGAACAACAGAATGAATCGATGACAACCATATTGACAATGTCTATATTTACTGGAAAGAAATAGTCACCAACCCAGCTTACATTATTACAAAGTCTATTTTGAAACGCCCTTTTGAACCAATCATTTGATTCTCCATCTTCACAATGATTGAGCTTGGCTTAAATCGCATCAGTCGTCTTTTGAGGCATACTCCTCAACCTTGGAAAGCCATTCATGTTGCAGGTACCAATGGAAAAGGTTCCATATGTGCCTATTTGTCTGCCATGCTACATGCCAGTGGTGTTCGTTGTGGCAGATTTACATCGCCTCATTTAATTGATAGGTGGGATTGTATAACTATCGATGAACGACCAATTCGAGAATCTATCTTCCGCGAAGCTGAAGCTCTAGTGTTGGAGAGAAATCAAGCAGAGAACCTCCAAGCATCCGAATTCGAACTACTCACAGCCACGGCATTCGAAGTATTTTATAAAGAGAAAGTAGAGATGGGAGTAGTCGAAGTTGGTTTGGGAGGACGATTAGATGCAACAAATGCTATGGAGAATAAGGCGGTCACAATAATCTCCAAGATTGGTCTAGACCATCAATCATTCCTAGGAAATACAATCGAAGAAATAGCTCGAGAAAAAGCTGGAATCATGAGACCTGGCGTTCCATGTGTTTTGGATAGGAGCAATATATCTTCGGTGCGGGAAGTCGTCTCAAATTATGCCAAAGGAATTGGAACAGATGTGGTTATCAGTTCTACTGAATCAGCATTTTTGGATGAAATCAAAGGACAAGATCTCGAACCACATCAATTGGAAAATCTAGCTTGCGCGTACACAGCATTTCATCTAGCATATACTAAATTGGAATCTCCTCTACATCGACTATTACCAGCTATACAAAATATACATTGGCCCGGTAGGCTTCAAACTACTGATGTTAGAGCTGTGACAGGTCGAAAAGAACCCATACTACTCGATGGCGCACACAACGTTCAATCCGCAGAAGTTCTTGGTTCATATGTTAATGGCAAGCTCCGGGCAAAATCAAACAAAGTAACCTGGGTATTAGCTGCATCTCAAGGCAAAGAGCTCGATGGGATTATGAAAGAGATTTTAAGAGAAGGTGACTGTGTAGCTGCAGTTCAATTTGGACCCGTGGATGGAATGCCATGGGTTCAAGCTATGGATACAGAAGATATATTACATGCAGCTTCTACAGCAGGTATTTCTACCACTTGCCTGCATGATTCATCGGCAGATATTTCTGGAGCACTAAGATGGGCAGCCACTGTTGCTCAAGGTGGTCCTATCGTTGTGGCAGGTAGTCTTTATTTAGTTTCAGATGTACTACGACTGCTCAGGGATGCCGAGATGGTAAAAAGTTCATTGCTAGATTAGACCGGCTAAACCTTCAATTTGAATGATTCATAATCCGCGATTTACGGACTAGGTTGTAGTTATTCTTTACTTTTTCCACGTCACCAGCTATCTACTTCCAAGCAACATCATTCGTACTAACAATAATCTCGTCAACCTCCATCCTCCCTTTAACAATATCCTCCCCGTTAACCAAATCATTCTCCACGACCCTCTTCTCCGCATCCTCCTCATTTTCTGCAATCCCTGCCTTTACATGTCTCGGGATCAACCTCTTCTTCGCAACCTCAAAATCCACATCCACAAACCAAAGCTGATCCATCAATTTTGCAGCGCTCCTCCACGGTTCCTTATTCAACGATAAATAATTGCCCTCAAAAACTAGTATCCGGGTCGTGGGTTCAATTGGTATATCATTAGCCTTGGGGTCCTTGAGCGCATGATCGAATGATGGAGCGTGGATTGTGATGGTAGATGGAGTAAGTGGTTCACGAAGACGCTGAATGAGAGAGAGGAATGCGGGGCCGTCGAATGTAAATTCTGCGCCTCGACGTGCGTGTGCATGTGCTGGGTCAGGCATGGCTGATAGTTGGGCGCGGGTCAAATGGTAGCCATCCATGGGGATGAACCCGGCGATTGGGGGAAGGGAAGTTTTGTTTGAGTGGGCGTCTTGGAGAGCATTGAGACGTTTGGTAATAGTTGCTGCGAGGGTGGTTTGCCTAAGAGCGCTTTTAGTTAGAGATTGGGGAATAGGAATATGGGGGAAGAGAACAATAAGGATGTAAATACCTGAACCCGGAATCCCAGAAACTGCGATGAGATATCTACTATTAGGAGGTGTTTGTTGGAAACTTTCTAAACGGAATCATTAGCTCCTATATCATCCAATATTAACACAGAAGAGTAATTACATACCCCAAACCTTCTCCGCCAATCTCGTTACTTGGTCTTCCATTTTAAGGGGTGTAGGTATTTCAAACTCTCGGGATAATTTAAAACTCAACAAGTCACACACACAAGTCAAAACAACGTGGACAATCGAGATAAGATGACAAGTGAGTGAAAGTCGAAACACAACAAAAGTAGATTGAGCACCAAGAGAAAGTATGAGTAATTATGGAATGTCCATGAAATTACTACGGCTATCGAAATGTGGTGAAACAATCACCTAGGTAGTAATCTCATCTAACGTGATGTGATGTGACGACGATCGATGCTACTTCCACGAGTTGAACCCTCATATGCCCCGCTTCGGTTTCTGGTGCTGATGTCAATCAAGACAAGTCAAAATCCTTATCGATAAGGAAACATTGTTTTTATTTTTATCTCTAGCCTTGTCAACTTCAACCTTCTGCCTCCTTCGTACTATATTGTTATCGAGCTCCCCTTTACACATAACGTGTTACTTCACTATTTTGAGTACAACATAGTAAAGTTACACCTAAACATTGTCATCTTACCAATACAATACCCATTTCATTTTGTCTCATCCCTAATCCCTCTATCCCAAAATGTCAGACTCAACCGAAGAAAACCCCCTCTTCGCAATCGAATACGACTCATCCGATGAATCTACCCCCGACACCACGGAAAAAATCCCTCGAGATTTCCAATCCGAAGAGAATTTTCAAGCTGTAAAACGTGAATGGAAAGCTAGAAGCGAATCTGGCGAGGTATGTTTGCGCTTTCTTTTCCTCCTCCGTCTATTGCCTCCCTCCCCCTCCATTCGCACAGTTTCCCTCTTACCTCTTTTCTGGTTATATTGTGTGCAAAATTGAAGATAGGTCAATGATTAACAATCCAAATAGATCCATAAAACTCTCCCTCCTCTCCCTCTAAACCCACGCAGTAAACCACAAACAGCTCAATTCCTCTACGCGATTGAAGAATTGTATTTTTATAGAAGATTTGAAGAAGCGAGGAAGTTATCGGAGAGGATCTTGGAACAAGATGATTTAATGGAGGATTTTAGGGCAGTGGTGGAGAAATATGAGAGGAGATGTGGAGAACGAGAAAGGAGAGGAAGAGAAGTGAGATGAATTGTCGGAATTAAGATGAGCAGTTCTTGTTTGATATTTGGTGGGGATTTGAAGGATTCTGATACGTTGGATTTGGTGCTAAACAGAAAGAGTATCGGTACTCCAAAGGGGTTTTACGGGAATCATGGAGTGAGAATGAGTGGCTGACGAGTCAGCAAGAGGGCTTGTTCGTGCGCGCATATTGAAAAACTAGACTCAGCTAGAGGAAGATTGCGCTTCTCATTCTTGCCGCTGCTAAGATGGGCTGGGAAGAGAATAAGCGAATCCGTGTTGAAGACAAGGGGGAGGTACTCTTAACGGCACTTATGTCATTTTCCGATGTTCCTGAGGTAGGAGGTAGTGAAATATCGATGAGAGATTGGGAATGTTAAGAAATGCCGAGAGATGAATATGAGATAATTGGAGGCCCTGGAATGGGGTACAAGGAACCTGTGATCTTGGATAGTTCGACAGATCCCCATTTCAGGATTTCAAGAAAGACAAAGCGAGAAGAGGACAGTGAATGGAAAATGGATGGGAATTCCCTCTTATAATTACTCAACTTGTCTTCTCTTGCGCTCGGAATCCCGAATCTTTGATTCCTAGCCAAAACACGATTCACAATTTTACAATGGCCACTTCGAGATTGGGAATCTTTTTAAAAATGGCATTAATAAATGGCTTCAACCTATCAGGCAACGACAATTTAGCTGGAAATACCTACTCCAACCTCCTATTTCCAATACATCCACCCCGAAATTCGTTCCCGCACTTACCAGCACGTATCATGATCTCGAGTTCATACATGTTGAAGATTCGCAAGGAGGAAAGCGATCTATGGGTCTGTTGATGGATATTCTTAACGCGTACACGTTTCGACACTATGGTGAGCTTCCCATTCTTTAAGATGAAGAGACAGCATCGAGAACTTGAAAATGAGGAGGGTGGATGGTCTAGATTGGAGTGTTGAGTATATAGGAGGTTAAGAGAATAGGGGTTTATGATTTAGATGCAAGTGATAATAGAAGAAATTAGAGTATGGGTGGATAATCTAGATTATATTAGAATATCAAAGAAAACTTCCTGTCTGAGAAGAATAAATACTTTTCCATTTCCTGCGTACCTCTTATTTCTTTTCTTTACTTTTCATTTCATTTCTTCTCTGATATGTTATGATATGATGTGATATCGGGATGTATATGTATATATGTGTATATTAGGTACTAGCTATTAGGTACTAGCTATGTACATACTTACTATGTATACCTACTAGGTACTCACACACACACATTTACACACACACACTCTCTCTCTCTCTCTCTCTCTCTCTCTCTCTCTCTCTCTCTCATATACACATACAACCCCCCCCCCCCCCGCCCCCCCTTCCCCCCTCTCAGAAAATGTCTCCCAGCTTTAGTCTTTTACTATTTATTTTTATATTTATCTACCAGTAATTCTTTTCTTTTTACTCTTTCTTTTCCTTTCCTTTCCCCTCGCTCTCTTTCTCTCTTCCTCGTTTTTCTTATAAACTCATATTATTCTAATTATTCTATTTCATCTAATTATTTATCTAAAGTATTTAATATGAAATATCTAATCCCCTTTCCCTCAACCTCTAACCCCTAACGCCCAACTCACCCCTCTCCCCTCCCTCTCACTTCCCTCTCTCCCTCTCTCTCCCTCTCTCAATCTCTAAACATCTAAACATCTAAATATTCCAAAAAAAAAATAAGAAATAAGAAATAAGAAACCAATACTTCTATTATATATTCATATACATATATATATATATACATATACATATACATATACATATACATATACATATACATATACATATACATATACATATACATATACATATTCATATACATATTCATATTCATATATTCATACATATCCATACATATCCATACATATTCATACATATCCATACATATTCATACATATTCATACATATACATATCTATACTCAAATCGAATCCGAGATCTAAATCTAGAGCTAAACCTCATATACTCACTCACTTATTCACGCACTCATTCGAAAGATAATCGAACTCCAAGTATACATACTCAAATCTAGATTAAATTTAAATCTTATATATATATATACTCGCACTTATTCACTCACTCGAAGATAATCAGTAACTTATCCACCCCACCAGTAAATACCTATCCAAGTATTTCAAAAAGAAAAGAGAAGAAACGAGATAGAAGAAAGGGAAAATAAAGATTTATGTACTTCCTGATAACATCTCACATACATTTTATTCATATACGTATACATCAATCACTCACTCACTCATATAAACCACCACAGTTCAAAGTAAAGTCTAATGATTCTCTTTCTCTTCAAGTCCCTCACTGACTCGCGCATTCTATCTACATCCCTCCCTATTCAGCCTCATCTATAACCCACCCACCCATCTATCCATCTATTTTTATCTCCCCTTTCAAAGAAGAAAACAAGTACAGCAAAAAGGAAAAAAGTGAAAAAAGGGGTATCTGTATCGTAACAATAACCCACATCAGCGTTGAGGATGAAAAACTTCTTTGAACATCAAAACTTTTTCATTCAAAGACAACAAAAGACAATCGTCTTTATGAAGCAAACCCCAACCTAACCCAATCCCATTTATCCTTTTGTAACGCCGCGCTTAAAATAGAATGTGCAACCGAGGACTTTCCTTCTAGAACTCCAAAAGGGGACTTTTTTTAATACCGGGACCTGTAATGAAAAATCCCAAAACTCCCCAGATGATGTACAATTCGTAAATGGCAAAGTGAAGTAAGGAGATCGTTGAAGTGAAGTGGAGAGGAGAAAAAGAATAAGGGAGAAATCGTTGGAGTCGTGATGTAATGAGATTCAAGTGATCTGAATCTCATCATGTACATCTCGGACCGAACCGGAATATCTGCATGCAAACCCCTCTCCAAAACTCCTTTCAAATTTCAAACTTTATGCAGTAACGGTAGCGGCTTGTTGCTGTCTCATTTTCTCCTCACTGAACACCCTCCTGCTCATGGCCAAAACTGCTTCGAATCCCTCCTTTCCTTTTCGTGCATTTTCCGAAAAAGCCGTAACTGTCGCATCCTCAACTGCATTCTTTACTTTTTGCCATCCGCCACATAATGCAGTAATCTGTGCCGTTTGTACAAATTGTGTTGTGTTTGCTGATAAAGGTTGATAAACGACTGTTTCTTGCACATTGATGATGTTGGAAAATGTGAGATTGGTAGAAGTCATTGTGACTTTTTTGGTAACAGGATCGACGTATGAGGTTTCGAAGACGTGGGATGTATCTTTACCGCCCATGAGAGATTGAAGCCATTTTGGAGCTGATTGTTGGCAGGTAATTAAACGTTCGGTTCGTAGCTGCATTTGATTAGTATTCATATTTGTGACTGGAGAAGTAGAAGAAGAGGAAGAGGAAGAGGAAGAAGAAGAAGAAGAACAGGAAGAAGAGAAAGAACGTACAATTCCAGTTTCCGCATCGACATGTCGTGATAATGTATCGACGGCGATAACGTGAGTAGATTTATGATTCCATGGACAATACTTTCTCCAGTTTGCAGTTGAAACCTCTTCCCATGAGTAATCGAATTTGCAGTCGCTAGAAAAGACCCTTCATTTTGATCGTGTGCCTTTGTCCGTGTGCTGTTGGAGATTTGGCCCCTGCTTTTTTTAATCTTAGAGGGACTGAGGAACGTTATCGTAGGGATGGATTTTTAAGTATCGATGAGTAATTGTCGATCGTGACTGGAGGAACGACTTGATTGAGTGATGATTGATGATTGAAGAATACTGGATTTATTGTGTTTCTATTAATCTATTTTGGGTTATCGCGAAAAACCAATGTATGATGTTAGGATGTTGTAGGATGTGTAGGATATAAATCACTCGTAGTAATCAGAAGGAGGAAGAGTCAGATAGTTTATAAGGTATCAAGGTATAAAGTTATAGGAAATATCGAAATTGTTAGTAAGATGATGGATCCATGGATAGGATTTCAAAGATAAAGGGTCGGATGAATTCTGATTTTGTCTGGGCTTTTCCTCCTACCTATTCTACTTTTTTGCTTGTGAAAATCAAATTTTTCGCCATCGGGGTTTCGCTTAATTTCTATCCGATCATGGATGTCTCAAGTCAAGCTCAAGGACTGTCGACGGACTGGACTGACTGGACGAGAACGAGAACGAGAGCCAAGGTTCTTCCTTCTCTTCTCCATATTGTTGATGGATTGTTGATCTTGAGCAGAAGAGAAGATCTTCCACATTTCGTCCCTTTTTAACCTTGGTTATCGTTTTCTTCTTCTCCGATTGCCGGACGAATGGGCTCTCTCAATTCCTAATACGAGATTTGATAGAAAGTGGTGGAATTACCAGGTATTACTTATCGAGGTATGTATATGGTTTAACATGAATTTGGATTGGTGATTTGATGGATTACCTACATCATTTGGATGATCAATCTCATCATTATTCAAGGACGGTTCAAGAACCATCTCAGCCATTCAAGGACATAACCAACAAATGATATTGGAATCTAAATTGAAGGGAATCCGAGTTTACCTACCTCCTACCCTACATACATTCATGGGTCCGGGTAATCATGGCAAATATCATATTATCCATTGTACCGATTAACCAGTTGAGGCCAGTCTCGAGTCCAGTCAGTCCAGTCCGTCCAATCCAGTACATCGTATATCTCTTTCCTCGGGCCACGATATTGGCCTTGCACCTTAGACCTTGGACCTTGGACCCGAGACTTAGGTTACTCTTTGGCCAACCAACTAAATTAAAACCAGAGAACACTCGGGATGTTATCCGAGGACTTTGGCATGTAAGCTGGAAGTAAGGTGTTGGATGTAGAAGGTTGATAGTACTGTACAGACTGACAGAGTAGTACTGGTAGAGATAGTAGAGATCAAACCATAAAAGAACTTTACCCATGAGAACTCTAGCTATCATTCAAACTCAAACCCTGAGCTTGTCACATGTACTATTCTATGTACAGACGACAACTTACAACTCACAAGCTACTAGGACCTAGGTGATGTGCGGGGCTCCCGTTACGCTTCCTCTAGATGGCCTTTCTTGAGGTTAGTTTGGACTCTGAGGTGACTTGGTGTGACTACTTGGTCGTCTTGGGAGGAGTGGTGCGAGGGTATTTTACCATACGATATTACCATATTTGCTTGGACTTTTCTTACGTTCCCACAAAAGTAAGTGTCTGTTTGTGCGTGTTTGAGATGTAAGATATATGGATATCAAGTAATGATATCAGTAACGGGCGGACGGCATTGCCATATTCTGATTCTGGTTATATTATCCAAAGCTAGGTATGTAGGTATGTAGGTATGTAGGTAGGTGGTAGGTAGATATTATGTAGTATTAACACTTCTCACATATATATCTCCACCATATGAGCTACTAGGTATTCTTTCCAAAGGGTTTCAATTTCATCACCTGAATCGAGAGTCGATTTCTCATGTCGACGTTGAAATATGTATACATGGTATATATCTACAAGTGCTGCAATGATAGGTAAATTGTCTCTTTTGATCCTCTCCTCTCTCTCTCTCTCTCTCTCTCGCACACACACACACAATGTCCATCCCATACTACCATACATACATACTACACACACACACAACCAATCAATATCTCATCCACTCCACAATTCTTCATCCATCCTGATTCCTATTCCTGTCCCGTATCTCCCCTAAAGTTTTCCCCTTCCCCGACTTTGCCAATTCATGTTTTGCAGCACAAACCAACCATATCCACCAATCAGTCCCGATTTCCATTTGTGAATCTCCATTCATGAAATCCTCTAACCTGTCCAGAATACAGAACATAGACAGACATGTCAACATGTCCAATACCTACCTAGTAGATACATACACCAGACAAAGTCCTCTCCAAATCCAGTAAATATTACATACATTCCCAAAAAACCAAAAAAAAAACACAGTCCTCAGACAACAGGTCATAGAACTCCCATATCCCAAAACGCGTGAATTGCTGTACAACGCCAAAAGACCGAAACTATCCATCATTCCCCCTAAAAGTAACCTACCTACCTACCTTGTTTGTTTTTTGCACGGTACAGAAAGTAACCAGAGCCCCCGTGGCTGGAGAGAATGGATGGGGAGTGAGGTGATTGAGTGATTGCTCAGCTTATAATTTAACTACATAACATCTTCCTTTTTATCTCTTCTCTCTTCACTCTGTCCTATTCATCTCTCCTTTTTCTCAATTCAAAGAGTATCTATCTTACCGTGGACATATCCATCACCTTTCTATCATCATTATTATCTACTCAATTATAAAGTGAATTGTATTTCATCGAACCACTTCCCCATCCATCTCGGATAAGATCTCCCTCTTTATCGCAAACCAACAATCGCGACAATCAACCTCATCAATAACAACAACAACCACCTTCAATTTCCAATCTCTTCAAACACAATACACAATCATGCCCGTTACATTAAGAAAACGTCCCGCTCCAGCTGAGCCTCCTGCTCCAGCTCCTCCTGCTAAAAAGAAGTCAACTGTCGCGAAATCCGTCGCAAAAGTTAAAGAAACCGTCAAGAAAGCCGCTGAACCAAAAGCTACCAAAGCTACCAAAGCTGCTCCCCCATCAAAGACAAATGGCACCAAAGCAAAGACTGAAACTAAAGTCGAAGCTCCAGCTCCCTTGCCTCAAGTTAAAGCTTCTAAAGCTTCAGCTGCCGCTCCAGCTCCAGCAGCAGCAGCAACAGCAACAACAACAACAACAAAAGCTGTAGTTGGTGAAACCATCGATCTTAAAGGATTCGGTGGAGAGATTGAAACGAATGAAGGTGAAAAGACTACACTCGAGAAACTTGTTTCCGAGAGTAAGAACGGTGTTGTACTTTTTACTTATCCTAAAGCTTCTACTCCTGATGTAAGTATCCTACTCCTTCAATATTTTATCCATCCACCCATCCATCAATCCATCTCAATCCCATTCTCATCTGTTCAACTTAATCTTCATACAATCACTAATTTCCTCAAGGCACAACCCAAGTCTGCGCTTTCCGCGACTCTCATCCTACCCTCCTCTTAACCGGCTACACCGTCTATGGTCTTTCAAAAGATTCCCCCAAATCCAACACCACCTTCAAAACCAATCAAAAACTTCCTTACACACTTCTTTGCGACACAAAGTCTTCACTTATCTCCGCAATTGGTTTGAAAAATGCAAAGGGTACCACTAGAGGTGTATTTGTCATTGACAAATCTGGAAAGGTGTTGGCTGCACAGGCTGGAAGTCCTAAGGGTACACTTGAGGTTGTAGAAGGATTGATTGGTGCTAAGAAAGAAGAAGCTGAGAAGGAAGAAGCTGTAGTCGAAGGAGAGAAAGAAGCTGAAAAAGAAAAAGAGAATGAAACTGCAGAAGAAACAAAAGAGGAAGTCTCATCAACCTCAGCAGAGAAACAAACCGAGGAACCAACAATCCCAGAAACAAATGGTACCAACGGGACCAACACATCTGCATCCAAGGAAGATGTAGCCAAAGCAGAAGTTGCAGCCGATGTAGCCGATACCGCTGAAAAACTTGACGGCAAAGATTCCGAAGTTAAAGCTGCTGAGACTTCAACAGCTTGAGTACGAAGGTCATGATTTGAGTTTGATTTTCAGGATGAATGCGTGGTTTGATGAATTCATTCATCTGCATTGCTGCTACTTGCATTAACTCCCTGATCATTCACTGCAGGCATGCGTCTATGCATACATTTTCTTCTCATTTGATCTTCGGATTCTGATTTTGATTTGTGATGGGCATCAAAAGAAAGCGAGGTATGGCGATGAATGGATGGATTGCCAAAAAGCATGGAAACGTTTTGATTTGATTCGATTGATCTATCTTATTTGCTTGTTGAATTGGGTTTTAAGGATATTTGTTCCAATCTATCTTCATAGCTCCTTCCACCTTCAATTCCTACATACACATTTCCAAAACTTAGCCAACGGAAGGAAAGAAGCAGGAAAGGGAAAGATGCTCAATTTTCTCTTTTGATACTATTCAATTCGATTCAAATTTTCTCATGGTATGTATGGGCAGGTGCTATGGAGTGAGTTTGGGGTTTCTCTCATTTTTTCTTTTTCGTCATGGGAATGCGGGATAGGGTGCAAATAAGACAGATATTAAATACAACACAATATGATATGATATGGAGGATACTGGATATGAAAGATGGATAGGATTTTATAGGATAGCATAGCATAGCATAGGATATGATATGATATGATATGATATCTGGATTCTCGGTTCTATTCTATTCTATTGAATTTACGTTTGTAGATGGGGGGTTCATGTGTGTGTATTTATTTGATAGTGATGGTGATGGTGATGGTGATGTTGGTTTGGTTTGGTTGAGTGATTTTGATATTCGAATTTTGAATTTTGAATTTTTCTGGATACTTGAGATATTCAAGATACTTAAGATACTGACTGGCAAGTGAATGAATGAATGAATGGATGGATAATGGATGATGAATAGTAAAGATATTAGCTGAATATCTATTAGGTATATATTAGGTATGGGGTATTAAATATTAGATTGTTTATTATAGATATATATAAGATGTAAGACAGGAAGTCAAATAGATAAACAAGTAGAAATATATATAACGACTTACTCATTTACTCATGACTCACCTACTAGCGGATCTAGCTATAAATAATCTATAAAGTAAATAGTAGATATTTAATTAATATTTGATTCATATTATTTAATATCTCTTCTCTCTCTTTTCTTTTTTCTTTCAATATAATATAAGATATCAAACATCTTATACTTATACTCAATATATATATATTATAACATCTCTCAAGTAATAAATAATAATACGTATAAATATCTAGATATCTTTTTTTAATCTCTTTATTTCGATTAGATTTTTAATTATATTTCTAATTATATTCTAATTATATATTCACTCTTATAATATATTTACACTATTTTTATTTTATATTATTCTTTACTCATTATATCTTTATACTCTATAATTATATATCATTTTTTATCTCATCTTATTCTTATTTTTTTAATCTATATCATTCTATTTTATATTATTAAATTCCTATATTTTATTTTCAATCTCCTTTCTATTCTCTCTATTCTCTCTATCTAGATATTTATATTATATAAATGTAAATAAATAACTTCAATTCAATAACTACTATACCGAATCTAAGCGAATGCGAAAGAGACTAGCTCTTTCTTTAATGTCTATATAAAGTCTATTATCTTTTATATATAGCTAGCTTTTTAGATAGAATATAATAAAGATATTTAGAATCTATAAATATATAAATATTATGTTTTCTATAATATTTTCAAATTAATATCTATAAACTAGAATAATATTTCTTCTTTCTTAAAGAAAAAGAAGAAAGAGAGAAATATATATATAATATCCCTATCTCTATATTCCTATACTCATATACTTATCTATTATATCTAATTATCTATTATATCTAATTATTTAATTTATCTAATTATTTAATTATTTAATTAACTAGTACATATATATATATATCATTAAGACTTTGGAATTCATTAAACTCATCAAACTCATTAATCTTCTATTTTCAATCTTTTAATTTATTAATCTTTTTATATCTCATATCCCATATCCCTCTCTAATCCCCAAATAAACTAAAACAATCAAAAAAGACAGAATAGAAAGAATAAATAGTTAAATTCCACGAGTTCTCAAATCTATGAATCTATGAATCTATAAATCTATCAGATAGGTAGATGAGTAGATAGGTAGATAGGTAGGTAGGTAGGTAGGTAGGTAGGTAGGTAGGTAGGTAGATAGATAGATAAATAAATAAATAACTTATTAATATAAATATCGAAATCACAAATCGAGTATATAAGCAATATACGTAAACACACTCACAACCCAACCCAACCCAAACCCTTCATTCCATTCCATTCAATCAACTAAATCTCGAATAAAGATTCACGAATGAATTCTGAAGCGAACGGACTATTAAGTATGAACATTTCAGATCTATTGTCTACCTACCTATATACCTACCTATCTACATTTTTAATACCTTCCCCTCCACCATCACTTCTCTTCTTGAATAACATCGAAATCGAAATTTAGACTGAGACTGAGACCGAGACAAAAATGAAAATGAGAATGAATATTAAACCGACACAATATTCTCCCTATTCCATTGATTTCCCCATCTCTATCATGTATAGCCCCGAGATTCAAGACTCCTCAATCTACCCTCAAACCCCCCCCCCAAGTTTCTCTCTCTCCTTTCACCCAGAAACAAGCAAGCAAATAAGCAACACATACATAGACATAAAGAGTAATTAACAAACAGAAATGTACTTATACTTGCGTACACGCGTCCGTACATATATATGATGTAACATGATGTAAACTCATTTATCTTGTATGTAATGTGATTCCTCTCCTCTCCTCTCGATTTCGTAACTTTGTGTATGGATGTATGGATGTATATGTACAAGTTTTCTTCCCTGCATGCTCCTTCTTTCTTCCTCTCTGGCCATCCTATCGTCTTGTCTTGTCGTTGTCTTCTGCTTTACTTATTTGAAAGTTCGGCATGGGTATCTGGTTTTTGTTAGCTGGTCATGTCGCATCGTATCATATCATATCATGTTATGAGTATCATCCCCCCATTTCCATCTCCATTTCCATTCCACCTGCAATTCCCAATCCAGAACTCTTCTCAGAAGCCCCCCCCCCAGACCCCAAAAGAAAAAAAGAAAGCCAAACTTACTCCTCAGGATACGCATTTTCCTCCGTCAAATGATACTTATCCCCCTCCACCCTCTTACTCGGACTCACACTCGCAGGCAAAGGCGGCAATCCCCCTCTACCAAGCATCTCCAACGCACCCCCCGCACTCTCCCTCTCAAAAAACTTTGCCAACCCTCCCTTCCCCTCCTCCCCCACCCTAACCAACTCCTTCACCCCCTCCTCCCCAACCAGCTCCTTGCGAGGCGCAGCCTCACTTCCTACACTCAACAAACCCACCACATCACTCTGGGCCACAAAACTCAACTGCGGATACGAGCGACGGGAATCGCGCTTCCAGTATGGATTCTCGGCGATGTCACCCGCGGGGAGGGTAACAGGGTCGATGAAGGAAAAAGGTTCATTGGATCCTGGAGGTGGATTGCGGAATTGTGGGTTGAGGGGTACGCCGTTGGAGCGGGTGGGATCGACGGCGAGGAAGCGACGGATGGTTTCCCAGATACCGGTGGATTGGAGGGTGTGTTTCTGGGAAGGAATGTTAGAGTTGAAGTTAAATTTGAGATTGGGGCTTGAGGTGCCGGGGAGGAGATGGATGGAGGTTAAAGAGATAGAGAAGTAAATACCTTGTGAACGGGAATAACACGATTAGCGGCTTGAGCCACCTTTGCCACGGATTGTGATGCCATATTTGGAATGCGATTGGGATTCCACGGCGTATGGGTTGGTAATTGAATTGGTATATGGATTGAGTGTTCTCGATACTTATGAGCCTTGTCTGTAGTTCAAGTTCACATTCGCGAAAGTGGTCCGAGCGTCAACGGGTTTTGGAAATTGCGAGAGTTGGATTGGATGAGAGGAGGGAAGCTCTATATGATAATTGTATTAGTTACTTCTTCCCTTGATACTTATTAGAATGTTGTCTGTCTATATACTAGGTAATAATTCTAAGTGTACCTATGTCTTTATGGTTTTATTGTATAGAAAAAGTTGTGAAGTTTGACTTAGTATTGTACTTGTACAGATATCTACAAAAGCATCAATCGAGCTATGTATGCACCTAGAATTCATGGCCATGAATGCTATGGCATATGAGTTTCTAGAAGATCAAATGAAAATCATTTCCCTGGTATCACTATCAGACCTGATGGAAGAATGTTTTCATAACATACTTTCACAATCTCATTATGATCAATATCAACTGTTGAAAATGGTATGGAGTTGAGAACCAAACCCATGCATAATATTATCTTTCACAATATGCCAGCCACCACAGCACCTATCCTAATATCTTCCCCAAGCAATTACTGAATATCCCATTAAAGTTGAATTTTCTCCCTTCCATTCCTCTTTTTAACTACTCTCCTCCCATGGTAGAGAGAAAGTACCAACCCATTCCTCAACCTCACTTCTCAATTGTACAATCTCTCTCTCATTCTCGCCCTCGCCAAGATACTCCAAGAAAGCTTTTACACTACCAGGATTCTTTCTTCCCTTTGCCTCTGCTGCTTCCCTTGCACTTTTATCTAACCGCTGAGTTATGGTAACAGCTCTATTTACAACATCGGCAACCCGTACGAAATCTTCAGGTTGGAAACCGCGAGTTGTCATTGCTGGTGTACCCATTCTTAATCCACCAGGTTTAAGGGCGGATTTATCACCTGGAACTGTATTCTTATTGGATGCTACTCCAACAAGTTCAAGAACACGTTCAACTCGAGCACCGTCAACTCCTTGAGGTTTTAAGTCAATGAGTACAAGATGATTATCTGTACCTCCAGAGACGATGGAGTAACCGAGACCTCCTTTATCTTTCGAGTCACCCAGACGCTTTGCAAATGCCTTTGCATTCAGTAAAACTGCTTCTTGGTAAGCTCTAAATTCAACACTTTGTGCTTGTTTTAATGCAACTGCCAATGCAGTGATAGTATGGTTATGAGGACCTCCTTGATGTCCTGGAAATACTGATGCATTAATAGGATCTTCAAGGTTCCACATCTCTTCTTCTTTTGTCTTTGGATTAACTCTTCTAACTCCTTTTCGGAAGAAAATCATAGCACCTCGAGGACCTCTGAGTGATTTGTGTGTAGTAGTTGTGACGACATCCGCGTATTCAAAAGGACTTGGAATAACTTTTGCGGCAACAAGACCAGAAATATGTGCCATATCAGCTAATAGATATGCTCCAACCTTGTCGGCAATTTCACGCATACGCTCATACTCAATGAGTCTACTGTACGCTGATGTGCCGGCAACAATAATCTTTGGTCTGTATAATGTAGCGATTTCCTCCAATTTAACGTAGTCGATAAGTCCTGTACTTTCATCCAATCGATATGGTAAAGTTTCAAAGTATTTTGAGATAGCGGAGATTTTTTTGGTAGGAGTTTGATATCCATGAGAAAGATGACCACCGTGAGGTAAATCCAATCCCATTATTCTGTCATGTGTATTGGCGAGAGCGGAATATGCGTAGAGATTTGCGGGAGAGCCGGACAGTGCTAGATAGATTATGAGCGAGGATTTCCCATATCAAATGAAAGACATACGTTGAACATTGACACCCCATTCTGACTCTTTCAACCCAAAAGTCTGTAGAGCACGACTTTGGCATAATCTTTCAGATTCGTCGATGAACTCATTTCCTCCATAATATCTTGCTCCTGGATATCCTTCGGAATATTTGTCTGCCAGAAAGTCAACATTGACTCATTCAACCATCGAACTCCAAACGTACTTTGCATAACACTTCCCAATGCATCTAAAACAGCTTGTGATGTGAAATTTTCGGAAGGAATAAGGTTGATAAAGTGCTTCTGCCTCCGTTTTTCCTATTCATAATGCTTTAGTCTTTACGTATCATCAATCGAGGGGTCTGGCGAGGGAAGTCGTACATTTTGGAGAATGCTGAAGACTGCTGGATCTGCATGTTCAAGGTTTGCTGAAAGTAGCTATCACGAATCGAATCAGCTCTTTGCTACTTGTGAATCCAATGGACAGGTAGCAAACCTTTTGTTGACTTTCCATAGTCATTCGACTACTACTCGCCGCTCGTCTCGCGCCACATATTGAAGCTGCTGCTCTTTGCGCAGTATTAGCCCTGAACGCAATTCTTGAGGCTCCTTTAAAGAGCGACATGATTTCCTGCATTTGAGTTAGAGACTCCAGCTTTTCAAGGGCTGAGAATGAAAAACATACGGCTAGACTATAAGCAATTGCTTGCACCGAAAAGTAGAGCTTTGTTTGTCAATATGCACTCAAGTGATTTCCAGATCCCCGCCATCGGGAATAAGCTAGCACCTTATCCGGTTGAGTATCGGAACTCAAGATATGCCGATCTCTCCCCTCAATCTTCATTTATTTTCTGATAACAATTTATTTTCTGATAACAATTTATTTGAAATGATGTGATAAAATGACATGATGAATTGAATGAGATAAAACGAAGTGGAGGAATAGTCGCCATCATTGATATTTTCCAAAGCTACAACTTCTGCTATGAGCGCAGAACAGAGTTTCAATAATGACGGGATCGTGTAATTGGTCGATGAATCATTACACTCCTTGGTATCGTGAGAGGTAATTGCGTTGTCACCATTGATATCATTTCTCACATCTTTACATCCAGTTCACACTCAATCATGGAGACACATCAGAGGGGAGGATTTCGAAATTGGTGACGTAGTTGATGGATTTCTTATCGGCATATCATGTATGTATGTACGCTCGAACAAAATAGTGGATGATGGGTGTTGGCAGATTATAGAATGGGAGCGGATACAAAGACAATCTGGGGATGTGAGGGTCAGGGGCGTTGAAATGCAAGTTGAATAACTCAAGGAAATGGGAGGAAATGGAAAATTGGACTCAAAAAACATACACCACAATTTGAACCAAAAACTTGAGATTGTGTAGGACGGAATGGAGTTATCACCAAGGTAATCATGATATGGAGAAAAGTAGGTATCGTTTACACGTTTGAACCGTCTGATTGCAAAAAACCATTGAACACCAAAGAATCTTGAGTGAAAGATCATGATACCATTGCCCGTGCGATAATGCAGGATATCAAAAGATATCGAAAGCAACCGGCCTGTATTATAAACCTTGCCAGATACACTCCATATGCTACCACCACAAAAGCCCAACCATTTACTTTGTCTCGGTCTCCTCTGCCTCGCCGAATTGAGCTGCCTTCTTGGCTTGGTTTCTCTCTGCCTTTCTCTCGCGGGCAGCCTTGGTCTTCGCACGCTTGGCGTCCATCTCCTCCTTGAGGAGTCTTTCACGTGCCTTCTCGGCCTTAGCTCTGTGGATCTATTGTATTCTGTCAGTTTGAGGGTTTCGATTAGCATGCAAGAGCCAATATGCTACTTACGTGTTCGACCAATGCACGCTTGTGCTTGAAAGTGTTACCCTTGCTCAAGTGGTAAAGCTCGTGGTAAAGGTGTTTGTCGATCTTGCCGCTGGCACGGTACTTGACTAAGAGACGTCTGAGGACTCTAAGACGACGCATCCAGACAACTTGGCTAAATAAATATTAGCCCAACATTCCTCTTCCATAATCTATCATGAATAATCTATGTATTTCTTGATAATTTTCTCGGAGTGGCGAATGTCGTACCTTGGCATACGGGCATCTGCGGTACCCTTTCTCTTACCGAAACCACGGTGTCTACCAATTCTTCGTGCAGCGGTGAGTTCACGAGCGCGTGCGCGGGAGTGCATGGTGACTGGCTTGCGGATGATGAGGCCATCGGAAACGAGTTTGCGGATGGTTTGACGGGAGTTGGCGTTGGAGATTTCGCTGGTCTCGTTGGGGTCGAGCCAAATCTTGCGCTTTCCGCAGCCGACGACGGAAGCCGCCAGACGTTTCTGAGTTGTAAGGTTGACCCTATCGTAAGAAAAAAGAGTCAGCTTTTGATGCTTTCGATGTTCTCAAAGACATGTTGTTGGTATCGCTCCAAAAAGGTTCGCAATGTATCGAATCAAACAGAAATGATCGATTGAATGGAATGAGAATATCTAGCAACAGCGTGGGCTTACATCTTGACTGAATTCGTGGTCGTCGGTGGTGGTCGTCGATATTGTCGTTTGTCGATGGCGCTCGATGTTCAAGATTCAATGCGTGGTCAAGATTTCCCTCGCTAGAGTTTCCACTAGTGACTAATCAAGAAAAATCTAGGGCTGTCCCCTACCCACAATCTAAGAAATTTGATCAAAAACGAAAAACCCTTTAAGAATTGCAAAAAGAATAGAAGTTTTGAAATTCATTTATTAAGTTTGGAGCCAGGTGAAAGTACAAAGGAGGAAACAATTGGTTGTCTTGTTCAATTGTTCAATTGAAATTTCCTGCAGATTCATAAATCACGTGAAGCATGCCAATCCATCCTAGGATTAGTCATCACACTTCCAATTTGTTTTCGGATCCGCGGAGCGGCCCAAGGGAAAGTAAGTTCAACACCAAAAACAAAACGAACAGAACCATTTGTTAGATTCGCTCATTCGATAATCAAAGATCGCCAATATATTCACAAGCAAACTTGGCAATCAGATAACTGTTATGATTTTTGGCGTTTCGCGTTAATTTTTGCTTTTTTTTTTTCAAATCGCAAGGTCGTTGGAAAATACTCGATGCTAAAATGATTGAATTAGTTGATCGATGTGATCAAAGAAACCTGAAATATACAAGCGATTCGAATTGAAATTCATATCTAATGATTTTTACTGGCAATGCAAATGCTTTTCTTATGCTGAATTTAATCATCACATCAAATCGTAACCTCATTTCCTTATGCATCAAAAGCCTTTTCGCCCAAATCCACCTTTCCAATACTTGAGATCTCCTTTTCATCATCAACCTCGTCATTAGAAAGACCCAGTCCACCCTGTCCACCTTCGGCTTCTCTCCTCTCTCGTGCTGTGTTGCCTAACCTCAATGCAACCCGCTTAAAGTAATCCTGCATGCTTCTCTTTTGATTCGGTGCCAGTTCTTGAGCAGTGATATATTTATCAAATACCTTGCTTTCCTCTTCAACAACATTGAACAATGCGAGGAACGCTGCTTCTGCTGCTAGCTTAATGGGGATGATAGGATCTCGAACACCTGCAAATACAGGTGTAGCGAGTAAGGGAAGATGTGGCCGAACTGCGTCTGTTTGGTGGCGACAGATTGTGCGAATTACTACAAGCGATAGACGACGAGCATCGGCCGTATTTCCTGGTTGAATCAACTTTGCTAATGATTCAAATATTGGTTTTGTCGTTTCGAATTCATGGTTGGCGGTCTCAGCAAGAAGGTATTTTCCAGCGGCGAGGATACAGTTTTCTGATATGAAGTCCTGAGAAATGGTTAGTCTTTGACCCTAAAAGTTGATACGATGTCACTTACATTTTTGCTTGCCATGCCTTGGCAAATGACTTCCGGTAAATCATTAGCAAAGGCAGTTTCCGTCAATGCGGATGGTGCTTCGGCAAGGACAGCATTTAACGCGAGAACTGTAGATGGAGTAAAGTGAGTTGTCACCACACGATTCTTGATTAGCCCTGAAGCGTTTTCGGGGGTTAGATTTTTGATCAATGCTGCGAGAAGCTTGGCATTAGTGATAGCCATAGACACATCATTATCCTCTGCGTCAGTATCGATCAACCCGAGTACTGCGCTGCGCGAAGCCTCTCCCATATTAGCACCAGCTTTGCTGATTACTTCATATAATGCCTTGAGCATGGCATTTCTAACTCCGGAGTCCGAAGTCCTTGAACCTGTAACTAGCTCGGCGATCAAAGGATCAATTCTTGGAGTCAAGGTGATCAAAGTACCCAAAGCTTTGGCAGCACGAGTTCTAAGAACTTCGCTCGATGTGTCGGCCAAAGACTTGGCAAATGTACGTTGCAATTGTGGAAGGAAGGGTTTCAAGAACGTCGGGATCTTCTCCAACAAATTGTTCAAAGTT
Organism: Botrytis sinoallii; assembly: GCF_014898435.1. Lineage (NCBI taxonomy): Eukaryota > Fungi > Ascomycota > Leotiomycetes > Helotiales > Sclerotiniaceae > Botrytis > Botrytis sinoallii. Next base: position 445,178 of record NW_024066056.1, read on the forward strand.
AGAAGAATGGCAGCTTTAACGTCGACAGACTTTTCCGAAACTACACGGATAAGCGGACCAGTGATCTGAGTAACAAATGGTTTCAAAGAATCCCCACTTGTTCGGTCAACAATGTCGGATATAGCTAAGGCAGATTGTGTACGTTGTTCGGCAGTACCATTCATAAGACCATGTAAGAAGATAGGTAAAATGGCGTTGATACCCTTGGGCAATCCAAAGCCAGGTAAGTTGGATCCAGGGTACACCACGTGTTGTAAAGTCTGTCTTGTCGAATAAATGAGTGTTTCCATTTCTTCCTTCCTCAAGTGTTTGGTGAATTCGGAAAGTGCAGTCCAGGCGGCCTTGACAACTTCCGCATCTCCATCGTCGAATGAAACGAGTAAAGCGCGTACGATATCTTGGTTGTAACGAGAGTAGTCAACTGTAGCTGCGGCAAAGAACTTGGCAAGGCGATAGTCCACGTTTGCTCTTCTGCGATGATCATCGTGCTTTACTAATGCAAGAAGAACATTCATAGCCACATTGAGGCCATCAAACTCGTCGATGGACTGAACAACCGTGTCAAAGGATGTCTCGAGCTCTGACTTGAGATCCTCATCCTTGGAAGAAATGATGTTATCCATCAAAGAATTCAATATAGTAGGTAATCTTCTTGCCATCGCCGGTCCTGCAACGGTTGAAAGCGAGGCAAGTGCCCTGGCATTGAATGAAGATATAGGCGAGGTGGTAAGCGTTGGTATGAGGTTTGGAAGAATGATATTTGATCTTGTCGTTTCAGTTAATAAGGTCAGGAGTGCAGATAAGGCATTATTAGCCTCGCTTTCTGTGCGGAGTAAGCTTAAAAGATATGGCAAGACCTGGTCGACAGCCTTCTTGCCGAGAATTTGCTGTAGCGAATCGAAGGCTTCAGCTGCTGCTTCTCGGACTTCGTCATCCGAGTCTATCAAAGCAACTCTGACAACAGAGATCAATGTCTTCTCATGATCTTCCAAAGCCTCTGGGGAGGCTGATGAAATCAATTCACGAAGTGCAATACATATTCCTTGCTTAGCATCTGTATCTGTAGAATTTTGCAAACCATCCTCCAAGGTGGGCAATAGAGTTGAGAGAACTCCATCACCTGCTTTGCGAATCAATTCACCAAGTGCATTACCTGCAATAACCTTCTGCTCCATGTTGGAGCTTCCCAATCGTCGAATAATGAGTTGAGTGAGCGTAGGAATGAGCTCCTTAAGCGTTCTTGGACTCGCGACAAGAGCTTTCCAAACATTGACAGCAGCTGTTCGCACCAAGCCAGAAGTATCGCATCGGCAAATGTACAACGAGGACAATACCTTGTTGCGCTTCTCCTCACCAAGTACCTCGAGTAACGATGCACCAGCTTCTTGCGCACCTTCTTCGACCTCATCTTGTTCTGTATTCGCACTAATACCAGTAAGGTTGAACAACAGATCACCAACCAGCTCAACGGAACTGAGACGAATTCTGTAATTGTCGTCTGCCAGACCTCGCTCCAATTCTGGAAGCAAAAGATCAATAGCTCTCGTGGCGAAATTCTTGACAAGAAGACGTCCAGCTCTCAAAGACGTGTCACGAATTGATTCAACGTCGTCCGCCAGACCAGAGAGAATAGGTGGAATAATCTTACTAAGGTAATTGGCGAAACTGTTTCCGAAACATACGGGCAAGAATATGAAGAGCGACATGAAGCCTTCCCGAACGGAAGGTTTGGATGAAGCAACATTTTGAAGAATTGTTGGAAGAGTATCCTCGAGGCGGCTTGTACCCAATCCAGCAAGAACTTCACTGAGTGCTTGTGCAGATCCCAGTCGGTCACCGGCTCCAGTATCTGATTTGAGTGTTTGCATGAGACCTGGAATAAGATCCGGAAGAGCGTCTTCTCCCAATTTCTCGATGAGAGAACCCAGAGCTTTGGATGCAGTTGCACGAGTAGTTGGTACGGGGTCAACAATTGCAATCTTCAAACCAGCAACTAAGATCGGGAGATGGGATACGAGATCCTTTCTCTCTGTCAAATGAGCAAGACTACCAATAACCTGGGCAGACTTTCGTTTGGTTGCCGATCTATCACCCAAACCTCTCTCAAGAATACGAACAACGAGAGCAAGAGAAGGTGCGTCAAGATAATGAACGAAAGACACCTTAATGAGTGAGTCCAATGCATTGTCCGTGTACTTGGTAGGATCACTGAGAGCCTTGAGAAGGACATCGACAAGGCTCTTGATCTCAGGGTTATTGATAACTTCTCCGAAGCGCTTCAAACTGCGATTAGCAGCAAGACGGACCTCTTTGTGACTGTCATTCAATACACCCGTCAGGGGTGGAATGATCTCGGGAAGACTCTGGGCAAGTTGTTGCGGGTCAAGATACGCCATTGCACCTAGGAGATCACAAGCACCCTTTTTACTTCGCCATTGGTCGTCATCAAGACCATCAAGTAGTGTTGGCAAAATTTGTTTCACTCCATAAGAGCTCAAGCTTGCAAAACACACTTTTGCTGCTGCCAAACAACCTTCACGAACATCTGCGCTTGAGTCGCCGAAGCTCGAGAGCAGTTGAGGCACAATTTGAATGACGTAAGGCTCAAATATGCGACCGAGAATCATGGAAAGAAGTTCATAAGCCAATAGAGCTCCTTCTCGATGATTGACGTCCTTTTTATTGTCGATCGCACCTTTCAGTGTAAGCATGATTCTGTATTCTCGTAAAGCGGAGATTCCCTTTCCATTGACAAGACCTGCAAGACCATATGCTGCGCCACGTCGACCGGCGTATTTCTTCGAGTTGAACAGTCTGTCGAGAACTAATTGGATGTAGTCCAAAGTGTTCTCCTTGGATGCACGAACGAGTGGTGGCAAGCACTCAGCCACGGCATATTGTACCGTCTCAGATGGGGTGCTTAATGTCTCTAGAAGCCTGTCTACAACCTTCGGAACACGTTCATCGCCGGCTTTCAAGTGTTGCGCCAAGGCACCATACATGATGATAACAGCCTCGTTTACTCTATCGGAAAATTCAGAACCTTTGTCCGGTGTCTCAAGGGTACGTTCAAAAGTTTTCATCAATTCTTCCACTTTGTCCTTTCCATGAATAGCTATTATAGCTGTGGCAGACTCAACCATTTCTTCTCTGACAATTGAGTTTCTGTCGCCAAGTGGCCCTTCAATTAAGAAGTTGAGGAATGGAGTAAGGAGTGATTCGTCAAAGACTGTGGCTAATTCTCTGAATGCAAGTGCAATTCCATTTCGGGCTTCCCATGGATCCGACAGATCCATCTTCCTGGGCATACCGTACTCATCAAGCTGAGGAACTCGAGGCTTTGCCAACTCCGTATAAGAGGATTGCAGACGGCTAAGCACATCCTTGAATGTTGAAGGCTGCAATTTTACAGCCTCGGCGATAGATCTAGCTGCAGCTCGTCGAAGTTGCTTATCCATGCTTTCCAGATATGGTAGCATTCGGAATGGTGATTCGGTAGATATTTTGAACTCACTTTCCTCCCAGATTTCTCGCCCAAGCTCAACATTCTCGTCTACATCGTCATGGCATGCTAACCAGATTTCATTGGAAAAATCGAGCTCACTCATATCAATCTCTGAACTAATTGACTGTAATACCGAGGTTCGTACAGCAACTTGTGGAACAATGGCTCCTTGTGCAAGAATTGAGATCTCATTATCAGTAATGTTTGGTGCAATACATCTGCACAGATCTGTCAAGCAATCTTTGATTGCCTTGTAATGCTGATTGTAGGTCTGCATCGACGAAATTAGAGTGGAGAGAACTTGGTCCCGAGGTACCAAAACGTCGGAACAGGCATCAGTATGAAAAGAGAGGAATTCCAGGGCGAGAACAAGTTGGGCATCAGCATCATCGCTTTCTCCAAACCCACCATCTCGAAGTACTAGGAAGACGAGAGGAAGAACATAGATGAGAGAGACTGTATCAAATGGGCGTTGTTCTGCAGAGAATCTTAGGCGGTACAATACACGTGTGATAAGAGCTCCAAGTGGTTCTTGAGTTAAGGCCGGTGGCAACTGCGGAACATTCATAGCTCTGAGGGTTGCTAATCCAATAAACGAACGGAGTATACCTATACGACTAGAAACTCTTTCGGCACAAAGGATATAAGCATCTGGAGCAGCTGTACCAGTAATCAATCCAGCTCCAGCATTGATTACCTTTACCAAAGCTCTCACGGCAGGTCCCATCCACAGAGAAGCTTCTGTTGGAGGTCCTGTTGCAAGGCTTTTGATGATTCCAACTCCACGAAGAACTCTTGACTCTAGAGCTTGAATCTGGCGTCTAATTTCTGATTCTTTCGATAATTGAGCCTTAACTTTGGCTGTTTCCTCTGGAGTGAGCTTCTTCTGCTGACCCTTTTTCTTCGCTAATGAGGCTCGGAGATCTTCCTCCCATTTTAAAGTATCGTAATCCTTCGTGTTCTTGTTCGGGGTATGACTTTGAGCTTTAGATGCTAACACGTCTACAAAGGCAGTTCCCTCTGGAGTGCGGAAGATTGCCGCCTCCGTTGGACCGACACTGGCGAGCTCAGTCGCGTCTAGGTCTTGCTCTACTAGTTCAACAATTCGTGCTGTCATAACTTCTGGAGCGACGAAAGCAAGCTCAGCAGCGGCATTATAGGCAGCATCTTTAACAGCCTTGGATCGTGGTACTGCGGCAGAATCTTGAATGCTTGTGATATCGAGAATTTGCTTTAACAAAGCGTCTCCACTTTCTCTAGCAAGATTTCCAGGATCAACCTCAGCCTTCAGGCATAGCTCGATCCAACTTACTCTTGGCAGCAGTTCTGGTCGACAGATGATCAACAGTGATATCATTTGATCCTTAACTACCATCTGATCCACAGAACCACCCCGTCGTGTGATTTCCGCTGGTGTCAAACAGATAGCTTTCAACACTAAGTGCAGATTCTCATTTTCCGTTTTTGCTGATATTGGAGCACTGTCTTTTTCTCCAAGCTCAATAGATTGTAACCATCTCCACAACCAGATGTGATGATTTTGGATATATTGCCAGGAAAGCGAACATATAGCTGGGAAAGTAAATGAGAAGCATGTCTTCTGACATCATGATGTACATTAGGAGAGCATATAGAAATATGACAGCTTGAGACCACCCAATACCTGATAGGGATGCCGGGTCCAGAGAAGCAAGCTGATCCGGAAAGGCAAACAAGGCTCTAACAAACCACATGAAATCATCGTGGCTAGAAAGTTTGCTATAGATACGAGGATTTAGTAAGAATGATGGCTTGGGCTCCATGAGTAGTGATTGATGCGAGACTTGAGCCTTTTTGAGCGCTGCGTCAATCTTTGGACCCGAAATAACACCTAATTTTGTCTGTGAGATTGCAGCAAGAACATAAGCTGCAGTGACAAGGCCAGACTGAGCTGCAGGTATGGAATTCGCCGTTACTTCTTGCCAAATATCTACCAATGCTGTGATAGTCTCTTCTGCCAAAGCCTTTGATTCAGATAACTCAGCTTCTTCGGTATCCCATAGCAATTCTCCGAGGCGGATCGTCCATAGTTTCTTGGCGGGGACCTTTTTATCGGATATACCTTTTGTGAAGGTGTTAACGATGGATTTATCCAGGGGAGATTCGTTCTGCACTCTATTCTTCAAGTAATGTAACAAAGCAAATGTCTCTGCTAACAATGCGGCTTCGTTGGCTTCCTTTCCTGCAATTGTCGCAAGGCCAATAGCTGCCCGAAGGCATTCGAACTTGGAGACGGGTAATATTGCTAGCATTTTCTGCATAGTTGGCCCTCTGATCTGCTGCAGATACTTTACCCCTTTTAATGGTGTCAATTTTCTTCTGACACTTGAGCAATAGAGGTTTCATCATGACATTTGGGTACAATTGCTCTGAATGCAGAAAGTGCTCCTTTGACGAATTGTGGGATTGGTCGACTTGATATTAGATAGGATAGGTTTTAAAAGCTTGGATCGGAGAACGTTTGAGAGATCTACTGAGCTAGGTAGAGACTGGAAGAGTGGTGTGACAAGGTCGTTTAGTACAATCTCAGGAGCCCTTAGTAGCGCTTTCTCGAGGGACGGTACAATTTCTCGCTCGAAATCTTCCTGGGTGGCAAAGTCTAAGAAAAAGTCTTTCAGAGCACTGGCAATATGTGAAGGCAGTGGAGTCCTAGAGGCTATGATCTCGCGCGTATAATAACCGTAAATTAAAGACTTCTTGCTTTCTAGAACCACCTTTGCTTGCGGTTTCCTGGCGCATACTCCTGAGATTGCACCTAGCATCACAGCTTCTTGGAGGAGGGCTGAGCTTCTTGGAACTCAATTTCTGCACACTGTCCCCGATTGCAGTTTCGAATATAGCGCTTTGAAAAACATTCCGCAAACCCCGCCATGTAGTCGTGAGTGCAGACGGCCTATGTTCGATGTGATGCATAGTTCAAGTGCTCGCGCATTACCAGCCACGACGACTAAGCCCCAGCTCTTCCATCTGGCTTCATTAGTGGTTACTTGTAAGATCGCACTACAATATTCGACCAAAACAAACGCATTGCTTGGTGCCAGCCCTCCCTCTTAGTTTCGGCATCTAATGCATTTAAAAAACTTGACAGAAACTCAAAAGCGCAATCAGAATCAAATATATGCCGTATGCACAACTGGACAGCAAGTCGCGAATCTCTGTCGTGGTAATATGGATATGTGGAAAATAGAAGTTGAAGAAGAACGGGGAAAAGTTTTGGATCGAGCTCTATAAACAAAGCATTATTAGCAGGTAAGCAAAAGTAAGGGCATTGTTCGACATTTTGTGCATTTGCGTACCTTTCTTTGAAAGTCTTTCCTCGATCAATTTCAACTGTCCCAATCGTAGATTTGTTGAAGAGGAAGTGAGCGCAGCCTTTGTAAGAGTAAGGTCCAAATCCACCCCTCATTATGACCATTAATCTCACCTCAGACATGTTGTATACCTTCAAGATCTCTCATGACCTAATGGTCTTTTCAAGTATCTTCTCAAGTATCTCAATAGTGTACTCTGCGAAACTGCTCGTATAATTGTTTACACCTAGTATCTGTGTGCAATTCTCGAGGGGTGAACTGAACTGACTGACTGGATTAATGTTATCCGCGGCCTCCGAGAAAAAAAGTTGGAGAGAAATGACGACTCTAGCGATTCCACCGTACAGAGCAACAGATTACAGTAAAGAAATACTGACCCCCACTATAAATCGGCCCCGCGTTTGGCATTAATATTTGGCGTTACGAGGCTGCATTGTTTTAGGTACTTTGACATTCACATCGAACCAACAAATTTAATCACCAATTATCGAAACATATCTAGAAGATGGCTATGGCAAGAAAAAGAAGAAGCCAGCTACAAATCCTGCAGAGGATTTGCTACCACCTCGATTGCCTCGAAGCCCAAAAATGAAGCTATCGAAGCTATCAAGGAAAAGGATGTAGCAGATGACGCTATCGACACAACTGAGAGTCAACAATTGGGGGAAAAGGCTGGTGAAGTCGTAGGGAATGGATCTTCAAACCAGGATTCTAATTTGACTCCCGAAGAGTTCGAAAAGCAACTCGAGAATTCCGAGCTTCAAATCCTCGTCGAGAAACATTCGCAGAAGTCAAAGAGAGATGCGCTTCGTCAAAAGACCCGATTAGAAACCGATCGCAGAGTGCTACGAGGCCAATCAGAAACTCTTAACACGAGGAAATGGTTACCCCCTGAGCTTATGGAAGAGATCTTGGATTTAATCAAGATGGAAGGGCGATTTTCCGGTTCAGCAGCAGATACAACTTCGTTAAAGCAGGTATCAGAGGAGGAGCTTGCAATTCGACTTTGGACTTTACAACAAGCTCTCGTAGGGGCTGGCTTTGTAACAGATAAAGTATTATTGGCTCTCCAACATGTTTTGGATATTTCGGATAAGATTGGCAGTAGCAACAAGGATTCAATCTGGGGCATGGAAGAATCGCTGGAGTGGCTTTCCCGTGAATGTTCAAGAGAAGAATTGCCTGATTACCAGAATGCACACCGCAGATTGGCGTCTTCGCAAAAGTCTCAAATGGTATGTATATCCAGAATGTTTTTTTAGTTTACTAGAATTAATAAATTGTCTTCTAGGTACACCGTTTGACAGCCCTATGGCCTCGGGAACTACTACACCAAGAATCGACTCAGATACGAGGCATTTTGCATCAATTCAAAATGGAGGAAACACCCCTCGAAATGGAAAGAAGCAAGAAAACAAGAAAGTAGCCATAGTAGATTATGACAGCGATATTGACCCGGAAGATCTCCTCCCAGTATATCTGAAAACTAAAGAAAAAATCTTCATACTCCAAAACTCGAAGTCTACCACTGATACACGTTCAAATGGCAAAAGGGGTGCTCCGAAGTCACAAAACAATGGAAGTCCCGTTGATATAGAGTCAGCGAGGTTAGCAAGAAAGCTTAAGAAAATAGAGGACGATGTCTTGTTTGACAAATACCCTGCAGAACTACAGTGGAACGAACAAAGAATAAAGCTAGAGAGAGATGCAGCTACCTTGCGCGCTTCTGAATTGGCTGCAGATAAGGAAGCACAAGAGTCTGACATTTCAGTGGATTCTGATGACGAAATTAGCAGAGAAGCAGCTGCGATTGGCAAAGCCATGCTAGAAGAAACTGGTAGCGACGACGATGCTGCGCTAGCTGATCTTTTTGCTAGCTTGCCTGTCAACGAAGTGGATCCGTTGACTGGCAAAAGCAGTACGGTGATTAATGGTAAGGATGGGACGAAGGTTACTGTTCGAGATTTTGGAAAATGGTCAGGCGTCAACCCAACTAGAGTGCTTGAAGAAGCCTGTCGAGCAAGGTAAGGGGCACAAAAATTACTAGGAATGAACAACGCTTACCAAAGGATAATAGGGACTCTTCAGTGAGATTAGCTTACACTCTCATTTCTGATACCAGTTACTCTAATCGTCACAACCTCCGAATCACCTGGTCAAAATCACAAGATCCACTTGCAACTACACCCCTCCCACAGGTCGAATATGCCTCAAGTCCGAAATTACAAAGTTTTACTATGGTCTCTGTATCCACCCCCGACTCCCGCCAATCTGAAGCGTATATTGCTACAACTGCGTTATTTCTTATTTTTGGGTCGTCAGCAAAAGAAGACAAAGTTTCTCTACGTTTACCAGCGGCATGGCGTGATCTTTGGACCGAATTTGCCGAGATTAAGAAGGAAAAGTCGGACGAAGAAGATCGAAATGCTATCAAGACGTTCCGTGATTTGGTTCGCGCAAAACGAGATCAAGAATTAGAAGATGGTGTTTTGATACATGGCGCTTTCCGAAATCGTGGAGCGGCCAGGACGCCTGGTAACGAGGAAGCTTCCATAGACAAAGGTCCCAAGACAGGATTTGCTCCCGAGGCATATCAGAGAATATGGGCTGAAAAATCCTCGTCGCACAGTTATCAACATATGCTTCAGTCACGAATGCAGCTGCCTATGTGGTCGTTCAAAGAGGAGGTACTCGGTGCTATAGATCGCTCACAAGTAGTTATTGTTTGTGGTGAGACTGGATGTGGAAAGAGTACGCAAGTCCCAGCATTTATTCTGGAGCACCAATTGTCCAGAGGAAAGCGTTGCAAAATTTATTGCACGGAGCCTAGACGTATTTCCGCAATCTCTCTTGCTCGCCGTGTGAGTGAAGAGCTGGGCGAACGCAAGAGCGATCTTGGCACTCCTCGATCACTGGTAGGCTATGCCATCAGACTCGAGTCTAATACATCAAAAGAGACTCGACTTATATACGCTACTACCGGAATTGTGATGCGAATGCTCGAGGGCTCAAATGACCTTAGAGATATTACGCATATTGTCCTTGATGAAGTTCATGAGCGCACAATAGACAGTGATTTCTTACTTATTGTCCTTCGAAAACTATTGGTGCGGAGACCGGATCTGAAAGTTGTTCTAATGTCTGCAACAGTCGATGCCGATCGCTTTTCAAAATATCTAGATGGCGCTCCCGTCTTGAACGTTCCAGGCCGTACATTCCCCGTTCAGGTCAAATATCTAGAAGATGCTGTTGAGCTTACAGGATTTTCTCTAGATAATGGTCTGCAAGAAAAGTATACTGACCTTGATGACGATGTCGAGCTCGCAGATGACGTCTCTAGCGAGACGACGAAGAGTGAAAGTACGAAGGCTCTAAGAGGATATAGCAACAAAACTCGAAACACTATTGCACAATTCGATGAGTACCGGATAGAATTTGATCTGGTAACTCAATTAATCGCAAAGATCGCTGCTGATGACCGATTGGCGCCGTATAGTAAAGTAAGTTCTGTCCATATCAATGCTCCGATCTGCATCCATTGATGCGAACCAGATATTCTGGTATTGCACCAAAGATCACATCCAGCTTCAGACCCTTGAGTGTCACTTTGAATCATGCTAACTACTTAAAGGCCATCCTTGTCTTTCTTCCAGGTATTGCTGAGATTCGAACCTTAAATGATATGCTTTGTGGACACCCGGCATTCTCGTCGGACTGGTATATATACCCGTTACACTCCACCATCGCAAGTGAGGATCAAGAAGCTGCCTTCCTCGTGCCGCCACCTGGAATCAGAAAAATCGTTTTAGCCACCAACATTGCTGAAACTGGTATCACTATTCCTGATGTCACTTGTGTGATTGATACAGGAAAGCATCGCGAGATGAGATTCGATGAGAGGAGACAGCTCTCTCGTCTATTGGAAACCTTCATTAGCAAGGCAAATGCCAAACAAAGAAGAGGTAGAGCTGGAAGAGTACAAGAGGGACTTTGCTTTCATCTTTTCACTAAATATAGACACGACGAAATTCTGGCCGATCAGCAAACCCCAGAATTCCTCCGTTTATCCCTTCAAGATCTTGCCATTCGAGTCAAGATTTGTAAGTTAGGTGGTATCGAGGAGACGTTGAGTGAAGCATTGGATCCTCCGTCTGCTAAGAACATCAGACGTGCCATTGACGCACTTGTAGATGTTAGAGCCTTGACAGCAGGAGAAGATTTAACGCCGTTGGGTCTCCAGTTGGCGAGGTTGCCACTCGATGTTTTCTTAGGAAAACTTATGCTCCTTGGTAGCGTTTTCAAATGTCTCGATGCAGCAGTAACAATCGCTGCAATCCTATCTTCTAAATCGCCATTCTCTGCTCCTTTTGGACAACGACAACAAGCGGATACTGTCAGACTTGCCTTTAGAAAAGGTGATTCGGATCTTTTGACAGTTTATAACGCCTACCTAGCTTGGAAGAAAGTTTGCATGGCAAATGGCTCCGAGTATCAATTTTGTCGCAAAAATTTCCTTAGCCAGCAAAGTTTATCGAATATTGAGGACTTGAAAGGACAATTGGTGGTTTGTCTTGTGGATTCTGGGTTTCTCCCTCTTACAGAGGCGGAGAGAACTGCTCTGAATAGGTATGTTGACTGTGTTTGTTTCCTCAATATGGTCTAATTAATGCAGAACACGTTACTCGAGCCGCCGTCGACAATTTTTCGAAATACCCTTCAGAATCAATGCAAACAGTGATAACGATATCATTGTCTCTTCTGTCATTGGTTGGAGCTTCTATCCAAAGCTTCTTGTCCGGGATGGTAGGGGATTCCGTAACTGCGCCAATAATCAATCCATTAGTCTGCATCCTACATCTGTAAATAAAGGTCATCATGAGCTCAAATGGCTCTCGTACTATCATATTATGCAGGCCAAGCAGTAAGTTCCCTCTCCTCATTTTATTCAGTTCTACCACTAAGCCCAAGCAGATTTTATAATGCCCATGAAACTACAGCCGTAGAAGAATTCTCGATTGCTTTACTCTGCGGAGATGTCCGCTGCGATGTAAGTTCTATCTAAATATATCGTTGAAATTACCTACTAATCTTGATATAGATGTACGCCGGTGTCTTCATATTAGATGGTAATAGAGCTCGGTTTGCTGTGTCGGATTGGAAAACGATGCTTGCTATTAAAACAATGCGGGCTCGACTCCGTGACATACTTACCAAATCTTTCAAAACGCCTGGAAAGGCTCTCACAGCACAACAACAAAAGTGGTTGGATCTCTGGCAGAAGATCTTCTCGCAGGAATTTAAAGATAAATAGAGTAGATTGGGTGAAATTGGGATTATAAGAACGGGCCGTCATGTTTTATAAGAGCCACATAGGCTATGCTAGTACCTAAAAGAAGAGTGTAGTTTTATTAAGATACCATATATTGTATGTAATATGTACCCTTCATCGGGAAATATCCATATCTGAGTGTACTCATTAATTTCTCATATCGATGTTTTCTGTGAAGCGGACTTCGTTTCCCTCGTGGTGTTTGTCGTTAAATCTTTGATCCACTCCTTCTTTTGCATGATGCCCAAAAATTGGACACTTGACAGAGGCAGATCAGTAGCCATGTTTTAGATTTTAAGTGACAATAGAATGCTGAGTGGGCGAGGAGCGACAGTGTGGATAAAGTGACATATACTGACCTTATCACATGTGTCAAATACAAGATTCGAAGAATCTAATAAGTCAATGGAGGTGGAGAATATACAGATGGGTAATATTTGGTATTCATTTACATTTCGGTATTAGGTTTCTTTGTAGATGTGGGAAATCTAAAAATAAATCATCATGAACAATTCTAAACCTTCGGATGACGACCCTTTCAATACTCACGTTGAGCTGAAGGGTTGATCGCTGATTTTTGGCTGCAGGATCTTCGAAATCCAAGGTTAACTTGGAAATTTGTTGGTTTGATATCCGACGGTAGGGTAGGACTTCTGATGTACAGGTGGAGTTGGTGTATTAGGAACTACTGATATATCAGATTGCCGTTATTTCAATCTTCCAAGTTGATATGGGAAATTTGCGTCTGACATTAGACAATAGTGCCTTTAACATTCAAATTGTATTATGGCAACGGGCATGGTAGTTAAAATTTAACAACTATGCGTTCAATGCTTGAAGTTCGCTTTGTAACTTTGGAATTTAGCTATCTGGAGATGCCGTCGTTGTAGCTGCAGAATGCTGTAAGATCACGTATTTGACTTATATAATATTCAAAGAGTAAACTACTTAGACTTCTGAATCTGATGGCTATCATCTTGTCTCATGGAATAGACTAGTAAAAGCATTTAGTTATTGGTGTTTAGAGCTTTAGCATATACTCTCAGAAGATGCAGCTACTGATGCTCGGTTATCCCGAATAAGTTTATATACACTTGTAATGTCTTACCTGCTATTATAAATTGAATACACTAGATTCTTCTTCTTCTTCTATCGAATCTCAGAGTTGTTGTCGGGAGTGAGTCTATCATACTTTTGAGTCCTTTTGATGTCATGACACATATAACAACTCTGATTCTTGGGAATTTCAAGCATCAGTCGGGCCCCTCGATTGCTCTGCTCTTTTACAAACTTTGACAACTCTCATTTGAGTTTTCCAGTTAACTTAACTACATTCTTTCAAGTAAAATGAAGTCTTCAGTGGACTTAGATATATGATCTGGCATCAAAAAATTTCTTTATCAAATTGTCCTACGCTAACCTGGACTATCAACGAACGTTATTCTACCGCTTGATATACAACAATCAAGACTTCATATTGTCTTCTTTTGATTCAACAATTCAAAAGATATGATTGTACAATATGGTTTGCAACAATCACAACGATTAATTGTCCATCATTCATCTAAACTATCAATGACTGTGATTACCTCATCTGGTATACAACAATTAGAACAATATATTGTTTCACATCAATAAAAACAATCCATGAAGAGGAATTAGGTCTTTCTCGGTAGTTTTACTGACTCATAGTAACTAGTAGTCATTTACCGCTTTCTTATCTGTCTAATTTACATCTATTGGCCCGTTTATCCTCCATTCACTTAAATGCAGCCATTATCTGCTTTCACCTAGCCTAGGGCAAGTTCTCCTAACAAACCCACGAATATTAGACCCAATTGGCCCAGAAACCTCTACCTGATTCTCCCCAATCGGTCCATTGATTGAGATTACCATACCACCAGAGCTAGCCTCCTTAGCCGTATTTAAATCCTTCAATCCAGACGAAAAAGCCCCGGTAGTTGGGAAGCTAATCGTGATGACCTCACTAGGGCCTCCTGGAACTCGGGTAGCGGCGAGTTAGACTTGCCTAGTTGAGCTGGAGTAGCAAGAACGAAAGGCTTGGCTTTTGGTTTGCTCAGAACTCAAATTTGGTGCGACCGGTTTGGGTAGGAAGGGGATTTAAAGCATTTGCCGTGCCCGTAGCCGGAGGAGAGATAGCGCCAGAAGCCTTCAGACTCGTCGAAGGTAGAGAGTCACGGCTTGCTTAGCAAGACTGGCATCGTCAAAGTAGGCGGCGTTGTGTTCTTTATCTCGCTGATCAGTCCATGGATCTCTCTCCATGGAGTAGCTTTGGTGAGCTTCTCGGTCCTCTGTGATATGAACAGAGATTTTTGATAGTTTCTGAGCCGATTTGACCTCGTGCTTTCTAGCTCGAGTACCAGATTTCTTCGACATCTTTGCGTCGGAAGTGGTTGTTGGGAGAGATGGTGTTTGTTGATCTTTATGTGGCTCTTTAAATAAGATGGCACCGGAGGATTTTTCATTGCTAGCTTCCGAGATATTCTTAGATGCGGTAGCCGTAGCGATGGTGGCAACAGTACTGGGAGCAATTGTTGTTGAAGCTGAAGCTGATGTTGCCATGGCATTTTTTGGTTTCTTGCTCATCCATCAACCTCTCAAGCTCCTCGAGAGACATTAATTCGTCGTCGTGCATAGTATACATGTTGTTCGAAGTATGGTAGCTAATGGCAGCTGAATTGATGATACCGTAGTTCGTGAGAGATTATGTACGAATGAGAGTCAAAGAGAGGCTTTGCGACTGGAATACAAATAAACAATGTACTTGCGTATAAAATTAGTAGCAGAGATTAACAAACGAAATATTGACATCACTTAAGGATTCCTCTTGGCTCTATTGTCAATGGATTCTATAAACATCTACTTTGTTAATACGGATAACATGAGTTCTCTCATAATATTAATTCATAAACATAATAGTCACTCTATCTACTTTCAAGTGGTCACCTTTATATACTAGAAATCCCTCCATTCGTCTTCTTATTGCCCAAACACACTTTTGACTCATCAAGAGCCTCACTCCAAATTAAAACACGCGCTGAAAAGTGTACTACAATCTACTTTGAAGCTTCCACGCCGGAAACAAAGGTGAAAAAAAGAGGTGATAGTGATAGAGACGTATGGCGCATGTCACGAACATTTCTGCAAGAGGGTACATTATTATTCCGCCATTATTCGTAGACTCATGAAATCGAGTATGAAACATTGCTACTTTTTTAAATATCCAATTACCTGAAGAACATACGAGACCATTCCTGAAACCTGGGCCTTTCTCACGTACATCCCTACTGTCACCCATCAACTTCTGTCCTCAATTTCGATGGTGCATATGTTGCAGAACTAGCTTAAAGATGACATACGACCAAGCAAATGCGAATATATTCCTAGAATCTTTAAAATACTGTAAGATAATATTTGTGAGTCGAATTTGGTGCCTTCTTCTACATGCCAAAGTGGTTGAGCAGTCGCTGTGGGGCTCTGAGCTTGTCGAAGGTTATGACTCCCCATGCCCTCGATTTCCATTACTTTCAGGAGATTTATTTCCTTCCGTAGAATATACCATTATCGATGCTTTCAAATTGATTTTGTCTGCTTAATCTGTATTTAACTACTCCATTGTCGCGCCTCTTTCGTAGCTATCTGCCAGTATCTCTGGAGTGAATTTTATCGTTCCTAGTTCCGTTTCGAAAAAATACTACGCTATAGTCTTCCTCAGCATAATTCATTGACTTTTGGGGTTTCCACAGCAGGTTGAGATTGTTGATGGTTGTTCCCGAAGTTCTGCCGCCCCTTTCACAAAAATGTATTCTCGCTTCGAGGTAAAGCCTAGACATGGCATCAATATCCTTGTGTGTGACCTCTGCCATGAAATCTAACTAACATAGATGAAATCTCAATATTTTGTTGTCGCCATTTGTTTGCTTCTGTTCGTTGATTTTTCGTTGTCTTCGTTCACCATTCACTATTGCTTGAAATGAAAGAGAAGAGATTGTGATTGTAAGTGAATGCTTTGGTGGGTTCTGCAAAAGAAAATTTCTCATTAGCAAAGACTTGAGAAGTGGTGGGATATACTGCACATATTGTAAATTAAATATTGAAACGTGTGAATTTTGATGAGTTGTGCAAGCTGGTGTGAGTTGTAAGTGTGATACGCAGGATATTGGAACTTGGTGGGCACGTCAATTGTTTTGAGAAACATATTCTTTTGTGGACAAGTTAACATCTCTTGCAGTTGAGATAATATTGTGGGAGATTGGTGTAGAATAAGTAAATCTGTAAGGAAGATCAGAACTCCTTAAAATTCAAACATGGAAGAAATGATTGCCTTTGAAGTGAACATTCATATTATCATGAATCACAAGAGTGAGGTATACCTTGGTAGCCTCCTGGAGAATACCTAGACAAGGCTGAAATAGCTACTACATATTCTTATTTCAGCCTGTTGGGATTAAAATTTCAGTAGATTGATTCTCCCATAAACTACCTACTGTTTAATGTAATTACTAAATGCGCACCCCGTAAAGTCTATCATTTGACATCAAAAGAAATATATGTGACCACGCTTTTACTCGATATCGTTCAACCCATTATTCGTGGAAGGGGAAATCTTGGGCAAAAATATCCATTGGTGCATACCGTTTACGGAGACACTTTGCGCTTTCGTCCCGCTTCCCCGAGAAAATTTGAAAGCAAAAATTCAGCTAAGAGATGTAGTGAATGGACTGTTTTGGGGAGCAACATAGCTGATCATTATCCACGTATCATGATTGTTCTCTGGATCTCTAGCCCGAGGCTTTCAGTTGGTAACAATAGCGCAATACTTTCCATGAGCTCGTGTCTTTGCAATCACGACTCCTCGATCAGGGAAGTTGACTTTGTGGGCTGAGCAGTTGTTACCTCAATGTCGCGTGTTCTAGGCCGCATCGTTACTTTTTTGGCACAAGAGGATGAATTTTCGCTGTTAACATCATCTGCAGACCGAGGTATGAAGTACTTTTTGTGAAGACTTGCATTCTCTTCGTTCGACAAAAGATTGAGAAGCTCTGGCTCTGGTGCCGTGCCACAATAGGCAACATAGTCAGTCCATTCATCGAAGTTGACGTCATTCGTTGGATATGGAGGATATTCCAATGGAAAGAAACTAGGTTCCTGGGGCGACCGACTTGGATTATATGTGGAGCTAAAATGTGTATGTAAGTCCGGATGCTCTTTATTTTTGTGCGGGGACTTGGGGCGAGATTGGACAAGCTGTCGTTGAGTTGTGCGAATGGGGATTTCTAATTCAGGTAGAGAACACCCAAGAGGCTGGTGGGCTGAATTTGAAGCTAAAGATGGAGAGTCGACATTAGGTTGACCCGTCGAAAGACTGCTTTTACCTACAAAGCTCTCTTCCAGGCTACGGTTTTTCACGTTCAAAGGTGGATTTCGTGATGTAGACTCATTGTCAAGCTGAGTGACTGAGAATTGATGACTCTCTACTATTTTGTCCATTGTACTGATATTCAATAACAGATGTAAGACACATTAGATCCGATTCCAATCTCAAAAGCCTCTGCAGATGAACAATGTGGTCTTCCAGGGAAAGGTAGTTGGGTATTTGCCCCTGGTTTGCCAAACACGTGATGATACTTGGAAAGGACAAATCTAGACTTGGATCGAACTAAAGGAATCGCTGGAACATGCCTCTTGTCTTTCAGATATTGAGATATTCTTTAGCAGAAAGACAAGAATAAATAAATCCAGTATCTTAAATAACTGAGGCTGACTAGCAGGATGTAGAATAACACGGCTGCACCAGAAATGATACCATTCGGTGTACGGCAACGCATCCATATATAGAGATCCTAATTGGAATTCTTGATGACATAGTAAGGAATCATCATGAAAGTACCGTACACACATTTTCATTACATCACAAACGCACAGGCGCTGATGTACGATTTCCAGGAGTGGCCAAACAATTCATTCCAATTGCCACCACGTGTTACGCGCACTTCATCAACTCATCATGATTCACTCCTGTCTCGGCAACGGTACCACATAAGTGAAGATATCTTGATCCTAGAACAAAAAAGTCAAACATATTCGGTGGTCAAGCTGTTATATGCCTCGACTCTTACTTCTAAGATTCTTATGCTAATAATTTCTTAGGGTGGATTCTATGGATCGACAAGTCCGACCTCTTCGGAGTGTGACTATAAGCAATTGAATTAATCTGCTCTGCAGGGACAATTTCAACATCAAACCAACAATGGGACCCACTATCTGGCTTGTACCAGGGAACCAGGACAAATACAAAATTTGGTGGTGGCACGACGAGAAGACAAAATTGGTAAGAACAAATTCCCTTCCAAACAAACAGCTTGACCACTGTACAATATACATTTTTTTGCGTTTTGTTTCCTCTGGAAATTTTGATTGTCTTGCAAATTATTTCATGTCATTATTCTCGAACACTTTCTCGGTGCTGGAGGGTAATCGGTGTGTAAAAACTGACAAAAATTGTGATATGCTGCAGAATATATGCGCAACAAAGTTTTCAAGCCGCTAAGAACAACATCAATAAAAATCACCAAATCATGAGTTTGACTAAAAGTTGTGGCTAGTAAAATGGCCCCTCACAATGATCATATTATGAACCAGCAGCCATTTCCAGCACTTCGAGCACTTGCTCCTTACTAGTCAGAGGTACAGCATTTGTAGCTAACCACCTATCTTTCAAACAATTATCCGCCAGTGCATCCAACTGCTCGCTCTTTACGCCCACGTCCTTCAGTGTCCTCGGCATGCCAAGTTCGCGCACGATAGCACCCACCACATCACCTGCATCGGAAGTTTCTCTCTCCAATCCGTTTCTCTTGAGTAGGTCTTTAACGGCAGCTTCCTCCCACAAAACGTCCAGTACTTTTCTTTGTCCTCCAATAACTTTCTCGTCGTTACTGCCATGCTTTGCATTGTATTTCAATACATGCGGTAACATGATACAGCTCGTCTCGCCATGGCCAACGCCTAGCGGCCCTAACTGATGCCCAATTCCGTGGCTCCCGCCCATTGGGATACCTCTGCTAACCCCCTTCATTGCTTCCACCACCCCCAACATTTCCTTTAATCTCGCGTCCTCGTTTTTCGGATCTTTCTTAGTGATCAACAAATTTGGTATAAGTAATCTCAATCCATTCGAGAACTCCTCGTCGCTTCCGGCGCAAACCTTTTCATCGAGCGAGCAAAATCCTTCAACACAATGATCTACTGCTCGAAGACCAGTGCTAAGCCAAACATGTTGAGGAGTAGAAATACACAGGGAAGGAGATAGAATGATAAGAGATGTGCCCATCGATGGGTGATTGAAGGCCACCTTCTGATGCGTCGAAGTATTGGTCGCGCCAGCAAATGGTGAGTACTCCCCGCCAGAAAGGGATGTTGGAATGTTGATTATAGGGACGTGACATGGCTTTAGATCCGAGGTCTTGGCCTCGTCCGAGAGAGAGTAGAGTCCATCGGGAGTGGATACATTGTTTGCTAATGCCTAGTTCCGTGTTAGGAAATCCCGCAAGGATTTTTACCAGAATTGGGGGGTATAATAGCATGGGGTGGTAAATCTAGTACGCATAAAACCGCAAGCTAGAGGTCTAAGGCTACCCAAAATTTTGGGTACCAATGTTAAGCTGGAATGTATCCTGGTTATATGAACGATTTTAACATACGAATGAGATGATTTTTGCTCCGTCAGTAAGTGATCCAGCTCCAAGCGTAACAATGATATCTGCTTGTTTCTCTCGCATATCTTGTGCGATTTCCAAGACATCATCCCATGGTGTGTGTGGTTTAATTCCATACCTCACGCCCACAACCAAATCACCAAGACGTTCCTGAAGAGAGCTAAAATTGGAAGTCTTGCTGATAGAGTTCGATACAATTATGTAGACCTTTAAGGCATGGAAAGTATCTTTAATGTGATGGGCACATGCTTCAGGAAAGGGGATGCCGGTTGAAATGTGGGGCTTGGATTTTGGAGGAAATGCCGGAGTGTAGGTCTCATTAGGGGCTGCCATTGGGGCAAGCTTGTTATGAACGAGTATTGTAATGAAAAGATCGCTTCTTCAAAGCTGGGATTCGATGTTTGGATGTGATATAAGATTTTCCTTGATGTAACCGACGTTGGACGTTGACAATGATCGACTGATTATTAATCATGCATAACTCACATGTAAACTGCCGCCGAACTGCCGACATTCGGAGAATATCGCAACGTCAACCTCTGAAGATAGGTACACCATGCCATATCCTTCTTGATATTTTGCAGCAATTTGTTCTTAATGTATTTGGTGAAATAACTTGGTCCGTATGTTCGTTGCCGAGTATTAAATGACAGTTCTATCTTTTGCAAAATCTTTCACAACTCACCCTGTTTTTTTCGAAGAACAAACTTTTGGTTCTGATTAAGCATACCTATCTAGGCAGGTGGACAAGACACTCGAATGTTGCGCTGAGTGCGGTCTGCATCCTTCAAAATAGAGGTAGACACACATATTTTCTTCGAAAATGGGAGGCTGGTGAGTGTCGATCATGCTCAAAGGTCCATAACGCAATCGGTCTATCGAAGTTTGATTGGCCATGATCCCAAAATCAAGAAAGTTTTTGTCGAACCGGATAAAGAGGATTTGATCCTTCCATGTTTTGTTGCATATCTGTACCAGGGTGTGAAGAATAGTTTAAAGTAAAATCCTGCTTTATTGTTTTCTGTTGCATATCTGTACTGGGGTACAGGGATATAAGAGTGTCCAGATTTCTGGTCTAGACCATTCAGAGGTTTCCTCGTCTCTTTACGCTCGTCGGAAAAGTGACGATTAGACTAAGAGTGGGTCTAGACCCAGTACTATCCGCATGAAAGCAGTATCATGGAAATTTGTACTTTAGTTTGGTCCTGCCGAACCTGACTATACAAATTTACAAAGGGTTTGGTTCATGAGGTGCTGCTTTGCTATTATTGTGGATTACCAGTATCTGTACCTAAGCAGCCAGCAGCTGTCAAGACTTGCATAGTGCCTCTACATTGTAGAAGTAAGTTTAAGCGCAAGAAAGAATCTATTTTTCTGGAATATCAGGCAAAATGACATGTAAAAACTCGAAGAGGCAATGTATATTAATTCAGTGTCGATTTCCGAAAAATCTTCATTCGAATCGTGGCTTCCCAAAGGCCAAGATATACTTCACCGAAGCAGTGATCAACTAGATTGACTAGCTCAGTCTAGCCTACGTTCTTCGCACTAGTAATGGCTTTAAACAATCACGCAATTGTCTGGTGAGTTTCTGGACCCGCGAGTCAAAACGAAACGATCAATAACTTGAAATACTTGCACCAACCACCACCGGATTCAACTCAATTTACTTTGAACGCTACGATTATATTGCGAGAAAATCTTGACAGTATCCCTAAAGTGAGCATTTCAAACAGGATTACCTCTCTTGGGAAGTGTTGCAAGGCTTATCAATGAGTCATAATGAGACTATTGTACTTATCTTCTTCATAAAATTACGGCAGCGCTCAAATCAAAAGACGTTTCGATCCATATATGATATATTGTGGAGGACAGGGAATAGATTCCCCATCAGAATATGGATCTATAAATGGGAAGGATGATCAAACTAAAAGTAGAGTAAATGGAAAGAGCAGCCAAGCTAGAAGCAGTAGGAAAGGCTAAGCATCGACCTATGACACGCTGACATATGATCTAACGTTGATCGACTAATTTGCATTTCTGACATATCACTAAACTGAAACCCAGAACTTTAAAGGCGCCCATCATCGAGTTTTCATTTCAAAAGAAGCCGGAAGCGATCTCGAGATGATGCAAACACATTACTGATTTTAAATTCGCTAGCAGGCTTCCGATTTTAAATGAGACTCAGTACATGAATATGGCCTTGTGCATTGATATGCTGTGTAACCTATGGTCCATGACTTATCATCCATAACTTGCTGCCTTGTTTACTGACTCGGGAAACTACATCTGATGGTGCGTACGAAACGTAGAGAACCTTGAAGACTGCCAATGCAGATTGCCGCGAAATATGGGTAATTTGGCAAGGCCATTTATACTTGACTAGTTTGTGGCTTCGTTACACGAGACTCATATCAGCTACGAGCCTTTTGAAAAGGAGTCCATCTCAAACTTAACGTAAGGTCTGAATAGATTGGACTAGTGAGAGTGAGAGTTGGAAGGTTCTTCGAGAAGTGATCAGACAAGCCGTATGACATGACGCTAGAGCGATTTGAGTTTCTTTTCAGTGCCATTAAATCGAAAGCTGAAATGTAGTACAGACTATAGAAAAACTTTCGTGACTAGTCGATATTAGCTGGGCCTTCAAGTTTCGTCCTCTGGCTGCATTAATACCAGAAATTTACTTTCTTAACCTTCTTTTGGGAAGGATCCTGAGAAGAAACTTACATCCTAAAACTAGCGAGAAAAACCGAGATCAGGAAGCTTCGATGGCTCAGACTAGCTGCTCAGGATTCGTTTAAGATTTGTTAGAAACTGTTACTAGGTAGGTACTTACACCTTCCAAAAAAAAGACCCATCTGGTAGCACATCTTGGTCTAACGCTTAAGGCAAGCGCTACCGACAAAAAAACGTAGATCTTGATACTAGGACTTTCTAGTCACATAAAAATAGAGCTTGACACTCATAGCTTGATACTTACAGCGAAATAGTCTATTATGACGAATATCTTCCTGTTCCTAATGTCGACTAAGCGCCTCTTAGTCCAACCCTTAATGAACTTCAAGAAGTCGCCAACTTGATACACTACTTATCATTTGCATATATAGACCGTGGACAACCCCCGTACCTTTCAGAATTACATATTTCACATTCTACAGATAGCCGGCAACATAGAAAGAATAGACTTACATCTTATTAATCTCTCAAACATCAAATACCTATCATTCACTACCTTGACACTCGAAGATATTCGTCCGAGTTACTTAATAGTAATATCCTTAATTATAACCATTTCCGTAAGTCTCCGCCTCAATCCGAAATCATTCACCACAAAGCTCCATGATAATCTCTTGATGTCATCATCATCAGTAGTCATTGGCATTGAAACTACCTATTCATTCAACATGTATTCAATCAAGAAGAGAGTTCAAGAACAGCACAGCCTTATCTCAAAACATTCAAAGTCATATCTATTAACAGATCGATATCCTAGGTACATCTAGCCATATACTCATAGCCATGTCTTCTCCAAGTTCTGTCGCGCAAAGCTTGCAAAAGCTTCAACTGCAGCAACAAGAAGACATCGACGATGTGGATGTGGAGGATACAATCGCATCATCACTTGTGAACGACAGCGCGTAAGTCACCTCTCTATGCCTCGCATCTGCAACTTATTCTCCCCTAAATTCCCTCGGCTATGTGCAAATTTGGCTAACTCAAAACAGCGATGTAGTTGGCGCCTTTGAAAATTGTCCAGTCGATATCATCATGCAGATCATGAGCGAGCTTGATGTCGTTTCCAAAGTTTGCTTCTCGCTAACTGGTTCCCACTTCCGAAGAGTATTCAAGAAGTATTCCGACGTTGAAAAGTACATCCATGGTAGCTGTCACCCTTTAACTTCCGATACCTGCTATGCTGCTCGGCTGTCCTTACCTCTAAGCCTGCAAGTATCGACGTGCGGAAACTATATGTTGGACATGGACAAGAGCTGCTTTGACTATCTGCCACTTGATGATAGTGAAGTAGAATGGCGCCCGACTCTCGCGGACTTGCTGTGGGACGAGAGCTTCTTCTGGAGTGGTGGCGCACAATGGTGCGATGGGTGCTACAGAGTTCTGCCACCTACAAGTTGGGATCAGTGTGCAATGGAGAAGGAATTCTGGGACCACGTTGAGAGCCCCTCGTCGACCAAACTCCTGCCGCATGAATACATCACCGACCTTCTTGCCAGAGCGCTTGTCCAGGGTGTCAAGAAGCGTCGCTCGGATTATTCTTTCGTCGGTGATCCTGACAGCTTTATCCCGCAAATAAAGGCCCTCAGCTACGGCGGGCAACCTTATCAGTCTCAGAGAAACGATATTGATCTGACTATCTGCACAAAATGCAGAGTCAAGATGATCGTTACTGATAACGGTCGCAGACAAGAAGCGTGGACCTGGGGATCGAGCGGGCTGGAAGACACTGGAAAGGAGGCCGACGGAGTGGGTATGGTCGGGCACGGTAAGAATATGGGACGGATTGTGTATGCAGATCATTTGGCAGAGCCTCAATTTGAGGATAGCTGGATGTATTTCGTATTGTGGGAAGACATCCTGAGAGAATCTGGACTTTTCGTAAAAGAGTACAAGAAGGTAGAGTTGCCGTGTCCGAGAAGTAAAGTCTCGAGGACTTCTGAGTTGGCAGAGTTGGATTGGTAATTACAAAGTTGTTATCAATCAATTCAGTCAAAAGGAGGTCCCGGATACGGTATCTCTACAAGATTGAAGTCATCTACAACAAGAAAAGGAAGGGTGAAGGAGCCCACAGTCGATACCCATGGCTAGATATCGCTAGATATTCGTTTTAGCATAATCATACCCATACCCAGGTGTTTGAACATGGTCATCCCGTGCGTCTAATATGCCATCCTACATCGTCAAATCTAGAGCACTTAGGCGAAATATCGGCCGCCAGAATGTATGGAAGAAGAAGCCACACCTTCACATAATCAGGGGTCTTTATTCAGGTTTTGCGATCAGTTCCACTTATCACGAGTCGTGTCTAGCATCTAGACGGTATCTCGTCCCGACATTGATGGGGATAATGCAACAATACAAAGACAATCACAATGCAGAAATATAATCCGTCCATCAAGCTCATGAGCTTTCTGGGACCAACTGCCTTGGCGCTTGGCGGCTCCTTGGCGCTTAATCTCCGAAGTTTCTTTAAACCACACCTCGCACTATTCTCTTCCCGATTTCACGATACCCCCAACAATGGTTTCATCTGAGTGGATAGATCCACTCAATGCAACGGTGTAAGCGCCAAGCTGACGTCGGAAAAATAATGAAGCTTCGATAGCCGCCAAGCTTCCAATCACCACGTACCTTATGCACATGACGATGTAGCACAGCTCTGGAGAAACCACGGGGTAATCCATGGGCAAAGATTGCAGGACCGAGTAGATCGCTCCAATTGCTTTCGCTCTCAAGTCGGTACTCAGTAGTATGCGTCCCGAAAATGCATGTACATGATGCTAGCACAACAAAGCCTCAAGGGTTGTCCCGTTATGATCATTCTCTCAGCTATCAACATTATCTTGCTGTGATAGCACTCCAGCTGATCTCGTGGTATCAATTTGACCAGCTTGATTATGGAGCAAGAAGAGTTCTTCCGTTCGTATTCACAAATTGTTTCTTCACCTCCCTCCACCTTTGAAAGAAAGCACGAATTGAACTGCAGCCTCCCTTAGAACATGCCAATCAGAGACTTAGAATCTCGTTCCAAGAAGAGTATCATTCTCCGAGGGATTTTATGGATCTATACGAATTTATCGGTGCGAAGAAATATCTCCTCGAGTGAGGTGCAGGAACTCCGAATACTGCACAGATTTGTGACTATATAAGAGCCATGATGCCATACTGAATGACCACCATCTTCATCTTCTGGCAAGCATCAAAGTCTCGGTTTCATCTACACACAGCATCGACTCCAATCATTCAATATGGTCACCACACTCAAGCTTGTAAGCCTCATGGCTATCCTCCCCTCCGCTCTCGCCTGCTTAGGTTACACTGGAGGAATTCCCAAAGCAACCTCGACCAAAACTAACAGTAAAGTCATCGAAGTTGCTGCTGGAACCACCTTCGACGGTGGTTGGGCAAGATATGATCGTGGATCCGGTGCTTGCGGTGGACAAACTGAAGGAGGTAAGTAATACAACTACTCTAACACATTCAAACTCCCTAAAAATGAGACTAACACTCCTCATCAGGCGACTCTGACGCCGTCTTTCTCCTCCACCCCGGAGCAACTCTCCAAAACGTCATCATCGGCAAGAATCAAGCTGAGGGTGTCCACTGTGCTGGAGCTTGCACTCTCAAATTCGTCTGGTTCGAAGACGTATGCGAGGATGCGATTTCCATCAAGAAGGACAAGGCTGGTGATCAATCATGGATTATCGGAGGCGGAGCATACCATGCCTCGGATAAAGTCGTCCAACACAACGGATGTGGTACTGTCAACATCATCAACTTCTATGTTGAGGATTATGGAAAGTTGTACCGAAGTTGCGGAAACGTGAGTTGCTTCTTTCTATTTACGATCTTCTCCCTTTCATCCTACTTATCTTTTCTTGCTTCTCTCACCAATGCATAACTGACTGTCCCATCAGTGCTCATCCCAATGTAAGCGCAACGTCTACATTGAAGGCACGACTGCTGTCAACGGCGGTATCCTTGCCGGTATCAATTCCAACTACGGAGACACGGCCACGTTGAAGAATGTCTGTTATGATACCGCCCACGCATGCCAGATGTTCACTGGAAACAACAAAGGCGACGAGCCTACCAAGGCCGGATACTGCAGTGGATAATTTTTTCCAGATGAAAATTATAAGGGGTGGAGGTAAGGAGTATTTAGAGGGTGGTCGTCAAAGAACGATGAATGGACTTTTGAGCGATGGTTGAAGGCTGATTGATGTTGTTGTCATTGTTATTTATTTCCCTGTTGATATTCTTGAGAACCGATCGAGTGTTTGTACATACAGTAGAAAGCAATACTTATCTATACTACTTCATCTATTCCATCGTGCAAATATCCTGACCGCATATTACAGCACCTGTTTTGACGACCTAATAGATCATACAGAACTGTACTATCATCCCTAGGAACTCACTCCGTGATCCGAATTCAGAACAGTAAACCCCATGCTCCGAGTTCATGAAAACGATAGAATTATTTAATAATAATACTACTATATACCACTTGATCTAACGAATCTTTATCATTAATTCCATCCGCTCATTATTCAATAGAAATCAATCAATCAATTATAGCATGTCTCATTCCCAAAATTAACTCATACCCAACATCCCTCACATCAAGTATACTCACCCCTACATACCCCATTAACCACACAATCCCCTTCACCTCTCTTCCCGGTCTCTGCTGAACCTCTCCTAAAAAAACGCAGCACCCACAGCAGCCATACCCCCCAGAACCCCCATCATTCCGTTAACCCCCACAACCCTCTCTCCAGCCCCACTACTCTGGCTACTCGTCGACTCTGCTGCACTCGCCGTGTTACTTGATGAGCCTCCTCCAGTAGTCTGCGCCTTCGCAGTAGTTGTTCCACTTCCACTTCCTGCTCCTGTTGCCGTCGCCGTCGCATCACTTGCAGCGGTAGTCGTAGACCAATCTTTTGAGATCGCAGAAGATGTAGTAGTTGATGCGTAGGCCGCGGCATCATTACAATAGGCTTGTTTATTGGCGAGAGCCCCTGTGTAGCCTGTGTCATTGGGACATACGTTATAGCAGCTATTAGATAGATTGATTAGTTAGATTCCGGATCAATTATGACGCAAGGACAGATGAAGAAAGCTCAGAAGATAGAGTGAAAGAAGGAAAAACGTACGTCAAGACTGAATTCCAACTCGTGCACAAACAAAGATAGTCGGTAGATTGACACGCCTGGGCAATCGCCGTCGTCGAACTCACACATGCATCGAGAACATTCTGTGCCTCACAAGCACCAGAGAAACCACCTGTAGCCGCTACTGTAGTCGTAGCAGCAGCATAGGAAACCAAGACCGCGAAAGGAAGAGTTGCTTTTGAGAAGTGCATTTTTGAAGTTGAGTTTGAGGTTGTAGGGATGTAGAATAGATGCAAATGAGATGTACGAGTATGAAAGTAAGTGCGAGTGCTAGAAAAATACTATATGCGAGGGCAATGTAGTATGCGTTGTTTGTATAACTTCACAATGATCAATTGATCCAACGGTGTAATATACGCGGTACAGAAAAAAAAGCAGAGAAAAAGAAGAAACCTCATAACAACGCGCGCACATCCAATATAAATATATAAACCATCCTCATCCTTTTCACCGTCCAAAAGCCAAACTCCCCCCGTGTGACCAACCAAGACATTCCAACCAAAATCAACATACACTCAAAAGCAAAAGAAAACTCCCCGGACAACCAATATATCACAATCTTCAGAATGATCTTCGGACTGCTTCCCCATGCTCCTTTTTTAAGCATATCCCGCATTGATATTGCCCCAAAATACCTAGCGTTTCATTGGTACACTTCCGAAAATAGTCTAGCCCCTGTGTACATAGACGACTTTAGGTTGCATGTTTCAGGGGTCGCCGAGCAACCATGTTGCCCACGTAGTTCAATATGCCATGCATATTTCTACTCCTAACGTACCTCACTACATATACGAAGTAATTATTACCGTTGGTCGAACCAATAACACAAATAAACATTCGAAAACTAAATCGGAGTCGTTCAGATGTATGTATGCATTGCATTAGGCATTTCACGAACCGGAAACCTCCAAGTGAAGAAGCGGCCCGAAGTAGAAGTCCAGAGATCTACATCAATTAGAGACACAGACAACCACTAAAGAATACTAGTTTCGATAACTTTGATTTAATGCTTGTGTCGTGCCCGTTCTACTCTCTACCCATCCACCGTAATTATTTCTCGACACTTGCTCTCTGTTATCTTTATTCATCAAGTCTCAATAGCATGCTTCACAATATGTCTTTGATTGCCAGACCTATTGTTTAGACTTGGAATGCCCTCAACAAAGTACGCACTTGAAATCTATTGCTCGAAACGAGTGCTCGTGACCAAGAAATGATTGGATTGGTTACTAGTAAGCTGTTATTGTATCTTGTATCTCTATTCTTTGGCAAATACGACCTACCATACAAAAGTTTGTACGGGAGGCCAAGCCCTAAATCTTGCTCAATATTCTCTTAGTATTCGATTGGAGATGGCACATTAAAAAACTATCACGGGTAATTCATTACGGTAACGAATGACAATTCTTTCTAGTGCAATACCCACTAAATACAAGGTCATCAGATACTCTGAGTTCAATTTGTTTTCTTTCGATTAATGTATCAATCGTTACAATGCATTTCCTAACGAGACTTAAGCCTTGAGACGGCTATTTATTCCGGATAATAATTCATACCTCCAATCCATTCCAGGTAATATAAAAGTTGAGAAACCTGGACCTCCCTCAGCTTGTATAGAAAATAACACCATGCAGAACCAATGAAACCCTTCCAAAACATAAATCACTCCTGTCCGAATCCCATTGTCTCTTCTACAGCCATCGTCAATTTGGTTTGCAACTGCTCGAGGTTCTTGTATGGTGGAAGATCCAGTCGGTTGAAACTAATTCATGCTGTTAGTATGTACAATATATAGACGTTCAGAGGTAGCTTACCAGGTGTGAGATTTTGGTAGATTGTTCGGCTCTCCTTGCTTTTCAATTGTGAATCTTCTCGGCCCGTCACTACCCTGAAGATCTTTAAATCCGTTGACGGGAATACGAGAAGTACCAGTGGCAAATTGAAGAAGGCGAGATTTCTGTTCTCCATCCCAGCTGCGGATCGTTTGCCAGAAAAACTTAATGACCTCATCAGATTCTGTGTATCCTCTATAGTCTGTGTGCTTCTTCCAGTCGTCAACATCAATTTCCGCAATACCACCAATCAACAACTCAAGCTCTCTTTCGTCAAAGACATTAACAAGCTCGGCTGGAATAAGCTCATGGAAGCCAGTGATAAAAGCTTGGAATTGCTCATCAATTCGCTTTTGAATCCTCCATTTGACCATCAAATCGACATACTCTTTTTTATTCTCATCTGTAACTTCAATATCTCTTCCGCCCGGTTTAAGGTCTTCGACGTTTGTAACTCCAAATCTCTCATCTTCTGTCGAGAACGTCTGGTCTAGAACACCTTCAATTGGATTATCCAACATCCATTGAAGACTTCGATGGAAATCGGCATCAACTCCCTCCATATCTTGAAGGGAGACAGCCTTATTAAGCATCATTTTGTACAGGGCACCAATGAAAAACGCATCCAAGAATCGGCGATGGAAGATGGCCAAACCAACCACTCTACCAATAAATTTGAAGTAGTTAAGATGTTCTGGGTTAATTCCGGAGTGGGGGTTGATTTGAAGAGTATAGTTGTCGTGAGCAGAGTATTCGAATAAACAATAGAAAGGGTTGAACATTTCATGAGAAAGAAGGAAGAAGAATTCTCTCGACAATCCACCATAATCGAGACCATCTTCTCCATCAAATTTAATCATAAGACGTTTCTTCAAATCAGTGGCAGATTGACGCATAATTTCAGCGTAGGAATCCTCGAAAATATGTGATCTTCGGATCTTAACATGGCATTGACCAGAGAGAATGCGTAAGGCTGGTTGTGAACGGAAGTAGATAAGCTTTCTTCTGAAATCACGTTTGTATTGCGGTACGTTCTGATCCAGCGAAGAGGGCAGTCGAGGGTCATCCCAGGTAGTGGTTTTGGTGTTGTGATCGACAAAGTAGACTCTTGCAGTGTTTGTGAGTCTCATTTCCCAGCCACTTGGCAGAGGACCAAGTTGTGAAACTGGTTGTTGTTGAATGGTATTGTTGGCATTTTGACCACCATACATGCGGATATATTGTTGACGCCTAGGGTCTACCCAAGTTGTGGTTCGGGTATTGTGATCCACGAAATAAGGACGACCCTCGGGAGTATGTCTCTGTTCCCAGAGCGGTGGAAGTTCTCCGGTTCCTGCAGTCGTGGCTCCAGTAGCCATCATCGTAGTCGCAGCAGCGGTGTTAGCACTACTGCTAGCTTGTTGCTGTGCCAAATTTGGTGAATTGGCACCGGTGCGATCTTCAGGTAGAGTTCTGTTCTGATGTCGTTGACGTTCCACTTGAGTATTAGCATTTCTCTCGTCCTGTCTTGTCTCGGTCGTCCCTGATGCAGATGGTCGATTCCAACTTGTAGATCTTGTGTTGTGGTCGACATAATAGGTTCGTCCCAAGTTATCTTCCCGCCTTTCCCATCCAGCTGGCAATCTACCCTGAGCATCCTCGAATGAGCTCAAACCGTTTCGATGTCCTGCACCTGCGCTGGCCGTAGGTGCGTTACTTCCGCCGCTGCCTGCAGCGGGTGTATGTCCGGGGGTTGGTCCATTGGAGAGAGCTCCGTTAGCCATAACGACTCCTTGTGGCTGAGGGGTATGAGAAGCAGGTGAAGAAGCGGAGTTTGAGAAACCAGAAACGGAGCCAGTTGGAGTGTGGATTGAAGGTCGGTTGTTTGATGTTGAATGGCCGTTCGTGGGCGGGGCGAGGCTACCTCCTCTTGGAGGGGCATCTAGATTTGTGGAAAGACTGATAATAAGTTTTCCATGTACTACAAGATTATCCGTCGATTTTTTCAGATCTCGGGTGAGCATTTCTGCGTGATTAAATATAAGCCCCCAACCGTGAATGGCAACAAAGAGAAATATCACGACTCACGATCTTGGGGCGAAGAAAAGTCGATGACATCTCCAACACGAACATTTATTACTCCTAAGAACCCTTGGTCCTTCTTCTTGAACTTTTTCTGGTCAAATATCTGTACTGCCAATATACTGTCTTCGTTCGCACGCCTAAAAGTAAATCAGCCCAGATTCTTTCCTGCAAAGGACACTTCATATTCACAGGTCGAAGATCTCGTTCCAGTATGGATTCAGAGTCCTTTTGATAACAGCGGTCGTCTTCGTCTGCTCGCCACTCAATGTCGCAACTGCAAAAGGGTCCGGAAATCCTAAGTCACACAATTAAAACGGTGGTCTTCTGGGGGGATCGGTATCTCTACTAAAAACATCACGCTTGTATAAGCCGTCGGCAGCAATTACTGTTGATGATTAGTATATCGACTGACATTCAATTGCCAAACAGGCCTACTAGTTAATCGCAGGTTGGGCTGCCTATAGGTTTGTCAGTTCTATTCTTCTTGTATGACAGAGTTTCAAACATACGCTGGAAGGCTCGAGTCTATTCTGCTACTGCTGGCCATGGTGAAGGTTCGCCAGAGATGGCGGGATCGTTTCTTAGGGCGTCAATGATAGATAACAGTAGAATAGTATCGCAGAACACTTTTGACGTTCCCTGGGTTTCAAGGTTGGCCGTGGTGGGAGCTTTGCGCTTGTGTCGATTTGGGGCTGTGTTAAGTAGAGCTGCAAAAGCCCCCTTGCACCCAAATTATGAATCTGACAGGTTTTGCGATAATCGTTATCGATTCAAGGATTCGTCATACATGAGGGAAAGATAATGAAGAGAATATTCGTAAAAGGGGGGTTCAATGTATTGATTGAGAAGAGGAATGGAGTTTGGTCAATCAAATCGTCAAGGCGGCACAGAATGCCCCCGCTAATGAGGTTGATAATTCCTCAGGCAAAAATTGATAATCATCCACCTATTTTTATACTTCACGTCATACCTTTTTAGCCAAACTTCACTTCCAGGTTCTCTACCGTCAAATGAAGAGACCCAATATTCATGAATCAAGGACGTTTTTTTAATTTGCTGTTTTCGTGGACATGATGGCAATTTGCTTCTTTTGCATCAGGGATTTTATAAGGGTTGCGAAGATTCATTTGACATGACAAAGATCAGGGTCAGATTCTTCCAGGATACGGAATCCTCGAGTATATCGTGTACTCCGTACAAAAAAACAATGTACCCTTCTGGCACGTGAGTAAGTAGTGTTTAATGTTATATTTCAAGGTAAGAAAAGAGCCTCTTTCAGATTGGGCAATCTGGGAAAGATAAAACATGAAAGAATAAGGTGATCTGGTATAAGTAGTATTGGGAAGGAATTCAGATCCCTGGCCACGGCAGTCATACTTCTTCTTGCAGGTCCTGGACCTCCTTCACGGCATAAGTACATCTTCGGTTGTGATGGAACCTCTTGTTTTGAGTAAGAAGCAGTTGTATGTAAGATAGAGCACGCGAGCACTATATCACTACTTGCCTAGTAGTCGTCAATTCTGTGCAATCATATTCATGGTATACATTCAGATTCTGCTGTACAGATTTATAGTTCAAGACTATTCATTCATGATAATCAAGGAACTCCATATGGAGAATTCAAAGAAGACCATATGCTCAAGATAAACGCCGTGGTATTTTCATGAATAAATCGCTTCTCGAATGAATGTCTGATAATTCAAGAAATGAATTTCCCCCAAATTTCCCAATTTTAATGCCATCACTTCAGCAGCCCTCCCCATCTTATCATGTGCTAGAGTAAAGAAAACTCATGCAAAAGTTTTTGTGGCTTAATATGGTGTGAAACCTCTGCCACGGTTGCCTCTGTATCCTCCACGGTAACCTCCACGAGGAGAATAACCGCCACCACGTCCACCACCGAAGAAGCCGCCACGACCTCTACCGCCTCCTCGTCCACCACGGCCACGTTGCATTCCGGGGACATTGGTACGCTTGGGGACAACCTGTAATAGCAATGAGCTTAAAGAGCAGAGAAATGTATGAGAAAGAAGATTTACCTTGAGGTTGCGACCCTTGAACACGCTCTCATTGAGAACCAAAGCCTGTGCAACAAGACTTGGCTCAACAAACTCTACATACGCATACCTGCATAAACCTAGATTAGCATCCTTCTCTTGCCAGGTAGCGCTTATCACAATGATACTCGACACAATCCGTCGAGGTTTTAAGGAGCCAAATTTCGTAGAACGCACCCCTTGGGATGACCGGTAAACTTGTCAAGCAAGATAGTTACACGGTTGATAGATCCGCAGCTTTGGAAGTGAGCTTGAATATCTTCTGGAGAGGCAGAGTAATCGACGTTTCCGACAAAGATACTGCGACTGTCGATATCCTCCTTGTCTTCTCTAAGATCAGTGCTTTGTTGATCGAGAGTTGCCTGCATTTCTCTAAGTTTGGCAGCCTCCTCTTCCATCTCTGCGACACGGCGCTTCATGGCCGAGATCTCTTCCTAAACCGACTGTCAACAATTGGTTCTCGATACAGGGTCTTTCACCTTTGAATGTACCTCATCATTATTATCATCCTCGCCAGCCATAACCTGGTCTTGAAGCTTTGGATCGGTGTCTGCCATGATTTGATTGCTTGATATAGTATTGCTGCGCTCGTGAAATGTTGTAAGATATTTAAGTAGATTTATCCTCGAGCAAGGTCGAAGGGAGGATGTTGATGAAGAGGAGAAGATTGCGCTTCTGAAAGAAATCTTATTAGCAAGAATTTTAATGACTGTAAACTAATCACTGGAGATTGCGCAATCTCATCACAGAATGGATGGATCTGAAAGTGAATTGATCTGCTAGCATGATCTTGCACTTCATCCGATGATAACCCAAGCTATTGCCAGGCAATTCTCGAATTTTGGAGAATAAATGTCATTAAGCCATTGTGCCGCTTGAAGAAATGAAAGGGTATCATTATACTGATGGTAAGGCTTGAGAATAACTCACCAAAACTTTCGAATGGTCAAAGAATACAGAATGCAAAGGTTGCAAATGGAAATAAATATATTGAGGTTGAGGTTGAGGTTGGTTGAGGTTATTCACAAATCGTCTAGACTTCCACAAGGCTACCACACATGGCTACAGCCAGCTCTGTTGCTACCGGTCCCCGTCCACGCCATCGTTCAAGCGCTTGGATAGGTATGTCGGTCGGCTAATTCGGCTTCTGCACTCGCTCGTGGAATGATCTCTAAGGTCCACGGGTAAGGTTACCGCCGCCTGCCAGACAGATAAGCAATGCCAAGCCCCTAGCTAGCATTTTGAATGCGCTTGAAGATTGTCTTCAAATGGATTCTGGCTGCCAGCTGCAGGTAATGCTTTCCATGATCGAATCAAGACGACGGTAAGACGGTTGGAAGGTGTATCAATGAGAATAAACATCCTTTGCTCCACCATCCTTTACTAGGTATTGCAGTCGAGAATCCTACTCGATCCCATCTGCAGAAAAGATGGTGCTGGTACAACAGCTGGGCTTTCCTGCTACATATGGATAGAGATGGATACCTTACGATAAGAGCTGCGCATACACCGCAATCAGACCTCAGATTCAACAGTGTACAATCACATGTTCCTCCAATTCGAAATTCCAATCCAAAATTGGAGTCACTTGGGCTTTGCAAGTACACCGTAATTTCTCTTGCTTCAACCAGAGTTCTCCATACTTCTAACTATAAGTGCTACACTCCGTGAAAAGTCTCTCCAGAATTATCGAACGTCAAAAGAACGAGAGCATTGCCTTTGGAAGCGGAGGGCAATTGATCTTCTATTAAGATAAAAAAAAACGATCAAATCCAACAACATGTCTCGACGCAACTCAGACATTTCCGAACATGCTCCTCTAATCCGCGCCTCCTCTCAACCCATTTCCATTGCCTCTGGTCCCTCCTATCACCATGTACCTCGCCCTTCTTTTCTCCGGAAGCTCTCAAATAGCTACCGCAGGTCTCAAACTTCCGCGAAGAGCTTCCTATCCTCTCGCGCTCAACACTACACTGTTCTCCTCCTTGTTGCATGCGACTTAATTAGCATCATTTCGGATATAATCATAAATCTCTATCAATGCGACAACGATAAAGAAGGCAAGACGGATCCAATTTGGAACGAAGTGAGAGATGGGTTGGGAATTGCTGGGTTGATATTCAGTTGCTTGTTCATGGTGGAATTGATTGCTAGCGTTTGGGCTTTCGGTTTGAGGTGTGTATCTTCAACTAGATTTGTTGGAAATCGGATCTTGTTGGCTTTGAAAATCCAACCTCTTTACAAGACTTGGCGTGCCAGTCATCCCGCCGCTCAATTTCCGCCTCACATGTCTTCACGTCTACTTTTGTTCTAAGCCTACTTTTTTTCACGCTGAATTCCACTACTTCAGATTACAATGTTCCGTTATGACTGTTATTATCTAAGCTAACAAAATTCATTCAGCTATTTTCGTAGCAAATTTCACTGCTTCGATGCCACTGTGATTGTTGCCGGATTCGTTGGTATGTACTATTTGTGCATCTCTTTCTAACCCATATACATTTCTCTCACGCCATCACATTACACCTCTATCCTGTTCCCAAACTAAACCCTTTTCCGTCTAGTTGATGTGCTACTTCATGGTGTCCTTGAAGAAGTGGCCTCACTTGTGATTATCCTCCGTCTCTGGCGTTTCTTCAAAATTATCGAAGAATTCAGTGTTGGCGCTCAGGAACAGATGGATGGATTGGAAGAAAGAATTGAACAGCTTGAGATGGAAAATAGAGAGTTGAGAAAACAGCTTAGAAAGAGAAAAGATAATGTCGAGGATTTGGAGAATGGAGAGGGTGGTTTAGAGTCGGATAATTAATAGCCATCTGAATGATGGATTCATTACGCGGTAGAGATGGAGATGGCTGCATTTATGGAGGTGTGAGTATATACCCGAACAGAGCATTCTGTAGATGAATAAGAGATAACTCGTTTCCTATATATCCAGATCGAGAGCTCACCTTCACAGTCAATTCAATAGTTGGCTCAAGGGTTCGAGTCAATGCCAGTTTGTCCCTTCCACAGCCACAATATTTTGATCAATTTATTTAGCCTATGACACGTCGCAGCCGTACAATTAGATGAATTATGGAAGGGAAAAAGTGACGATCATCACCTGACTTGAAAGTTTTCAGTCAACAGCAGAACTCATTCAATATGTGAAAATTGATAACGATGTCACCAAGGTAGATATCTTCCCGCAAATCGAAGTGTGACTCCATCCGTACGTCCGAAGAAGGTTTTCCTGCGAAGGCAGATGCCTAGTAACACAATATTGTGATATTGAATCTGGCATTCAAAAAAATATGATTCTTGTACAGTTACATTGAGTCAGATCGAGTTGACCGAGATTGCATCCGGGAGTGTCTATGTCCTACCATGATAGTTTAGGCATTACCGCATCAATTTCGAGCACTTCCTTCGGGCCTCCTGTTTAAATTCATGAAATCTGACAAATGTGACTCAGTGTGATCAATTTGGGAACCGAGGCTCATGTAGGCTGTCGCCTTGAGCCCTAGAGCGGGCATTTCTGGTTCTTCAAGAGAAGCCGCGGTTGCGAAACCAATACATCTGGCGACGGCATATTCGAGTGTCGCAACCTTGAAGAAAGATCTTTTAGGGCACCGAAAACTTTCCTATCATGATAGTTAGAGAAGCGCCGTCATCAAGGGACAGGTACCCGGCCTGGCTCAATTCTATCCCCGAAGTTTTTCTGTATTAGTGTACGGTAGAGCATCCCCAAGGGGCTAACTTGCCTCAAGCAGATAAAAGAAAAGGTCCGAATTGCTAATAGATGATGCGCGGTCATTAAACCGCCGGTGTAATATTATTCCAGGTGTGATTGCGTTGTGGCACAGCCCCTTCCTTGTCTTCTTCTCGTCTAACGGAAGGCCCCACTTACCTAGGCAGCCTCACTCGTTTAATATATCTTCATCTCATCAAATGGTAAGCCATCACTATTCAAAACCTCAAAGGGGAAGAAATCCAATATTGACAAACGAGGCAACGCGGCGCATTGCACTTGCTCTCAGTTTGATTGCGACAGTGATCAGAATTTCACCATGATATTGATTCTGCCTTGACAGCGACGACGAGCATATTTCATCCGAAATGAGGAGTCCCAGATTGGCAGGAAGAATGCCCATGTTCAAGCGAACTCAGCTTGGTGACTCGATCTCCAAGTATGCTGGATTCTTCGTATATAAAGGCCGGTTTTCAGTCTTAATGTTTCTCGCCACTCTTCAAATACACTTTGAGAAGCTTCAAATTGCGAAAATTCTTCTGTATTGACTCAATCGTTGTCTTTCAAATCTTACCACATTATGTTGCTTCGTGCAATCTTCACAATCCTACTGGCATCATGTCATGTACATGCCAAAGCTGTCTTCGCTCACTTCTTGGTTCGTGCAACTAGTCCTTCTGAAATCTAACTCGCAACTAATATGCTCAATAGGTTGGGAATGTTGCATCATGGACCACAACAAATTGGATAGCAGATATCCAACTTGCCCAAGAAGCTCATATTGATGCTTTTGCGCTCAATGTGGGATACGGAGATAGCTCGATTCCCAATTCTTTGGCAAATGCTTTCCTTGCTGCACAAACTACGGGATTCAAGTTGTTTATCTCATTCGATTATACAGGTTTGATTTTTCTGACCCATCCTTCTACGTTCATGAGTGTACTAAATAAATGCTTCACTAGGTGGCACTGCTCCTTGGCCAGAAGCCAACGTTATTAGCCTTCTCAATACCTATAAATCAAGCTCTGCTTATTACAAATATCTCGGGAAGCTATTCGTATCAACTT
Organism: Botrytis sinoallii; assembly: GCF_014898435.1. Taxonomy (NCBI): domain Eukaryota; kingdom Fungi; phylum Ascomycota; class Leotiomycetes; order Helotiales; family Sclerotiniaceae; genus Botrytis; species Botrytis sinoallii. The sequence goes on from NW_024066056.1 coordinate 483,770, forward strand.
TCGAAGGAGTTGATAATACTGCCGATTGGACTACTATCAAGGCACAAACTGGCTGCTTCCTAGTACCAAACTGGTCCTCGTTGGGGGCACAGGCGGCAGTTTCCCGTGGAACTGCGGATGGATTGTTCAGTTGGAATGCGTATGTTCACACCTTTGGTAATATTCAACTTATTACTGACTTTGATTAGATGGCCTTGGGGTAACGAGGATATGAATGCATATACTGATGCTTCTTACTTCGTGTCTTTGAACCAGACAGGCGTTCCAATGCCATATATGATGCCAGTTTCACCTGTCAGTATGACCCTTCTGATCACTATCATCATTACTAACTAGCTTTTATCATTCACTAACGTCGGGACTCTCTAGTGGTTCTACACAAACTTGCCAAATTACGACAAGAATTGGTTGTGGCGTGGGGATGATTTATGGTTCGAGTAAGATATCTCGCTACACCATCAGCCCTGTCCAATAGCTAACATAACTTTCAAATAGTCGTTGGCAAGAAATTTTGTCTATTGACCCTCAACCAGAATGGGTACAAATTATCACATGGAATGATTACGGAGAATCTCATTACATCGGTATGTTCTATTCATGATCCCCAAAGTTCCAATCCCCTAATTCACAATCTCAGGACCTCTTCACGAAGAAGAATATGCTTCAGTTTTCGATTCCATACATGGCGATGGTCCTTACAATTACGCCAATAGTATGACTCATGACGCATGGAGACAAACTCTGCCCTTTGTGATTGATACATACAAAAATGGCATTGCTACCGTTAAGCAAGAAGTCGTCACAGCTTGGTATCGACTTACTTCAAAAGACAACAGTGCATGTAGTGATGGTGACACGACAGGGAATACTGCCAATCAGCTTCAGATTGAATTTTACCCAACAGATGTTGTCCAAGATAAGATATTCTACTCTGCGGTGCTTGCTGAGGCTGGAACTGTAACTGTTACAGTTGGTGGTGTTGATTTAGGTAAGTTTTGATGGCCTTTGAAGAATGAAACATCCCGCATCATCAAGGACAAAAGGCTAATTCGGACCCATTCTCTCAATAGGCGCCACTTGGACAGACACCCCCTCTGACGCCGTCGGAATATACCATGGAAGCGTAGCCTTCGGCTCTCACACCGGAAATGTAATTGTCACAGTGCATACCCCATCTAGCGGTTCAATAATCTTCCAAGGAAATCCGATCGCTAGCGACTGTTCCACCTGGGATGGCTACACAAACTATAACGCATACACGGGCTTCCAAACCGGTAGTGCTGTAGCCGCTACTCCTGCACTTAACATGTCAGAACAAGTCTGCATTGCAGGATTTGGAGTGAATAATTTTGCAGGCCTTTGTTCTTTTGCTTGCGGATTGGGTTATTGTCCGGTATGTATCAGAGGAATCTCTTATAGCTTTGGCGAGAAAGGCTTTGAATGGTACTGATTGAGATGATAGTATACTGCATGCACATGCACAAATTATGGAGCTCAACCGACTCGTCCAACTGCGGCAAATACACCGGGCTACGGTACGATTGGATATCCTGCGCAAGGATTAACTTCGGAGTATCAAGGTCTTTGCTCTTTCAATTGCTTCTTTGGATATTGTCCGTAAGTGTAGCGCTCTTCTATCATCTCTTTAGACAACCCAGCCGTCCATAAATCACACTAACAAACCCTCCAGACCCGGCGCTTGCGGCACCACAAACTACGGCGTAGTTCCCGAAACCGTCTCCCCCTTCCTCCCTCCCGCCTGCGTTGGCGGAACCGGCGTCGACAATTTAGGCGGCTTATGCGGATATGCATGTCCCTACGGGTACTGTCCAATCCACAGCTGCACATGCACAGCCCAAGGAGTGCTTAATCCACCACTGCCTGTTATTGACGGAGCTGGGACTGCTGGCCCGGGCTTGGATGATGAGTTGTATGATGGTCTGTGCAATTTCGCTTGTAGTAGGGGGTATTGTCCGGGTGGGGCTTGTGAGTATGTTACGGCGAGTAATGGGTTGTTTAAAAATGCGACGGGGATTGTGAATGGAGGGTTTAGGAATGCGACGGGGGTTTCTAATGGTACGGTTGTGAGTGGTAGGAGATAGTCTTGGTGGAGGAGACAGATTATGAGAGGGGTTCAAGAGTTGGATGTCAAAGTCACTGGTACTGGGACTCGGGAGCTGGAGTAGGATATTATGCTAGGGGTTTGGAATAGTGGAAGACTGGATTTGGAAAGGGTTTCTTTGGTAACGTGTAAAGGTTAGGATTTGGATATTGGGAAGATTAGCTTATTATTTGAATCAATCACTGCGAGTTTCTGTATCTGATTGGTTCCTACTTTCATGTCTACTCGGATGAATCATTACTTGAACCAGGCAATTCAAAACTCGTTTCAGTTTTGCATTTTGATTTAGGTTATTGGTTTATGTTGTATGAGCTCAACTTGGGGGCTGAGCATATAATCTTACATATGTTGTTCAGACAGAGAGGTACAAGGGATTGGGTGATGTACCTCTCGTACCTCTGGCATACTTATTGAACTCTTGTCAGAGCCATACGTTCACATACATACGCTGAATTTCCAATGAATGAAGCCTAAGTTAGGCTGCCCAAGAACATTGCGTACTCATAGGTGGTTTGTAAGTACTCCGCTCTGCGGGCCATCCATCAGAGATCTTCCCCGCGTTGCGAATCATCCATCCCCTGAGGTGCCTCGGGTACCAACTCAGAGTTCCTGGGTGGTCCGTGCAATATATATCCCTTGAATGATAGAGCCTAAATGGACAAAATGCCTATTTCTAAGCTTTTTCAAAGCCGATATCTTTGAAGGGCTATCTGATAATATGTATTTGACTTCTTTATATCTGAGAAGATAAAATTGATAAAAATTTATCCAAAGAACCATAGATTCGAATTTCAATCTCAAATAGTACGAATCTATCTTTTGATTGCAGGATGAAAGCTGAAAGCTGAAAGTTGCTCCAAAATTCAGTGATTCTAGCGATCTAGTTGGTCAATATGGTCCTTGTCAAGCGAGGAGTCCTGAGTTGGCACTTCAGGGTATAGATAATCGGCAAATAGGTAGCCTACACATGATCTATATATATTAGTACAACTTTGCAACGAGAATTACTACAAATCTTTGCTTTAATTTATCGTTGTTGGGTTTTAAGTCATCGCGTAAATCAGCAAACAGAGAGAGCTGATTCTATACTCTGCCTTTATTTTAAAAAAGCTTCCTTTTCTGTTGAACACGAGAAAATGAAGAATTTGGAGCCTCACAGGCATACGCGTCTTCAATCTCCTCGATCTATTCGTATCCTCAAGCTTCTTCCTTCAGTAAAGCAAAATGCGCCAATTCAATGTCGTCTTGCAGAACTCGACATCGATAACTATACATCTAATGACTATAAGACTCCTGGACCTTACGAAGCTCTCTCGTATGTTTGGGGCTCGAGATATGGTTCGATACCCATCGAATGTGATGGCAAGTCTCTTCTCGTGACAGAGAATTGTCATAATGCCCTAATCCGCCTACGACGTCGGTTTCGGAGTCGAGCTCTCTGGATTGATTCTATTTGTATCGATCAGGAGAAAAGTAAACCATCGGAAGAAGAGCGTATTTCACAAATACAACTTATGGGTGAAGTTTATCGCATAGCCAAATGTGTCATAGTTTGGCTGGGACAGTGCTCAGTCTCGACGAAGGAGACGTTGAGGATACTGCGGGTAGCCACAACATTGGTCTTGATAGCTAACAGAACAAGAAATTATTCCGATAATAAGTGGTTAGAAGAAATGCTATGGATCCTCGTCACCCATTTGCAAGGTGATAGTCATTCTCATGTATTTTGACGGACTTTAAATAATCTTTTAGTAGAGAATACGAACTGCCGCCAGAGTTGGATTGAATTGAAGAATAATCCATGGTTTTCTCGCTGCTGGACTATTCAGGAAGTTGCCTTTTCCAGAAACTGTGTTGTCAAATGGGGATCATTCTCTATTGGGTGGCAAAGTTTGTTTTTCGGTGTATTTATTATTGAAATTCGAGAAATCCGAATGCCTGCAGCTTGCATCAACACTGGTTGTTTTCCGGCTCTTGCTATTCGGGAAGAATCAAGATGGATGGTAAATCCGCAAGCTGTTCGATCAATTCGGCTTTTTAGATACACGTCACATTATCCTTCGCCAGAGTCACTTCATGTGGAAATAAATCTCCTATCATCGGCATTAGAGCATGATGCAACAATACCCTATGACAAAATATTTTCTATTTACCCCTTACTTCGACTGATGAATTTAGAGCTCCCTCAAATCACTTACGATAAACCTTTCGATATGCTATGCGAGGAATTGACTAGATGCTGGTTTTACTCAAAAAAGAATCTTAGTATCATTCTTCTAGCTGCTCGACTGCCTAATAGCGATTCACGTCTGCCCTCGTGGGTACCGGATTGGGAAAACCGACAGTCAGCGCTTGACTATAGACTAGCCATCCATAAACGGGAGGTTGACAAAACTCGGGGGGTGCCTGATGAGGGCGGTCGTGCCTCAAATGGCTCTTTGTTCGAAGATCCTCCTGAAGGAACAACCGGAGAACTTCACCTGCAAGGTCTAAGCCTGGGTCTTATTTTGCGTGCACTTGCTTGCGATATTCCAAATCATCTATCTTTTAAACAATCAGTATTCAAGGCTTTGAGGGTTTTTAGAACTTGGTATTGTGCTGTCGAAGCTTCATCTCTCTACGCTACGCACCAGGAATCTCAGAGCGCATTGCATTTTACAATACATACCTCAGTTCTTATTGATAAAGAGGAGCTGTATGTCCGCAAGGAAGTATTCGCGCTTCTGTATGACTAGACGCTTTATCCGAATTGTCAGGTTTTAGAGTTGTCACAGGCAAAAAAAGCTCACGAACTCTTTCTGGAGGCGGAAGGTGGAGACGAACTTTTGTGTCAGAAGGCTCTCTCCAAAATTGTCACTTTCTTGAGCACCCCCTCGATTGACAAAAAACTTTCCGCCTTGGATCCCCTTTCTAGTTCCAATTCTAAACCCTCGGTGGCTCTCGTTCATGAAGATTTCTACCTCGGAGTGATGAAACTCACAGCTATACTCATCCGAATTCAAAATCACTCTCTCCTTATTATTGACAATTGCTGCGGTTTGTCTGCCTACACAGCACAAGAAGGAGACGAAGTGTTTCTATTGAAAGGGCTAGACGTACCAGTCGTCTTACGACCCAATGGCGAAAACTACTCATTTGTTACTCCTTGTTCGTACATTCATGGAGTTATGGAAGGCCAAAAGTGGCCGGAAGACGAATCCGAGCTGCAAGATCTCGTTCTTGTCTAGGCTTGTTTTAGGATATAACGTTGAGTTTGAAGATATGATTCTACGAGTTTGAGATATGGTTTGGTACGACATTATCTTTTTAAGCGCGCGTTCTGGGATTATGGTTTATGTATAATGCGTGCGCATCAATATTGGAGTAATCTAATTTCTACTTTATTCCCATGCATGTCATTCTCATTTTGCAGAGTGCTATCACGGTTTCTCCAGACATAACGCCTCTTTCTCCACTAGTATTTCTACAATTTCACTAACCGAGAAACACACATTTCTCTTTTTTACGACATTATTCCAGTGATCGACGGAGGATTTGTGTTTTTTCAAATTCCTCAATCCAGACTCGCTTATTTCATTCATCCGAATGACACAACGAGAACACATTCTACTAGTGTACACTATATTCTTTTTCCTCTCCCCTCTCCTCTCTTTCGAATACCGCTTACTTTCTCTCCCTTGCTCTTTCTGTTCTCCAACATCTAGTATCTACATCCCTCTCCCCCACCAGCTTCCCCTAGTTCCTCATCAACTTGTCTCCGTCATCTAACCATTTATAAATGCTTCAACAAACTATCACATTTCTTTTGCAAATTAATGGTGTAGATTTTCTGAGTAGTGAACAACAGCAATGTATCCATACTATACCTCTCAACTTAAATAGCTGAAGTTCGCTTCGAATTCCTAGCCCCCATGCAAACACCAACCAAATTCACTAAGAAGATCTAAGCTACACTATATCATCTACCAACTTCTCAAAATCTCAAAACCTCATCTCATCGCTCTACCAACCTGAAACCTTCACAAAAACTACGTAGTAACCACGTCTCTAATGGCTTCTATCAGTTACTAGTTATCTACCGTCAAGTATCTATATATCTACATACCTGCACCTACACATACGCACCCGTACCTCAAACCAAACCAATCCAATCACTCGAATGGAGCCCATACCTGTGCAAAATAGAGAATTAAACACATGGGTAGATTTGTTGATGACGTATTACCAGGATCTATCTATCTATACATGCCTATATCTATCTACATATATCTACATATAAGCACACAATTAACACCAACTTCACAGCAATCAACTAATCTGAGTAACCAACTCAACTAACCGACTTACTTCCTTCTCTTCCTTCCCTTTCCCTGTATCCCCAAATCTCCATCCAAATTTTCCATTCCCATCTCCATCCAAATCACATTAAACATCAAACCAAACCAACAAGTATACTATAATATACTAGTTATCCACATCATAAAATTCACTACCCACCTACCTACTATTAGTTCGAGAAGAATACGAATGACATAGCACCTACAATCTATAGATCCTAAATATCAATATTGTATTCTATCTAAGAGCTAGCTATTCCAAGCTTGTACAGAAAACAGTAGGCCGTAAATAAGACTTACTGAAAGAGCTAGTCTCTTTCGTATTCGCTTGGTACACCTGCAGTGGCTATTGGATTGAAGTCGTTTATATATCTATCTATGTACCTAGCTATCTGTATAATAATGATATACTATATAGTGATATTATATTATAATATTCATTTAAATAAATAAATAAGATTTGATTTATCTCTCAATCCCTCAATCTCTCAATCCAACCACCATTTCCATCTTTACTCATTCCTTATATCATTATATTATATATAATGAATCAAGCTAGCTAGCTACTCCAGCTGTACTAGCCCCTACTAGCAAATACCCGTTCACACTCCTCTTTTAACTTTCTCCTCTCTCCCTCTCTCCTTCTCTCAAATAGTAAAAATTTCCTAGATCTCACATCACATCACATCACATTATATCACATCACACATAAAATACAAGCCTCCATCCCTCCCACACCTCAACCCAAATACCCACCTACTCCAAAAAAATCTCACCACATCACATCACATTACATCCAAACAAAGCACACAAAAGCACACAAAAAACACAAAGTAACAAACAATCCTCATACCCCTCAAAAAATCTCAAGTAAAAGTCATGCATACATGGTATCTACGATCTACGATCTAGCATAGCAATCAATCTATTTACACAATATGCATCTGTTCATTCATCCGTTCATCCATTCATTCGTCATACCCACCCCTATGTAACCAACCAACTGACCAGCTAACCAATTCATCCAAAAGCAAAAAGAGCAAAAAAAAAAAAAAACCCCCCCGCAAGCCGCCCACCAGCCACCCGCAATTCTTGCTACCCATATCTACCTATGCAAACAAAGCATACAATAATCGTCAATACATCGGGTATCGCGTGTAAAATCTAGATATCGATCGAGGATATGTACCCATCTATCTCTGTCTCCCAACGCTTAAATATGGACTTCCTTCTGCGCTCTATTTCCCAATCCCCCATTTCTCTTTCGTTTATTCTTGAGAATACTTTATGCTCTACACGGAATGTCGCTGTTTGCCCTGCTAGCAGACTCAAACTTGCAACCCCATTCGCAGCGAAGATGCATCGCGAATGATTGACTGTGACTAAACCCCCACCGCCGCCCTCGCCTCCCTAATAATCCTCTCCAAATTCTCACCCCCATCCTCCACCCTCACGGTCGTCGTGCGCTCAGGATGTTTTCCGCATCTACGCGGTTTACTTGGTTTACCCCTCCAACAACCATCTACACCCTCTCTACCCTTTCCTCCGAAATTTCCCTTCATCCCACAATATTCTCTCTGCAAGGGGCCCGTCTCCATAAATTCTCGAATGTGCATCCAGAGTTCGCAACGACCTTTGCCGCAATGCGTACACATATTCTCGGTGGATTTCGTGAATGCGTATTCGAGGTTATTGGGTCCGACGCGGCGGGTATTGAGAGGAAGCGCGGTGCCGTGTATGGCGCGGTAAATGAGATATGTATGGCGGGAAGTGAGAGCGAGACATGTGGCATCGATGGGGTCTAGATGGGAAAAGATTTCCAGCTTGAGTTCGTTTGGTAGGGTGGGCAGAGTAATTTTCTCGTCTTCTTCATCGACGGCTTCTTCGTCCTGTTCCTGCATTTCCAGAGCTTGAGAGAGAGATTGAGATGCTTGGAGAAGATGTGAAGGCATAGACATGGGTACGAGACTTAATCTTCTTGTGATTTCTGGACTGGGAATGATGGATAATCGGCGAGTCATCTCGGGGGTGACTTCAAATTTCCAGTCACTTTCTTCCTCTATATCTCCATCCATATCTCCATCCTCAAAATCTGAAGATGCTCCAGAAGAATTCTCAGTATCGGTATTAGGAAGACTCTCCAGATCTGCAGTCTGTGAAGCCGGGGAATCTAACCCTAGACCGGGAACAGATGAAGAAGTAGCCGTAGTAAATGGAGAAGAGGTCATGAGATCTCTCAACATGGATTCGAGACCCGTTTCAGAGGGATCAGGGTCCGAGCTTGTGGTTCCCCTTGGAGATGTGTGGGGAGACATGGTGAATTTTCTTGTGGGAAAGATGGGGTAATATGATGTGATGAATTTGATGGCTAGTTTGATCTAGAAATGATGTGTGGTTGTTTGTTATACAGATTTGTTTGATGAGGTTTCCAATCTTGTCAAGATGTCTATATAACTTGATTGAAGAGGATCGATGATTCACAAAGCGGTGTTGTCTAGTATTTGAGTCAGTAAAGAATCCAGTTTGTCCAGAGATTGACTCACTCTTCCTGCTAAATATCACTCCAGGGGCGACAATATCATCGATTCCTCTTTCGTATATGTATATATCTCGTGATACTCAACTCTCGTAATTCCTATTTTATATTGAAACTCTAAACTCGTAGTAATTTCCACAAAATATACTCTTTCTTGAATATACAGTCGTTCGTGGTACGATTCGTCGAGTGGTCCAACCTATACAACAAGTATATCCTCCTTTCGCATATAAAATTCCTCGCTTGAAATCCGTTTCGTCGTTTCGTCGTTCAATGGTCTAGTCGTCTTATCGTCAATGGTTTATTAATGGTATGTATACAATGAAGTTTGAGTTATCAAAAAAACCACCTCCAAAAACCAGACATGACCTAACTATTTAGTATCCGCCCACCCCGGAGTCTCTCACGCACCATTTGAGCCCGGAACCCTTTTACTATGAATCTAACCAGGACCCAACATCTGATTGACCACTAAGGACCCTTCTTGCGGTGAAAATCGGAGCTCCCATTTGCCTTCCAACCTTTTCTTCACCCAAGCCGACCCACTATTGATCTCACTAAAAGCGGATTGAAACCTCGATAACGTAATTGATCCGAGGCTTTGAAAGGGGAATCGTGGGATTTTTGAAGGGGATCCGTGACTCGGAAGTACATGATTCGATGATTAGGTAATCTCAGTGTTTCGATTCTGATTAGAATACCTAGTTGCGTAAGGGGTTAAGAAGAACCTTGAAACAATGATGTCAAAATCGCGTCTATTTTGGTATGTTATCTGCTGGCGATGAGGCAACAAAATTCTATATACTGTCCGGGTAGATAGAAGTAGATCATGTAAGGCAATGTAATGCAACTCCGATAATGTAAGGTAAAGAAGACTCACCGACTCTTTCCCGAGCTAATGATATGATACCATTCTTTCGGGATAGTATCGTACATATTGAAGGTGCAGGTGCTTCCAGTCTGCCGCCCAAAGTTACCCCGAAAACAGGATTAAAGATCACACCACCACAACTGAGAGGAGTGCCAAAAGAGCTACTTTCTTATCTTGTTGTCATGTAGACCAATCAACACAATCAGATCATACATCATGATGAGTAAGAGTACATCAGGCAATTTACCAGCCGATTCGATACTCACATCCAATACCACCTCAACATAACATGATCAAATGCTAAAAAGAAGAAGTGAAATGAATGAAATGGTACAATTGAATCGCATAAGCCGCCAAAGATCATCGAATTTACATCATATCAATCAAACTTGTCTCCTGCCAGGATTTCTTCCACTGACAACAGACGGTCGATCGAATCCCGTCACCTCAACTGCGACTGGGGCGCAAAGAGTGCAAATCATATACCCCATACCCCAAGCTCACAATGTATATCCCCCCTTCTTCCCCACACAAAGTCTGCAACCATTCCTCGATCATCTACTTTCGATATATTGTCCTTGACCATTATGTCCACCAAACGAATCAATCGTATTGATCAATCCCTTCTATCATCTAATCTCCATCTCCATCTCCACCCCATCTCATAACCTCTCACCCTACAACGCAATCCAAATAACACTGATAACCACATCCAGACCCTTATTCTCACCACCCTCATACTTAAAACTCCACATGCCATCCGTCTTCTCGTTCCAATAAGCTCCCGTCGCACTGTGCATTCCCCTCCTTCCTACGTGAGGTTTACCATCTGTACTCTTTGCATCTCCTTGTGCATCACTTGTTGTTACTTTCGCATCGTCTGTTGTGTCTTCTGTGGTTGTTGGAGGTGATGCTTTGGATTTGTTGAGTGAAGAGGTAGGTACTAGATGTTGAATGATGGTGGAATTGACTGCGTATTTGAAAGATGGGGAACCGCCAGTTGAAGGTGTAGATTCGGAGATGAGAGATTTAAGAATCGAGTTCTGTGGGAAGAAGTGGTTAGAGAGTTACTTATTGTGCTATCGCGGCTTTGTTGTCTTTGTAGGAGGAAGGGTTGTATACATACAATGATGGTAGTATTCCAAGATTCGGTCTTGCTGTGTTCATAGAACTCTGCACTTCCAAGTGCATTTTGACAGGCCTATGTTATCATTCTCAGTATGCCACCCAGTAAACAAACATCACCAACACAGTGTATGTTGGTAGGTATTTCACAAACTCACATCACTTGCGATTTGTCTCAATCTTGTGTATGAAATTGGCTAGATGATACAATCAGTCAAATCTTCTTTCACCTCCCCTCCCCTCCCCTCCCCTCCCAATTCAATCTCGCATAGAAACTTACAGGAGTGGCCATATTTGCTGTGTCTTTTGTATATGATGTAATAGTATAATAGTATATTACTCAAATGGTCTTGCGTTAAGAATCTCCAAAGTCAATGATGTTGTTGAATCTTTCTTTCCCTTTGTTTTCTTATGATTGCGAGGCTTAAGCTTTGATTTCCCTACCAGGCACGCCAGGGCAACACAACACAAACAAGGAGCTAGCTATCCGGTTTCCAGTGAACGTGTTGCATCACTGTTGATTGGTCAAGTGTGATAGTCCTAGAAAGCACCAAGCATTGACCAATAATATCACATCGGTAGAAACGTGTTAGAGAGTGGGGCCCATCTCATCTCATTTATGAAGAAAGTAAATGTGAAGGTTAGGTAACTTTCTGAATGATCTTCCAATGCACCTTCCAGCTTCCTTCATAATTCCACAACTTCCGAATCAGTGAAAGAGTTTTCGCTCACGGAGTCTACGAGATCAAGTACGAATCACTGCCACCAAGAAGACGACTTTGTAAAGCGACGTTACTTATACCATCTTGTAATACGGTTTTCTGTCGAAACAATTAATCGGGTGTCTTAAACATTTCATCCTTATCGTCATACCTCATACACACAATCCGCAAGCAAAATCTCATTCTACTCAAGATGTCGAGTCAACCACTCCTTCAAACTGCGCCTGGTTAGTCCTTTCAATTCCCATCTCTCCAAGGAAGTTCCGCAAGATGCATACGCTTCAAGCTCCCGCAAGCTCCAACTTTTTTCCATCTATCCCCAACTCCAACCCCAACTCCAATTCCACTCTTCAACTCTCACCCAACCTCCTTAAACTAACCTCTCCCCTCTCACAGGAAAACGCATCGCCCTTCCCACGCGCGTCGAACCCAAAGTCTTCTTCGCCAACGAGCGCACCTTTCTCTCCTGGCTCAACTTCACCGTCATCCTCGGCGCTCTCGCAATCGGCATGTTGAATTTTGGCGATCGTCCCGCCTTCATCTCCGCTTCCATCTTCACAGTCATCTCCATGTTGACAATGGGGTATGCGTTGTACACGTACCATTGGCGTGCAAAGAGTATCAGGTTGAGAGGACAAGGAGGCTTTGATGATCGGGTTGGTCCGACTGTGTTGGCTTTGGTCTTGTTGTTGGCAGTGGTGGTGAACTTTATTTTGAGAATTGTTTACGGAAGGGATTGAATAGGAGGAGAGCGGAGAAAGATGGAGGGGAAGTGAGAATTATGAGAAAGGGGGAAGCTTATAGTTGTGGTTGGAAAGGGGATAGATAGTGAGGGATTTGAGCAAGCGAGAATACGGGGGAGACGATGGGATGAGAGTCGAGGACATGTTACTGATGAAGGAGAGCGTCGCAATTGGGAGTTGATATATAATTATCACTGCCAGACCAGCAGTATATCAACTGCATGTAAGTATATTGGACTTTCGCAGGAACATGTAGTTAGTTATTGAACTGAGAGCGAGTTTATTTAGATTGGGAAAGCTGGAAGTAATTACATCACTAAATAGTGATGACTAGTCGTAGCTAGTCGTAGCTGTCATGTCATATATATGTATTTATATTTTTGGGTTTGAATTAGCACGCTGGGCTAAAGCTTCTATCTCATGTATTGGTGCATCGCTGAGTGTGCACTGATTTGTATGCACTCCCGCTGATATTACTACCATCTTGCTACCCTTGAAAGCAAGTATTGGGGTATCTCCATCTATAAATATTTCTTCCCGGGTCCATTAAACGCCAAGTCCCTTTTCAATTACGTTCCATCCATTCGTTCATAGTATAATACGCTCTCTTTCTCTTCTAGCTATGCGATAGCTCGATCAAGTTAAGGCATTAGTTTGCTCTCTAAGAATTTGGATTAGTTACCATACGTTGCGAATGCGGTTCAGATGAAGCCGTTATACATACCCATACATCTTCTTCAAGCTTTCGATTCTAACTCGAGACAGATAGAGAGTAAACGTAGGCACAGCTCGAATCTTAGGTCTATTTTCTGCTTCGAGTGCTCTCTCGAAGGGAGTTTTCATGGTCTCAAAAGCTCCCTCCTCCTCTTCGTCTCCCCCGTCCTTCATCTCTGTATCCCCATCTTTCTCGTCTCCAGTCTTCTCAGCTTCTGCAGTATTACTCGGGACGGTAGCAGTTAACTCTCCAACAACGTTATATTGAAACCACTTCGCGCCAGTCTTCGCCAATTCCCGCTTAGCTATCTCTGCAATCGTAATGAGTTTGCCCGCGACAGGTGCTTTGGCAGATAAAAGCACAACGTGGGGTGCTGGATCCGAGAAGGAAAAGGTACTGAGGATCGAGAGGATACGCGAGGCTTTCTTTTGGATCTGCGAGGAGGAAAGGATGGACAATTCGGTTGTTCGATGGGTGTGAGTTAGATCATGAGGGGCAGGGATTTGACGCTGCCCTCCGAGTATGGAGGGTGCTGTGGTGAATGGGGCGGAAGAGGAAGCGTCATTCTGTACTCGATCTTGAGCGTCGGGAGCAACAGAAGGAGATTGATGAGAAGATAACTTGGCAACAGTTGTAGTTGCTCTTGCTTTTTTCGAGGGCCGATCTTGTTCCTGAAAGATGGAGGGGAAATTTCCTTTGTCTCTTGAGGCACCCTCTGCTAGTTCGCGTTTGCGCTTTTGATTCTCTCGAAAATCATGCCCCGCTTCGCCTCTGCGAGCTGCACCCTTGGTTCGTGCCATTTTGTCCTTGCAGGTATTGAGGTTTGAAGTCGTGCTGTGCTATATCTTTGAGTATGACGATTGAGGTGAACGTTCCAAGCTTGCAAGATGAGAAAAAGTATGGTAGCTTGGAGATATAGTCAAGGGATGAATGTGAGGTTCGCTAATGGAATGAAAACAAACCATGTAATAAAGAGTGAAGATATTATTTGTTTACCTTTCGAGAGAAGACTCTGGAAATATCACCTCGACATCTTGAGAGAACTCAAATTGAAGCATTATCCAGCCTTGGGTAAATTTTGGGCAGCGTTTGGAGAGCATCGGAGGTCGGAAGATTTTAATGAACCAATCAAAAGTCTAGAGTTGAGCATTTCACTCGCAGTCTAGCAGAGCGGCCGCATCCGCCGCGTCTTCATAGTTTCTAGACCCAGAGAGACTTCTCAATAGAAATAAATTCCCGTCATTCATAAGGTATTGAAACTTATCAATTATGTTGTATTCCTTCATCCCTTCATCTCTTCATCTTCATCATACAAAGTGCTGACAAGAATCTTCTTTGTACAGGAACCCGAAATTCATCGGGAAGTCCACAACTGTTTGTCCTGCAGATGTTGTAGAATCGTCCTACAAGGCTAGGCAAAATATCCCGATTCGTTGGGTTCGCAGTGACATTGTCCTGTCATGAAGAGGCGTATCATTTCTTCACACCGAGTATTACATGGATAAAAGCTATAGATTAGTTTGGTCTTTATCACCATCGGCGCTTGGTCAATATTGAATAGATAAGCACTTAAGCTTTCTCCCCTCATCAAAAAGACGAGTGGGGGTATTCTCACGGCATTGTCTCATGGATCATTTACTCCCGTTTCATATCTATAGCCTCGAAACCCTTATCTTGTATGTTGTGTGTTTACGAAAGTCTCGAATGTCTTCTCTTTCTATTGCTCTTTTGTTTCGTTTCGTTTTGTTGTGTGTTTAAGGCTACGCAAATGTCACTGTCACAAGCCTTGTGCATATCTGCCGGTAAATGGTGTACAGTATCAAGCACGATGCAGGAAGGCATTACGAAAGATTCCCCATGGAACCAAAAATGCGCAGCCTCCCGAAGAGGTTGATGTTCGATACACATCTAATAAAATCAAACAAGGGTGGTTGCCCAAGATAGTCTCAGATACAGCCGTTTGACTGGACCTTTCGGGAGCATCCACGCCTCTTTGCCCTGGTCTTAATTAAACCGTCAAGCCTAGACGAGCAAATATCAAGAAAAACGAGGGCGCAAAGTAAGCAAAGAGTGTGTGGTCGTATCGGATATCTATTTGAGAAGTTTCTACGATATGATAGGAATGTAGGTTTATCCACGCGGCCTTCTTTCTTGTCTATTCGGGGATTCATGGGATTATTGCCCAAGTACCTTTTGCAGACGACGCACGGTTGTTAATGAAATGATTCTAATTTTGATATAAATCTGGGGCAGCCTTTTCAATATCCTTGGCTTGCACTATTAGCATATGGTCGAGAACTTTATGAGTCAGTTTTAGAATAGTGGAAAAGTAACCCCCTCCAAAGCTCAAAATGAACTAGGTTCAAGTACGTATGAAGTGTATACGCATTAAGCAGCGACCGAGTACGTGAATGATGTGTAGACATGTTGATGAAGTGGAAATGGCTTCAACACCGCAACATACATAAGAAACACATCACACCTAGTGGATTCCTCCCTTCATTTATATACCTAGGAGGTCGATTTCACATGTGCTTCACCTCTACTTCCTCTCCCCTTTTTCCATGTATGATCTACTTTTGGCATCATGCGATACATGGATGAAGTAGTACATCCCTCTTATTATCCATACATTTCGTGGGTCCAACATCTTGCATACGAAGATGGACATCGTCAAAATGGGTCGTCCATGGAATAAAAGAAGGGATTGAGAATAGAAGATTATCCTTGAATAGTTTAGGTTGGAAGTACAATGGGCAGTAGCCGGGATTACTTATCTTCTTACCCAATGATCTTTCTTTATTTGTCCATTCCAAGATATTCCCCAAGCAATAATAAGACTCTAATCCCCGTCGTCATCCTTGCCACTCGGATTGTAATGTCGCATAAAAAACGACGCTTAAATTAATTATTCACGGGCATTACGGGTGGTAGTCTGGGAGACATGGTGAGCATTATTCTTTTTATGGGTCTGCTGGGAACGAATTGGCTTGTCTGGAGCGAAGGTTGAATTGTATGTACTATGGAGTGAGTGAGAGTTGAGTGATGGATGAGTGATGGATGGATGGATGGAGTGATGAGCGATGAGTGATAATCGAATGGAAAAAGAAAAGAGGGTCTTTGACCTCTTCCAGTGTAATCCGACTTCCCTACCTAGGTAGTCGAGTAGTAAGTAGTAGGTCGTAGTAGGTAATAGGTAATAGGTATGCAACAACACTTTTCCAACTTCAACCACTCAGCCAGGAATGAAAAGTTAGAAGTCTCATAGGCTTTCCCGTCCGTCCCTGATTAACGATTCTCCCTAGGTAATAAACAAACAAGCACTGATTCTTTGAATTTCTTATTATTCTAAGCCACCAACGAACACTTCTTCAACTTTTACCAAACACCTTTTGGATTTTATTTCCAGATTGGAAAAATACCATTTACATCTTCCAGCTTTCAACCCCCAAAACAAGCAAGCAAGCAAGCAAAAAACAAGCAAAACCAAACCACCACACCGTACTACAAAATCTTACTCCGGATTTCCAACAATACTACCTATCCCATACAATACTACGGATACGATACGGAGTGTACTCAACGAAACATATTGAAAACAAGTTACAACCTCATTTCTTCGCCATTCATATACGTACAACGTGATTTTATAAAATACCTTTTTTTTATAATTCACTCTTCGACATTCTTCTCTGTTATTTTACTTCAAGTGTTTTATTCTATTTGGAAATTCATTTGTAACGACAGAACCCAAAGCCAAGGAAACGAACCAAAATCATTCGACTTTCCCTTTCCCGCCGCTTTGTTTTACCTATCTATCGACCTGCCTAGGTATACTTGTTGTATTGTACTGTACCTACCTACGTACCTACTTCTTTTACCGCTTGTCTGTTTCGACATACGACATACCGGTACCATCCATCACTTCATTCACACTTCTTATTACTTCATTTATTGTTAGAGAGTGCAAGGGCCATCTCACCATTCACCCATCCAATCATTCATTCATCGATTCATCCATCCACCCATCTATCCACTCACCCACTCAACCACTCGAGCCACTCTACCCACCACACCCGTTGATTATTGATTGATAAGTGTACACCACCACCACCAAAACCACTCACGTACCAACGAAAGCAAACGAAAGGACCAAGGAACGAATCAACGAGCCAACGAACAATCGACTCTTATCGCCTCCTTCACGGCTCTTCCCTACTTTGTCCATTACATTATTTATCACCTTACTAGATACCGACCACCATCCACCCACTCCACCAGCCGACCTTACCTACTTTTATCCAAAATCAATACGTCGACTCCTTTCAAATTCCTAATATCCCTCCCTCTCGCTCAACGCACCCCCCATTGGAACTTCGCATCTCTCATACCTTACGACCTACCACCTTACTACACACCTTTTTACTACCTACGGTCGCAACATTTCAATCAAGACAAACCTTTCTACCCAACGACCACCACAACATAACTTTCCCTTCAAATTCAAATTCAAAATCAATCACGACAAAGCCAAAAATTCATACGGCATAATTTCAATTCTCACGCCAATCCCTCTTTTTATTTTACAATTTATTTTACAATTTATTTTACACAATAAACTTTTGTAATTGATTTCAATTTTCGACCTTGCTTGTACATCTTATTAGACTTTCATTCCGTCACTTTTAGGGAGGTCCTTATCATAGCATCGACGTCAGTTCGCAAAGCTTTGCGCTTCAACCACCAGTGAATTTTGACTTTTAGTTCAACCATATTTTATAGCGCAAACTAGCCAACTATCAGCGCATTAAATCACCCGTTCAACAAAAGTAGTGCCCGGTCGCACATTCACTTAAATATCGCACTCTACACCTTCCCATTTATATGCGAATGTTTCGCCTGCCATCTTGGATCTCCGAATCCAGGGGTTGCGATCAAGTGTTAGATGGAGAAGTAAAATATAACATGGCAAACGCCGGTCTTTACGAATGCGCAAGTCCTACGAAACGAAAGAGAAGTAGTAGTCCGAACGCTCCGATACCCATCTTAACAAACACTCCATCGACGACGACGACGACGACAACTACCACAACATCTCAAGAAGTAAAACGGAGGAAGCGCGAAATGTCGGAGCAAGGCTGTCGGTCACCTTCGTCGGCTGAAGATGTTGTAATGACGGATAATCAAGAACAGGTCGTCGATCTAGGTTTGGTTCGAGAAACAATCGAATCTCAACTCAGCCTCGAGATTCTCATGAAGCATAACGAATTGCGCCTAATCGAAACAGAACTAGCAAAATGTCAAGTCTCTCTTGAACAGTTACGTCGCGCTCACTTGATACCATTCCCAGGCATGCAAGGAGCGGAAGCGGAAGCTTCTTCCGAGTCGATGGTTAACGTTAGTACTGGTACGGGTCCAGCAGTCTGGAGTGGCGACAAAGTTCCCAAATGGGCTCCGCCGTATGGAATTACCGAAGGACCCTACACAAGACATTGGGCAAAATGGTTAATTCCCGACCCTGCTTTTGATGGTATTGATATTGTTGATTCACGTGCAGGTCCGGGGAGGCCACGCGCTGGCAAGTCGATACCAGAAGGAAGAGCTACTAGAAATAGTATCGCTGAAGGAGGTAATGTCTCATCTAAATCGAGATCTCGTGGATCTCACAGTTTGCAATCTCTTTCCACCGGTCATATTCAACCAAAGAAGTCTGGACCATGTATTCTCAAGCGGAGTGATGGTAAAACTGTTAAGCTTGTCTGCTTGGATTGCAATCGCGAAGATTTCTCCAGTACTCAAGGTTTTATCAATCATTGTCGCATTGCTCATCGTCGTGAATTCAAGAGTCATGAAGAAGCTGCTCAGACTAGCGGACATGTTATCGAAGTCGATGAAGCTGGTGCAGCTCCTGTTTTGGAGAAGAGTCCAAGTGCACCACCAACTAGAGATCCTGTTCATCCTCTCGTTAAAAGTGCGCCTGTCGATAAAGAAGCCTATACTGCTCTTCGGTCTCGTATCGAAGATTCTATGAATCTATATCTCCAAGGCAGGCTCCCTGGTGTGACTTCGATTCCTGGAAGTGCAACGTCATCACCACAAAAGCAACCCGTTGTGAAACCCAAAGTGCAACCTCCAAGGGAAAATTTCAAACCATCAACCGCCACACCTCATCTTTCCGAGTTACTGAAAAGCAGAGGCTTTGGTGGTGATCTTCATGAAATAGTTGGTGATGCGAAAACACGTATTGATATGGATGAAATTTTAGCATCTGAGGAGGAATCTTCTGATGATGAAGTGACTGAAGAATCAACTGCTGCTATACCTTCACGCCGTCCTGGTGGCTTTGATGGTTCAGTAGATACACCAATGACTGGTATGCGCATCCCAGCTCGGGCTACCATGTCACCAGCATATTTTGGTAGACCTACAAGCAGCAAAGGTATGGAGGCTTCCGGGAGACCTGGTCAGGCTCACATCTCACCTCGTCTAACTTTCACTACCCTCAATACTTCTATGCCTGTATCGGAAACCAGAAATAACCGCCCGCAGCCTATCAATACTCGAGATCACGATCATGATGGAGATACTGATATGGGCATCCCCGATACATCTTCCATCATTGACCTAAGTCCAAACACGGTTGTTAGTAACAACGCTCCAAGTCTTGTTAGTGATGATGGTGAATACGACGAAGGTGATGATGATGCAGAGAGTGTATCATCAGGAGATGCTGACGAGGGTAGTGATGTCGCCGAAATCGATATCGAGGATGGAGACACCGAGAAAGTCGTCAGAGGAGCGGCGTTAGGGAGGAGTCAGGATCGCAACAAGAAAGATGATAAACATGTTACGTTCGTGAGAGAGGTTCCTGACGCCAATGGAACAAATAAGAAAGTGAGGCCGAGACAAGGATAGTGCAGAAACTAGGATGAGAATGGAATGGAATGAATAGCGAGCGTTTTATTCTTTGGTCATAACTGATGATAGACATTTTTTTTCATGGTGTGAATGATGGACTTGAAGTTTTTGACTTTTTTTCTTTCTTTTTTTCTTCTTTTTTTGGCAAGCGCTTCTTCTCTACTCTTTATTTTATGATATTGCCTTTTTTTCCCCTTCTACAATTTTACAATTGGGGATGATGAGAAGTGAGGAGGATTACGATAGGATGGATTGGGTTAGTTTAGGTTGGGTGGGAATGGGATTGATGAAATGAAACACGGTACTTTTCATGTGTATTGCGTATTGCATATTACAAATACAATTACAATGGCATTCGTTGAGTTTTGAGGGGTTATAGATATTAGGGGTGGAGGTGTGGGGGTGGGGGAGGGGGAGGGTTTGATATGATTTGATGTGATGTGATGTGATGTGGGATGGGATGGGATGAGATTGAGGAGGGGATTGAGGAGGAGGGGAAGGAGATTATTTTCATGAAAAGGAGAGGGGTTATGTGGTTATGGGGAATGGGGAATGGGATGGAGGGAGGGAGGGTGCTTTATGATGGAGATAGGTATATTATAATAAAAACAATACATACATACATACACACATATATATATATACATTTGGTGATTCGTAAAGAACTATCGGATTGTGTAGATGTAGTGGATTGGATATTGGATATTGGATATTGGATGTTGTGTGTTGATGTTGATAAGAATGTGTAGTTTGGATGTGGTTAGATGTTTCTAGGGTCGTTGGAACTTGGAAATTCTAAAGGTTTTTGAGTATCTGGTATCTGATATCTGGGTTCTGGGAGGCATGGGAAGGACAGAAGGGAAGGGCAAACTGATGGCGAGAATAGGTGGGTTGATTGTAACCTTATATATTGGCTGGAACCGAATGGTGATGATTATAAAGGGGAAGATCTAGATTGAAGATCCGAGAGACGAGATCCGAGAGATGAGATCCGAGATACGATGTAGAATTTTGGGAATGTAAGATTGTATTTATTGATACTGGGAATGCGAAGGGATTGAGTTTTTGAAACTGTTCGTTTCAATATATTAGGTACGGTGTGGTGTGTCTTCCCCGATGGTGTTTTCTGGGCTGTGGAAATGGAAGGTGATGATCATGACGAGATCTATTTATTCTGTATGAGGTAGTTCTCTGGATACTCGAAGCGGGTGAATAACCTCTGGAATGGCCGGGGTTTCTCTTTTTATTTTGGAAATGAAGAAATAATATTTTGGTTTATGAGGCTTGGGGTTTGGAATTTGATATGTTGTGTTTTATTTCTACTTTATTAATTGTTTTCCTCAAGTTTAAGTTTACTAGGTAGGTATGCTTGTATTGGACTTTCCTTTGGCGAGAATCATATGATTGGTTGCGCTCATGGTTGTAGGATGGATGGGTGTAGATATCTTGCTTATCTTTCCTGGAAAGACTAGCGTTGGGGTTTGGATAAGGGGTTTCTTGAGGGAGGTATATGTGTGATTTATTATTATGTGTTTAGGAATCTATACAATCTTTCGGGGAAAAAATCAAAGTTAGCAGAATGCCTCACTGGGATGAGGATCCTTTGTATTTGATTTTGGTAGTAAATTCAATAAGTGATTGCTTGGAAGCGTGTACACCAGCGTCGATACTTACTACTAGCACAATTAATGATGCTTAACCAATTCATATTGAAGTTCTTGAAGAACGACTTTCTTTTTGATATCCATCGGTGCCTCGCTTGTCAATAATTGAGTGTTGTATTCCCAGATCTTGTACATGTGAGGTTTTTTTTGGATTTTTAAGCTGATATAGGTACACAGCTATGTGCTAAATAGTCTTCTTGCATCTCAAAGGTTTGAATTACTTTCATCGGGTGTGGAGCTGAATCCTGGAGGGAGATGTATGTATGGAGTTGGGGGTCTTTGTTCTTTTTGAGTTGAGTTGAGTTGGAATGTGGAATGTGGGATGTATAAAGGAAGTCAACAGGTGGGAGGGAAGGGGGAGCTTGGGAAGGTTGAGGAGAGGATGGGATGGAACGGGAATGTTGTTAGAGAAGGAGAATGAGTAGATTGGAGTTGTTATTGTTACTAGTGTGTCTTGAGAGTCGGAGAAGTATGTGGGAGATTGATGTAGCGGGGGGTATGGAAGATAAGGGGGAGATCGAGAGGAGAGGGTTAGAGAGAAGAGGAGGTAGAGAGAAGAGGAGGTAGAGAGAAGAGGAGGTAGAGAGAAGAGGAGGTAGAGAGAAGAGGAGGTAGAGAGAAGAGGAGGTAGAGAGAAGAGGAGGTAGAGAGAAGAGGAGGTAGAGAGACAGATAAGAGAGACGAATGAACTTATATAGAAAGGAAAAAGCTTACCACAAAAATCAAGCCTCTTATAACTTCCCAGAAACACAATCAAAATAGGAACAAAAAATCACTTTCACAAAAGACCAAAAACTCGAAGCAGAATCTTGTAAGTAATACCCGGGCCCAGGCAATCTTATATTCTATCTAAACTGCAAGCAATTTTCATGTATCTAGTACATGAGAAAAGCTCTAACTTCTAACTCTATCATATCCCATCCCAAACACACAAATGAAAACAATGACACATAAAAAGGAAATCTATCATACAACATCCTCCGATCACCAACTCTTTGCTCAGTTTCTCGATTCGCATGTCGTACTTTCTTTCTTGTAGGTGAGAGATGGGGAATTTGGATTGTCGATGTTGTCATTGTCGGTGCGAGAAGAGAAGAAGTGCAAGGAAAATGGTTAAATCTCCTCGAGTTCACTCAGACTCTAAAATCGAAATCCCCCACCCCTGAAATCCAAATCAAGACAGAAAAGAGATCATCCACATCAAAACCTTAAATCCAAACACATCCTGTACCCTTTTGACCGCAAACAAGCTAAATCACGGATCACAATTAGCCATCTTCATTCACTCCAATTGTATGCATCACAAAATCAATAGGAAATACTTACCACTTGTTTATAACCAATTTCGGGACACATAACCACATCGCAATCTCCAGCTTGTCCGAAGCAGCGACAATTGGTTTGTCCGACTACTTTGCCATTGTTGCAGAATCCAACGACGTTGCCGCAAGAGCAGGAGGTGGCACAATCGTTGCCGCGAGAATCGAGGGTGTTGGTGTTGGGACTTGAGGGCATGGCGAGGGCGTTGGTGAGGAAGAGGGCGAGGAGTGGGAAGGTGATGGTGGAGAATTGCATTTTGATAGTTTTGGGTGGTGGTAATTGTTGTGTGGTGGTGAAGATATTGGAAGTCTTTTGTGGATTGGATTGAATCTTGTTGTTGATGATGATGTTGATGTTGATGATGTAGAAAGTAATTCCGACAGTTTCATCTCAGCACTTATATACATTTCCATCTCATCTCGAACCTTTCAATCATCACATACAACTTACAACATACAGTATCCATCGACACGATACTATTCTCCTCAACAACACAATCCTCACAACTAAGCCAGACCCGCGATGACAGGATCGGGAATTCGTAAAACTCCCATCTCCAATGTACGTAGCTACGTACCGATTTGGATGTCTCCGAATCATCTTTCCGCTGTCTGCGTGCATGGCCGAGCATGCTTTTGCACAATCCACGAGCCGCAACTTCGTATTTCTTATCGTGTAAGTTGTTCTGGGCTTTCACGTACATGCGGTCGATTCCCTCGACCTCGTGATGAGGTTGTTCATTTGGTCTTGTTTGGTCTTGTAAGATTACAATGCGAACATAACGTGACATATTTCGAAACTCGCAAGGAGGAATTCCACCAGCGCTTACTGAAGAAGCGCTTTACGGGCAACCCGTCAAGCTGTTTTGATCTTTTTGATGGTGGGCAATCAGCGATGGCGTTTTAAACGTTGTTAATATTTCTTCTGAGATTACTGTAGATATCAATGGTCGGGAAATAATATCATAGTTCTCAACCGACTCCTCTCATCCCCCAAAGTCACATCAATTCCATCGAACCAACCCCATGGAAAGCATTCGCTAGTCCCACTCCTGTAAACTTAGCGTCGAGATCTCAATTGCAATTAACTCGCAGGAAACATCTAGATGACACCGAGACCTCCATTCCGCAATAATGTGTACCCGCATCCACTATAGCATAACTACCACTCTGCCCATTGAAACTCGTGGGAATTAAAGGGTTATTCCCAGCGACTCAAACCAGCTGGCGAACTGTCGCAAGCGCTGAGCCCGACTTCCCGGATTACCGCCAGGATCTGAGTGTGGATTGGGGGACGGGGTTTGTTTGGTCGGCGAGTGGGCGCTTAGAGATTCTTCTTTGATGATGACAATGGACAGGTTAGTAAGACGGGAAATTGGGAATGAAGATGTAGGGCTGGAAATAAGGTTGATTTTTAACTATATGCGAAATACGAGGCTGGTGGCTTACATTTAAGGTTAATTGAGAACGGGTAGATGAATGGATGGATGGATGTGGGGAGTTTTCCTTGGCTTGTTCGTAGATGTGGATGTTTGGCGGCTAATTTTACATGATGCTAAGATGATTGATATGGAAGGTGTACCCTGTTATGAGAAAGAGTGGAAGAGTAGAGCTAGAAGGTTTATTGAGATGGGGAGATCCATTGGAAGAATTGAGTCAATTTTAGGTTTGTGGAGATATAGATGTGAGGAGGTTAACGTTTTTCGGCTAACGTGATTAGCTCCTCTAATTCAATTGAAATTTTTATGTACATGCGTGTGTCAATTTCCAAGACGAGAAATCCACGGCAGCAGAAACGCCCGCAAGGCTCACAGATATGTATAACTCTCTAGGTGTGGTAGCATGTAAATGCGAGGAGGAAAACAAAATTTGATCCCTGATGTAAATGCAAAATAGTTCCGACTAGCTTTAGTTCACTCCTAGATACTATTTACTATTTCATGACACTACATATTCAAGAGCTGTAAATACCACAAACTATGATGCGGTTTCTTTCTGCATTCGAATTTGAGTAAAACCCAAATGTATTCCTCAAACCACAACTTCCCGCCCCCAAAAAACCAAGTATCTTGATAGCCGTGCTGTGGCGTATACGACACCTACATCAAACCCTAATCCATAGTATAACTAGTCCATATGATCTCCGGCGGGAATTTCCTTGGCTTTGCGTGATAGACCTTCATCCAACCCATCACTTCCAGAAATCCCGTCTAACATCCTTGATATTAGCACAACTACACCTGGGGTAAATGAATGTTAGATTTAACTTTAAAACTAAGGTATTGATCATTTCTGGGCTTTTGATTTCTCCACTTTTGAGCCTGGTGGAAGGGACTGGGTATCTGCTATCTTGAAGTTTAAGTTCCTATACTAGATGTTGGGGGAAGTCGAAATAAGCGCTACGTTTATGATCACTCCTGCTCGAGCTTCTAGAACGAATGCACATATCCACTTTTGTTGTAATAGGAATTATTCAATGGGGTTTTTCTATTAGCTGTGTGCATATATGAAGTTTGGAGTAAACATCTTTGATGCGACATCTATTGATAGCTTGACTTATTTTGTCACAATACTCCATTTACTCGTTTACTCGTTTACTTTTCATTCCATGTTACGGCTTTGTATAGATCTGTGTTTTTGAACCTTCACACCTATCCACATCTTTACTGATGATCATTTATCATGAACAATAGTTTTCAGAGTTGACTAACCCTCCCATCTCACGGGGCAATTCCTTTTTGAACTTTCAGTGTCACCAAGTGTTCTATCTCGTCACCTCTCACCTCTCATATTCATCCCCTTACTCCTTCCCCCCCTCTTTTTCACCACTCTCCACACCAGAAACTTCCCTCTCCCCTGAGAGAATACTCCTCCATAACTCCCTGTTCCTTCTCTAGTGCAGAGATAATCAAAAACGTACAGAATCACAGAATCACGCTACAATACGCTTGAGAAATTTAAACTCATCACTTAAGGCTTTTACTTGGTTCAAGCACGATATTATCTAGAAATAATTGATGTCTGATTGCCATGAGTAATTTGATGACAAGCGAATACAAAATGTAATCTTCTTCTCTAATTTCAATATCTTTTCCCGGTCCTAAGATATCTTTCCATTCCACAGTAGCGCATCAAAATTTCATCAAACATGTTGAAAACCTTCTATGCTGTTGAGTATTCTTCAGAAAATACATAATGTACTTGTAGAACTCCAGTACAGGATTGAGGAGCATCGAGGATATAGAGGATATATATAAGCAGGGAGTGACTTAGCAATTAGCAAGGAGCCAATTTATCTTGACAAGGAAAGGGGGATAATGAGCAAGAGATTGAGGAGAGAAATTCAGAAAACAGAAATACAACCCTCGATAAAATAAAACCAGTATATCCATAGTCCGAGTCGCGGAGAATTTTCAACTGTACAAAGGGGATCCATAATGCTCCACCCGTAGTTCTTCCCGAATTTCATATCATGCAATGGAACCCTTCCTTGAGCCGGAGCAGCGGCTGGCTATTGGCAAAGAGAAAAACGCACGGCGTTGAGATGTATCTGAATTCTGCAAGCCATAATATAGTGAACTTCCCACCCGAGAGATTATAATGAGGAAAATGGAGATAGCGATGCAAAAGAAGTGAGAGGGACTGGGATAAATAACCAAAAAGAAAGAGAGAAAAGAGGAGGGTAGTAAAATTCTCTTGATGAGTTTCCTAGGATGGAATTCCAAACCTCATGTAAAAATGTTTGTCGAAACGCGCATACGCACTACTAATCTGATAATTCCTTCATATGAATTCCTCGATTAATGATGAGTTCCTTTAAACATCAGTTCTAAGTTCCTGTCCGTTAAGTAAATACTAAACCCTCTCCATTCATCATCCACACTCCACCCACCTCTTCCCCTTCCGTCATTACGATACAACACACAAACTCCGATCACATCACATCAGATCAACAACAAACTAGCAACCGCCACCCCACATAAAAAAAAGGTGAATTCCTCCAAAAGCGTTCGAATGAAAGAAAAACACGGGCCGAGAAAAAATATCATCATGCAGATGAGGAGAAGCTTGAGATTAGTGTATAGGAACATTTTCTTGTTTGAGGCTGGAATTAGATAGCCAGGCGGGTAGGTGATGAGATTTGGAGGTTTGGCGTGGTGTTCGGGATGAGTAGTTTTGATGTTCAATACTTAATGGGTATATGAATAAAGTGATGATATGTGATATACAATATAGAACTAGATAATAGACATTTTTTTTACGACGAAGACTGGAGACTAAACGAAACACATATACAAATACATCTCAAATTCTCCCCTTCGAACCTCAACCCGATACGTCGGGTTGATTCTAGAAGCCTTTTGGTCTGAGACATGTGGTGACTGAGTATAGCTACATCTAACACATTTTTTCTTTTTGAGGGTTGAGAATTGAGACGGCTGAGATGCTTGTCTTAGACTTGGATATTCGGGATGAATATTCAGGATGGGTATGCTATCGTATCACGCTAGAAAATCCGATGGGGGGTTAAGATACTCAGAGCGCTAGTTGGTAGGTCATGTTTGCTATTGTCTTTCTTTTGAAAGATATTGGGATCTCATGGGACAGAGCGAACTCGTCGAAGTGACAGGTTAAACTTTCAAACTTCTAAAAATTTGTGGTTTCCCGAAAGAGATTGGTAATTTCAATTTTAAAAAACTGGTCAGAAATGCTCAATTCTGCATGTGTATTGTACGCACTGAAATATTGATGATGGTGATGATGACGATGATAGACATGAAAGATCAACGGAATAAGCGAGAGACGAACGTAATGTACCTAGGAAATGGTGTTCTACTATTTGTAACGCACGAAATAGATATTGAATCCCGTTGCAAGCCAGAATTAAATCATCAAAATGAAATCTCTCATACAATTTCATTAACGCCTATCTATGAAATGGTCCAATTTATCCCTCGCTCCATCGTGACTTGCTCCAAGAATTGATAGGCTTGCCAACTCCAAGTATAAGATCATAACGCATCTTCAAACTTGTGACTTTCCCAGAAACAGGAGGTCAAACAGCATATCTGTCTGTCTTACTACCAATTGGCGAACCCGTTCGGCACTCTGATACCGCGTGAGTTTTCTTATTTCGACGACCCATGTTTTTCTTGCGGATTCCTTAAATTTGTCAGTACAAATCAAGTCAAACAATCTAGGTAATCAAGGGTAGCATCATACCCAGCATAATAATCTCGCACAATAACGCTCGCCTCCGAATCCATCATAATATGCCAGTTGTGACTTTCGACTTCCCATGGCATACTTTCGAGTCCGTGATGCATATTGCACAAAGCGCTGTGCGTAAGACGAGTTTTCGATTTTATCCAGGTCCCATCTGGAATCTCAGAACGTTGCCATGTTTCCTTCGCTCGCTGATCTAAATCCTTAAGATGATCAAGGCATTCTTGGTAAGCTGTATGTGGAGGATTGAATTTGCGAAAAATGATTGCGCAAATTGGAATTGTTGCGCCTCCGATAAAGGCCAATACATTTTGAAAAGCAACCATCTTTGTCAAAGGTGGACGATGGGAAATTTAACTCTGTGATTCTTGAAAAAATGGCGGATGATGGTTGCAGAGGATTAGAGACGAAGAGCCGGATAAGTTGATAAGAGTGAATGGTGTGAGATTTGATTTGCAGTCGTTACAAGTGCATAGTACTAGTGATGGAAGGCAAAGATGGTGAGTTTAGTAGAGACTGCAAACCATGAAGATGAGATGTGATATATATACATGCAAATATCGGGCTTTGACATGCGTTTCCAAAACGTGCCTCGATCGTCTCGAAGCCGAATATGCCAGTAGAATTGAGGCAAGACAGCTTCTCGAACCCCAGCTTCCCTCAAAAGATGTTGCTAGAACTGGTGTTTTGTTTGAATGAGGAGTTAACGCATCCTAGTGGGTGTTCCACTGACTTCTAGATTTGGAAAGGAGATGGGAATGGAAACACTAGTAGCTGAAAACTTGATGGACGAGAAAAAGACGCAGCAGAAGAAGGAAAGATGACGACAAATAATCAGAAGGCTAGAAATTCGATAAAATAGTATGTGTGATAAGGAACATGTCTGAAAGTGCTAGATAAGGAAGGGGTAGTTGCTCCATATCCGCACTGTTGACTTTTAGTCACGTTTCCACAAGAAAAGACTCCCGGATTCCATTCAATTAACCTATACCCACGGCCTGGCCCGCGCAATTCGATACCGGCATATCTCAAAGCTATGCAAGAGGCAACTGCTTGATGGGAGCACCCGCTTGAGTAAATGGAAACCTTAGAGTATGATTCTCCATCTTACAAAATATAGACCACCTCAGCTTTTCGTGACGTACAGTACACATGGTATTGTAACGTCTTCAATTTTTTTTATCAAAATGGATGTTAATATCTTCCTTGCCTGCCGAATTATTTATTGGTGGCAACATTTCGACATCTCCAAAGTTCTATTCTTTTTCTCTTGAAGCCAACTTGGTGGTTCCACGTGGCAGAAACTTTTGATATGTCTTCTTGTACCTGCCAGATTTCTTTGGATGGAACAAGAGAATCAACACTTTCCTTGATGTTCTCAAAAGATGGATTTGCTAGATATTGAAATACCTTCTTGACAGGCAAGACTAACACTGGACTTCCAAGTAGAGATGCTTCAGAGCTAAGGATTCCCTTCTACCTTCGATTCAATTCTCCCTTATCCTAAAGATGGATTTCCTATGGTCGCACCGGGAGGTATCACGATGTAGTCCTTCGGTTGTTTGGAGAAAACTTCATAGAGTTTCACATCATGATCATCCGCCTTGAGTTGATCAAGATCCATAGAACCACTCGATCCAACATTATTGATAGCATGAAACCCTGCCTGGAATTGGGTAGAACATGAATGATGATACAATCTCACTCAGCGCGGGTGGTAACGGATGAGGGTGACTTGTCAAACGATTGTTATGCATACACCGGAAGCTCAGCGAAGTTTCTCCAGCTTTGTTGTTTTTCAGGGAAAAAATTGGGTGCAGGGATTGCTATGACAGATGACACCACCCCCCACCAAAATCAAACGAACAAATTGTTGTCGAGATATACTCGTATCAATCGATTAATGCCACTTTATCAATACATTTGTTTATTGAAAGATGAAAACAAAAGACTCACGATTGTATTCTGCCCGTGCAGAATGAATGACGATGAATGTTTGCACTGCCAAACCTACCTAGAGACGTAAGTAGAGGAAAGGAACAGATCGTAGCGATTGAGTTATCCAAAATGTACTAGGTATATCTGAGCGCGGCGTGGTCTATTCAGTTCTTCCGAAAGCTAAACAGTCAAAAGGGTCCACCCGGTGAACGGGTCCAGACTGCTCTCAAACGAAATGTGAATTAATTGATAAATGTAGGTTGAGAATTCCAATGACAAATATTGCTACCAGGTAGGTGGATAAGTTCAGAGCTTATCATAGGTACCGGTATCATAGTATGACCTTATGATAGATATCAATTGGTAGAATACATATGACAAAATGTTCCTCGGTATTCATTCGTTCTGATTGCTTAGAACGTCGTAGCCGTCAGTGAGATCAAAACTATAAAAACGAGATATGATCTTACATGTATATATCGTATATTCGATTGTGGTTCTGAATAGCCACAGGTGTAATCATGATGTTCAAGCTTTCGAGGGTCTCGCTGTTTGAGCTTCTGAAGATACTCACTCGTCTATTATGGGTTAGATTGCCACTGGTGGGAGGATTTTCACCGTCACTATCATTGAAACCTTACCAGATACATTCGTTGTTATTGACTACCAGTTAATTGATGGGGGCAAGCCCCCAAACCCCCATAGCTCGCTGCGCTCGAAGATTTGGGATTTCATTATGTGGTGTCTTGTGTGTAGCCGAGTGAGTGTCTGGTAGCTTTTCACGATGTTAACCTTGGCATCTTCGAATGGAATAAGATGCAGAAAGAGATGAATGCAAATTGGAAAGATATATCCTATGAGCCTTTGAGCCATGTACCCTAGGTAGCTAGGTAGGTCTTAGATATACTAGATACAATACAATAAACAAAACCCTTTTGTGAAAACCACCAATTAGCTAGCTGTGCTGTCTACCCACACCACACACCTACATATACCTACCTACACCGAGGTCTTCTTACCAAGCCATTCACCCTGAAAAATAAGCTCACATTCACTCCCATTCACTCATACTCACCTTAATTATACCTTCCTTCCCTTCTTACCCAACCCTACCAAAAGAATCGATCCTTCCTATTTCCCCCCACTCTATCACGGTTTATTACTCTTTATGGATAAATAAGCGAGCTTCCCTTAGCGTCCTTTGCTCTTCTGCTCCGTGTATTCGTTAATACAGCAAGCCAAAGGCAAAGAGGCAAGGCAAGGCAGGAAAAGGCAAAGAGAGCGTCATTTTTAGTAACATCACCTTTCTCTTCCCTCCTCCAAAAAACTGCACGCGATCTGCAAAAGAATAAAGACAATTCTACCCAAATCTTTACATTCCCATTAAATAAGATTTTCAATCCACCAGATCTCGATAATTATCTCTCTTATAGATAATACCAAGGTATTTCTTCTATCTATAACCTCTTCCGCCTTCCCTACCAAGAAAATTAAGACCCCGCATCCCACCCATACCTCTTTGCAATCTCTGTCAAGGAACACCACGCGAAGATCTCGAAATCTTGTTGAGAGAAGGATCTGAATTGTTTGTCGGATTTCTGTAGAAAGGTTTGAGATCTATCTTCAAGATGGGTCAGACTCTTTCGGAGCCCGTCGTGGAGAAGGTATGTTTGTTTATCTTTGTTCGCTTTATCTGTTTACTGTGTCATTGTCGGCGCCGGTCTTTCGTGCCAAGGTATCGCATACCTGGTATGACATGCTGGCGTGGAAATACTTCTGCGTCGCGCAGTAATATAGAGACTCTATGTAATTTGTTCAATGAGCACAACCTTCCTACAAAAATATTCCGTGAAGACTCGATTTTCAGCTGCAATTCCACCACCAAGGTCTTTCTGCCACCACTGCCTATGGTTACTAACATGGCTTTCTCTATTAGCATTCAGCTACCGGAGGCGATGAGAGATTACTTTATGGTGTCTCTTCCATGCAGGGATGGAGAATCAGCATGGAGGACGCGCACGCGACTATCCTCGATTTACAACATACAAAAGGACAGGAATTGAAGCCAGCTCCAATCGATAGCAGACTCTCATTCTTCGGTGTTTACGATGGACATGGAGGAGACCGGGTCGCACTTTTTGCAGGAGAAAATATACACCAGATCATCGCAAAACAGGAAGCATTCCAGAAGGGTGATATTGAACAAGCTTTGAAGGATGGCTTCCTTGCAACAGACAGAGCAATCTTGATGGGTTAGAACAACATTATCCTTCTACCATACAGGAATACTGATTTGAGTTATAGATCCAAGATACGAGGAGGAAGTTTCTGGCTGTACCGCATCCGTTGGCATAATTTCGCACAAGAAGATCTATGTGGTAGGTTATATGAGGCAAAAGACACTGAAATATGCTTACTGTTCATAAGGGAAACGCCGGAGACTCAAGAAGCGTTTTAGGAGTCAAGGGTCGCGCTAAGCCTCTGTCATTCGACCACAAGCCGCAAAACGAAGGTAGCTTCTCATGATATTGGCGATGGACTGCACAAAATACTAATGTACCTCTGTGCAGGCGAAAAGGCCAGAATTAATGCGGCTGGAGGCTTCGTCGATTTCGGTCGTGTCAATGGCAACCTTGCATTATCAAGAGCCATTGGTGACTTTGAGTTCAAAAAGAGCGCAGAGCTTTCGCCTGAGCAGCAGATCGTCACTGCATTCCCCGATGTTACTGTACACGATATTACAGACGATGACGAGTTTTTAGTGGTCGCTTGTGATGGTCAGTAGCTTACGACGAGTCAATGAGAACAACAAGGCTAACTCGATCTTTAGGTATCTGGGATTGCCAATCATCCCAAGCTGTTATCGAGTTTGTTCGACGAGGCATTGTTGCCAAGCAAGATTTATCTAAAATCTGCGAGAACATGATGGATAACTGTTTAGCATCCAATTCGGAAACTGGTGGTGTTGGTTGTGATAACATGACCATGATTGTTATTGGTCTCTTGAACGGCAAGACTAAGGAAGAGTGGTACGATGAAATTGCGAAGCGTGTTGCGAATGGAGATGGTCCATGTGCCCCTCCGGAGTATGGCGAGTACTCCGCTGATTTCCAATGTTAGAGTATTTCCTAACACATTTAATAGCTGAATTTCGTGGACCTGGTGTTCATCATAACTTTGATGATAGTGACAGTGGCTATGATGTTGATATGGACCAGAAGCTTAAGTCTTTCGGTGGGAACCCACGTGGACGGATCATTCTTCTTGGAGATGGTACAGAAGTCCTCACTGATTCCGATGATACAGAGATGTTCGATCATAGTGAGGAAGACAAGGATCTCGCCAGCCAAGTCCCAAAGGGACAGCCTCATTCCGAAGTTCCCGAATCCGATGCCCTACCCGAAAAGATTGACCCGAAAGAGCCAAAGTATCAGGCAGTCGTAGACGAAGTTTTACCAAAATCGAGCAAAGCGGAAGAGAAGTAGGAGTAATTTGGGTATAATTGGTATATCTTTCAAGATTTATGAAGTGAAAGACGAAGGAAGGGGAGGATGTTGAAATAAAGATGTTAATGACTCGAGAAATTATGCAAACCAGATTCATCTTGATGAATGACTATTTTTGCGACGATATCTGGAATAGAAGGGGTTGCGAATTGTGTGCATTTTTCTAAGCATAACGTGAGATGAATTCACGCATTGCAATGTCTCCTGCAAATCTTCATCACTGCTGGGAGGAAATGGGGAGTATGGAGTGGGGAAGGTATAAAGGTCATGAAAACTTTATATCTAGTAAACATGATAGAGATGCCCAGGGTGTGGTGGCTTCTGCTTCGACATGAAATTTTCTGAACTTACGATCTTCATACTCAGCGAGTCATATTATCATGATGATGAGTCCGTTTCTTTCTCTTCTTCAATTTTACATTACAGATCTCTTATAGGAAGGGTCTCTAGACTAAGGCCGAGTTACAATGTACCTTGAAAATTATCAATTGACATCCTCCTGACCAAAGCGTTTTACGAGTTCATGTAATGTTTCTAAATTGAATGTGTTTGCATGTTCGCAGGTTTGTTAAGTTGCAGATGGTCCCCTCTTTTACGCCCCAAGGTGGCTCCAAAGACGTAGCGAATAGATAGCTAGCAGAGTGATGAAGTGTCTAATCGAATGGAATCGAATCGTTGGCATTGCTTTGTACTTGGACTGGACCCATTGCATTGCAGTAGATGGGGGGAATAGATCATAGGTCACAGCTTTGAAGTGGAGAAAGAGTATGTTTTACCCTTGAGACTAAGAGATGCGGTCAATGATAATACTGCAATGATATAAAAGTTTCCGAGCTTTCCTTCCTAGTTACTAGGGAGGTAGTTACCCCACGAACGGGCGGAACTGCAGAGTGAAAAAATGCTTTCAGGTTATGGGTTGATATGATAATGTTGGTGGGTTGAGGAGGTGAGATTTAATTGGGAGAGGACTTGAGAGGAGGGAGGAAGTTCACCGTCTCTTTGTTATTATCTACCGACGAGTAGATGATAGATAGGTAGGTAGGTGCTCGAGGTATGTATTATGTATTGTACTCCTACTCGTACTTGCCTACTCGAGTACATATTTGATTTCATGAGATTCCATGGTTACCTAATCATCCCTCATAAGCACCAGAACCAATCGATCACTCATATTCTCTTAGCGTCGCACGTGCTTCCTCTTACTTGATCTTGATAATAGCAATGGGAATGACGATATCGAAATTCCCGGGTTTATTGGGAAATTCAAAGAACGCCTCATTCATGAGAAACCTGGTTTATGAATTTTCAAGGGAAGAAGAGACAGAACAAGTCCCTACCTACCTACCTACCTACCTACCTACCTACCTACCTAGTAATAATTTAGTTTAAAAGTAGCTCGATGTGAGGACAACAAGACAATTCCAGTCCAAACAATCAACTTATTACAAACTCATATTATGTTTATGTTCAATGTTCATCAAATTTACATAAACTTTTGATTTTTCTCCCTCAGAGAAGAGAAAGAAAGCATAACTCGTTTTTTTCTACATTTATCGTCGTCGTGATAATCTTTATTGACATACCTACCCTACCTACTCAAATCTCCAAAGCTTTCTTTGCATTGCATTGATATCCATTTCTCTAATCCACCACACAATCCTAAAAGAAAGATTACATCAACGGCCAACCACCTCTAACTAATAAACCCCTGTCAAAATTATTTAAATTCGGGAAGCTCCTCCAATTGTCAAAGAACTACAGTCAGTACCTACAGCGCAGCACAGCACAGCACAGTACCTACAATTCAAACACAAAAACGCGAAAGCTTATAATCGACTTGTCTCAATCTCCTCTTCTGTCAGTCGAGTCTATTTTTCAGATTGAAAGTTTAATTTCAAAATGTCTTCTCCATCATCTGGCGGAAGTGTAGGAAAGAGAAAGCGTACTGCTACTGCTTCATCTTCCAAGAAATCCTCAACACTCGATCAATTACAAAATTCATCAAGAGATGCATCTGGTGAAGATGGCGAATCCACAGCTCCAGAAAGCAGAGAAACACGTAGCTCAAGTCACAAAAAGACTATCTCCGTGGACTCTCAAAACCCACCGGCCAAACGTCTTCGCTCATCTACACACGAGAAAGTCGCAGTTAATGGATCCGACAATGCGCGAGATCCAGGCGAACCATCGGACACAACTGAAGGCAGCACAGACATTGCGAACAGAGTTGCAAAGAAAGGAAGAAAAAGTATTTCCAAAGGAGATGAAGAAGTGCCAGAACAAGAGGGAGAGAAAGGAGAAACCACACAGTCAATGGCCCCACCACCAATTGGAAAATTGACAGATCCAGTTGGATACAAAACCAATCCACCCCCGGCTGATAGACCAGTTCGTGTTTATGCGGATGGTGTGTTTGATTTGTTTCATCTTGGGTATGTATTCTACAAACTACGGGACTTGAAAGTTGTAGCTAATTCATGGCAGACATATGCGACAGCTTGAACAAGCTAAAAAGGCATTCCCAGACGTTTATTTGTTGGTCGGGGTTACAGGAGATGCGGAAACACACAAGAGAAAGGGACTTACAGTTCTATCTGGGCAAGAGCGAGCTGAGACTGTAAGACATTGCAAATGGGTGGATGAGGTTGTTGAGAACTGCCCATGGATTGTTACTCCAGAATTTCTAGCAGAGAAAAGGATTGATTACGTTGCGCATGACGATCTTCCATATGGAGCTGATGAGGGAGACGATATTTACAAACCAATCAAGGAACAAGGAAAATTCTTGGTTACGCAGAGAACTGAGGGTGTCAGCACGACTGGTATTATCACAAAGTATGTCTTTGATTCTCTATTTCCCATATCACTACTAACATTCACGCAGGATTGTTCGAGATTATGAGAAATATATTGCACGTCAATTCAAGCGGGGTACAACAAGACAGGAGCTTAACGTATCGTGGCTCAAAAAGAATGAACTCGATCTAAAACGTCATGTTGCAGAGATGAGAGAAGCTATCCGAACGAATTGGAGTACTACTGGTCAAGAATTGGGCAAAGAGTTGAAACAATTCTGGCAATCCAGTCGTCCCGGTAGTCCCGCACGCATGCACAGTTTCGATGCAAATAGTACCGGATCCCTTACAAGCCCATCTGCTCTACAACATCTTACACGCCGCCTGGAAATTCCAAGAAATGATAGTCCAGGTCCGGGTAGTGATTTTGCAACAGGATATAGCTTAGGTCTTATTGGCGGTGTACGATCATGGGTACGTTAATCAATTCTTAATATCTACTCAAGCTAACTTTATCTTCTAGATGACTCGAAGTCGCCAAACCAATCGTGATAGTTTGCAAGGAAGTGAAAGCAGTGAAGAGGAAAGTGATGAGAGACTTTCACCACGTGGTAGAAGCGAAAAGGAAAATTTCAAACCTGATGAAAATGAAGTTGATGAAGAACAAGTCGATGCACAAATTGATGCGGCTATGGCGGAAAATGCTAAGAAATCTGGCCAATAAATGTGGATTGGCTTTTGGAATGACGCAGGGTCTACAGGACTTTAATTGAAAAGTCTTTCATTTTGTTTTGTGTGTTCGATTTTTTACCTTGTAGTATATACTTTGTTGTGTTGTTGTGCTACATACATACCTATGTGAGGGTATTCGGCAAGTTGTGTGGGATAGTCGGGAAGAGATTCAAGCATTGAAGTCCGAGCAAATACTAAAGGTCGTGGTGATATCATTGTCGGAGCTTAGGGTGAGCGTTTTCAAGCAGAGTGGCACGGCAGTTGGAGTGTTGGAGCGAATGTCTGAAATGCATACTTAGGTATGATGCCCAGGAAGCGCGAAGGGAGATTGTTATATACCTACCACCTAGGTATGTTCGGCCAGAAGAAATATGGTCCGAAGCCTAGTCTTTGTGTTGGTTTTACTCACTTTGTATTTTTATCATTATGTTGCTAGAGTTAATGGAAAAGGAATGGGTTTAATGGAGATGGGTTTAATGGAGAATGATGGTGGAATTGCAATGGTTTGGACTTTTGGATAGACAAAAACTTAAGATGATAACGTTGATTTGCAAGCCAGACTGAGGTTTTATTTTTGGTATGAATTGTTTTGGTGAATTTAAATGAGTATGTCTACGATGCTAAAACCACGTTTGTCGATCTACAATATCTTGAAACTCCCGTCTCGTCTCGATGATTTGGTGGTGGCGGCAAGCATAAGGATAGCATAAATCAGCCACGTGATCTCGACCAATCACCAGTTTTGAATTAATCAACCGAGATCAATAATTTGAACCTTAGTGACATCGACGACTTACTGGTAACCTCAGAACGCTACGGGATTCCCGACACCGACCTCTCCCCTCTATCTTTCCTTTCCTTGTGTTATTCTCAATTGAATTAATTGAAAGGAGGGAGATTTAATAAGATTCCCAAGAATAAGACGAACGAGACAGGCAAGACGAGCAAAATGTTCAAGACTACACGATCTGCGGGGGCAATGGCTTTGAGAGGTTTGTTTTGCTTTATACCCTTCTCTGCCTCTTCGCTGCCAATACACTGATGGCGAAATCAATCATGAATTTTCATACTGATCATGGTATCGACTATACTATATACCCAATGCTAACACAATGAACAGCCAAGCCCACCTCATCCCTCCTCCCTTATC
Source organism: Botrytis sinoallii (assembly GCF_014898435.1). Classification (NCBI taxonomy): domain Eukaryota; kingdom Fungi; phylum Ascomycota; class Leotiomycetes; order Helotiales; family Sclerotiniaceae; genus Botrytis; species Botrytis sinoallii. The sequence goes on from NW_024066056.1 coordinate 522,189, forward strand.
GATCCCTAGCAGCAATCTCCAACAGCGCAACCAAGCCAGCTCAAGCACAAGTTCAGGCAATGGAAACTAGACATCCAGCGGATAGAGGAAATCTCAAACTGAGTGTTACAGGAAAGGAGAGGAGAGAAGTGCTTCTTCCTAGTCAAGAGGGAAAGAAGGGTGTTATGCAATATGCTTTGTGAGTTTGATCTTATATCTGGGCGTTAGTTGATGAGTGTGTGGGGACAGCTGGGCGGATTAAAGGGAAGGAATGTGGTTGAGAGTAATGTTAGGGAAAGAGCGAGAGATACGTCTGTTTGGAGTGATCGCTTTACTTGGGACTTTTGTTATGTTTCGGGACCTTTCCGCTCAAGTGGCGACCAAAAAAAGGAATGTGAGAACAAAAGCTAACACTACGCAAACAGAACCACACTTGATCAAATTGCCAATTGGGCACGACAAGGATCCCTCTGGCCCATGACCTTCGGACTCGCCTGCTGCGCCGTCGAAATGATGCATCTCTCAACCCCACGTTACGATCAAGATCGTCTTGGTATCATTTTCCGTGCTTCTCCTCGTCAATCCGATGTTATGATTGTAGCTGGTACTTTGACCAATAAGATGGCTCCTGCTCTTCGTCAAGTTTATGATCAAATGCCAGATCCAAGATGGGTGATTAGCATGGGAAGTTGTGCGAATGGTGGAGGGTATTATCATTATAGTTATAGTGTTACAAGAGGTTGTGATCGTATTGTTCCGGTCGATATTTATGTGCCAGGTTGTCCGCCAACTAGTGAGGCACTTATGTACGGAATCTTCCAACTGCAGAAGAAGATGAGACATACGAAGATTACTAGGATGTGGTACAGAAAGTAGATGGTTTGTATGGTGTGGTTGGGGGGTTGAGAGGTTGGAGAATCTCATGGCTGCTTGATTTAGATTGCAGATGGATGGATAGACGGATTGATGGAATGATGGATGGATATGCGGATGACAATGGGGTGGGGTGGGTTCAAGAGTCTGTACAAAATGTACATAGTCCACTGGGAGTTTTCGTCATTTTTTATTTGAGAAAGGGAAAATACAATGGAATTGAGAAATATTTTAAATCTTGAAATGGTTCATGTGAGGATATAATGTTTGATGGTTGATTTTGGATTTGGATGTGATCGAAATGGGGTTGTGGTTGTTTTCTATTGATAGGTGGATTGTGAAATTACGTGGATGATGAGTGGGTAGGGATGAGGATGAGGATGAGGATGAGGTGAGCGTTATAGATGGGTGAGAGGGCTTAGAGGGTGAGGTGGTATGAGATGGAGGGTTGCGGAGGGGGAGTAGAATAAGATTGTTTGTTGGGGTTGCGGTAGGTGGGGGGGAGGAGAGGAAAGGGGGGTGAATGGAAAGAGGGGGGAGGGGAAAGGGAGGTGAGGGGGAAAGGGAGGTGAGGGGAAAGGGAGGTGAGGCAGGAGAGGGGTATGAGTATAAGAGATGGAGAGATATATGGGGAGCACGGGATAATGGGATAGATAGGATAGATGGGAGAGTAGATTTTGAATGAGAATTAGGAATTGGAATTGGTTTATGAGGGTGAGAATGGGGAGGAGAATGAGGATGGGGATGGGGATGGGGATGGGGATGGGGATGGGGATGGGGATGGGGATGGGGATGGGATGGGGATGGGGATGGGGATGGGGATGGGGATGGGGATGGGGATGGGGATGGGGATGGGGATGGGGATGGGGATGGTTGATGGGCTGATTGATTCCAGGAATATAATATATTTGAATGATAAAATGCTATGAGGAGAACAAGCGAATAAATAACATTGAGTGAGATGGCGGGCTCGACGAGGAGAAATGTTGGGAGGGAGTTGATGATAGAGTCGAGGATTACATATTTTTGAGCGATGGATTGTGTGGAGATTATGATGCATTGAAGGGAGAGGGGAGAGAGAGAGATATCCATGTTTTTAGGGACAATAAGACGGGGTTTTTGAGATATCTATGTGCTATGTGGATGAGTGGGTGTGTATGGTGTGGGAAGTTCTTTTGTGGTGTTGATCATTGCTGAGATGGGAGTTGGAAATAGGAAATAGGAATGGGGGAGTTGTATTGTATCTGTGTGTTTTTCTGGGGTGGAGAAATATATGTTCCAGTTGATTCATAATAACAGGTTTTCTTACTGTCACTTTTTTACTAATACTACGATTGCCATTGTCGCTGTCTTGCCTAAATGACAAGTCGCCGGTGGGGATCGGGAAGTCGATTGCTTGCTTGTCTTGACTCTAATATTGAATTTGATACCGATTTGGAGTTTGAAGTATCCATGTATATGGTCTCCAGAAGAGGAAATCCTAACTCTCACTATCCAAACGCTTGGGCCGGTATTTTTAGAGATCTTCTTCTAAGATCAATGTCCTTTTATATCTGAGGATGGGATTGGGATGGATGAGCTAGTGTGAGATTTGCGGGAGTCGGGTTTTGAGATTCACTCTTTCGGAATCATTGCTCGGTGAGGGGCTTTCTGGGATGGAGTTGATGAGTGGGAGATGGAGAGGGTTTCTCGTGGTATATAAGACTATGCACAGGCGACCAAGGCAAAAGGATAAGGGAAGAACAGCAAGGCAAACAATAGACGGAAATGGCTTTCTCATCTTGCCAGCTGAATATGATGTAGTTGAGATGTGGCACTGAAATATCATTGTCATATTTGAGGTCTATAAACCTAAGAACCCTGGCAATAAGTAACGAGAATACGTAAGGTTAACTCGGCAGAGAGAAATTACTAGTAACAGCAAATTTTACATTCTGTCGTAGGTCGAAATGACAGCAAGAATCTTGACATTCGGTCTGAGTATACAAGACGGGCTACACTTGGAAATAATTTTATAATGAGAAATGACAAGTGGGAATTCAAGAGATGTTGCAAAAGTATATATTATCAGAGTCCACATGATGGCTAATCTCCACGTTGGAGTTTATGTTTGGAAGCTGGAATTCAGACATGATGGATATATTTATACCTACAGGAACGTGACTTGAAGACAGGATATTTCGTTTGGTTATTTTGTTTTCAGCCCAGGAAAAAATAAAGTGTATATAAACCTGTGTTTTCGTATCAACTTCTTTTTCCTCCCAAGAATTGCTGGTGCAAGGGGTTACATTCAAGTATATGTGAATAAGGAAGAGAAAGAGAAGAGGATAGAGAAAGGAGATGCGATATTCTGGATAGAGCTATCGCGGAATACATGTGTTGAGCGAGATAAGATATATTCCATAAGCCCAAGTACAGATGAAGTGTGGAAAGTCAAGCGATAGACTGCTTGACAGTAACAACAGCAACTGATGATACGACAAGAAGAAAACTGACAACCGATATACTCTTTTCATTACAAATTTGTATGCCATTGGATCCTCCCCGTAACACACAGCTAGTACTGTGAACACCAAAAACCCAATCGTATAAAACAAGTACCGCATCATCGAGAGCCCAATCACAATATAATGTGGTTTTGACATGGCGTAGAATCTAGAATGCTTCTCATTTATTTGATTTCCTGCTTTTGCTCCAAGTTTGGTATTTATACGCAAAGCCGAACCGGAATACTGAGATTTCGAAGAACTTTTGTCTAACCTAATAGAGAAAGAGGCGTGATTTCAATAGTCAGGACAGAAAAATAGCTGGAGCCAACTCTACTCGCTTGATTTTCTGCGATTTCTCAATCATAGTGTACATAAACTACGAAACTTGGATGTGGAAAGTGTATAAGGTATTTATATCTCAGATGAGGATTTTGATAACAAGGAAACTGGTGATTCTTACATAGCTTGAAACTCATCTGTATCCATTCTTCAAATTTTGGAAGTTGGCTTTGTACTCGTAGATTGATTGAATGATGTGACCGGAGAATAAAAATTTGACGACAAAAAGACTGCATTTCCCCCAAACGACAGTGAAAGATAGTTGTCATGTTTGGATTTGCATTATACGCTGACGTTGCGCGACAACGATATTTGTATGCTAGAAAGCATAGTTTAAGAGTTCTGGAAAAGAAGAAGAGCTACCATAAAGAAGCCCAACAGTTCTGGTGGACGATTTTAGGTTAGATCTAAGCGAGTTCCGAAAGTTGAAGCAGAACACCAATGTTGAGTTAAAAGATACGCGTTATCCCAATAGTCGTCATGGCTAGTCCAACGAACCGAACTAAACCCCCAATCATATACTACAAAGAGAAGCTCTTGTCCAAAACCTCGGCGCCAAAATTGCTCGTCGTGGCATCTCGTTCCCGTTCAAGGGTCTAGGCGTTTCTGAATTATTAGAAGCAGACGCGGGAGGCATTTCTGAGATATCGAGCCCAAGACATAGTTTTATAGGTCTTTTCTCATGCTTGTTTTCATGTTCCTGAACACTATCCTCGGTACTATTATCTTTTGGTTTCGTTGATTTTCGTATATTTCTTGTCTTTATCATATTTCTACAACCAGAACAGGATAATAATGAGCAGCTTATGTATTTGAATCTTCCTCTATCCATGCAGATGAATCTTGAGATATCTATTATGCAAGCTATGAAGATGCCGAGAAATTTCTCAAGCAGACTGAAAGTTCGGAATCATTAGTTACGCATGAATGTACGTGTCTGAGATCTACCCACCCGACAAGTGCAACGCCTGCAAGATTCCACAACACATCATCATTATCGTCAAGTCGTCAAGTCTTAACCGGTAGATGATACTCAGAATCGATCCGATAGTAGCACTAATCATCTATCAGTATGCTTTCCCCCTCATGGATCGACTTTGACCTACATGAATCCCGTAGCGAATATCAACCCCACGCCAATTTTCTTTCTCGGCGTTAGTTTTGACTTACTTACAGCAATCAATGGTATTATAATCACATTTATATCAATTATAAACCCCGAAGTAGCACGAGGTAAACTTAATGTTGCATGCGGAAGAAAGAATACGACAACATTTGATGTCTCCATGGTACACCATTACGCGGGATTCCCCAGATCAATGCCAGAATGAGATGGATCGTGTAAAAGATTGACGATATGATAGCACCGATTGTACAAGCTATTTTGAACCAGCTCTCGGTGAAGAATATTTCTATGTAAGTAATGAAGTGTGAGTTTGACGAAACCCAGAGTTGTGGGGTTGATGATGTAGGTTAAACTCAATGGCTAGATTAGAGTGAGTATTGTGATGAAAGCATGAACTGGATAGATTCAAATTGGTGAAATGAGAATTGAAAAATTAGAAGACATAAAATTATGCTGCGGTTGGTAAATATTGCGGACAGGGGAACGTCATATTGGTGGTAACCAGTTGTCCCTCCAGGGGTAACGGCTACTTCAAAATTGGTTTCTATTTAATATCAAGCAGATGTGATTTATAACCAGAAGTACTTAAAACTGTAGTGATATATGCAGCCATCGCCAGAAGCTATATAATTAGCATTTGAAAATCTGATCGAGTACGCCATGCACAAAGCTTAGAGAAATAGTCACTGGGCTTCGATTAGTTTCTATTTCTAATATCATACAGAGAGGATAAATCCTACAATCACTCCAAAGTAATTTTACGGCAATGTCGCTGAATTTTCTCGAATGAAGGAATTGAAGGTTTTCTACGTAAAATTCAAGTCACCTGAAGAATTGATGATATTCTAAGGAGAATCATGTCAATTGTGTTTTGGTAATAAAGAAGTTATGGAAGGGGACGACGTTAGCAGTAGCAATATTCAAGACAGATAGCTTTGATGAAAATGACTCGTAAGAAGCTAGTGAAAATTGCATGTTGGTAAATACCAACTAAACCGAAAATAACAGTCGTGTGAAAGGAGATGGAACCCCAACAATGCCCGGAGTTTCTATTCCTCTATATATTCCATACAATAGGATTGTGAGGACTCTTCCGAAATTCATTTCTTTATCTCTTTCGTTTATTTAGCACTAATCGGAAGCTTGAGCAGCTATTTAGTTCAGTTACAAAGGTTAGGCACATGAACGAACTATTAATGACATTGAGTCCACAGAAATTTTCTCTCAAGGGAAAGAAGGTGGAGGTGACAACTCAAGATTACTATATATCGTGGTTCTCTCGTTGTGTCGAGTGCTTTCTCTTTCCATGACTTCCTCTCTTTTGAAAGACATCTCTTTTGTCTTTCCCGATCACTATGCTTCGATTAAAGAAACTGCAATCAGTATAGTATAGTATGGGTGGTGTGGGGGATTCACTGAACCAGAGGGAAGTTGACCCCATTAGCAACTACTACTCGAACGTAGATTTCCTTGTCTCATGGACCCCTCAATCAGATTTTGCGAACGGAATATAAATACTGAGTATGCTCGTCAGTACACAAAGGTTTCTCGAGGTCAACCCGCTTATACGTAAAGGAACCGGAAGGATAAAGATTGAGCAATCTTCCAAACAACGACATTAGCATCACGTAGTTCACAAAGCTTGTATCTAGCAGCCAGGTCAGCAGCTCAAAGAAAGAAGAGGCACATTTTTTGTTGTAGTCATAGTATCACATTCATAGGAAACAATTTTTTGGTGGGTAAAAACCTCTTAAATTTCCCTTTCACTCGAAAGGGTATTTGATTCATTCAGATTCAACAAACAACAGAGGAATTTTTTTGGTATTTTGTACTTAGATCAACGATTACAAATGAAAGGACTACCTCTCACCTATTGTTTCTCGGCCAGCGAGTAAACAATCTTCTGAATCTATCCATGAACCATAACAACACTCTCACTCAACTCCAACCCTGGATTTCCCGTGAGAAACTTAAAGACGACGTCTCTATAATCTCCCTGTAACTGAATCACTTCACCCCAAGTCTCGTCTTCAACAATATTGCCCGCGCACGCGAGGGACTTCTTGAAGTGTTTAATGATCTTTTTCTTCTCGAACTTCTCGGGAAGTCCTTCGATGGTGGTGACCCAATGAGATTTTCTCTTTCCATCTTTACCGATCTTAGGTCGTCCTTGAGTTTGCTGAGCGCGAAAGTGAATCAGCTTGGCTTGTTTGAGATCGACTTCTTCTGCTTCCGCGAAGGGGTCGAAGAATTGGGGTTCATCGACTTGAGGTGAAATCTCTAAGTATGGGGTCTCGGGAAGCTGGGTGAGTTGGTTCTGGATCTGGACCTTGTTCTTCCTGGTCTTCTTGGTCTTGTTTCTAGTCTTGGCTCTGAAGACGTTGTCTTTGGGGACGCTAAGTTGTGACATGTTGAAGATTTTGTGGGGGAAGTTGGTGGATTAGCTGTGGTATGTTATGATGAGTAGATGAATCTATGAATGATGAGAATATTTCTTGAAAGTCTCGGAGAGCTGGCTTTTATAGAATTTATGAGACGTAATTCTGCAGTAGATTAAATATCAATGCTATTGTTCAATCAGATTTCCAAGATTGTTTTCTTTCTGTTGACAAGTTCCTTTGTCAAGCATGAGAATGAATTTCTCAAGGAAATTCCATCATGTGCCCATGATGAATTGCTATGAGAGATTAATCTCCTTTATCACCCACGCTATAGATTCGAAGGAAGCCTTGATATTTTTTGCTATATCCATAGAAAAGCACATTGAATTATTTGAGTTTGACTTGATGTAAAGATTTACGGAACCAAATAATGTGAGAACAGATATTGGCTTACCTAGCGAATTCTGAAATCCTACATCTCCAGGATCCATCAAGCAAAGCCAACTCAAATTCTGGAAATTCCAATACCCTTCCAACCCCGATATATAACTTGGAGTCTACGTTTCATATCATTCAGAGCCCCAAAATACAATTACTGCATCACCAAAATTGACAGCTGCGAAGTTACTCCCTACAGAATATCTCCAGATAAGCCCTTTTCAATCATCTCGCCCATCACTGTTGCTCAGTCGCAGCCGGACATCCACTAGAATGAACATAAAAAACTATGAGCTCCCTGAATCAATCGAGCCCCTTCAAGGATGAGTGGTGGGAGTGACGTAGCCTTCCGGTACAAACATGACCATGTCTTACAACCTGCGAGCTTGCGCGCACTACTCACGCCTTGCCTCCGGCAGAATATAGACGATGCTGTGGTAAAAAGCTCCTTGTGCCCAATAGAAACCAATTTATATGAATAACGCAATCTTATACGAGGTTCTAAACTTGTGTCTCTTGGAATTCTAATCATATTCACGTCCTACGGGAAATTGTAATCTCGCAACAAATGAGAAATCTAAACATAATACATCCTATCCGCTTCCTCTTGGATCTTTGATATGGCTTATGCTCCTGAAACAAATCTTTTGCATGGAAATCATTAGTAAATTGGTTATTCTTACGTCGATTGCACAAATCACCGGAGAATCAAGTAAGGTAAAACAAATTGTGTAGTCATGACTACCGACCCTGGCAGCAGCCCCGCCGAGCAATTTTTGGAAAGCAATTGGTAGAACAAGATTTGAATCTCACTCTTAGATCATACAAAACAGCTAGTATCAACCTTAAGCTTTTTGTTACATGAATATGCTCCCAACCCTGGTACCAACATTTTTCACCTACCCGTCACTCGGTTATCATGACCCCCTTTTTCTCCATCGGCTATCTTGTTAGCTTTGCCCACCCCCACCATATGTACACCGCTTTTGAGAATTCCCTAGTCTTCTTAGTAATTCCAGTCTATCTCTAGTTCCCGAGTGTCCCTGGATCCGACTTCTAGTCCGGTTCCATGCTAATAGTTAGTTAGTTTAGGTGCCAGAACAGAACCTCTATTCTCACCGCGTTCGGATGTGTATCGGCCCGTGAATTCCTCGACATACACTTGATCGACCTTTTCGATTGCCATTCCTTAATGTGATTCTATCTCTCATGGTATTACTAAATAAATGATCACAGGGCTTCTCATGTATTTGATATTCAAGCTTCACGTCCAGAAATTCCTTCAGCATGAGACATCTGTAAACCTTCCTGATCTGTCCTAAGGCAAACTCAAAAATTAAAAAATTAGAGGAAGGGTAGTCATTCATCCAGTGTCACTGATTTGGACGCAGATCTATGCGCGTTATTCCGGCTGTACAATGTAAATGACTTGGAGATGAAGACTTGTGGATTCTGGCATTTGAATTGTAAAAGAGGGATCAAAATTTTGAATCATAATAATCGAAAATAATGACGAAAGCGTGAACTGAAATACTATACTCATAAACAATTTGATCCTTCTAGCTCCATACAAACATCCATAACTTTATGAAGTAACCCCTTCATCAACCGACATCTACGTCCCAAATTTCCAACATCATAGAAGACTATTGTGATTTCATGCCATGCGAATCGAGTCCTATAAACTATTCCTTTTAGCTAAGATATACTTCCACACCCTCCATTCGGGATCTCAAATTTGGGGCTCATCTGTACTCACATGCTTTCCTATCCTACTAAGTTCTTACAATACTTGCCACAGCGTGTATGAATTTAATTAACTCACTCCTCTCAATTCTCCATTCCCATCTCCCCATTCACATCAACCTCGGAGCCCAAAGAAAGGGTACTATCGCAAAACTAAGAGAGGTAGTAATAAAGAAGGCCTGTCAATACTAAGCTCTTCGTTATGTGTATTGTAGCTTCGGTGCTAAGGTGAGATGAGCTTGGAATTCCAAGAGAAAAATACGGTATACTCATCATATCAACCACACTCATATTGGCAAAATGGGAGAAGAGAAACATGAATACTGCATCTTAATTACAGACAATAATATCCCATATCATCGTACATCATTCCACCTGTGATCTTATCATCATTCCCAACACATAAACCATTGGAACCACCGTTCTTCCCATCCCGCTCTGCCAGTAACCTCACCACCCAGTTGATTTATTCACAATACGAATTCAATGTTATGTATACCTTTCTGCTCTTCGGAAATGTAATTCAACATACACATCCACTGCACAACCCAAGGATGAACTTTAGCCCCTCCCTTGTTTCTGATCTCACCACTAACCCTGAACTTGCAAGAACTAATTTTATACTTTCTAGCTCACGCACACAGCGTGCTTATATTCGACTCCCAAATCATTAATGAAAACGCTTAATGTTATACATGTGCAATAGGAGGACAGCTTCGAAAACGCCCAACTCTCCATCTCATCCTACCTCATCACAATCCATCGAATCGCATTATAGCACCTTATCACAATATTGAGAACAAGTACAGATATAAACCAATTTATTAATGAAACTAGCCTCCCCTAGCGCGGTGCAAATGCCGCCAACGCCCAGGCGCCAACCAGCCGCCACTATAAAATAAACCAGATATGACAAGCGGTCGAGCTTTCATTGGTATGCAACTACCATCCATCCATCCATATCCATACCCATAGCACGCCACCCAATCATTATTTCGTATCTTCACCAATCCATCACCCCCTTCACTTCCTTTCCCTGAAGCATTCCAACCTAACCACAATAATCCATCACAGAATTTTCACCAAGAAGAAGAATATACAAGCACCAAACCAAACCAGCCCCAAGAGCCTACTACCCATTCCCCTCCAATTGAATCCCTTCGAGACATAGGATTAACGACCATACCCTCCCCCTCCCATTTTATCGATACTACTCAATAAATTGCTACTAGTTCTGCCCGAAAGTCCACTACCCGGTCTACTGCCTTGACTAGCCACACTCCCATGACTTCCTTTTCTCTCCCTTCCAGCCGCACCTCCGATTCCCATTCCCATTCCCATCCCAATTCCACCCCTGCCAATCCTACTTCCTCCAGCCGCACTTGGCGCTCTCAACCCACTTGGTCGAGTAACACTACTTGTTTTTGCTAAAGTAGGGCTCTTCATTTGGCTTTCAAAAACAAGTTGTTTCTTTTGCGAGGCGGGTGTTTCTGGGATCGGAGATGCTCGAGCTGGAACGGCCTTCTTTTCCTCCTCAAGATTTTTTGCAACCATATCGTCGAACATTGCGATCATTGGAATCATTTCATCAACAGCCTGAACCAGCTTAGTCTTCTCGGCTCTTTCCTCTTCAAGCATATGTCGGAGGTCATCGTTGTCTTCCCTGACACTCCTAATTTCCATGCCTAGGCCCTCGAGTTCTGCCTCCAATTCCTTGGTTCTAGCATCGCGTGCTGCTTGTTGTTCAATATCCTCAGCCGAAGGTTCCGCTTTAGTTGCTGTGGTATTGCCGCCCAACCTCAATTCTTCGTTCTCCTTGGTGAGATCCTCAACAGTAGCTTCCAATTCTTTAACCTTCTTATCCCAACGACGTTCATAGCTTTTCTTGAGAGCTTGGACTTTAGTTTCGTGCTTCTCTTTGTAAAGGGAATGTAACTCTCTGGATACCTTCTCGACCGCAAGTTCGACAGTTCGACCTCCGCAGTGGCATTCTGTTGGCGATTTCAAAGGCGTTTCGACAGGGGGTGAAGTAGCTCCAGGTGTAGCTTTTCCTGCACGCACAGCTGCTAAGTTCCTCTGCGCTTCTTGAGCCATAATCTCAGCCATTTCTCTTCTTCTCTCACTTTCCTCCAATCGACCATCCAACTCCTCACGTTCTTGCTCTGTTTGAACCATTTCTTCTCTAACATTCCTCAACACAGCTTCCATTTCCCGACCTCTCTTCTCCCACTCCTCTTTCTCGGCCGCCAGTTGATCTTGTATATTTCGTTCTTCTCGTAATTGTTCCTGACTCTCCCCAACTCTCTTTTCCGCGTCGCCAACGGCCGTTTTCATGAACTGCAATTCAGCTTCCTTTCCGCTCAACGTAGCTTTCAAGTTACTAATCTCCGATAAGAAGTCTGATTTCAATCTCTCGATTTCTCTAGGTGTAATGGAGGGTAAACTTCTAGGCGTAGGCGCAGGAGGAATATCGAAATCGAGCAAGTTGCTCATGCGGTTTGATTTAGGTGTCGCGGCAGTACTTGGCCCATACCAATGTTCAGGTGCAGAAGTTTTTGAAGGTGACATTGACATCCTATTCCTTGAAGGTGAGGGACCGCGACCGTTGAACCCATTCATTTGTGCGGTAAAGTCAAGAAGGTTAGTGGTATTCCCATCATCTTTGCTTTTAACATTTCTATGCCCGTATGGTGCTGGCGAAAATTCCTCAGATGTATTCACTTGCCTGCGCGCCGTAGCCGGGGTACTGAATCGATGATTTTGTCTCGGTGTTGGTGCACCCATTGATGGGAAGTTCGGGCTGGTATGTCCCAGCTTTGAAAACGTTGTTAGATCTGGCATAGCGGAAAATTCGCTGAATGTGCTGACCATTGTATCGTCCATCAAATTGTGCGCATCTTTCTCTGAAGCGCTAGTAGCGCTACCAGTACCTATATATGCAAAAGTTTCGTTCATCGTTTGCCCCTCTTCGTTATCATTATCATCATCGTCTTCTTCCAATATCTCGATCGCTTTCGTAAGTCCTTCATTATCCCTTAGTATTGGGTCATCTAGATCCATTTCATGCTCAACGACGACCGGCGGGTCAAGCGATTTCAGAGGCGAAGGTGTGGCAGTCGTAGGCTTCACAGGAAATCTCATGGGTGTCGACATCTTCCTCGGACTGCGTGTGCCATCCGATGATTTGGTGGGTGAAGCCTGGCTCTTCAATAGCTTCAAGGGTGACATATGTTCTCCATCAATTGATTTCCTTGACGTCAACATTTGTTTCCTAATAGGAGAGATATTCTCCTTACTCGGATCTGTCGCATCGTGTGTCGCATCGACGAAGGGCGAACTTGGTGGACTCCCCACGCTCCCACTCATGGGAGTGTTTTCTGTAAAGCTGGTATCTTCAGACATGGTGTAGTTTGTATTGCTAACAACTGATGGGCTTCCAGTATTGATATTTGCGCTGGATAAATCCGAAAGGGGCTCCGCCATTTGCTAACTCTCTTTGTTCGTGATTGTGATAGTGTATCTTTTGAGTCAGTGGTCATGTAATGTTTGAGATATTGTGTGGTGGTGGATAAACCTTTTCGTATGATGTGTTGTGAATGGTGGATTTTTCTGTTTACGGGGCAACGTGCATCGGTAAACTATTCGCCGTTCCGATATTTGGGATGATTGAATCTACCATTTCTACTTTCAGAATGGACAATCAAAATTGTCAATAACTTCAAACCTTATATGTTGTCGGAACTCATCTATTGAGTGACTTCAATAGGTGAACGATTGTGTTTTGAATGAATTTAGATATATCAATTTTGGTTACAAATAGATGATACTAGGCCATAGATTCAAGGAACCATCGTCACCGCCTTCGTTCTCGACATTCGAGTGCTTCTCTCTCAGTGAGAGACAGTCTTAGATCTGAAGAGACCCAGATACTTCACTCCAAATAAATTGGATGCTTGTATGAGGGTGATGAGAAAAATGTCATCGTCAAGCACATTCTTGCCGTTCTTTGAAAGTGCATCACTCAAACATGCATGACAAGACAGTATGATGAAGGTGGATGTGATTGATGTTTCTTAATTACTGTGATATCAAATTATGTCATGGTACAGCCTTTTCCAGAATCTCACCAAACGCCTCTAGACCTCCCAAATGATATTTCCTATTCCCATCGCAGATGCTATGCAGCCACCCAGAATGCACCTCGATTCCTAGCACAACGCCGTAGAAGCAAGCAGACGCCGAATATGGCATCCATGCCATATATATAGATACATCATACACACCATATGCATTGACCTCAATGACATACCTCTCAAGACTCAAAAACTAGACTTGAGCCAAAAAAGTTTGGGAAGCATGAACAATTCGCTTGCCCACTCGGTGTCCTTAGCGTCAATTGTTAATCTACGTCGGCATTGGCCGTATTCTTGAACATGCCATAAACGCTCCGCTGGCCTTTCGGAGCTACCTTCAGATTCGAGAACCGCGTCTCGGAAAGTCTCTTTCCTGCCTTAATACTTTCTAACACCCTGTATTTGCCAGAAATGTTAGTATGAATATGCAAACAGGGGATACCGGAAGGCCCATACCATTCTACACCGACATATTTAACTCCACAACCACCAATCCTTCGTATCTCTTTCTCCAACTTTCCCCCAGCTAAACCACCTCCAGCTCCACTTCCTACAGCAGAGGGTTTGCCCAAGATAACGTGGGTGACTCGTCGCCTGCCCAGATGCATCGACATTCGTGCTCCATTCTCTGCCAGCAACTGCTTGAGCTTGTGGTCCGAGACCATTGGATATGTACTACCGTTTATGTAGATGACCAGCTCATCAAAGATGCCTCTAGACTTTCGGGCTAGATCGTCCTCTTCCACTTTAGTTTCATCTTCGAGTTTCCGCATCTCCATCAGTCGTTCTTCGGCGCTCATCGGCACTAAATGGGAAAGACAAGCATCAATAAAGTATATTTGGTAGCATCGGACAGGGAATTTGAAAGGGACAACAAAACATACAGCCTGGCTTCCCCACTAACATGTCGCTGACACTTCGTCTTGCCCTTGCCTTGACTTCTTTTGGAATCAAGGCGTTCGCTTTCTCATCCCAGTCTTCAGATCCTGCCCCAACTTTGTCGGAGATCCTTTTGCCACCTGTACCACCAGACTTGAACTGGTGGCCTAGCTTCGATGCTCGAGATTCTCTCCATCCTGTAGAACCACCTATCTTATTCTCTGCCCGTTGGTGCCCTGTCGCTGATGAATTCCACGCGTCGAAATGGGCACCAAATACTGGTTTTGCCGCCGGTGGTATTTGCGGTTTTGGGGGTGCCATGCTTGTTTTCTCGTAAAAGATTGTAGATCAGGCTATTGTTGAGCCTATACTTGCTTGCCTGTATCCTTTCCGTAAAGTTTGCGAGTCCAAGAGATTCAGGGATCATGATAATCTATTCAAACAAAGAAATATCGCACTTTATTCGTTGCCATGTCGAATATCAAGCCCATACGGTTAGTCGGTAGTATTTTAGAATCGAGATATATTGGCCGTACAGTTCATGCTATCCACACATCCATTCGTCGTTGATTTTGACTTCCAAACGCGGGATGTCAAGGAAAACACTAACAAGCGCGAATGCGTTGATACAGTTACAGAAGGCGCGCCCAAAACGCCTGATCACGTGAACCACCCCATTGATAGACTGGCTAGATCTCTACAATCTAGGAATCAATTAGCCCCCAATCCAGTCTCAAGACAACAACCTCCCTTCTTCCGAAACCAGTTCATCACTTCAAGTAAAAGCCATGTACTCTGTCTCTCTCACCAAATTCGCACAAGAAAATCTTATTCTCCGATATCTCCATTCAAGGACTACAGTAACTTCGAAGTTTCGAACGGATACGGGATGATTGATGGGTGATCACATCATGTTTTGAAAAATGAATGAAAAATTTATTAGTTGATGTGTATGGTGTTCATCAAAATTCAAGGTTGAGCGAGAACCAGTCATACCCTAGGAAGAAACATCCCCGATCATGCATTTCAATCCGATGATTCCTTCAAATTTCAATATCATCCGATGCCTCCAAATTCTCCCCCTCTTCATCTCGAAATCCTTGGTTGAGCAAGGCAAAAGAGCTTCCGAAATTCCTTCAAATGGATGTTTCAATACGGTTACTAATTTGAATTTCGAATTTGACATCTCTTTCATTTGGTCTTTGCTTTGCCACTTCCTTTGCCCTTCCAAATCTTTTCATTAAAACATATCTTGGTTACATGAAGGAGGCACTGGGATAAGGAGGGCATAGCATAGGATATGCAAGCAGCAAGTACCCGTTCGCCTCGCCTCGCCTCGCAGAACAGCAGCCGGCTTGATGCACGATCGTTACAGTACAGTGCCTACTGTACTCTCCATGTAATTTGAAAGCTGCAACTATGTCGTGCGTCTTTTTATTCATTCCTCAGATGGATGGCTGGTGCGTCCTTCAGAAAAAGCCGAAATACGAAAAGTGCCCAATCGTGCATTTCCCAGTTCTGCAAGTTCCTATTTCCATTCAGTGCAATCAAGTGAGTGGCGTGCGTAGTTGGCTTCCTCACATGCCTTTTCCATCCTGCGTGCCGCGTCTGCTCTTTATTTACATACATGTTTTGTACTTCCATCTTTGAATTTAACAGCCGTTTTCCGGTCATTAGCAAACATCACCTCTATCAACAACACCCTGTTAACTCTTTTTCTACCGGTTGATAGTGTAATCATATTCTGGATGAGCCGCTATTGGGGTTATACAAAACACCTAGTTCATTTAAAAAATTATGCGCGAGCAATATACATCAATCCTAGAATTGCATCTTTTGGGACACGAGGGTTGTACCAAATTGGGGGTTGAGTCCGAGAGGTCAAAATGTGCACATCTTTCCAACCATGTGAGGGTCACGAGAACATTTACGGATTGACATGGCGAGTCTGGACTGATGTATGTATGTAGGTATGTATGTATGTATGGCGCGGGTTGGTTTGAGGTTTTAGGGTCATGACATGGGAACGGATACTCCCGTTTTCGCGGACATATCTTTCCTTTCACCACTGTAAGATGCAAGTACCACTCCCTTCAACGTCCTTCCCATGTGAAGTTCTTGGTACTTACATATGGAGTATCTCCGAATGGTTTTGTTGGGGTTAGAAGGATATTACCCTGCGAGGGTAAGCACGTACTGGGTCTTGGGGAATTACAATATATTGATACCATATTAAGGCTATATTTGATTTTGATTGTTTTGATCGACTGCGTGTCAGCAGCGTTGGGGTTTGTGTTTTTTTTTCCTATTTGCAACCGGTTCTCGGGCTCAATGTGTGTACTTTCATAACTTTTTGTATAAAAATTCTGGTCTCTTTCCTTCTTTGTTTTCACTTCAGCCCTTGTCTATAACCCCATGAAACTAAAGTTTCATGGGTATCTAGAAGCTGACATACAATCAAGCGTGGTGCTTCGATGTCCAAAACGTCCTTCCCAATTCCCGTAAGATTTGGATGTCTTGTTATTATCGTACTAGAACTATCTCTGGTTGTTGGACCAGAGTAGCGAGATAAGAAAATAGCCCTTCCCAGTTTCCCAGTCACCATATCAAGATCGGGACAAAAAATCGACCTAGTCGTATTCCAAATTCAAAGCCGTCAATTGGATGCCCCAAAGAATCCATCAGTCATCGATAACGATAGCACAATGAAAAAAAAAGTCGTTTTTCCAAGGTTCGTTGTCGCTAGAGCGAGAACCCCTCATTCGCCCTCTCTACAAAAAGGCGGTGTAGAAGACGCTAAGAGACGCCATCCACCTCATTCTGATCGCCAACACAAGAGAAAAGGGAAAGAAAAATTAAACGGCCTTTTCTCCGTCCCCCGCTAACGTTAGCACTCTTTTGCTTCTGAAAAGAAAAGAATAAATTAATCAATTCTCTTGACGGTTTTTCCACTAGACCTAGATCAATAATATCTTGCGATAGTATAGTTCGTTGAATGATGAGATGTTGGATGTGGATTCTTATCGTACCGTAGCTATTAATGACTTTTTAATCAACACTCAATCATGAACCATACACAATGAGGAATTCCTCTCCCCCAGGGATGAATTCTGGCGTCTAGGGTTCAAGCTTCGTCCTATGATTCCCCTTCTCGCCAAGAATTTATACGCTCAGCGCGGTGCAGCAGCGTAGTGTAGTGCGTAGTCCCATCATCAAGCTAGGCTGTTGATCTATACCACATCGACATTCTAGTTTCGGCGGGCAAATGTCAACATCGTACGTATGTAATATGTATATACATACTCCGTCGTGATAGTCTAAGCTTTTTGCACGATCCAGCACCTACTCCGTATGCATGCACAACAACTGTCCCCTACGTACACTGTAAACTTGCATCCATCGCCAGCATCCAGATCCCACACATTGCAAATCTCGAACTTTACTCAGACTCACGAAAATGCTCAAATCAAGTGGCTTCCCCTCTTTTCGAGACTCTACTTTCATTACTCATTTTGTCCTACCCCCCACCTTACGCTCCCAGATCAATCTTTTCTCATCATCATCATGCGAATATGAACAACATCCCAAAACCCCCTCAACGAGTGTCGATCCCAGAAATTAGAACAAACCTTTCCTCCCCTCTAGACTCGCGGATAGGCTCTAAGGCTACGGAGTATGAAAAATAACTCGCTCTCGTCCTCGCTTTGAACAACGTTACCCCAATCACCATCCACCACGTCGTAGACCGAGCTTTTTTCGCTCCTCTCGCCTTCCATCCATGATCATCCCTAGTCTTTTCTTATTTCCTCCAGACAGAAAACACAAACCAAAAAGCCTTCCCCCAAGACCACAATAAATCCCGCACCAGTCCCAAAGAAGCAGTACTTCCTACTCGGTGACACGCTTTGGGAACGCCTCGCTTCGGGATTTTCACCATGGGGCTTGCGCTAGCGCATCTTTGGGCTTGCTGCTTCTCGATGTTGTGCGTTTCTCGTTACATACAGACCATAATCGTGTCGGATGAATTGATTGGAGACAAGCAGGCCAAGAACGACACCGGACAGGGATTCTGAAAATGGTGTAAGACGGACCGTTTTCCGCGTGTGCAGAAAAGTGAAAAAGGGGACTAGCCTTATGGAGTGTGGTGGTTATGGGAGGAGAGAATAAGGTAGGTAGGTACGTATGTGCGATGAATTAAGGATTTTCCAGTTTTGCGCAATGGGTCAAGGGGAATTGTTCCTTGTTTACTGGGCTTCTGTATTCACGGGCGAAGATTGGAAATGGTTCAAAGTTGCAAAGTAATTGAATCACGAAGAAAGATTCTCAAACAGAGACATACCAGATAATGCTCGATGACACCCGTCGCGATAAGCATCCAACAAGCAGTATTAAGTTTCCCCTCCTTCCTCCGTTCATCTCATCCAACAAGGATAGCCATACTAGCATACTGCGCACAAAAACTCTGCAGGGTCTGATGCCGAAATTTTCTGGTGGCCCTTGCCTTCATAACACTTGCATCCTGCATGCGCAGCGGCTGCTCACAGGCTGCTGCACGGAGACTGGGGGAAGAAAAAAGGTAAAACGGAGCCAATTGGATGCGGAGCAAGGCGGCTGGGATCGTGTTCGCGAGAGGCGGTGAAAAGAAGTTCATGGGTATACGTGGGTCACGTATTGCCAATGGATTCTGGATAGTCTATACAAAGAATTGAAAGTGTAAGACAACGTGACTCGTAAGTTTTACACTGATACCAGTATGGATCGGAATCCAGAATCCAGAGTCCCGAAATTTATCTTTTGGATTCATATCGGTTTGGCGCCATTGAGTTTTCACATGCGGTCCGAATGATCCATCCCAATTGAGTAAATTCTGATGGTGCAATTTGGATCACTCTTCCTCCCCATCTGCATAAAATTTCCAGTTCATTGTACAACATAAAATCACATCATAGCATGGCATACAATACCTGTCTCGGAGAGCCGCATTGTTCCATTAACCAGCAGACATAACCGACTGTTGTAGAACTGCTCTTACAGAAGTGAAAAGATCTCCATCGTCTGCCTCCGCAAATCGGCGGGTCCATGGATTTGCGATGTGTACATACACACATACATACATACAGAGTACATGAAGATAAATCTTTAGAGATAAATAGATCGACATCATTTTACGCAAGAATTGCCCAAAAAAGATCAAGCTGTCCGTAATTGATCAAACCTTAAGAATCAAGATCTAGATATCGATACGCATGTATGCGTGATGACGCAAGTAAGCTGGGAAGCTTCGTTTGGTCTCGTCTCATAGAGTTGAAAGCACATGATAAGTTTCTCCAAACAATTGATGAATGAAACCCATTATGAGTAAAAAAACCCATGACTACAGATACAAAAAGTTCTAGTAACGGTATCGTATGCTGTGCACTATTTTCGCACCGTTCCTTGCGTCGGGGTCGCGGAAGGCTGGCTGGCTGACTGGCCTCCCAACTTCGAGATCTCACCATTTCCTTCTCACCGTGTGGAAATGTGATACAAAATTGATTTCATATCTCTCCGATGACTCTTTTAAATTCGAGGCGGATTGACAATATGAAAATGTTGGCTGGGAGGAAACATGGCCAACTTCGAGACTGGCAAGGTGCTCGTTCCACCAGTCTCCTTCGTCCACGATTGTATTATCGAGATGAAGTGTGACGAGGTTCCTGGGTCACGACTCACGAGCTCGAAAACCCTAGATGTCATCTTGAGCTTTGAGACAGCATCCCCACCCTTTGAATATTCATCCAACAGAACATGTCCTTGGGGCTTCGATTCAAGTCAGCGCGTGTGTTGCCGATTCGTTCCCGATATTAAAATGATAACACTTTCATCATGATGTCTGCTGTCTAGAGATGGAATGCATTCAATTTTGGATAGACAATTAATATGAAAGGAATCTAGAATCTCACCTGCAACCCTGACTCGCGCATGTCGGTACATGGATTGTTGGTTGTTGTAACTTGTAAGCAAACAAAGTGCAATCTGGAAGTAAGCCGTGTCAGAGGTTCCATTGCCAATGCGAATCAATGTAGGTATGTATGTATGATTTTGTTTGAAGCATGCAGCTTTACCATCTCCCATCTTTCGGATTATCTGTTGAGGAAAGAATCTTCCTATGCATACACTGGCATGGCAGCTTGAGCCTCTTCAATTGCTAGATTCATTGTGACCAAGCGTAACTTCTCACGAGAGAAGCAGAGAAGAAGGGAGTTCCCTTTCACATCGGAAGGAACCCTGCGTCCAACATGCTTGCTCTGAAGCCTGTCATTGTAGCATATGTATACTAGTAAGGATGGAACAGGGCAGCATCTTTATTATCGCAAAGACCACTCGTTTTTGAATGACACCGATGACCGTTTAATTCGGCCATTGTTCCGGCTTCAGGTGTAATTCACCAACCTTGTTGTTGACCATGAAAACCTTGCTCTTGAGTCTTGGAAGATGACAAGACCAAGGACATCGAATTGCCCATTTGGGTGCACGCTGTGTTACATTACTAATGGGGAAACCGGATGGCATCCCCATCCTTGCAGAGACAGGTTGATGAATAGGTAATATCGCCGTCAATTTAATGTAGCCTGTCGGCATCGTTGGAGAATAGATAGAGTATGATCATACTATCATGTTGTTGTCTATGTGAAATTAGTAGATGATCCGAACGACTACATTACTCGGTACTGATGAACGGGTTACAACCCGGTTTACAGAGTTCCCAGATAGAGTAACTTACGGCTGTTCTCAGTTCCTTGGCGTCGAGACCTTCTTCTCAACAAGTTGACAACACCTGGGCAGTATTTGATACATCTAATTCAGGATAGAGAAATAAAAGCTGGTGATAAAGTGGCGGGAAAAAGAGCCGAAGGCGTGATATGTGGATGTTTCCAAAGTGGCAGGAGGAAAGTTACAATGGATGCTGCTTTAAACCTCAATTTCCTTGCTATGAGATACTTTACTGGCTTGATAGAACGGCTCCCTTCATCTAGACTTCCCTATTGCCTCAAAAGATCCCTTTGGATAATCTTCTATTCAAGGAGAGGATTAATTTGTGGTTGGTGGTTCCATAGATTGCCGTTGAGTTACTATATTGATAATTAATCAATATCACTCTCCAAGTATGAGACTGTCAATCACCTCAATAATCAATAATTACCACCCTCCTACCTTGTTATCACATTAGGGATACAACTCCTCTTTTCCCCTCTTCATCTATTGACAATTGAGACGCCCCACCGTCTACCCGGTTGAGAACCTTAAGAACCTTGAGGATATACTATCATGTTTAAGCCGCTTTGAAAGAAGGATGCTACTTTGTGCAAGCCGCAATCGTTACGAAGAGATGGTCCGGGAGCCGAGGCTGATATCGAAATTCTCCCGTACTTCCTTTTCCACTAATAGTCTAAATCTTAGGGTCTCCCTCCTAGCAACGGAAACTAGGGGATGAATATATCCCATGAGTCGTAAAAACGAATTCCCGTGGCGCAAGGTCAAGCTGAAGCTAGCTATTTTAGTGATCCCAACCAAATCCAAGGCTCGCTCCGATCAGTCCGTGAATTATCGGACATTCTCGTTAGGGACGATCAATCACGAAGGGTTAGGTAATTAACGCACATGGAACTGGTGAACCGATAAACGCATCGCATTATCTACGAGAGATTTATACGGAAGACGGAAGACGGAATATTATTAACGGAGCATACCACCGAGTAGTCTAGACAGTCTCAACGAGCTCAATAGAAATAATGATACTCAGATACTGTATGATCAAGGACTTGTAGGAGAATAGGATATGATGAAAAGGCTGGAAAAAGTCCGAGAACCAGCGGATCAGAAAAGTAGAATGTAGTGCTCACGAGGCGTTCGAAGCTAGATATGCGATCGCGCTGGTGGCAGATCTGGCAATGTCGTGATGAGGAACGGAAGATTCTCATATGTTATGCAAAGAAGACGGCGGTTAGAACTAGTTCAGCGGCTCGTGTATATCTAATCGGTAGATACGGACGGAGGTGAGAAGTTAGAGCAGATACTAGGGAGGTAAATAAAATTAGTAAAATTAGGACTGTATGGATATACTCTGTCCAGACTCGACAGAGTATCAATGCTTGGTCTCATCAGATGCTAATACTAAAAAGGTCACGGGGTTACGTTACATAATTTCACTGTTATTAGCTAGGTAGGGAGTATTTGTCAATGCCATGCCATGCTATGCCGGCAATACCATTGATCTCCCATCTGTGCATATGTGCCACTGTGTGGTGGTGGTCCTCGATGGTGTGTTGCTGTGCACTGGTGACTGGTGTTGCCTTCACATCCACGAGATATTGTATGATCCAAGCTCAAGCTCCAACTTCCAAGCAGGTTGGAAGCTCCAGCGATTCTGCCTTCAAGGTAGACCGTAGTAAAAAAAGGGGGACGGGATCAAAGAGAAACGATATGCAAAAGCAGGAGATCCCGTCGTGCAGGCGGAACAAGCTTGTAGAGTGCATCGCAGTAACCTACCGAACCCTTTCCCTCCCATCGCAGCGATCAAGCTTGAAAGAATCAAGCCCGGCCACCGCACAGGACACACGTCGGACAATTGGATGAGCATGAAGCATGAGCCATTTGTGTGAAGGATAAGCATGATGAGCATGAGCACCAGCATGAGCATGAGCATCAGCATAAAATTTCCGATAGGAATTTTTCATCACTTTCCTTACTCCGTACATCTCGCTCCCGGAAATGTGCAGAAGGCAGAATCTGTGCAGAATTGGGGCACGGTGCTTTCGTTCTGAATGAAAAAGTCTGGAGTGCATTTCGGCCCCTCCAAGACAGGAATAGTTGCCAGGGCTCAGCTCAATTTTAACTTTTCTTGCGCGGCAGCAAGGTGTAGGTGTGTACAGTGAGTGTAGTGTGTGTAGTGTGTGGTGTATTATGTGGTTGGATGTTGAGGGTTGGGGGATATGGGTTATGGGTTGGGGGATGTTTGAGAAAGGGCAACGGCAAGATACAATAAGTAAACAGGATGTCTTCATTTAGCTACGGAAAGAGACGTCTACGTCGCCGCCGCCGCCAGGAGGGAAAACGTCGCAGCAGGTAATGCGATGCAGGCTTGATCGGTAAGGCAAGGTTCAAATGCAAAGAAGAATGCTTGGAGTGAGCTTGGATGGCGGTTGAAGAAAGTTAATTCCCTGGTCAAGATTGAATACGGTATGGTATGCGAGATCCATTCGTCAAGCAAGATCATCCATCATAATCCGGATGTAGGAATCGACAGAAGAGAAGGAACGGGCTCGCCACTTTCGCCAGCATCCATGTACCGGTATTAATCTGATTTGATTTGATTTGATTTGATTCAATTTCAATTTCAATTCAATTGTGAACCATCAAGAAAGATGCCCCACCAGTAGATACTCGCATCAGATCATCATCACCTTCATCATCACCATCGCTGTTCCGTCTTTCCTTGGTTCACGCGGCTTACCATTGTCCTGGCCACTTTTTTTCATCTTCTTTTTTCGTTTTGAAAGGTTTCGTCTAGGATTTGGAAGAACAGATCAGCTACCGTAGAAGGCGAAGATCCGAAGGTATCCTGTGTATGCTTAAAGCAGCCTTTCTTCGCATCCGAATTCGAACATGTCTTTCATGCAATTCATTACTGTGTCAGTGTAGGTACGCAGATAGATAGGTAGACATCGATATTTCATATTCTGATCTGATTCCCTTTGGGATTCGGAAGAATTCGAGAGCAATTCACGTTTACATTCATACGAAGTATTCACATTCACATTCACCACCAGGAGAATAGACTTGAACACCATTACTGCCCCTTCATCGGTATCAAGGTAAAACAATACCCACGACAACACCACACACATCACACCATCTTCTCAACACAAGCATCGGAAGGAGAAAGTAAAAATAACTCTTCCTCTCCCTCTCCCTCTCCCTCGTCCTCGTCCACCCTCACATTCATTTCATCCAGTTAATTGATCACCATTGATAATTTGGAACCGGAACGGCTGCTATCACTATCACCCAATCATTACTGGCCCGTCAGCGATTATATATTAAAAACCCTCGTTTCAATTCACACTTGTTTATTTTCCTTTCTTTTTTTCTCTCAATTGAGAACCAGCCAGCCTTTCCCAAACCCTTGTATTTAGTAGGTATCCATTGTTTTCAAGCGGCCAGAACTCAAGGGCCACGGTCACGGCCACTCTGCGACTCTGCCACTTTTGATGGATGGATTGGCCCCATACTGCCACCTCGCATTTTGGGTCCGTTCATTGTTTTGTTGTTCTGTTGTTTTTATCATTTTCTCTGGTCAAGTCCGTGATGGATTTAGTCCTCGATAGGTCAAAGGTGCCATGTACTCCGTACGTAGAGCAGACGACGGTAGGGATTAAGAGGTATCACGTTCACATCTTCGAGATACCCCACGATACAAGTAGAATACAACCAACGCAGCAAAATAGAGTGAAAAGTACAACAACACCAAGCACTACGAGTAACCATGATTAATGTACCTAGGGATTGAAGAAAGAGCTGGATGGTGCTGAGTCGGTATTCTGGGGTGTCACATGTATGCAGGTTTGGAGTATCAAAATAAGAATTCGTATTGTCAAATGTTTTGTATTCTTCACGAGGTATTCGAAGGGAGGTTCAAGATGGTATGATACGGTGCCGGTATCGTATGTATAATTGAACCACTTGCTGGCTTGTCACTCCGTCACCTCACTCAGTCAAATCAGTCAACTCAGTCAACTCACTCACTCACTCACTCACTCACTCACCTGTTACTTCTCTTCTTCTTCTTCTTCTTCCTCTTCTAATTCGGTCGGACCAATCCTCGCACCCTTCGTTTAGAGTAACAACCATTGTGCTGTCCAACCACCCCAGTTTTTGTACAAGGGTTAAGAATTGGCGCGATTTACTACGGGATGGATGGATGCGAAGGAAAGAAAGAAAAAAAAAAGCTTTGATCTTTCGGAGGAGCGACGCAGCCCATGAGATAGATGATAGATCGACTAGGTACGACTAGGTAGTAAGTACGACTAGGGAAACAACTACTACCCAACTAAGAAACTCTAATGCTCACGCTAATTTAGCGACATGGCAGAAAACGAGAAATGATTTTATTTTCTCTGCAATTGATTATCAATGTTTTACAAGGAAGGCTGGTCAGGTAAGGTTGTAGTTATCGCCTCTTGGATCCTCGAGTGAAGCTTGGCAAAGAGGAGAAGAGAGAGTCGTGAAGTGAAGGGAAGGGAAAGAAATGGAAAGAAAAATGATATCTCTTATGCAAAGGTTAAACTAAAAGTGGAAACGATCGATTCCGTGAAGTATGATATGATGGAGCCGTGAGAATCAGAATTAGCATTGGAATTGGAATTGGAATTGGAATTGGAATTGGAATTGGATGAGAGTCAGATTGTCCTTCATTCCTGTAGACCAGAATAACCCACGGAGATGACACTAGATCATGTCACATCTATCATCTAGGAATAATAAACATCATATAACATATAACAAGCGTCTGTGAATTCTACATGTTGGGCTGTAATCTCAAGCGTCACTTCATTCTCGAGAGTCCATCGCATCAAGCAAAATTAAACTTCACTCTACAGTAGCGCATTCGGTTCTTCCGACGTCCGTATAGAAAAGTCCTATTTTAGCGCAAGATATTTGGGCTCTGTGGTGTTCACATATTCACAGATTCACACGTCCACCACCCTTCTTAGCTTCATTCCGGGATCGCTACGGCCTCAAACATCCACTTTCGAAAGTACCCCGTCCAGTCCAGTCAGCCAGGCCAGATCCAACGTTTACACCAAAGGGCAGAAAATGCTGAGAGTCTGAGACTTGGAAAAAGAGAGAGAAAAAGAGGGAGAGAAGGGCAGTATTGTATCACCCAATTGAACTGCGAAGAGCGTGGGGAAGAGAGGGAGACCACATCGAAGAAAGGGAACCTCAGAACTCCGAACTCACAACGCAAAACTCCTCACCAAAAGAGAGAGAGAAGAATCAACAAGTCCAAACTGCAACTCCACCCTTCACTCCACAAATCAAGAGAAGAGAAACAAGTTGAAGACGTTCTCCACTATCACTATCATTATCATTATCACTCTCATCATTATCTTACCATCAGGTCCACCCAGACATCGAACACTTTATTACTCCGTTTTGTACGCCAGGTTTCTTTTCATAACCCTTCATAACCATTCCACCCGCACGCTTCCACTCTTCCTTACCGTACTACACACCCAAACATTGCATCGCCTACCAGGACCAGCGAGACAAGGCACAGAAGGGAAAATAGAAGAAGAGACAAAGGCACACGCAGAACAAGAGAACAAGAAGAACATTGTTCTTGTGTTGAATCTCTGGACGCTTTTATTGACTGTCTATCTATCTATCGACATTGAAGATTATCTATTTACATTATCCTCCTCCTCCTCCTCTTCAATCATCTATCTATTCATCTATTTGTCTATCTATCTATCATCTACTATCTACTATCTACCTCCCCTCATCATCATCCACGACTAATTAGATAAACTACTTCTCCATCTTGGGTGGTTTTATCTAAATTGGATTTTGACCACGATTTTGATTATTATCAATATTATTATTTGATTTTATTATTTATTTTATTCACGAGCTAGCTTCCCTCCCCATCTAGCTTCACGTATTACTTCATTCTACTTCATTACACTTGCACTTAAATTTAACTACTCTCCTCTATTTCTCCTCTGCTCCACTCTACTCACCCACTTCGATTACTACCTTACTACCTTACTACCTCAAAACACTCAACCCATACCTTGACCACTTGGACACACCTTACCTCATCCATTCAATCTATTTTTCTACGGCTACGGCTACAGCTACTCTCCCCAACCCATACACTCTCGTTAAGACTATCCGCTTCAACCAATACCCTTAAACTTTCCACAAACCCACCTCCACCACTCACTTTCACACATCACCACCGCCCAACCTCCTCCCTCGTTTCTATTCTTCTCTCCCTCCGCGCCTTTTTTTTTTTTTAAATCTCTCCAATCCACTCTCTCATCCTCCCTTTTCCGACCTCCCCCATTTCTTATACCTCAAAGAGGTGCATGGAAAGCGAAACGGAAAAAAAGGAAAATCCTAGAAAAAGTTCAAACAAAAGGTATGTACCTCATTGTTCCAATGCCCAGTCTTCAATGTTCAATGTCCAGTGCTTCCCGCTTCTCTCCATCCACCTCGTCCCTCCACCTCCCCCATTCACCATCGTGTAGATTTGCGCATCGTCTCTCATAGCAATTGCTGCAGCGCTGACTGGTGTACCTGCATTAGAGTTGGCAAATATCCTCAATTCTTCTGACCGACATACAACCTATCCACAAGTACGCATCACGCCTCTTGCAAAGCAAAACTCCACTGCATTTTGGATCTTCTCTCTTCCACGAAATATTCTACGAGCTTCACGATTTTTTTTTCACGTTCGCATCCTCGAATCTAAGCACGGATCAGATTCCTTCCAAAGAAGCGACAAGCACAAGCATACATACCTGCAGGTTCGCGTAACTGCCAACGATCCTGTCGTGGAGCTTCAATCGCACCTAAATTGGATTAACAAAGCTTCAAGTCCTTTTGTAACGACTTCTACGAGCCAAACGTCTTCTTTTTCGAGTCTTTTTTGAGGTTTTACAAGATCGTTCTGCTTCTGCATCTTTGGCATATGCATCTTATTTCACGAAAAATAAACGACCTGTTACTTTCGCGCTCGTTGTAAAAGCAGTGACTGTTTTGATTTTTCATATCGACGATAGTCTGTCAATATACCCAAGCATCATTCTTCCAATCTTGGTTCAGCAACTTTCATCTTTCTCAAAAAAAAAAAAAAGTTACCCATTTTACCCGCATACACGAATAGACCACAAGTTAAATCTTGTTGTCTAACGTAAAATTCTACCTTTCTTCTCGGAAGACCCTTTATTGAGTCTGCCAGATCATTGTCCTTTCAGGACTTGATCATTCCAACCGAAAAACTGGATCTTCCGTCGATATCACAAGTGCAAACCCGGGGGCCTTCCGAAGTACCATATTACAATCATCACGCCGCGCAGCGACCACTGTACGTGAATGAAAGGTTGCCCGCTTTGCCTTTGCCGCCGCCGCAACAGGCATATTCGTCTGGTACTTCATCTCCCCGGGTTGGTTCACTTAGCTCCCTTGGATCTTCCTCAATTTTGAACGGAGGTTCTCATTCATCTTACACCACAGCGAGTTCCTCAAACGGACCCAAAACCCCTTCTCCCACTCAAGCTAGCAGTGGTTTACCTGTTTCTTTACCTCAAGGATCTTACAGTACACCACCTTCAAACCCAGCATACTCTTACAGCCAAGAGTCATATCAAAACAACATGAATCACGGTCCGCAAGATATGTATTATCCTCCACACATGTCGGCTGGTCAACAGCCACCACCGCAGACTGCCACATCGGGTGCATTGAGTCAATATCCTCAACATCAGCCACCTCTACTTCAACCTGGACCTCCACATTATTCACCGGCACAGCAAGCACCATACGGTCAATACTATGGCAATGGACTTCAATCTCCACAATCGGCACAAATTCCCGGGTCAATGGGTGGCCAAGGCAACGTTCTACCACTTCCAGCAATGACCACTCAACCTGGTATGCCGAGCCAAGGTTATGGCGGACCACAACAATTTGACCAAACTGGCCAAGTTGCCCCACCAGGAATGAAGCCCAGAGTGACAGCAACCCTTTGGGAAGATGAGGGTAGTTTGTGCTTTCAAGTAGAGGCAAAAGGTGTCTGCGTGGCTAGACGTGAAGGTAAGCTTAGCCCTCTCAAATTCAAATAAATTATGCTAACTAGGCAAGATAATCACATGATTAATGGCACGAAATTATTGAATGTTGCAGGTATGACTCGTGGACGACGAGATGGTATCCTGAAAAGTGAAAAAATGAGACACGTTGTGAAAATTGGTCCTATGCATTTAAAGGGTGTTTGGTAAGCAAAATTTGATAGTCTAGGTGCACGTGCATATCTAACCCAAATAATAGGATTCCTTTTGAGCGTGCATTGGATTTCGCAAACAAGGAAAAGATTACGGAATTATTGTATCCTCTATTTGTTCACAATATTGGCGCTCTTCTATACCACCCAACAAATCAGACACGAACGAATGCAGTAATGGCAGCCGCAGAACGTCGAAAGAATGAGCAAAACCAAATGCGGAATCCACAAGCACCTGGTTTGCCTTCATTACATCAACATCACCATCACTCAATGGCTAACTCAATTGGCGCTCCCCTTCCAGGTCCACAGCATTCCCTTGCTCCTCATCCAAATGTTGGTCGTCCTGCTCTCGAAAGATCACACACATTCCCCACCCCTCCCACAAGTGCATCTAGTGTAATGGGCAGTATGGATAATTCTAACGGCAATTTCCAGTGGCCTGGGCAATCCATGGGCAATGTGCAAGGTACCAATCCCCTGTCAATTGACACTGGATTAAGTAATGCTCGCTCAATGCCAACAACTCCAGCTACCACTCCTCCCGGAACTGCGGTTCAATCGATGCAACAATATCAACAAACTCAACAACCTTACGACTCGAGACAAATGTACTCCCAAGCACCCCCGCCACAGAATGCTTACGCCCAAGCTCCGCCGCCCCAACAAAGCATGCCTCAATACTCGCAACAGCCAAATTCATACATCAAGAATGAAATGGGTCCACCATTGGCGAGAGCACCAGATGCTGAGCCCCAACATCATGAACCAAAGGATTCAAACGGAATGATTCATCACCAAGGAAATGGTCAAGTTGAGGAAGAACATGATCAAGATCATGATGGCGGTGAATACACTCATGACAGCCAGGGTAATTACGATTCAAGTCGTCGGCCATACAATTACTCGAATGGCCCAGCCGTAGGATCAATAACAGGTGAACACACCCATTTGTCACCAGAGATGACTGGCTCACCAAATAATCCAGCTTCCGGACGAGCCACTCCTAGAACGGCGTCAGCACCACAAACATACTATGCTCAACAGCAAGGTGGTTACAGTACACCTCCGCGAATCCAACCACCCTCGAGTAATTTGTATAATGTAGTCAGTCAAGAACGTGGTACAGCTAATGGCAGCACAGGTGGTGAAGTTTACGCACCACAATCAGATCTTGGAGCTTCAATGTCTAATGGTTATGCCGGACAGCAAAACATCATGAATGGTGCCCCTGGGAGTAACAAGCGTGGCAGAGATGATGATGATGATGGTCGACCATCGAGTAGAGGTCCAGGAATGGCCGATGCTGATGGTTTGAAGAGACGGAAAACGATCCGTGAAGGTTCGGTTTCTGGACCATCTTACAATCCAGGACTCAACCGAGCTCAATCGACCATTGCTCAAAGACGCCGGTAACTCGAATCGATGATTTTGAACGCAAATTTTTGCACTTTCTTCCAGTGATCTGATTTTTTCTCATCATGATCTACTGTTTTTTTATTCTTGGCTCGCGCCACAAAAGCATTCTCGACAATCACAAGTTCACTCTTTGAAAGAAAATTTCCTTTTTATCTTCACGATTGTCTTTGTATTCGCCGAACATAGATTCAGCAAATTATTTGAACCTGGAATGACGACGAGTTTATGACTGAAATTTTTAGATGACCCTAATGTGGATCATCGAAACGGCTTTAACGAATTTACGCTATGCAAACATGGGAGAGGAAATAATCTGTTGAGAAATGATCCCAAAGATATACACATGCAAGCGGGATTTATTTACTTGGGGGTTTTCATTTTACAATCGAGAACAAAAAAACGAAACACGCCTATTAATGACACTCTAGGCGTCGACATGAAATATTTGGGATTTGGGCTTTTTGTGTTTTTCGTTCATGGGAAAGGCTTAAATGATTTGTTTTCGTTCAGACGGACGACCAAAATAATGAATGGGGCCATTTTTCTATTCGATATCTACAGCACCGAGGAACCTGTCTCAATATTTTTCTTATGATGTCGGGAAGGATGAATAGAGAAGGAAAACTGGACCACTGAACAGATAATAATTTTGTTTAATGTTTTCGGCTTTTCTTTCCTGGACCGACTTCTGGTTTCGTCGCTTTTTGTTGAGCTCTTCTTGAGCTTAACGTTTACACATTATTATTATGATTTATGACCATTTCCTTACTTATCTTGTCAGTTGTTGCAGTTGTGAGTTTTCTTGGGCTTGATGGGGAAAGGGGATGAAATGGATTCTACCATATGAGGATGGTTATCCCAATGGATGAATGCCATATCAATGGAATGTGTGGAAAAGGTACGAAGCTTGAATGTTTTGTAACTAATTCTGAACGCAAATGGGTTAAGGGTGATTGGAATGAAGGAATGGGAATGGTTGAATGATATGACTTTATGATGAAGATGGATGGATGGATGGTATGAATGGATGGATGATTGGATGGGTTCGGGGGTATTATTGGAATTCAACTGGAACTGAACTGAACAAGATACAAAATTTAAAAGTTGTTGATGATTTTTTTCCCAGAGGAATTGTGAGAGTGTGTGATGTGATGATATGAGTGAGATGTGAATTTCCTTTTGTTTTTGATGTATGTATGTACCTAGGTATGTATGTATGCATGTGATGATACGTTGTATTAACTCTAAGTAGAAATGGAAATGGAGATGAAGACTTGAAGTGCGGTGGGGTATGTATGCGGATACTGGTAATATATGTATGTATGTATGTATGTATGTATGTATGTATGTATGTATGTATGTATGTTGTTTAGAGAGGGGGGAGAGGGGAGAGGGGAGAGGGGGGAGAGATGAATTGGAATTGGAATTGGAGAAGTGGTGGGTGCAGGTGGGAGAAGTGGTGAGGTGGGATGAGGTAGGATGAGATTGATGAGATTGATGAGATTGATGAGATTGATGAGATTGAATGAGATTGATGAGATTGATGAGATTGATGAGATTGATGAGATTGATGAGATTGATGAGATTGATGAGATTGATGAGATTGATGAGATTGATGAGATTGATGAGATTGATGAGCGGATTGAATGGGAGAAGTGGCCATGGTGCAGGTGGGAGAAGTGGTGCAGATGGGTGGAGATGGATGGAGATGGGTGATGAATGAATGAATAGGAGAAGTGATGGGTGTTGAATGAATGAATGGGTGGCTTGGTATAGGTATGAATGGGTATAGGAATGGGTATGAGAATGGGTATGAAACATTACGTTGTGTCTTATTTAGTTATTTAGTTATTTAGTTACTTGATTGTTTGTTGGTTTGTATATCGAGTTTGTATATCTAGATAGATAGATGGATAGGTAGATAGGTAGATGGATAGGTAGGTGGATAGATAGATAGGTATTTAAGATTGAGATTTGAGATTTGAGAATTTGAGATTTGAGATTTGAGATTGAGATTTGAGATATTAGGATAGGTATTGGGATAGGTATTCTATTTATCTATTTATCTATTATTATTAGATTATAGAGATAGAGAGATAGAGGAGGATAGAGAGCTATTTTGAATAAATATTTTAAATAATAAACAAATAAATAAACAAATAAATAAATAAATAAATAAATAAATATAAATAAATAAATAAATAAATAATAAATAAATAAATAAATAATAAATAAATAAAATAAATAAATAAATAAATAAATAAATAAATAAATACATAAATAAATAAATAAATCAATAAATACATAAATAAATACATAAATCAATAAATAAATAAATAAAAATCCATAACATAAATAAATAAATAAATAATAATAATTAATTAATTAAATAATCGATTAAATAAATAAATAAATATTTTAAATGTCGAAGTAAGAGTAAGAGTAAGCGAGGGAGGAGGGGAGGAGGGAAAGGAGAAAAGGAGAAAAGGAAGGAAGGAATGATAGATACTCGAGTACTCACTCTTGTTTGATCTTCTGAAATTCTGGGGTTCTGGGATTCGGGGATGTAGGATGTGAGATGTAGGGTGTGAGATGTAGGATGAGATGTAGGATGTGAGATGTGCGATGTGTTTGATTGATGGTGCGAGTAAGGATTGTTTGTATCAACTGGAGATTGGTTGATCTGGATGTATTTGGGAAGATGAATAGATAGATGGATTGAGTTGTAGTGTTTGTGTATGAATCTGGATTTGGAATTTTGGCGGAACTGGGTAGTGTGATTAGGTAGCTAGGTGATTTAGGTCTAAGATTGTTTGGGGGGGGTTATTGTATTGTGTTGCATCGTATTTCATTGTATTGTATTTTGTTTATAATTCCCATAGTTGTGACTCGCGAATGTGATTCTTACAGAAAAAGAAATGTCAATGTATAGATAGATAGATAGATGGGTATGATCATTTCTCTATATCATTATTCGTTCCTCATTTCCTCATTTCCCGACAATTCTCAGAGCCTACTGTTACTGTAGCACTTGCATTCGGGAATATATCTAGACGTCCTGATGATATATTTACTTGCGCTTGGTGAAAATGTAGGGGTTCGCTTCTATGGTCTATTCTTTATATATATACCTACCTACTTGGGCTTGAAATCGTCTCTCGAGTCGGCCTGGGTCTTTGTTTTTGAAGATCTGGGAGGTGAATTCTGGTATTTTAGATATTGTATGGGGTTTCTGTTGGGGGGGGATTGATATTCAACATTACATCGAGAGAGTGGAAAAGGGAAGGGAGTAGAATCGTACTTGAGTATCGGGAAGTTGGTCCGAACTTCTAAGCGTGAGAAATTCTAGTGGACAGGGGGGTTTAGGTGAGAATTTCCCGATTTTTTTTCCCGCCGGGATATGTGGATTAGAGATCAAGAAGTGAGTGGGAATGAGTAGAAAGGGAGGTTGGGTTTATTGGCATTTGAGGGGAAGAGGGAAGAGGGAAGAGGGAAGAGGGAAGAGGGAAGAGGGAAGAGGGAAGAGGGAAGAGGGAAGAGGGAAGAGCGTACGCAGTATGCGGTATGCGATGTGCTTGAAAATGTGTGGAATGGAGATACACTCACTTATGGAATCCTCGTCTATTGAGAGACAAAAGGGGAAGCAGGAAGTTTTACAAGCTTATCTTTATTAAAATTCTTTTTGTTCATATCCTTTCATGAAAAATATCCGCTCTTTGCCTCTTTTTTCTATTTTTGTTTGAACCGCTCTTCGTTCAATTGTACAGCATTTAATATCCAGCACCCAGCACCCAGCACCCAGCACCCAGCACCCAGCACCACCGACCACAACCATCAACATACAGAAGTGGCATCCTTCATCTAAACCAAACCAACTGCCAGTTTCGATATCGGAACAGACTTTTAGTTGGAAGATATTGAGAGGAGGTCAATACATGTCCTCCGACTCCCTCATTCTTGCAAAGTTCTGTAGATGATAGTCCGTATAATCGGTATCCGTTCCTCAAGAATATGGGACGTTTATGAAATTAGCTATTAGATTAGATAGGAATACTTCTAATTCCTTCAACTTATCACAGAGGAATTATTTTGCTCTTGAGTGTGGTTACCATGCATCTGATCGAAAGTTTAAGCATCGAGACAGAAGGGGTGCTGGATTGAATTGTGTGGAGAGGAGCGTGACAATGGAGAACGTGCTATTGGATTGAGATAGACGGCGATGATGTTGGATGATTGTGAAAATGATGGCATTTTTTCAATTTAGGTAATGAAAATTTGCATGTAGTTGTCATTATTGAATCTCGTTGCGGGCTCTAAGAATTCGCAAAATAAATCAAACCCCGGCATTATTTGACGAAGCGAGAACAAGCTTGTTCATTTTCTGCTACGTCGCCGAGTCAAGAAGCCTTCCGGGTAGAGATTCTTGACAAGCAAGACTCATTACTTTACTCCTATCCTAATCTTAGTCCTGGTTTTTTCGCCCTTTATTCTTGTATTCTATTCTCGAACAAACACCACATAGCACATCTATAGAATGAAGAATGAGATATTTGAGGATTGCAAGTAGCGAGTGGATCTTAGGCGAGTAGCGAAAGAGATAATAATACAGAACTAGTGCATGTATTTGTTCAAACAATAGTTTCGCGGCTTTATATAAATATGCTAAAATCCATTCCAATTGGGCTGTGTAATCAGAAATTGATGTTTTTCCTCGTTCATTTTGATCTATCTAGACCCTTCTACTTTCTCTCAACTTGAGGAAAGAGAACCGAGAAAAGTACTGCCGGTTGCTAACCACATGTATATATTCACTTGTAAACTATTGAAGGAAACTCATTGGAAGTGAGGGCTTGGACTGTTGTTCCGATCGTGGTACAATGTGAAATTCATTTATATCTTTCTTTGAAACAAACTGTATGCCTGATAACAGTTTGTGCAAAGCCCATGAGGCAATTCATTTCCCAGCAGTTATTCGAGGTTCTTAATAATCGCACAAAATTGTCCATCCTGTTTTATCTCTTTTTGTCTCGTACACATCATATATATCAAAATGAAAAGTACGACATGAATGCCCGAACTCCAATCCAGCCCTGAACACCTTTAAAATTCGATTCTCTAGTCCCGAATCCATTCGCCATATCCTCTGTTCATAAAAAAACCCCACCAGATTAAAATATTCTCAACCCAACCTATACTATTCAATCGACCCTCCAAATCAAAAATCGTAATTTACCCCCCTCTTTAGGAAACTTCAGCGTCCCCTCCACTAGTCCACTCTCCCTAACTCCTTCCACCGCCTCTGTAAAACATCTTCTCATCTCTGTAGACGGGCTTGACTGTGGTACTGACAAAATCGGCGATCGAATTTCGTGATTATTAATATGGCCCCATGATTTATCGAAATCGTCTTGTTCATCCACTTTAGGTTTGGGAAATTGAGGACGGCAATGAGGTTTTACTTTTGGTTTCGATACTTGAGATTTGGGAAGAGAGTCTAAAGGAGGCTCAGAGGTGGATTTGTCGATGGAAGTGTAGACGAGGCCGAGGAAAATCCCTTGAAGGGAAGCATCGCCAGTTACTTCTGAGAGAGAAAGGGTCGAGATCATGGGGGCGGTGGAGCCAGAAGAAGTTGGTAGGTTTGAGTTGAAGAATGAGTGAGAGAGGAGGACATTCGGGAGGTGATGATGAAGAGATGTTGGTAGAGTGGATGTGAAGGAGACAGGTGGCATCGGGAGAGATGGCATAAAAATGCAGGATTGAGGTGAGGAGGGAGTTGGACGAGGTAATGAGGGGTCAATTATGGGTCGTTGAAATGATCCTAAATAAATTTGTTAACTTCTGGTTATACTGTTGATGTCTTGTAAATGAGAGAAAAGTCCCAGGAATTATCAATTGAAGAGAAGCTGGACTGAACAGAAATTCGCCAACTACTTACGTTCATTCTTCTCAACTGCCCTCGCAGACACAACGGCCCCCAATCCCGCCATCATAAATAAATTAGAAAACAACATTTTCTTTCGATAACCTTTTCTTTTCAAATGATTTCCTTTAAAAAATTATTACAACTTAATTGAATCAAAAATATCTAAGACTCTTTCCTGAAGTAACCCGCGGCCGGCCGTAGCCTTCCAAAATCCACGGGAGAAGCTCAGATTTTAAACAATCTTTCTCTCTAAGCTTAAACGCCAAGTGAGTGACCAGTAACGCACGATGCCTTATAAGTGACAAACAGATTAATATCCCCATATTTTCAGATTTCACATATCTCAAATACATAGATAGAAAAGGTTGACCACAGGAAAAAGATATGGGAAACATCAAAACGTCATCCCAAGAATTGAGTGTTATTGGGTAACATTGATCTTGTTACATGGTTTGTGTCAAGGGGCTTCAGGGGTCGTTCGTTTTAAGTTACCGAGCATGCACATGCGTAGCGAGAATGTATCCACCAGTCAATCCACTTGGAAGAATTGAGAGAAAATTGCATAAAGCTTCAGAGGAGATCCTAGAAACAATATGAAATTTTCAAGACGAAAGCCAAGATATTGGCAGGTTTGGGAAGGTAGTACCGATAGATACGCCAAGAGATGAGAGGAAGCTGGGACCGTGACAGGATAAGTGGGGAAACGGTGTTTGGGTCAAATTCTTGGAGGTTTAAAAAGGCGAAGAGAAGAGACGCACACAATCACGCGTTCAACAGATCAAATCCATGTATAGGGGCTCGTCTCAAGTTTCTCAGACACCTCAAGTATCAACAATCAAAAATTGAACATGACGTGAATGCGCCAAGAAAGATATACGCCTGGATTTGAAAACATGAGTGGCTTTTATGATGCGACGAGAAAACTATATCAAGAGATTTTCATGCTTAAACCTTTTTTGACCCTCTCCCTCACCATATTCAACGGACATTTGACCGTTTCCGCGAATTTTATATTTGTAGATCATAAGACCTTCCAAACCGACTGGTCCCCGTGCATGGATCTTGTTTGTTGATATTCCTACTTCGGTACCGAAGCCAAAGCGCATACCATCAGCCATGCGACTGGACGTATTCCAGAAAACTCCTGCTGAGTCAACACCAGCCATAAATCGCTCGGCGAGATCAGAAGATGACGTGAGTATCACATCTGTGTGATGAGAACCATGAATGTTGATATGTGAAATGACTTCGTCGAGATTAGAAACAGTCTTGATGGCAAGAACAAGGGATAAATGCTCCGTGTCAAAATCGCTTTCAACTGCATCTTCGAGCAGGACTGCTTGATTAGAGGGAAGTTTTGATGTAAGAGCTGATTTACTCGAAGCATCACATAGTAGAGAAACTCCCTTCTCTAATAGTGCTTCTGCAACTTGGGGAAGAATTGTCTCAAGAGCTGCTTGCTCAACGAGTAAAGCCTCAATGCTATTGCATGCGGCTGGATATGAAGTTTTCGAATCGACGATAACCCTTGTTGCCATTGCTGGGTCGGCCGTTTTCTCAAGATATATCGAGCAAAGGCCATCTGCGTGACCCATGACTGGAATTTTGGTATTTTCCTTGATATATCTGACCAATTCGTTCGAACCTCTTGGGATAACGAGATCAATGTATTGGTCCAATGCCAATAATTGAGGAATTACATCCCTGGTGGTAACTAATTGGATCGCAGCTGCAGGGACTTTTGTGGATTGTAAAGCTGCTGAGATTACCGTAGAGATAGCAATGAAAGATTCGGTAGATTCTTTTCCACCTGTAAAACATTAGCTTTCATTTGAACGACGACATGAATGTTTTATCGTACCCTTCAAGATAGCGGCGTTTCCGGATTTGATTGCTAACGAAGCAATGTTTGCGATGACCTCTGGACGTGCTTCAAAGATAATCAGAAGGACTCCAATGGGGCACGACACTCGCTCGAGGTCTAGACCATCATCAAGTCTTGTTCGCAATGTAACTTTTCCAACTGTATGAAGTGATCAGCGTTCATTCACTCTATGGGGAAATTTGTCAATACCAGGGTCGTCAAGATCTCTGACATCCAGAATTCCCTTCAACATATCCTCATATTTTCCCTTCTTTCCCAAATCCAGTCTCGATACTATACTTAAGCTTAAACGACCACTTTTGGCTTCTTTACGAGCCAATTCAAGATCTCGGGCATTGGCTGCTAGTATATCTGCTTTATTTTGTAGAAGTGCATCATGAATAGACGTTAGAGCTGCATTTTTAGAGGCTGTTGGAAGTGTAGCTAGGACGTGAGAAGCAGTCTTAGCCCCGCTCGCAGCTTCTGCTGGGGTTGCGTTTGTCAGAGACATGGGGATTTGCAAAATTCAAGTTAAAAAAAAGGACGAAGGATTTTAGAAGAGGTAAGTCGAGGTTACGAACACTTGAGCTTTGTTAACGGTACAAGAACGTGCTGTAGATTCACCCGACAAAGTCTTGATAATAAATAATGAATGCCCTTGTTCCACCCTCAATGCGATGACTGATTTCTGGAAATTTTGACAGCACGTGATTATGACCGGAGCATACGGCCGCTAGCGGGTACCAACCCCACAAACAAGTGGGAGCTCTGTAGCTCCAAGGCAACATCGTAGCATCTCACAACTTCGTCTCTCGAATCGATTCGCCTGATACCAATAGAATTGGGACTCAAAGATAGTGTACTGAAGCTACCTTTGACATTCCTGGAGTTAGTTTGAGATTACCTCGTCTATTCCACACGGCATCTATCCAAGACTAGCTCAAGTCCTTAAAAGCTGTGTCCCTAGTAATCGATTGAGTGACTTCCAACAAACGCTCATTATCTGGTCGCATACTCTACCTTCAAGATGGACA
This sequence comes from Botrytis sinoallii, assembly GCF_014898435.1. NCBI lineage: Eukaryota > Fungi > Ascomycota > Leotiomycetes > Helotiales > Sclerotiniaceae > Botrytis > Botrytis sinoallii. The sequence goes on from NW_024066056.1 coordinate 561,861, forward strand.
ATTTCCTCTCCCGCATGCTTTTATTTCCTCCTCATCCAGCGCCCTTGGTACCTCTCACGGATTTGCAATATGATACTGGCATCACATCACAAATCGACAGTTTAAAGAAGACCTCCGAGAAGACATTGTTACAGCCGACTGCAGGTGATGAAAGTCCTTTGGATGTGCGCAGAATTATTGAAATCGTGGTCGGACAAGAGCTAATAAGTCTGTGATAGGTGATCAACCCCTCATTAAATACAGTACCATACATCTACATTCTAAGAGCCCACATCGCTGCAGCCCATAGAGGCGAGAAGGGAGTCAACGTCAATGACTTATGGGAAAAGGCGACAGCCTTTTTACATAGTTTCGACAAAAGGCAGATCCGATACCTTGGCAAAGAGATACAAGATGTCATGGAATTTGTAGCGCAAATTGCTTCGGAACAACGTCAGGTGCGTAGAAATATATCTTGTGTCATGGAAGAAAATAATACTAAAGTCTACATAGCCAGGTGCTGCCATTCCCCCAATTAGAGAAGCCATACTTCGAATCGACCCCTCAGGATCGGTCCTTACCTCAAACCATATATATCTTGTCCGGTTGGCTCTCCAAACACGTTACTTCGCTGCCATTACAGAACTTATTGACAAACCTATCCTTTATATACCTGCCAAGCAACCAGTTTCATACACACGTTATCTTTGCGAAGTCGACCTACCGGCACAATCCTATGTGACGATCAAATCGAACTTTTCCACCAAACTAAATCCTCTCGAGATACTAGAGTATTTCTATTACAGTGGATCAATCTATATTGGTTTACGGAGATGGGACGCTGCATTGGAGATGTTGGAGAATGCTATAATATATCCATCAAATGATAATAGCGTGAGCCTTGTCATGGTCGAGGCATACAAAAAATGGTTACTCGTTGGACTTCTTCAATATGGAAAGGTCCTTCAACTTCCAAAGACCACTTCCCCGGCCGCCGCTAAAGCATTCCACATTATTGCAAAACCATACGAAGCTATTGCCGGTATCTTTGAAACTGGATCAGCGGCACGATTAAAGAGCGAGGCCGAATTCGGTCGACAGATATGGTCTGACGATGCTAATTTCGGGTTAATTTGCTGTGTTCTGGCTGCTTATCAAAAGTTTCAGATCCGCAATCTTGCCAACGTCTATTCGAAAATTGGAGCTGCGGATATCATGGGTCTTACGATGAGCGCAGAAACTGGTGCAAAGTTAACTTCAATCAAACAGATTGAAGATCTTGTACAGAGCATGATCGCCGAAGGCACTTTACCTGCAACTATGATTCGAGATCAATCTGGCCATGCAGTTGTTACGTTCTCGCCAACCGGTCCAGTCCTTTCGGAAACCCAAGTTCAAAATGATTTAGTGGCATCGACTCGACGTATCCAATCATTAGCCAAACAAATCAAAGTTACGGATAGAGTTTTGACACATGACAAGCGATATATTGATAGTGCTCAGAAGGCCCAGTTGAAGCTGAAAAATGCTGCCAACGCTGGTGGAACAGCAGAGCCCTTAGACTGGAACTCTATAATTGAGGACGAGGACATAATGATGGAGACATAGTTAGTTTAATTCAGGTGTAGCGGGAATATTTAGTGGTTCATGATGAAGTGGGCATTGGTTTCTTTCTCTAGGAAGATGTGGTATGGATCAATCGCAAAAAGCGATGTTTGCTCTGGGCAATGAACGGGTTGTAATACACAGTAAAGTCTTTCGAAGAAATCGGAAGCAGTGGCGTATGGGCAGGTGGCGTATTATGAAGATATGATAGGAATGAATCTATGAAGTAGAGAAAATGAATCTATGAATCCTAAACAAGTAAGCATGCAAATAAACATGCATTGGTTGTGGTAATACTTTCATATTCTTCGTGCAAATCTCTATCATGAAATTGAAAATGACACTAGCATTGATTACGCAACGCCAAACAGTGTGAAGTACCATCATCAAACTCATCATGGTCATTGATAAAGAGTCTCTTGCCTCTCCCACGCCATCATTATTCTTCTCGGAACATAAACACTACATGTCAAGCTATACACATCTAATCAATATTGTACGCCTTGATCAACTCCGCCAACTTCAGAGCATCAGCAGCGTAATTTACAGCTGAGGCTGAAATGACTGAATATCGGACCCTATGGTAATAATTAGTCGCATATCCACAATACTAATATGTGTGGGATCAGAATTGACATACCTTGCTTGATCTTGATAAGTGTCAGTTTTGCATCGAACCTTGAATGTCATCATCTTGCAATTTGCATCCTCAAACACTCTCTCCATAGCTGGTGGATCATTTTCTTTCATCTCCATCAGCTCATCTGCACTCTTTCCAATGACTAGCTTTCCCACTTCGTCAAATGCCGTTAGCCACATTTGACCGGTATGATCGTTGACATTCAAGGCGAGAATATAGCGATATTCAGGTTTAGGGTGGCTTTGGTTACATTTCTCGCAACGCCAGGTGCCATCATTTTGGTCAACAACTTTCTTGTTGCAGTTCTCGTTGAGACAAGCTGGGTAGCAGAAGTTGTCTTGTTTGATGTAGACGATGGTGGCTCTAGAAGAGAAGTAGTCTGTGTTCTCCTCAGACATTCCAAGACCCTCATCCTTGACTTGAGCAATGGTCTTGACGGGATCTTGGCGGCCTCCTGCTGCTCCAGCGCTGGCCAAATTGCTATGAGAAGCAAAGTTAGAAGTACGACCTTGGGAGTCATACCACCCCTTGAGTCTGTGTGCTTCTTGGATATCTGGGTCAAAGGACATAGAGCCAGAAGATAACAAACTCAGACTTCTACCACCGAAATCGGAAACTTTGACACCCTTGAAAGCCACAACCGCCTCTGGACTGGCATCAAAAGAGGTTGCTGTCTTGCCCCATATTGTCAATCGTACAGAATATCCAGTCTCGTCAACCAATGTTAACTCTCTTTTGCTGTAGGGTTTGCTGGTCGTCTTCGACGTAATTTCCGAGATCTCTCCAACTTCCTTGAGCACAGCGATGAGATCAACTGTGCTGTCTTTTTCAATAGACTGTAATTCTCCAATGTTGGAAAAGTTATATCGTACTTGAGGGACATTATCTTGGTCTTCGGCTTTCTCTACCAGGGTATCTCGTTCGAACATAAGCTCGTAATCATTATTTATGTTGGAAAATTGCTTCTTGGCGATTTGAACACGACATGGACTCGTGATATAATAGACGCTACCTTCCTGGAAAATCTCATATAAAGCATCGCACTGTTCGTTGAAGCCCGTAGCCTTGATCTCGCCACTCTCATCGAGAAGATTCACGCTGAAGAGCTTTCCTTCACTATTCGGCTTGGACCATGTTCTGATATCTGACTTGCTTGTAACTCTTGCTTTGATTGTCCATTTGTGGGCATATGGCGACAAAGACTCAATGGGATATATAGTGGCGTGTGATGAGGAGCTAGAGGGTCCGTTGCGGGATGGGAGTGCACGATCTTGGGCTGCAGGTTGTTGGGGTTGGGGTTTGTTTCCGTAGAAACCACTTCCGGCAATGCTAGTATTTGTTGGCTTAACGTCCTCCTCGACCTTGACCGCGGTTGGTTCTCCAATCTTTTCCATAGTGCCCAGGCTTTCGATGACATCGATATCGAGGATAATCAGAATTCTAAGAGCAGCATTAGGCACCGACCTCTTATTAGGGCATCTAAGTCTACTAACCTTTTTCCTTTGACTTCATTCGCCTGATAGTTCTTCAGACGAATGAAGCAGCCTTTTGTCAACTTTCCGTCGTGGATGACATGGTTTGCCTCTAATCCGCCATCAGCCAAATGACTCTCGCAGGGTTTAAGTAAGAGAGCACGAGTTCTACTTACGAGTGGCAAGCATGCACTGTACAAAGTTTTGGATGTCGCTCACGACAAGTCTGAATCTTTCAGCTTGTCCATCCACACCCGCACCCATAGGTTTGACTTGTACTACCTGGCATACTGGTACCGGGAAGTCTTTTATTACTCGATCAGTGTCATTGAAGATGGCACTTCCAAGAGTTAGCAATGGAAAAACGATTTGAATGAATGTAATACTCACTTCAATGCACCTTGAGTAATTTGAGCTTTTGCAACTTCCATTATTATCAACGACTTTATTATTCTTGGATCTACTGAAAATAAATGTATACCAAGTATTTGATTTATTGACTTGTCAACTTTTCCTTACTGATGATGAGTCGCGGTTCGTGTAAATTGATTTTAGAATTTCACGCGTCTTGGAACGTGCTTCGCCGCGCTAGCAGCCTAATTATATCACGCTAACACGAAGCCTCCCCGCTCTTCATCATCCACCCCTCTTCACGTGGCCTCCCGCCCGCCGCCAAGCTTCAGTGCCCAAATATCATCCATTCATTTCCTTGTTGACAGAACAACATTAACTTACAAACATCCAGAACTACATACAATATGGCTGAAGAGACCGCTACCAGAGCTCCAGAGAGCGATGCTATGGAGGACTCAAAAGAGGTTCCTCAAGTCGAACCAAGCCCAATTCCAGGAGATACTCCAGCGCAAAGCGGTGCGAGTTTGGGTGTACGTCTTTGAGACACTGAATGGGAAGAATATTACTAACTTTTACAAGGAGCATTGTGTAAAGGATAGGCCAACACGTTAGTACTCTTGCGCATTGATTCTGCATCTTCTAGAAACTGCAGAAATCAATTACTGACGAAAATAGCTGCCGGGCAAGGTTCATCTGGAGAAACTACACAACTTGGAGGGGTCGACGTTTACATTTCCAAGCCCAGCGAATATCCTCATGCGCCATCGAAACTCTTACTACTTCTTACGGGCGCTACAGGCATGCATTCGGTCAATAATCAGATTCAAGCCGATAAATTCGCTGGTGAAGGTTTCCTCGTTATCATGCCCGATATGTTCCACAACGACCCATTACCTGGTTCCGTGACCTATGCTGAAGATAAGGATCCTTCTTTGATCGAGAAGTTGAAGATGCACGCCGCAGAGACAGCAAAGAGTTTCTTGGCAGATATGTGGCTCGCAAGACAAACACCCGAAAAGATTTTACCGATTATCCACAAAGTCATCGATGCCGCAAAGGACGAGTTCGCAGATGCAGTAGCGAATGGAGGAGGAATCTATTCTGTTGGATATTGCTTAGGTGGAAGAATGACTCTGTTACTTGCAGGCGAGAAATCAGACGCCGTTCACTGGGGTCAGCAACCGGCGAAAGATGAGGAAGCCGCCGTTGAAAAGAAAGGACCGTACATTAAAGCTGGCGCAATCGCTCACGCAACATTAGTCGGCAAGGAGGATTGGGAAGGAACCAAAGTTCCATTGGCATTTGTTTGTGTTGAGGATGATCAATTGTTTTCCGATGATGTTCAAGAAGTTGGAAAGACATACCTGAATGAGAACAACATCGAACATGAATTCAAGACGTATTCGGGAGTTCCTCATGGATTCGCCGTATTCGGTGATTACGAGCAATTGAACATTAAGCAGGCACAAGCGGAAGCGTACGATCAAATTTTGGCATGGTTGAAAGCACATTAAATGATCTTTCCTTTGCTTGGCGTATACGAAGGTGTTTGGTGTTGCCGATGATGGCTTGCTGTTACGAGCTATGGCTCAAGGTTTTGACTTAAGTTTTAGGATGGTAACACATCACAATGTTTACGAAGCAACTCAGTAAAGTATGCTATGAAATGAAATCTTGACTTGCACATTGAATCATGTGTCAATCCGCGAATTATTGGAGTATCATACTATCGTTCGAGCTCATTTTCACAAAATCTTTCCAATCTCGCTAGCCCCTAATTTGATTTCACCACTAAAGTCACATGTTGGACATTATCTACTGTCCTTTTCAATTTTAAGGAAGAACACACATGTTTGTAGTCTCGCTATAAGAGAACCCTTCATGTATGGGCGGGGTCCCAAATATGAGATAGCACCAGCTTGTCTTATCTATGAGCACTCTTACTTTAAATCATCTTCATAGATATAGTCCTTGAGGGTTCTCTCCCCCAGCGTATATAACATAAACGCAACAAATTGCATCGTCGCCAAACTCGAAACGGTAAATATATACATACTATAATCCGCATTGTCCCCATCTAGAACTTACAAAAAAGTAGAAGTTGACAGGTATTGATTTAAGCCGGTATTATCTACTTCTTTTCAATCCTCAATATGTAGTAAAGCACTGGTATGTGCTTTTTAACTGCGTTCTTCTCCTCCTCCCTGGAACAATGAACATAAGCGAGATCTAGATCTTGTAGAGATGGTTCTGATTTGGATGCAACAGTGGTGAGGACGAGCGAGTAGTGGTAGGGAATGGAAGTGTGAGGGGAAAGGGGAAAGGGGATTGTTCACACAAATTAATGTACGGAGGTGGGAGAATTCCCTTTCGTAAGGATGTACTAATGAAATTTGGTTGTGGTTGTGGTTGTGGTTGTTCGGCTGGAGTGGGATATCGGAGGTGGAAGAGGAAGTGGAAGTGGAGAGAATATGGCTGGAATGATAATGATAAAGGGGCAAAGTTTGCAACAGCGATAGCTGTTGGAGTCAGCGTTCAGCGAATAGCGAATAGTTGTTGATGTCCCTGTTGCATGTTCAAGCGGTTTGCAGGATTCTAAACTCTGGTGTACTGCTATACACATGGCATTGGGTGACTTGTTGACCTCGGACCAATACCGAACTTTATGTTAATGTCAGGTGCAGTGATGAAAAATGTAGCTTTGGCTATTCAAATGTGGATTGATAAGATGCTCATTACGTTTTTTGTTGTTTCCTCCTGTACCTGACAGGTAGATTGAGGCTTGAGGTACTCGACAGAGATGAGACTTTTTAGGGAGGAGATCTCCCACTTTGGGTTTGGCGGTTGTGCATCCTGTTGTATCTGCGTTAAATACCTACACTCTACTTTCATGGGAAGACCTTGATTGCTAATAGCAATAGATAGATGCGCAATACCATAATAGAATTTTCTGTTTATAGTATGCCAGACCAATGTGTGAGATCCACCAAAAAAGTATTCTACTATCTTCCCTCAAACATCTGGGAAACAATGAAATATCTAAGCTAATCCAGGCTTCAGCTACTCGCTGTTTCTTTCAAGGATTCGCTCCGGAATATAGAAATACGTAAATGAAAAAGCTCAAGCGCTTGCTGAGCTTCATAGAGAGATCATATATATTTTCACAATGAATCTGGAAGGTTACCATCCATGACCTTAGAAAAGATCTCCATAAGCAAAAACCATGATATTCAGAGTATCGATTTATATCAGCTAGCATAGCAATACTCAGAAATTCCCAAACTCCATCCATGCTAACCGTCTCAATGTGAATAGCTCCCGACTCCAAGGTTTGCTCCTATACAATTATCTTTCTCGCTTCCTCTACATCTCTCTGCGTGCGTATGTGCATATTATCGATACCATATTATCCTCCCCATTGAACACTCCTAAACCTCCCCGAGCACGCGGCCGGCTCATCAAACACTTCCCGGTACCCAACCCTCTCCAATCCTCCTCATATCCTCCACAAACTTCCTACTAACAATCTTCTTCCCGCCCTTCCCATTGACTGGACAATGTTCATCTGGATCGTAAAATGGGTTTTGTAGGAGCCGGATATATGCCGCTTGCATCGCTTTGAATATCTATTTGCACCATTAGCACTCTCTTCCGAATCCTTCCCATTCCTCTCCCCATCCCCATCCCCATCAGCTAGAAAACAAAACTCAAGACTCACACTCTTGATATCCCCCTCCCTCACCCCTCCTCCCCCCACACCCCCCTCTGCATTCCCATTCCCCCCATTTCCCCCACCATTCCCCTCATATTCCTCACCACCCTCCCCCTCCCATCCACAAAAACCACAAACCTAACCCCCGTATTCGTCTCAAACCCATACGCCGCCAACCTCTCATCAACCGCGTACAGCAGCCCCAAGTCCCCCGTTAAATTACTCCCCGAAATGCGACTCCGCGAATCAAATATGTCGAGTGTGGAACTTAGCAGAAGCGAGTACTGGAGAGGTGTACGGAGGGATTCGTGGACGGCAGGTGTAGATTTGGTGGGGGTGGAGGCAGAGGAGGATGTTGGGTAGGGTGGTGAGTGAGGTGGGAAGATGGAGATGTGGAGGGATTATTCTGGGTGTGTTAGTTGTTTGTACATTATGTATGAAATTTGAAGGGTGGTGGGAAGGAGAATAAGAAGAGGATAGACAGAGGGGGAATTGGACAACGTACATTCTTGCCTATGACGCCTAGACAGGCTATCGAAGGGATTGTTGTCATGTTTGAAGGTATGTGATTCTTCACTATCTGTCCTTATATTGAACGAAGAGCACGGGTACTTTGATAGGTTTTAGGGAATGAAATTGTAATGCGATGCGTTTTGCGATGCGAATGTGATTGTAGTTTGCCGAGAACTCGCAAGGCTATGGTCCGCGCGACAGTGAAGCAAGAAATATTTAGATTGTCGAACTTCAACATATATTTGTAGCTGATTTTTCTGAGTATAGGGTTCGGATTTACGAGGAGAACTTCAAGGGATTTTGATAATGTATAAATATTCATAACAGTACTTATTGGGTATTGTACAATCCATCCAGCCTCGTAGCCTCGTCATGAGACCTATTACTCAGGATGTGCGAAAGCGCTCATTCAAATCAGAAAAACACCTCCACGCCATTGATTTTTTGGCATTTCTGTATCATTCCAATGCTTTCCTCTTACAGATTATAGCCGGCTTGGTCTCTCCTCCTAATGCATCCCCCGGAGAAGAAAGGAACATGAATTGCAAACAGCTGATCACTTCAATTCCTCCACACCGAGGGATTCCGTCTCATCCAAAGCTTTCAAAGCTTCCTCAATCTCTTTCGGGTCACTGATACCCCAGACTCCGCCTCCCTTTAAGGTGTCCATCCCCCTCATCCCAACTTCTTTGCCCACCAAATTTCTCCCAACTTTCCCTGGACCAATACCAATCCACCTCCGAACTTTCTTCTCCTGGTCCAAGTATTTGATTGAATCCCACCATCTGACAGTCTCAACACAACTTCTCGACCACAGGTCCTTCAGTTCCTCTTTACTTTGGAACGGCCTTGCACTGACATTACTTATGCAATCCATGGTCCCAGGGAATATTAATAAGTCCTTGTCTTCTTTTCCCTTCACCTTACTCTTCCCCTCCAATAATTTCAACATAGACTTCGCCGCAGGCCTCATCAATGGACTGTGAAAAGGACTATCACTCTTTAACCTAACGGCCCTAGGATCATGGCCTCCAAATTGTCTCAAATGCGTCAACAATTCCTTTATTCTCCCAATATTCCCGCTCAAGACAATCTGATTCTTGCTATTCATGTTCGCAATTAGCACTTGTTGAATAGGAGGGACCTCCGCACTTTCAGACTTTGAACCTGCAGAAATATGACCTAGAAATTGGTGTATAGCTTCGATTAGAGAAGAGAGGTGATCGGGTTCCGTAACCAAAGCTACCATCCCATATTCACCTCCATGTTCTGCGCTTGCTCTCCGCGAACATTCGGCCATGATTTCTGCCCGTTTGCGCACGAGGTACAAACTATCTTCAAACTCCACATATCCCCCAACAACCAACGCAGCGAATTCGCCCAAAGAATGTCCCAATGTAAAATCAACTCTCTCGTGTGTCTTGAAGCCAAATTCGCGTTCTAAAACTCGTAAAATCAAGATGGAAGACGCCATAATAGCAGGTTGCGCATTGCCCGTAGCTGTGAGGGTACTATTGGGCCCATTCGCTATTATGGATGAGAGTTTATATCCCAGAAGATCATCAATTTCTTCGACGATAGGGCCGGCGGTAGAGGGGAAGGCTTCGAGCCATGGCGTTAACATTCCTACTCTTTGAACTCCTTGACCTGTCGATTGTTAGTGAATACGAACAAACCAACATCACCACAGACATGCGGCATCATGCGATCATACCAGGAAAGAACAGCGCAGTTTTCGGCCTCGAAGATTTATTAGATGAAGCATATCGCCTCTCTTTTCTTTCCCCCGAAAGTCGTAATCGATATGTTGTAGCAGGATAAAGTGTCTTGTTTGTATTCGATGCGCAATCTTCAAGAAAGAACGTCGAACGACTTGGAATGCGCCGGGGCGCAAAACACTTCATTGTTGGATTTCTATAGTTTACACGGAACGAATGAATGGAGATAAAGTTAAGATGCTGAAGATCATGACCCAAAGAATCTGGATACTTAAAGGTTTGATTGACTCACAGCTTCGAAGCTTTAATACAAGCTTCACGAGGCTGTCTTCGGCACAAAGCTACGCAGCCCTTCCATCCGGACCATTTTAACCGATCAAGGATCCCCGCAATCGGCCGAGGAATAAGGGGAACCCCACTAACCAAGGGATTGACAGGGTTGATGGTATATAAAAATCACAAGTCGCTACAGCGAGAGTTAAGAATAGGGACATTGGTTAAAGATGTGATGCAGTGAGTTGTAGTAAAGTTGAATTCTTTTTTGTAGCATTAAATTCATGGTATTCTGACAGCAGTTTTGTCTAACTCCATTTCCCAGTCCCTTCATTAATGTCGTATCCCAAACACCGTTTACAAGCCTAGACAAATGCGCCGAGTGATCCCATAATCTATAATGAACCCCGTCTATGACTCAAGCCAGTCAAGGAATTGTGGTGTGAAATAGCTGACGATGATGGTCGCACCAGCTCTCAGAATACCCTCAGAAGATTCAATCGCCATTGTCTTCAAGTCAAAAACTCCAGCCTTTGCTCCAGCATGAATCATTGCAAATTCTCCACTAACTTGATATGCTGCAACCGGCATATTCTTTCCAATCTCCTTTGCATCACTGATAATGTCAAGATACTGACTTGCTGGCTTGACCATGATGATGTCTGCACCTTCACCAATGTCTCTTTCAATGGCTCTGCGAGCAAGACCACGACCTCCCGGTGGTAATTGGTAACATTTTCGGTCTCCAAACGAAGGAACGGAACCAGCTGCATCACGGAATGGTCCATATAAACAACCAGAGAACTTGGCAGCATATGACATCAAGACAACTCTGTGTGCAATACCCTCCTCGATCAATTTAAGCTTGATAGCACGAATGCGACCATCATTCATATCTGAAGGAGCTACACAATGAGCACCAGCTTGAGCATATGCGATTGCGACGTCCGAAACGCGATCAACGGACAATTGATTGTTGAGACTACCATCATCCCTTAAGATACCGCAATGTCCATGGGAGGTGTATTCGCAAAGGCAGACATCTGCAACGATGAATAGTTGTGGGAATCTTTGACGGAGGAGTCGAATTGTGGCAATGACTGGACCTTGTGGGTCATCTGCAGCTGTTCCAAGAGCATCTTTGACGTTAGGCGCAATCGGTACACCGAATAATATAACAGATCTCAAACCCTTGCGAATAAGAGGTTCTAAAAATGGGACAACTTTGTTGATGCCTCGTCGGTGTTGATCGGGTAGGGAAGGAATAAGAGTTTCTTCGTCATCAATGTCGGAAATGAATAGGGGATAGATAAGCATTGACTGCGATTATTGTCAGAAGTTGAAAGAGATGTACATAGTGGTGCAAATCTTACCTGGTCAATTGTCTCTCAGCCTGCCATGATCTTGCCAAAGGATGACAGTAACCACCGTGCAGTTGACTACCAATATCTCCCGATATGCTCACGCTAGTCGCAGCAGTACTTGCGTACGATCTGGCTCTAGAGACGTGAGAGTCGGCCCTGGAAACATATGATGCACGATCATCATAAGTCGAAGCGGATCCTGGCCCTCGAATAGGTGGTCGTCGCTCGCTGGCGGCATCTCTGAATGACAAGTCCTGTACGAGACTAGAGAATGACATGTTGGGTATACAATGAAGGGTTGTGAATTTATTAAGAGTTGAAATAATCGATGTCAAAAAGTGCAGATCCAAGTTGATATAAACTGTGTGAAGGTGGCGGAGGACGGAGGTTATGATGCAGACCGAGATGTGAAAGTTAAAAAATTACGGAGTCCGGTACAATCGTGTGGTTTATGAATTCCACAATTATGATTGGATGAAAGTTTATAACAAAGATAATGAATCAAAAACTTCCCATGAGAATAATCAATCGAAAGGGAAGTTTCTGGAGATCTTATAAAGAGGTGACATGTGTGAAATAATTTTCAAATGGAACAGATTCCGAACATGATTACTAGGCACTCCGTGTTTCACGAACATCTCAGTGGGCAATCCAATAATGTCATCCATGTTGATGTTATCCAATAATCGATAGGATGATTCAGCTGATAACTACGGTGGCCGAGCAGCTGAGTAGATCTTTTCACAGCTGGTCAGATTTTCAAACAACTTTTTAAGATGACAATGTTGTCTGTTGTTTTGATTGGATAGAGGAAGAAAGAAGTAAACTTGATGGTTCCTTCCTTATTATTGTATTATCGCATTTGTTAAGAAATGAACGTGAAAGGGGTGAAATTCTACTGTCCAAGGTCATAAGTGCACATAGTACCAAGGTAGAATAAGGCATTCAAAGCTCAAGACCTGACTCGAGAATACCCAAGTAGTAGATTGCCTTATAGTTCACCGTAATGATGACAATAATATTACCACATTTGTGCAAACAATCCGAATCAAAGCCGAATACAAATCAAAACAACCTCAATCCACAAAAACAACATGCCCCATTCCACCATTCCGAGCTCCGGTCTGCCATTCCGCATACATTTCGTACACTTTCCTAGCCATATCAATCGTCGTCAATATAAGAGAGGACAGCCCATCCACATGGCTCGATAGTCTCGGGTCCCATCCTTCAATTTTCTTGTGCCTTGGCTCGGCGGCCGTGGTATCAACCCCAGATACTTTCAGCTTAGCACAAGCCAATGATATGTGCCAGCACGCCCCTTGTGCGCGTTGTCAGCACTTGAGGAGTGCTCCTGTTCCTACGTCTGGAAAGTCTCCGCGGAAAATCGTTTCCGGAGATACATTACCGGAGCAGCTTTGGCGGAGTAAGCACTCCCACTTACTGGATGTGTACTGAGAGCATGGCTCAAATGGCGCAATCGTTGGAACACCATTGAGATGGAAATAATACGATAACCATGTGCCAACATGCCAGCCGCTCAACGAAAGAATAATGCTTTTCTCCATCATTTGCTTGTTTTCCCCACAGATCAGATAATAGCTAGTGTAGTACTCTGTTAAATTCTGGTGAACGTCAGAGTACCAATTTTAGTTTGTCTACTCTCTTAATATATCTGCCACTCATATAATATGCTCTAGTGTCTGCTTTAAAAAATGACATGCCCATTAATGGCAGGCACTTGGCAACATGTTTGATAGTACCAGTTGTGCGGTGGGGTGGTACTTTGGTAAGAACAGAGGTTTGATGTTCCCTAATACAAGAGCACTTACTCCTAATCAAAGCTTAACATGATTACCTTTTAATGCTCTAGAAGCACTTCAGGCAGTGTAAACATGATGGTACGTGTATTCCACGCGTAAGGTTTCTGTGTATAAGGTTCTATTGCTTGTCGGATTCAAAATTTTGAGCAGGAGAACATTTCTGACAAGTACCACACGGAGATTTTTACAACCACCAAAAGGTAGTTGAATAAATCAAGCCATAGAGTTGCAACTTGGCATTGTACAGTATGATGGTCTGAGGTTGAGAACTCAACAAAATACAATAAATACATGCTTAAGTATCTTTCCTTTGCAAGTTTGCGTGTGAATTGAGACAGAAGTTGAGACGGAAAATCATAGTTTAGTAACTAGCCATCTACACTGGCATGGCAACATAAAAAGACAAAGGTAGAACAGAAGTAAATAAAATTTAGTTTGTATATCATCCAGTAAATGATTGCAAGGCTTTCCCTTGGCCAAGGGCACAAAAAATATTGTGCAAATGGTCAGGTCAACTGAAGTGTAAAAACTGAAGAACTTGGTCCAAGCACTTATTACTTTCCTTCTTCGAATTAGAGTTCAGGATTGAAGAACTCGCGTAATTAGGGGTCAAGTAACCAACACAAACAGTGACAATATTCATTTTGTCTAGATGTGAATAGCTCTGAAAGACAGATGTATTTGGATGTTTATCTCATGACAAGAGATGTGGTACTAGCACATGTCCTTTGAGTAGTAAATTGCTATCCATGAATGCATCAGTCCAAAGCCTGACGAGTTTTTCCTGAAGATAATTTTAGCAGAAAACATTAGTCAATTGGTTAGTTATGAATGACACTTATAAATACTACACTTGGTCTCTACTCATGAGAAGTTCTTCAATGGAGTTGGGTGTACCAGGTTGGTCTTGTGGTTTGGAAAATTCTGGATGGGATTGAACATTAAAGAGCTTTTCCCATGTTCCTTCCAATAGTTACAAGAGATTTGTAAGCCTGGAGACAAAGGTGGTCCCTCAATTGTACAATATGATGAATTGGCTTTGGTGCTTAGTTGAGTTTGTGTAATGTCTGCTGTGCCCAATGGACTGGAATAAATCAAGTACAAGTATCGCATGTGCCACACCCAAGTCTCAAAGGAGAGGTCGTAAAAAGAATACCCATTGTATATATCCCATGTTGGTGTTATCCTTCAACGCAAATGAATGTGCTTGAAGTTTGTGTAAAGCTCCTTTCAAGTGTAAAGTCTTAACAATTGTTTGTTATTTCGCCGCAGGTGTATGTGTGGTAGCGAGATAAGAACTTTCCGACATCACATCCTTGCTTTGTTACGCGCTTATATGAGACTGTGTGCCAGGAATTTCGATGGTTTTTTGTATACGCGGCGGAACATAAAAGCTGGGTGGTTTTTCGATACATTTTTGTCAATGATTCAAGGTTGGGGGGCGTTGGATAGCCTGCTTCTAATGCAAAATATAATATGAACTCTAGTCGGGGTAGAGCGAGGGAGGGTTTCTGGTAGAATTTGAGTGTCAGCTAGTTATCTCATACTGATTGGAAGCGCGAATGGGTCTTGGAAAGCTTGAAGATATATTGGCAACACTCCGAACTTTGAAAGCGCGCAGTAGCCACAAAAGCAAATGATGGTGTGATTGTATGTTCGATGATTGTGTGAGTATTGTGTGTTTATTTCATCGTGAAGTATCCGCACGATCCAGTCGGTCGGTGCCGAAAATGTCGGATCAGAAGCAGATGTAGAGAACTGGGTGTATAGATATATAGATTTGTTGATTCGGTTGCTGTTGATCATGTTTTAATGAAGAACCTATTGCTCCTCCTGAGAATGTTGCTGTAGGGTGTAATGCCTTTCCGGATATCCTGCTACCTGATTGTTGCTCTTTAAAACAAAGCTGTCTCTGGGGGTGTAGCTTCTGCCGCTGCTACAGGGTATGGGAATACATGTGTAGCTGATGAGCGTTCCTCTATAGTATGGTAATTTGGTTAGCTATGTATCAATTAACGCATATAATATAGTATGCAGATACATGAAGGAGGGGCTAGGCCTCGATGTATCCCAATGTGCGCCATTGCCATTGCCTTTGGGCCGGTAGACGGTATCCCCTTTTGCCAGAGAGAATCTCCGATCCTAGGAAGGCTTCAAACGCTGCGCGGTGTTCTTCGAAGCTCTGCCGAGAGATACTAGATATGCCAACGATCACTACAGCCAATTCAACTCAAAGGGATATTGCAGTGGCTTCACAAGTCTTCCGGTCTTCTCCTAGTTCTGCGAAGGGGTTTCCACTATGAGTTGCCGCAGCTAATCATAACTCGATACCCAAGCTACTGCTGTGGGATCTGGCGTTTTTCAACCTGTTTGGAGCTTCTGTGGAAGGGTGTTGAAGAATACGGCAGTTGCTTTAGCTGGTTCGGAGTGATAATGCTGCCGTAGATGTATAAGGTACCTATGCAGCCTTTCTTATGCTCTAAAACGAAACGGAATTCTATTAGTTGTTGATTCCAGTTAGTTCAAAACAAAACAGAATACTGCTGATCCTCCAAATAGGTACAACAAGATAGGTAGCTTTGTTTCCAAGGTTTGGTCCCCCTTCAACAATAGTTTTGGGGAAGTCAGCCTAGTAACGAGAGTGCTCTGGAGACCTTTCCGCTTAGTGTCTGTATACTTTCTTTGGCACTGTAACCAAGTTGGCATCTTTCTCAGGTCGTCTTGCACTTTTCTTTATTGATAGAACAGTGTAAAAATACTCTTATCTAATCGGGGCTTCAAGCAGGTAATGTTTTTGGTTGGAGTACACTCTTTATGCTATTCCCTTACCCGGGCCTCACTGCTGTCAAATTTGAGTTTTGCCCTTGAATATTCCCGTCAAGCACATACCCGGCTGGGCACCTTAGTTCGCATTACTTGGTTGTCAAATTCACCTTACCCCACGCCGTCAAATTATTCTCCTCGCCTTGTCCAACCTACACCATTACCATATCAACTTCTCAGCATAACTTTTATTGTCAACTGCGCAGCAAAGCTATCACATTTCCAAATCTACTACTAAATTGATAAAACGAAAGTGCTAATTTTACGGCTTCCATCAAAGGCAATCGCCCAATTCTTTTGAGGTAAGATCGCGTCAATCTCACCCCTACTCCTCCATTCCGCATCCTCACTTGAACAACCCCATTGTTATCAGCGGATTCTGCGGTATTATGCGCATAAGAGACTTGCCATGGTATCGTACAATCAATCATTGTTGTTTTTGTCCTTCGACCTTGGGTCTTTAAGCGTTCGATCCTATAACCAACGAAATCTTGCTTTCTCCTCCGCACTATCAGCGAGCATCATTCTCAAGCTGACAATCAATGAGCAACATTTGCACGATTAATGGATCTCTGAAGGTGTTCATCAGATCCTAATTAATCTTTACGCTACCCCTTCATCCATTCCCTCCTTCCTTCGCTGCCATCAATTTCAAGCCCCGTCGATCTTGCCTTAGCTAACATCATTCACTACCAACAGTATCTAGCCACCACTGTCACCACCTCTATCTACCATTTCCGATTTTAATTTATCGCATCCCGTATACGATCAATTTTTCGCCCACAACAAAACCCCGTAATCTCCACCATGGAGACTTATGGGAAGAAGAAGAAAAATGCTCTGATGGGCTCGTTCGCATCTCTTAGAAACAATCAACAAATCAAAGCAAAGAAGAATAGAGCTAGCAAGAGAGGTAAGTGATTGTTCTATTTCCTCACCTGAAATATCAATCCGTTGAAACGGCTGTACTCCACCTTCATGTTTTTATTGTTTCACCACGTCTCCTACCACGCTTGGCAATCCAAACCGTCCATTAGTTCGATTCGAACTCACTGTGTTTCCCAAATCACCTTAGATGTCATCAAATTGGAAGTGAAGCTAATATAAAGTTATCAACAGAGTCGAGCACGCGCCAGTTAGCGGCTTTTCACTCTCCGGCCAGCACTAAAGAACAGCAACCAGTCAGAGAAACCCCGAGTGAAGACGATGGTGGATCGATAGATGAGATTGCCATTAATAAGCCACGCGATAAACCCACAACTACCGAGAACACCCTACCACAATTGCCCAGTCTCAATTTCAGTGAAAATGAGATGTGTATCACCGGCAAGAGCACGGTCACCGATACTGACTTCTCTAATGGGACCGCCAAAGCTTCATTACACTCAAGGAAGAGTTCGGCGCCCCCTATTCCTAGGAAATCGTCCAAGAGACAATCCGCGTTAAATAAGACATCTCGTCGTAGGAGCCCAACCAAGGAGTCTCAAACTCGAAGATTTCCAAAAGGACCACTTCTTCGGACATCGGGCGGCCTTGAAGAGCAATCACGCTTAATTGTCAGTCCTTCTGATCCGAATGTGATTAATTCTTCTGTTGCGCAAACATTCAAGGCAATGGAAGAACTCAAGCCAGGATCAACAAATACTTTGGTCGTCGAAAAAAAGAGAAGATTAAAGGCCGGGGCTTTTCTTAAGGTCAAAAATGTATTACAAGGAAGCTTTCGCCGCAGAAAGAATGATAATAGCCAAGAAAATTATTTGGTTCAACCACCCTTCGTCAACTCACCAACAATCCAAGAACAACCTGATAGACGCCCGGAACCACTTAGTGGCACAGACCTGGGACTTAATGAAGGTAATTCGAATGATGATCTTTTTTATCCAAGATTGGCGAAACTAATTCTCTCTAATAGTGCAAAATTTGAAAGAAAACTCAAAGCTGCAAAAGATGACAGGGAATCTCAAAATCCCCAGGAAGCCACTCAACAGTGATGTAAGATCTTTCCACAGTCAGAATTCGGCACTCACAGACCCATTTACCGAGTCACCAAGTTCAAGTGAGCAAGTTATTCAACCTTCGACCTTCGGTAGCCAGATGCCTGAAACTGGATCGGCGCCGGAATTCTCCAGTCTCGATCGCACAAATAAGAATTCTTCAGCCCATCAAAGCAACACAGACTTCGATGATCTGGACTCACTACTTACGTCTAGTCCCTTAGCTCAATCGACACCAAGATTGCGGCTAGTATGTAACCATACTGATCCAGACAGAACTAGGAGAATGTACAAAGTGGATGCAGGCTCACCGTCTGTTCTCGACCACAACACGTTCGCCGAGGATAGCGAAATATACCAAGGCATGTTGGCGGGTAGTCCTATCAAACCCAGAGATCAGGCTCAGCCTGAGCACCTTCGCAATCTTGTTCAGCACGTTGGATTGTTAAGGGAGAAGACAGTCAACAACTTTGTCGCTGCCGTGCAAACCCTATCCGGATCTACAAGTGATTCAGGCTTTGCTCCTCTCAATCGAAAGTGGAAGAAGAACCCATCTCCCAGCAAGGCAAGATTGGAAGAACTAAGTAGGCGTCTTCCATATTTCCCCGACCCAGAACCTATTCTCTACCGCAGCCACAAGCATAAGGATAGTAAAGACATCAACAAAGCAACTTTTGCTTCACGGGAAAAGCGCAAGACAGACGATCAAGAAAATAAGGAGCTCTTGGAAGGACTGCTTACTTCTGATGAAGACGAACCAAATCCAAGTCAAGAATATGAAGCGAAGACAGAAGAGTTGTCACAGAGCCCACGAGCACTAGCAAGATCGTCGGCTTCTTTGCCTCTAATCAATCTCTCGTCTAGGCCAATGTCGTTGAGTCAGTCATCCCCAACCTTTGGCGTTGAAGGTTTGGAGGTAAGAGCTTCTGCTCAACCTAGAAATCTAATGGACCAAGATGACTCGATGATGGATCTGGATGAATTACAGTCAGTCCAAGAATCTTCTCCACTCCAGACATTTTACGATGATGTGGGCAATGGTGATCTGATTGAGTTTTTGAATTTTATCTCTCTTTTGCTAACCAAGGATTTTCAGATGGGACGAAACTATGTATGATGTCGGCATGAGACATTACTAGAACTCATCCGACTACGATTTCCTATACCTTTACTAGGTTCTGTCTATATGTTGTTACGATACCCTACGATTTCCTTGCAGTTTTCTCGATTCCGAGTTGTGCTGTTATTACCTGATTCATTACTCATGCGACTGTTTTCTCGTGCTCTTGATATTTCTCTTTTTGACATAGTAGACGGCCTTGCTTAGACGACTTCTAACTCAGACTTAGCAGCATTTGTGCTTCTATGAGCCGTCTTCAGAGTTGATCAACTTGTTATGGTTCTAATTTCATCTCAATGCCGTACTTTGCTTATATGTTTGGAGGATAATAATGGATTGTACGATACGAAAGGATGTGCAAATGACTCAGGACGATATTTACAAGCTTGCTTTTGCCTTTTCATGCTTTCTTTGGTGCTTTTTTTATTTTTTTAAATCACATCTTGCCTGGTTGGTCAGGGTTGTGAGATAATGGTATGGACAAATGGACAGCTCGATTTTCACATCTGGTCTGTTCAGTTGGGAATGGGTTAATGTTTGAATGGATACTTGATTTGCAGGGGAGGTGGGAGAATATGCAGGAGGATTATGAGAGATTGTGCTTCGGAAGTTGAGATGAGTACTTTAGGCGGGTTTCGTGGTGGATATTTGACGGCTTTCAAGGTGGGACTTGATCGCATAGCATCTGGTGCACAGTTGACGATATGTTTCTCATCTGAGACTTTGTTGACAATTGATATACCAGATGACATAGGGTTTGGGAAAACAAGGATGGCTACTTGCTGCCCAGTTGGACCACACTCACTTACGAACGATGACGAATAGACTTTTAAACAGGAAGGGTTTACTTCAACACAACTTGTGTTACATTATTTTTGATTTTAGTTAGGTTCGCCTTTTCATATGGCTACTGAATGGCATGATGTGGAACTAGGGCTTTGTATCTCCATCCTCATGAGGGACACTTACTCGGGTTGCATCACAGTACATAGATAGGCAGAATAGAATCAAATGTGTAGTTTGCTATAAACAACGTAGTTGTATGACGATATAATATGATGTGATGTGATACCAACAGGATGTTAAATCCCAACATACCAAACTCGCATGATCCTGTTGAAGGACAAAACACTAAAAAGTCAAAAATCAAAAACTAGAACGCAAGGAAACCTCCTCTCAATCACCCCCCGATAGTCTACAAAGTATCTCCACCCATCTCTCCGCTCATTTCCCTACTCGTGACGCCACGTCGTCCGTTTATTTCCCCCTCTCCATTAACTTCTCCATTTGAATTCTCACCATGAACGCCGTTTAGTTTTCCATTGACACTCTTGTCTCCATTTTTCATCACGTTACCAATTCCATTGCCATTTTTCTTCTCCTCCAAGCCCCGTCTGATATGAGCACTCAACCATTTTCCTTCCAAAGCTTTAGAGCTCATCTGTCCCGCTCCACTTATCTCTCCTACGCAAGAGGGAGTAGCACAGTTGCAGGAAAATGGCTGGGACATGGACCATTCGGTGGAAGGGTAGAAGAAAGTTAGTTCTTGGCCTACAGTGAGGCCGGTGTGGGAGGTGAGGATGGTGCGGTTTTGCACATCGAAGATCTATGGGAATGGTTTAGAGGAGGACTAGGGAGGGGGAGGAGTGGGAAGAGAGAACTTACGAGAGAAGGTTCACATGAATGATTGATGTACAATAAGTCTGAATTGAGATTCAAATGGGTGTTTGTACCTGTTTGGACAGTAGCATAAGTAGCTTCTGGGGCATCGGTGCATGGTGGGAATTCCTGCGATTGTGGTTAGCAATTACCCAAGACTTGGACTCGGATAGTAGTTCTATTGGCGAGGGAAAAAATACCATTTTTGCAAAAACAGCAAAAGGAGGAAGAGAAACTTTGGAGATGGATTTGGTGGTATATCCATTTTCATCTTCGCCGTAAATTACTTCTTGTATATGTGGGTGAGAAGGTTGAGACCAAAAGGGTTTGACAGGTGCCATCTTTGGGGATTTGAGGGGTTTGGAGGGGCTTGTAGGAATTCCGGATTGGGGAATTCTGAGGTTATTTATGGTGGGGTTTGGACGGGCTTGCTGATTTATTGAAGGACAATTGCTCCTCTCTTTCAATCGCTATGGAATGTACTGGGTAGAGTCTCTTTGTAGAGAATCTGTTGTTGAATTGAATAGTATTGTTTTCTATCGAGAAAGGAGAAGGAATCGATTCGAAGAAAGAAAGACAAAAAGGAAGATCTTAACACATGCTAATTGTCAAACTACTATACATAAAAGCTTCGTCCCGTACCTCCCACTGTCACTACCACTAGCTCCAGCTTACCACACTTCAGACATCGGCCAGAAGGATCTTTTCCCTTCTGGCGTTTTTAGAAATGTATGTGACACATCTCAAGTAGTCCTAATCACTTGAATTATCCAGTAATAAACAGCCTTATGAGAAACGCAATTCCTTTACCTTTTATGGTTACCTCATGTGAATTAACATTGCAAAGCCCTACGCAGAACACGCATGAGAAAGATGTCAGGTACCCGCCTTTTCGCGGGGCCAAATTCGAGATGTGAACCGAGGTATTTCTGAATTGCCGGTGGAGATGGAGAATTCTATGGCGATCATTCGTGTTTTGTATGATGGGAAACATTGTGAGCTGGTTTGCTTAGAGGGTGATGAAGGGAACAAGGTAAATTGGGAGGGAATGAGGTCGAAGTTATACATCGATGTCCATATTTGCTAATTATGTGGTTGTATTTCCATCGAAAGAGTGGGGTTGATCATATGCACTCGTTTCCCAAATGAAGGGGTACCGGTACTGTAGCTTACAAGATCGCCAGTGGATGTGTGTGTATTACATAAGCACTCTCTCATCTCAAGTGGCATTAATAAACAAACATACTTGATCTTGGCATTTGATATATATTTCAATGGTTCCCGATTGGATATTCAAAGGAGGAAGAGCACACAACTCATCGTTTATGAGCATTGATATCGAGATGCATCTTGTCATCTAAAGCATCAGAAGGTAGGCCCGACTACTCAATATCAATTGGCTTGATAAAATCTACGTCTACGTCATAATGAGTGACGTTATGGTGCTCCGGAGAAGAGCTCCTGTCATACTAGATAGGCATTCATTCAATGTAGGCTTTCATCTAGCTAGATTAGAAATTGGATAGCTAAGTTGGATATATCTTCTTGATATCTCTCTTTTGAATCTTTTTTGATCAACTTATTGATTTTTACTCCCACATCTCTTATATCTCACATCAACAAAGTTACTATATCCGCCTCGCCACAGAAGTAACCTCAGTCACCATGGAAATCACAAAGGTAAGTTATCACTTCCTATTTCAATCTTCAAAACGCATCTAACAATCCACAGGTAGGAATGATAGGAGCCGGTTCCATGGGAGGAGGAATGACACTTCTCCTCGCCGAAAAAGGAATCTCAGTCTCTATTCAAGACCCCTCCTCTTCCACCGTTGATTCCCTCATCCAATCCGCCAAAGACCAAAATATCACTTCTGGAACTCTATCCAAACATACTGAATACAAATCTCTCTGCGACTCCCTCTCTTCTCCAAAAGTCATATTCTTTTCCCTGCCACATGGAACGGTAGGTGATACTGTCGTCGAGGGACTTCATCCATATCTCGAGAAAGGAGATATAATAATCGATTTCTCGAATGAGAATTGGAATAACACACAACGTAGACAGGGGAAATTGGTCGCACAAGGTGTGTATTATATAGGATGTGGTGTCTCTGGAGGCTACCAAGCTGCCCGACGAGGACCGAGTATGTGTCCCGGAGGTCAAGAACAAGCTTTAAACATCGTCATGCCTTTACTAGAGAAAATGGCTGCGAAAGCGAGGGATGGATCACCGTGTGTAGCGAGAATTGGAGAAGGGGGTGCGGGACATTACGTGAAGATGATTCATAATGGGATTGAGCATGGAATGATGAGTGCGATTAGCGAAGCGTGGACTTTTATGAATAAACATCTGGGAATGAAATATGATGATATTGGGAAGGTATTTGAGAAGTGGTCTGCTGAAGGGGAATTGGTATGTGTTGTTCCCACTCCTATGTTCGGTCAATTTCACCCGCTAATCGAGATTAATAGAAAAACACCTTCCTCGTAAAAATCGGCGCAGATATCTGCGAACAAAAAGATAAATCCGGAAACCATGTCCTAGCAGATGTTCAAGACAAAGTTGTCCAAGACATCGATGGATCAGAAGGAACCGGTATCTGGTCCAACACCCAAGCCACTTCTCTTCACGTGCCGGCCCCAACTCTCTCCACCGCACACTACCTTCGCATTGTATCAGCCTATCGTGAACATAGACAACAGGTCAACGAAGCATTCCACGATTCATTCAAACCCTCGAAAATCTCGCTCAAGAATGAGCAGGAGAAAGAAAGTATCGTAGAGGACTTAAGAAAAGCAGTTTACACAACCTGTCTAGCGTCTTATGTCCAAGGCATGAGTATCATCGATAAAGCCAACCGTCAGAATAAATGGAATATCAACTATAGCAATATCGTCAAGATCTGGCGCGCGGGCTGTATCATTCAAAGCGATCATATCTCATTTCTCCTCTCTCAAATCTATACTCCTTCCTCCTCTTCCACCAAATCAGAAACTCCAGACCTTCTCTACGCTTCTCCCATCGTCTCCAAACTAACCTCCGGATTCGAACCCCTCAAGCGCATCGTACTAAAAGGCGTAGAACACAATGCCATCACGCCGAGTATATCAGCTACACTGGAGTATCTCAAATACAGCGGGAACATGGAATTGCCGACGCAGTTTTACGAGGCGGAGCTGGATTATTTTGGGAAACACATGTATGATAGTAAGAAGTTGGATGATGAGGTGGGGGAACCGGAGACCGGGAGGAGACACTTTGAGTGGAAGAAAGCTTAGGTTATGGCGGGGGTAGGAGAGAAGGAGGATGGGGGCGGGATATAATATATTTGAATTTATGAGTACACTGAACAATCCATGATGTAAAACTATAGTTTGTAACGAGATAAAAGATCACTATCAATCTAAGAGCATTCTGCGAGAATCTTAGATTTCTGAATGTTAACATAATATGGATTGCATAGCAAATTACCTGCGTCGCCGAGCCGTCGTGATAACATGCACACGGTATACAGTTACCAGATAGTCATTGGAAATTAAATCTATGTGAACTTCGTCACAAGCCATATCACTGTTGATAAATGAAGTCGAAGTTGAGAACTTGGATTTTGGAAATAGAAGGGAGGCGAGGGAAGCTGGGTCGTCTACCGAGAATAGGGGTGATGTAGTCCAACTTGAAAATTTTATTGTCTCTCATGTGTCATGCCCACGATATTTAATTCTATGGCCAAATCATCACGTCAACTTTTACAATAGGTGATGAGGTATTCATTGAAGTAATATTACTCCTCATTCATTAACCGCAAGCTTCCCGTTCGTCTAAGAACCAACCTGCACACCTCCATTAGGGTGCAAACTTTGTCCGCTAATAAAACTACTGTCCGCACTCGCCAAGAATACAAAACAAGTTGCGCATTCTGATGGTTGACCGGGACGACCCATGGGAGATGTGAATTCTTTTTGTGCTTTCTCGTTCATGGTTGCGGGGATAAGAGGGGTCCAGATGGGACCGGGGCAGACGGCGTTGACGCGGATCCCCTTGCTGATTTGTTGGTTAGAAAGGGCGCGGGTGAAGGCTACGATAGCACCTTTGGTGGAAGTATAGCTGGGGAGTTGTTAGTGGCGGGCTTGAAGAAAGGGGGAGGGGGAAAACTTACTCGAGAAGATCTGGGCGACCGATGTATGGGTTTACGGAAGCGCAGGTGATGATTGTATCACCGCGGGACATTTGTGGGAGGACATATTTGGAAAGGAAGAAGAATGGATGGATGTTAACATCAAAAGTGTTAATCCATTGATCTCTATTTTCATCATTAGCATCATATACATATTGTCCGGGTGGGATGGGAGGTCAGAGCATACTCAGTTAACTCATCAATGGTCTCCACCATCATCTGAGTACCATGATTCAGGACCAAAATGTTGATTCTTCCCATAGCCTCCTTAGCTTTCTCGACTACATTTTTACAAGCCTGCTGGCTCTTCAAATCTGCCGAGAACAAATGGATCTTTCCTCCCTTGGCCTCAACCAGCTTCTTGGTTTCTTGTGCATCTTTTTCTTCTTCGGGTGTATAGATGATGGAACTTTCTGCTCCTTCCATAGCATATAAGATGGCGACGGCACGACCAATTCCACTATCCCCACCGGTGATGAAGGCTTTCTTGCCCTTTAGTTTACCGGCGGCGAGATATGGTTGGTAGCCTCCATCGTCGGTGGGGAGTTGGTCGTTGATGGCTTCTTTTGGCAGTTCGGTTTGTTGACCTGGAGCGGAAGATTGGTGGGACACGGGAGGTTGATGACCTGCAAGATATTTATGTCAGTATATTGTTGAAGTGATACCGACCGTATGGTGGTGTGAGGGGTATTGGAAGTTTGTCGAGCTGAACATGAGGGGAATTGGGGATATCTTCATAACGTACCCTGTTCGAAATGACCCTTGCTTGCAGACATATTTGATTGTTCGAATGTGTTTCGATGGGTTTGGTTGAGTGATTTTGGTTATTGAATTTGATGGTATCAAAGTGATTAGAGAATAATTGTCTATGGAAAAAGAATTCTTAACCAATTTACGCAGAACTTCATCTTTTCTTATACTCATCAACAATATGATGCACCTTGTCCAAAAGCTATGTGACGATCACCATACACTTCTCGATCAGAAAAGGGACCAAAAGCTCCGAAACACTCCATATAAAACGAGGACGATTGGTTAAGCGCATTATGATATCAATGCTTGATACTCAATGGAGGGGTAGCTCCTAAAGATTTCGGTCCTTTCGAGTCGAGATCCATGATGTAAGGAGTTTTATGGGATCGAGAATGGTCTCTCATGATGGGTAAGTGAGGTAAGAATTGAGATGCACATAAGTTCATTGGTTCAGAAAGTCGGAGTGAGCTTTAACTTACATCGGACTTTGACTTTCTACGTAATCGAGGGGGTCGACCCGGAAGCATAACCGAGAAGGCTTGGCGAATCGGATGAACATCGAGATTGTGAAATGCCATCTAAAATTGACGACTAAGTACTGAATTGCGATCCATTTAACTTTTTACTGCGAAAGTATAAGAGACCAGAAATCCCTTTCTCGTTTTTACATTTTTGTATTGCACGAATTATGATTGTGGTTTTAATTCATACCTCAGATCTCAACGTGACATGTTGAAACGAATGTCAAGATCCAATCCGCATGCTTTTATGCAAATATCTTATACTCCCACAGATATTGGTTATAGATAATCACCTTCATATCTGCTCATCATAGAGTAGGCATCTCTACCTCATGTAGTCATGAAGTGAGCCCGCATCTCGTTTTATACGCTGCCGTTGTTCAGATATGTTGGGCTGCTAATGGGAGTGTAATTGCTATCGTCTAAATAGTCTCAACAACAAATTCTTTTCTCAGTTCTTTGCGTTGTTCATTTGTATTTGTATCTGCATCTGTATCTGCATCTACCTATATCTTGCCTGCCAGTTTCAGTGGGTACACTTGATTGTCATTTCCTGTTCCTGGTTTTCCTTTCCATCCTTAATCTTCTTTTCCATCAATCACCCGCCACCCTTCATCCAACATGCTCAGCACCAGCCACAAATAGTTCTCAGCACAGCCACCCGCCACAACCCACCGACGTCATTCCCAATCCATCCTCGTTAAAATCAAGTTTCTCTCTCGATGCTCACCAAATTCGAAAAGACATCAACCATCCTGCCATCTCTGCCTCCTGGGCAATTCAAGCATCATGAGCCACAGGACCCTGAAAATTCTTATTAGCACTAGTACAGAAGTACCGTCAGCCAAGACCATTTCCCCAGCAATTTTCAACCTAATTTATCCACTTTCATACAAAGATTCCGGAAAATAATCCTCTCAAGACAACTTGCTTCCTTCCCATTCGCGTGAATTTCTTTAATCCCTTCCAAGATGACGTGAAATCGACCAGGACTTGATACCTGTATATTTCCTTATCAACACTGACAACTTGCTTTGCCGTCGTATGTACATCACATAGATGATCTCTTCTCTCATTATCACACATTCACCACTGTTGCCAAAATTACATCGAGATTACAACTCTTCCCAGTTTGAAGTCCCTAACCCACAATTTCCCTGTATTCAGGAACTCCTACGCTCATCAAACACTCTCTATAAAGACATCCGATATGTCCCCTCATGTTCCAGTTCCCATACCATTAAAATCATCTTCACAAACACAAATCGTACCCAGAATAAAAAACGACGACCAATTACCTGATAAAGCCGCATTAAGAACTCTATCTTCTTTCATCAAAACTTACCGAACCACCTCAAATCAATCTACTACTTTCATACCAATACCACAAGAAACCCAATCTCACACTCCACAACCTTCACCTCTCTCACAAATCCATACACTACCACAGTTCCCCACCACAACACCACCACCACCAAACCAAGACCTAAATCTCAAAATGGCCCACACAACCACAACCGTTACCACCAAACCCTCCCTCCTCTCCCGTCTCCGCGGCGCCAAAACCCACCGTCGCACCTACGAAAACACCACCACCCACAGCACCCACCACCGCAAACAACGCACATGGGGTGGACGTCGTCGCGCCGGCGTCACCGCACAGCCCGTCCACCACCACCACCGCAAGCCCAGCGTCGGTGACAAGATCAGCGGTGCTCTTTTGAAATTGAGAGGAAGCTTGACCAGGAGACCTGGCTTGAAGGTATGATATATCTACATCACTCCACTCTACTACTTATTTCCTTGGAAAATATACACTAACACAGTAAACAGGCAGCTGGAACCCGCAGAATGAGAGGAACTGATGGAAAGGGTAGTCATCACACTGTTGCATATTAAATTACCTTGCCTCTCTTACTTTACATTACACTACATTGTACTATACTATACCCTTTTACCTTTTCACACGCATAGACGCATGGATGGATGGATGGATAATTGCATACATGCATCACGAATTACGAACGACCGATTGTATTATATGGATATAAATGGATACGGCGATACCCAGAGCGGAGCAGAGGAGATGGAAGTTTTTTGCTGTTAATGAAGTTGAAGTGAACGTTTTAGCGTAGCGAGCGGGACTTTATATCTAAAGGAATATCAACAAATTTTTACATAAACTATCGATTGTATTCTATTATGACATCAAATGACATGTTTTGTTGAAAATTAAAATATTTGGTTTAATGTGAACGCTGGTACTGACTGACATTCATATTGACATGGTATTGGTACAAAAATGTTCTACATACCCCTAAACTCCGGGTGATATCCCCATATCTATCCATTGTACAGTAAAAAAATATTGACATACACATGTCGCTTCGATTCGCTTAAGCGCATCATAAAACATGAAAGACTTTCTTTGTATACATCCATCCACTGCAGAAACCTTGTTCAAATTCTTAACGATTCATTTATTTATCGTCAAACCATCTGCCCCATCCACTCTCTTTTCCTCTCTCAGCCCCCGCACCACCAGCATATTTCTTCTCCTCCTCTTCCCACTTTATCCTCTCGACTCTTGATCTCGCCAGAAAGGCCCGCGCAAATCTCCATGCTTCTGTATCAGCTAAGTTCCACGCCTCAACAGCCCCCCTGATCTTCAAATCCTCCTTCGCAGTGCTCCCACCAAATGCTTTTGCCTTTTCCAATAAAAGTGCTTCCTTATTCTTATCCTCCTCCGTGGGTATTGGCCCGTCTTTTGGATCGTGAACTGGTTTTGGCCTACGTTCTGGACCTGGGACTGGAGTTTCTGATTTTCCAGTGTCAGTTGCATTGCGAGGGATGGTGAAGCCGAAATGCCAGTCTAGGTCTGAGGGAACTTCCTTCTCGGCTGTGAGCCAGAGGGAATGAGATGTTCCATGAGGACTAGCGACTGCCTCTTTGAATTTAATGATTCGTGGAGTACCCGAAACACCTGTACCGAGAAGTTCTTTGGTAAGTGTGGAGAGCCAAGCATCACGAGGAGACTCTCGTCTGATCCACGGAACATCAATACTCTCTTGGAAGCTGGTCAATGTAGACATTGTGTAAGGATGGGGAACAGTTCCAATGGTATAAAGACCTGATGTATTGCGGTAGAAAGCAGGTGTAGTAATTGTCATCGGAGACGAAGCGACACATGGCTTGCACTTTGGTCGATTTGGAGGGCAAGATGCTGGCATTGGTGAATCAGGACATTGTGCAAGATATTCAGCAAGTTGTAAAGCTGGTTCAACAACATATGACATGTGTTCTGGTTCCGGTTTAACGACGGAAATTCCTTTGGTAAAGATGTTTTGCCATGTTTGATGAAGATGAGATACCATCAGATTGTTCAATAATTTCATACCCGCTGCTTTATTCCCTTCATACTCTTTCGCAACTTGTGGATATTTCTCCTCGAGAGTTTTGGTCTGATAGAAAGCCAAGGAATCATGGGAAGGATCGATCTCGAAAGTATCTGTTGGGACAGCACTAATGAAATCTTTGGCATCTTTCAAACTTGGGTTTGCTAAAGCCACTTTGACAGCTGCTGTGATATCTGCCTTGGATCCTGCGAAGATACCACTTCCCATTTTTTCATATCTCGTCAATAATGGATATACTCCTCTTCTCAGATAACTTAGAGTTTGGTCTTCGTAAGGACCCATTGGAAGCGTGAGGTAATTGCAAAGTAATCCGGTTCCCATGTTTTCCCAAGCCAACCATCTGGTTAGATCTGTTTTCAAGGAGTTTTCGACTTCAAGTCGTTGTAATTCGGGATATAATGGATTGTTCATGGCTTCCGCAGGACTTAAAATAATAGGTTTGAAGCCTTGCGCCCACCATGCCCTTCTCCAAGTGACCAAGACTGCATTCTCTGCATCTTTCAACTCATTGTCCTTTTCTATTGTATGATCGTAGTATGTATAAATGGTTGGACGTTCAACGAGAGGTGGTAGTAGGGATCGATTTTCGTCTAAAGTCACCGATGATGAAAATGGACTCAACCAATTCCAATTAGCATGCCATTTCGATTCGCCGTATTCACTATTCTTCTGAACCGGTGGAGCATGTGCTGCTTGTCGGAATGGATTGAGGATACTCGGCGAAGGCAACTGCTTAGGAAGTTTGGGTAATGATATGCGATGGTCTGTAAATTTGCCGAGTGATGGGCCGGATGGTATCGAGTTGGGTAGAGTAAATACTAATGTGATAACAGCGAAAACTGCAATGGTGCCGAGAAGAACGGCCATGCGACGCGGGGGGACATGAGGTATGGGTGTCCCAAAGAAGGTTCGTTGAACAGGCATTATGAGAAAGAGAATAGAGACAAAAGGATTATCTATTAAATGACCAGACCGATGCTTTCCAGTACCACATTGAAAGATCGAATGATAAGTTTAGATACGAAAAGATTGATGAAAGTTGTCCTCTATATGAGCTGACGTATACCGCCTGTGTATCAAACGCAAGTACGTACAATGAAGGACTTCGTTCAAACCCTAGACTTTCTTGGAAGGAAAGTCTTAGCTGGGATAGATTCACCTGCCAAGGGAGTGAAGTTTGAGTAGGTATGTATAGAAGTTTAGAAAGAAGACAATGTGGAGAAAGGACAGAAATTGAAATAAAGTATTAAAGTTGTCGCGAATCGAGAATGGAGATGTTTGACATTCGAATGATTCTATCATAGATAGGAGAAAAATAATGTGTCTTGGTCTCTTTACCCGCCAAAATCAAGGGTCGCGTCTAATTTGATTGGTTCTATCTAGGAAGAGAAGGAACGGATTAACTTTTCTCCTTTCTCCTTTCTCCATTTCTTTGGAGATCTCAATGGCAACTCAAGACTCAAGAGGTACGCTCGAGGTACTGGACTGGCTCGACTGGGTACGTATCTACGATAACCACGTGATGGTCCGATGACGGAATGAGATTTCTTTACTTGGCATACGATTTGGAACTGAAAAATGTCGGTTGATCTGCGGCTGAACTTTTCTGTATTGGAGCTGTGGCAGAAAATTGATGGATGCATGAATGTATGACTCCCAATTCTTTTCTCCATACAATTGAATTTTCTATAAAGCGGAAGAAGATCTCGACATATCTCTATTCCCTTTTCTCTTCTCTCTTTTCTTTTAAGCCACTTCCCAGTTCATACCCGTAAACCACCCATCTTCCCACTCTCCGCACACAACGATTGATTTTCTCGTCTTAAAACGTATCAGTGACTCATACGCCCAACAGTATCACGGAAACCTTTCAACGACTGATTCAACTCCCCCGTGGATACGTTGATTCAAACATACAAAGTTCGAGTATAGAAACATACAAACGGTACTTGGAGCCTGTTTTGATTTGAAGTAGGTAGTTGAAATCCTTCTCATATCTAAACAGTTCAAGCATCCTTTAAAATCTTGCTCAACTTTTACCCCTCCAAACCCCACCATTCAAAAAATTCAAAAAACCTAACAAACATGGCATCAACAAACTTCGAATTACCAGATCCAACATCAGATCTTCATTGGTCTGCTTTCCGTGGTGCTATCCAAGATATCTTCACCGCAAATGCTGAAGCTCATCCTGATAGACTTTGTGTTGTGGAAACTGCCTCAACTACCTCTCCAAGGAGAGAATTCACCTACCGACAAATCAACGAAGCTTCAAATATCCTAGCTCATCATTTGGTGGAGCGCGGAGTTCAACGAAATGAAGTCGTCATGTCATATAGTTACCGTGGTGTGGACTTGGTTGTCACTGTCATGGGTATCTTGAAAGCCGGTGCTATATTCTCAGTTATCGATCCTTCATATCCTCCTGATCGCCAAAACGTCTACCTTGATGTTGCAAGACCAAGAGCTTTGGTTGTTATCGACAAAGCTACTAGAGAGGCTGGGGAATTAACGGAGAAGGTGCGCAATTTCATCGCCGAAAATCTGGATTTAAAGACCTACATCCCAGGTCTCGAATTGAAGGACGATGGAACTTTGGTCGGTGGAGATGATCAAGGGAAGGATGCTTTCCAAGCCCAACAATCTTTGAAGGCTAAGAGTCCTGGTGTTATTGTTGGACCCGATTCTACACCCACTTTGTCATTTACCTCCGGCTCAGAAGGTCGTCCAAAGGGTGTTCGAGGAAGACATTACTCTCTTGCATATTACTTTGACTGGATGGCCGAGAGATTTGGCTTGTCTAAGAATGACAAGTTCACAATGTTGAGTGGTATTGCTCATGATCCTATTCAAAGAGATATCTTTACACCTCTCTTCCTTGGTGCTCAATTACTGGTTCCATCCAAGGATGATATTCAACATGAAAGATTGGCCGAATGGATGAGAGAGCACGGTGCCACCGTTACTCATTTGACACCCGCAATGGGTCAAATTTTAGTTGGTGGAGCTAGCGCCGAATTTCCAGCTCTTCATCACTCCTTTTTTGTCGGAGATATTCTGATCAAGAGAGATTGTAAGGCGCTTCAGAAATTGGCACCAAATGTGTTCATTGTGAACATGTACGGAACAACTGAAACACAGCGTGCAGTCAGTTACTACGAGATCCCAAGTCGAGCTTCGGATCCACAATATTTAGAGAATATGGGAAATGTGATTCCAGCTGGTAAGGGAATGAAGGACGTCCAATTACTTATCGTTGATCGCGAAAACCGAAACCGCATCTGTGACATTGGAGAGATTGGCGAGATTTACGTTCGAGCTGCTGGGCTTGCTGAAGGTTATCTTGGGAGTGACGAGCTCAACAAGGCCAAATTCATCGACAGTTGGTTTGTTGACAATTCCAAGTGGGTCGAGGAAGATGCAAAGAACGCAAAGTCATTATCTGAAGAACCTTGGAGAGAATTTTATAAGGGTCCAAGAGATCGAATGTATCGATCAGGTGATTTGGGCCGATATACTCAAACTGGAGACGTAGAATGTGTTGGTCGTGCAGATGATCAGGTCAAGATTCGTGGCTTCAGAATCGAACTTGGTGAAATCGACAAATTCCTCTCGGATCATGTCATGGTTATGGATAATGTCACTTTGGTCAGAAGAAACAAGGATGAAGAACAAACACTTGTCAGCTATATCGTACCTGATATGCAAAAGTGGGCGCAATGGTTAGAGCAATTAGGTCTCGAGGATGATACGTCCGGTGGTGAAGGAATTCAAGGAAGACTTCGAAGATTTTGGCCTCTCGGCGAAGATATCAAAAAGTATCTCAAGACTAAGCTGCCATCCTACGCCATTCCAGAAGTTATCATTCCTTTGGAGAAATTCCCTCTTAATCCAAATGGAAAGAAGGATAAGCCTGCGCTTCCATTCCCAGATGCTGCACAATTACAGGCAGCAAGACCTGTTGGTGCATACTCTGAGCTTTCAGATAGTGAGAAAGAGGTTGCAGCTATCTGGGGGTCATTAATCCCTACTGTTGATGAAAGAACAATCAATCCTGATGATTCATTCTTCGATATTGGAGGCCACAGTATCTTGGCGCAACAAATGCTCTTCAAGGTCAATAAAAAATGGACCGGTATCAACATCAACATGAGTGTCATCTTCCGAAACCCAACATTGAAAGGATTTGCCGCAGAAATCGCACGTAGATCATCATCCGATGGCGATGTGAAGGAAGAAGTAGAAGTTGCAGAGGATTATGAAGGAGACGCTCATGCCCTTGCCAAAACCCTCCCATCAACATTCCCCTCAGCAGATGAGAAGATCACTTCAACCACACCTCTTACCGTCTTCCTTACAGGCGCTACTGGTTTCCTTGGTTCCTATTTGATGCGCGATCTCCTCTCCCGCTCTCAGCCTATCAAAGTTATTGCTCACGTGCGAGCACTCGACTCTAAGGCAGCTCTCGATCGTGTCATTCAAACTTGCCAAGCCTATGGAGTTTGGGATCCTTCTTGGGAATCACGTATCTCCTGCGTCGTCGGTAATCTCGGGGAACCCCAACTAGGTCTCTCCCCAGAAGATTGGAAGACTGTATCCGAGACCGCAAATGTTATCATTCATAATGGAGCCCAAGTCCATTGGGTGTACCCATATCAAAATCTCAAGCCTGCAAACGTGAAGGGAACTCT
Organism: Botrytis sinoallii; assembly: GCF_014898435.1. Lineage (NCBI taxonomy): Eukaryota > Fungi > Ascomycota > Leotiomycetes > Helotiales > Sclerotiniaceae > Botrytis > Botrytis sinoallii. The sequence continues at coordinate 596,469 of NW_024066056.1, forward strand.
CGACATTCTTTCCCTTTGCGCAACTGGTATTCCCAAACGTCTCTCCTTCGTCTCATCTACCTCTGTTCTTGACACAGACTACTTCGTCCAACAATCAAGATCTGGTGTCGCTGTCTCCGAAGAAGACGATCTCTCCGGTTCAGCAAAGGGTCTTGGAACAGGCTATGGCCAATCAAAATGGGTAGCCGAATATCTCGTCCGCACAGCTGGCTCCCGCGGTCTTCGTGGCACAGTTGTTCGACCAGGTTATATTACCGGTGACAAGACCTCCGGCGTAACCAACACAGATGATTTCCTAACCCGAATGGCAAAAGGTTGTATTCAGCTCGCCTGTCGTCCACGTATCTCCAACACGGTCAATCAAGTCCCTGTCAATCACGTCGCGCGTGTCGTTATAGCCTGCGCTCTTCACCCCGCTAAAACACCACTCGGTGTCGCTCAAGTTACAAGTCATCCCAGACTAACATTTTCTCAATACTTATCCACACTCGAAACATATGGTTACAATGCCCCTGAAGTCGAATATTCAGTTTGGAGTCAAAAACTCGTGGAATACGCTGCAAATACCAATCCGGAGAAAGAACAACATGCACTTATGCCTCTTTACCATTTCGCTACATCTGATCTCCCAGCTGACACCATTGCTCCAGAGATGGACGATGTCAATGCTGCTGCGTCACTTAAAGCGGATGCAGAATTCACGGGTGAGGATTTAGGCGCAGGTGATTATTTGGATGAGAACATCATGGGCAATTATCTTGCTTATTTGGCAGGCATTGGATTCTTGAGTTTGCCAGAGGAGGGGAAGGGAAAGAAATTACCGGAGGTCAAGATTAGTCCTGAGCAAAAGATTGCCTTGTTGAGAGTTGGAGGAAGGGGTGCATTGGTTTAAGGGGAGATTTGGATTTCTATTCGCAATCATATGGATAAGAAGTTACAGTTTCATAGGAAGCGAGCATAAATAACAAAAACAAATCGAAGAGCTCCTCTGGGGGGTATTCAGAATGTGCCCAGGTGTCCCTTTCTTTTATATTATGCTCATTAAAGTCTCATGCAGGGAGATACGTAAAGGTAGTCATGTGAAGTTCAACTGTGAGAGAAATTATGGCCAGGGTGAAATCGACGTCCCTGGACGCATTTCACGGTTCGAGAAACTTGATGAATAGTGGTGCTGTGTATGACAATTTCTGATACTATCACGGCGCTATTGTTCATAAAGCATACGGGCAAATTTTTAAATGCCAAATTGAATCCTCGGACGAAGTTCCGATCGCAGAAGACGGTGAGGATCAAAAGCTGAGGAAGGAATCTATACCGCTGGAAGTTTTCAGTCAAAAGGGCATCACATAATTGGTGACGGCAAGTTCAAATGGAGTATAGTGGTTCAGAGATTGCATTTTTTATATATATTGAAGTAAGGTCGCGAGTGATGGCAATTATTAAAGGTTGCGCTGAGCAACAAAGCATGTCGGCCAAAAGATATGGACCAAAATATCCACAACCCCCGAAAGGATTCAAGATACCTCGGTGAGTAATCGGACGAAAAATCAATCTTCTTCCTCCAAAAATAGGCCTATACCACAGGTTGAACCGATCCACGATGGGAAAGGGGGTAAGGGCCAGAGTGTTTGGGAAGTGTTGTATAATGCGGAAAGGGAAAAGGATGCGCGTGTGCGCCAAGGGGAGCACATTGAAAAGGATTGTATTGCTGTTAAATATTATATTATTTCGTGTATTCTATGTAGTTCAACGACTGTGCCAGTGTTCCAATCGATACAGTATAGTGTAGAAGAGCCCTGTCTTTGAAGCAATGTTAGTTTTGGGTTCATCAAGATACTACAGTAATAAAATGATAGATTGATTGCTTCGATCAGACATCCAAGGAAGATATACCCTCATCTGTCCTCTATTTAGGTTCTAAGGCGAGGACTCGAGTGAAAACTGCGAATGTGGTATGTGTTTCATCATAGTGAAGCGTAGGGGAAAGTGTGAAAAGTGAAAGAGACTAACCTTTGATAAATGTAAGCAGAATGACGATGTACTGTTTATTAGTTTTTCAAAATGAGATAGCAATTAAGTCGCGAAAAGATTTGCTGCGGCAGTGATCATGTTGGATCATGCATGGTTGTAAGCATTGCTGTTAAACCATGACAACATAATCCCAGAACTTTGAGCCACATGGTTGTGCAGCAGAAGAGTGCCGCGATTATTGATGTCGCATTGGCGCATGTCGATCCGTTACGCGTATAAGAAATAAGGCAGCTCGAAAGAGAAGAACTCTGTTTGATGGTCAGCAAATTATTCTCGACACCACAGCGAGAAAATGTAGATTGTGAGAAGAATCTTTCAGACAACATGTACTGGCAAGTAACAAGATCAACCCGTGGGTATCTCTCGAACAGCGTAATTTTAATCATGGTCGATTAATTTGGGAAAAGAAGTATCGATTGAAATTGTCATCATTAGATTTGGAGGGGTATGGGAAGGAGAAAAGAAAATATTCAGACATACCATTATTAATTGAGCTTCACGCTCATTGTACATGTGCGACCACTGCAATGATAAGAATCATCGTGAAGATGGGATCTTAGAATTGCTGTAGGGCATGAAAAGAAGATGGAAAAAGTTATATGAAAAAAGAAAATTTGAAGCTCCCGCGATCGAAGATAAATTTTTATATTGGAGATGTCAAAGCTTTCCCTAAGCGAATGTCAGATATGGCACTAGGATTACTTTAGTCTGCATATCACATGATGCTGAGCTACTCTTCATTTGGTTTAGCCTGGAAGTGTCGAATGCTGTAATCCTGCCACCTTTTTTCTTTGGCTAGCACGTGGGAACCAGCTGATAGCAAGGAGAAAAGGAAGAAAGTTCTTGCGTACGGTGTCTCGTTTCGGTCAAATGTGCAATTGAACATACCGGTACCCAGGGACCGATTAGCTAATATGCGATCAAAAGAAAGAGATGCGTAGGAAAGAGCGGAAAATCAGTGAAGAATACGTTAGCAGACGCAATAGAATGTGCAATAGGTCGATACTGACCAAAGGTGGTTGACAATAACTATTGTTCTGCAAAGGACTCGAACTGCAGAGAGCAACATGGCTACTGAAACTGGGTCGTCATAACTGCCTAGTACCTGCTCTATACAACACACTTTACCATGGCATCAACTTTTCACCAGAGACCACTGTTATTGATCTTTGATATTCCGATAAAGCTAGCTTCGTACCACACCTAATAATAAACCTGCCAGTCGATCCGATACACTTTTCCAAACTCAGCTCCGAGGTCTGCAAAGTAATCATCCATCAATCCATCATTCTTGAGACATTCATATACCTCGTCTGCATGCACAAAGTACAATCCTCACGCGAAAAGAACCGCATAACTCCATACATAGATACATAGATAGCTATCGAGGTAGGTCGTCGAGGGAGTAGACGCACGTCGATAATCCAATGACAATCCACGTGGTTTTCCTATTGTGCAGTCTGTTATCAACATGTACAAATGACATACGGTGACCTTTCCCATCCACCACATTCGCCTTTCATCTGATTGGCGCATTTCTTCTTCTTCCCACCTTTTCCATTAGTCATACCTGCACAATAGAAGCATATACCTAGATACTACATACTTGGTCTCTGCACCTCACCCTGACTTCTATACTTAGCACCCTCTTCCTCCACCTCCAGCTACCTACCCTACCCTACATAACTTCTACGGAAAGTGTAGACACACATCATAACATAATCGGAGTTTCGTGTACCAATTTTCTCTTAGATCCCCCCAAAATTCCCATCGTGACAGGGTCCTCTCTCTCGACCTGAACCACAGAAGAACAACCTCAACCACAACCACCACACCACCCACACACACAACTTCACAAGGATTCCTAAAATAAGGCCCAGAAGGTATAGGGTTATTCATCCCCCCGGATTCTCCTTTGCATTTGATAACTTCGCGCAATTCACTTCCTTCCCTACCATTCAGAGATAGTAGTGGTTCCAAAGTAATTAATTAATCATTGTTCATTATTCTATCTACCATCGCTCCCAAAAATTACAAATCGGCGAGGTTGAAGGCAGGACGGGGCAAAAACACGGCTTTACCTGACATCTTTTATCATTTATTTGCCTTGTAGGCGGCTTTTTTTCACACGGCATTGATCGTCGCACTTTCATTCCGGGTACTCATCTACCGATCAAACTTCCCTTTAATTATTTGCACAAAATACCTCGACTTGTCGTGATATTGTGGTTTTCGAATTTCGAAATCCCGACACCATTCGCGGTTCAGAAAGAGTACCCACTTTAGTGTGATTATCGTGCGCGATCGGGGTTTAGTTTGTTCATTACTCGCGACGACATTGTATTCAACACCCCACGACAACGATATAGATTCGAGGAGACAATTGAAGGAATTCATTCGGCCGTGGCGTGAATCAAGCAGAAGATCGTGGCAGACATCGTTCTATTGAACAACGGCGGAGGTGGAAATTGTGGCTCGAGGCGCATGTTACTTGCTTGAACGATATTGTTCGATATCCACATTCCGTGGATAATCGACCTTAAACAAGATGATGACGAGTTTGCAACAACAACACTCACCATATCCAGGACTTCAACATCAGGGCGTTCCTCAGGGCCATATGGCGGGAATGCCTCATGCTCAGGGTCAGCAAGGACAACCAGGTCCAGGTATGCCTCAACAAATGCACATGGGAGTTTCTGGACCAGGTGGTCCTCAAGTCACTCAAGCCGGTGCTATGATGGCTGGTATGCCACCTGGTGCTGGACCAAACGCACATGCTCTACAGCATTTGAACCCAAATCAGCAGGCGCAAGCGGCAATGTTCCAACAGCAGCAACAACAACAGATGAGTAAGTCGGACCTCCTATCACCTGTTCTCTTTTCTCTCCAATGTTTTGTACAGATGCTTTGAATTCGTGCTCTGCACCTTATCCTCAACGCCTCGTTATGCTAACGATGATCCTTTCCAGTGAACGCAAATCCGCAGTTAATGCATCATCAAATGTTACAACAACAAGCAGCCAGGCAGCGCCAGATCCAACTACAACAACAATACAGCGGCGGTGGAATGCCAAACGGAATGCCTGTAAATATGCATGGGATGAACCCAAATCAAATGAACGCTCAATTTGCAATGCGACATGGTACCCCCGGAATGGCTCGTCCGGTAAATCTACCACAGCATCTTGCCCAGCAACAACAGATGGCTCAAGACAACGTCAATCAACAACAAGCACATCAGCAGGTAAGGGGGACTCACAAATGCCACAAATCATATACTAACACTTATTTGTGTTAGACTCAACAGATGATGCTCGCAATGCACCAACAAAATGCTCAAAATCATGGACCGAATGGCCAAGCAGGACATCCCCAGATGACTGCCCAGCAAATGCAACAACTCCAACAACAACACCTTGCGCAACAGCAACAACAACAGCAGCAGCAGCAGCACCAACAGCAGCAACAACAGCAGCAACAACAACAGCAACAACAAGCTCATGCTCAGGCTCAAGCGGTTCAAGCCCAGCAAGCTCAGGCCCAAGCCCAAGCGCAGGCTCAGGCGGCCGCTGCTGTATCTCAACAACAGAACCAAAACCAATCCCAGGTTCAGAATCAGCCACCTCAATCGGCCTCAACACCTCAACCTCAAGCACCACCGCCAGCCGCTCTCCAAGCAGCCATTCAGGCTCAAGCTCAACAAGCCCAAGCCCAGCAAGCTCAAGCTCAGCAAGCCCAAGCTCAGCAACCAACGGGGGCTCTTCAGCAACAGCAACAGCAGCAGCAACAACAGCAACAGCACGCTGCTGCAATGCTACAACAACAGCAGCAGCAGCAGACTAGACAAGGAGAAAAATTAAAGGGGCAATGCCTAATGCGATTGGTACAATTTAGTGATCATCTCGGTGGTTTTTGCAAGGTCGTCAAGCCGGTAGGCTTTTACGAGGCAACTGGCGTTTCTCGGCTGAATGCCGAGTCCATGAAAGAAAAGGACGACTTAGCATATTGGGGAAGCTTTGCGGAGAGGTTTTTCTCCCGAGGGGGGGTTCTACGCTATTCGACATATTCGTACAATCCCCAAGATAACGTCCGTGAGAAACAGTACGAGATAACATCACCTGCGATGCCGAGATACTTTCATACCCACTTCGAAAGTGGTGTTACGAACATGCAGATGATTTTTGAGAAAGGGACTGAAAAGGAATTGCCGCTAAATGGTCATTACATTGAAAGTCAGAACTCAAGTTTTGTCTACTGGTTTGAAGATGGCTCTCACGTAAGTCATTGATTGATTCCATGAAGTTTCAGGTTTTTGTACTAAGTGAATTTAGCTGGTCTCAAATGGCATACTTCGCGCTCATTTTGATGGGGATCAAAAGCTCGAGCTACTTGACTTCGAGACTCGTAGTCATCAGGAGTATGTTCCCCGTAGCATGGCTATAGACAGAGCAAGGCCAATTCACAATTGGGTAAAAGATTGGAAATCCATGAACAATGGACCTGATGGTAAACCATCGCCCGAAATGAACAAAAAGAAACAAAAGATGATGAAATCTCCACCGAATCCTCCTCCTGATTTCGACCTACCGGACACGAAACTGACTCAATACACTGGAATCACACCTATGGTGTTTCGATTTCTTGAGGTATGTTTAATCTAAACCCTAGGCACGCTATTTTTCTAACAATCATAGATGAATGAGGTTTTGGCTCAAATGAATCCTTTAATGAGCTATCTGCAAACAAACCCAACACTTACTCCCTATAAAGCCATAGACGCATACATGGCCCAAGTGAATAGCAATGGAGCAAACGGTGGTCCTCAAAACCCCTCGGGTCCACGAACACCGGCAATGGTTAATTTCCCGATTGGTGCTTCTCCTGCAGCTGCACACTTACAAATACCAGAAGGGTCACCTCATATGATGGGTAGTCCAGCCCAAGCTCCAGGTATGCAGCTCCAACAGAGTCAACATGGAACCACGTCAAGTGGCCCAAGCGCAAACACAAGTCCCAATGCGAGTAACAAACGAAGAAGACCAAGTACAGTCAAGGCCGAAGAAGATGGACAAGCCAACGGGACAGGAAAAAACAACGTCAAACCTAGTCCACGCATAACGAAGAGACAAAAAGGAAATCCCGCTTGAAAAAAATTCTAAGGCCCAACGAAACAGGCATACTGTAATCGTTTCAAACCAAATCAACGTCTGAATATTTTTGAAAGGAGAGTGATCACCAGAGGTTCGCGATTCTCATCGAGACTTTACTTCCATCCGACAACATAAATCAACCATCCAAAATACATTCTGGCTTTTCAGTCAATCACAAGCTTCATGAGGAAGCTGTCAGTCTGTCATATTATTTATTATTTATTTTTATGCCTTTTCACAAGTGGGGAAATGCACCAGGTCTATATTAACAAGCGTTGGCGCACAGAACAGTTTCTACATAAAACTCTTACATACGTACTTGGCGTGTTGTCGAATCTCTTTTACGCTTCGTTTTACTAAAGGGAGAATGGCGAAATTTTGATTCTTTGGGACGGAGTATTGGGCTACGGAAGGGGAAGGGATATGGAATTGGATTGTCATTAGTTTTGGTGGTAATATTCCTTGTATACTATTCACATTTTTGGTGTGAGGGTCGGGTGTTTTTCTATGTAAGAGGCGGCGGGAACGTCGCGGTGCATTTTTTTATTACTATTTTTTGCTATGCTATACCCGTGGCTTGGGGTTTTGGGGGTAGTGGGAGGATATGGATACTTGAGCAGGCGGTTGGAAGCGAAGTGAATTGTTGGAAGGGGGAGCCGGGAGAGCGGGCTGGAAAACGGAAAATGAACTAGGTGGCATGTGGATGGAGAAAGGGGTGGAGCCGGGGAAGAGAGTCGAGGTGATTGAATGGAAATGAAGTTCAAATGGGATAAAATGGTGTAGAAGTCAGACAAGAGACTAGTGTGCGATGACTGACTCGGAAGGAGTATAGTATAGTGTGGTGATAAAACACTAGAAAGATGAATGAACAAGTAATCAAAATACCTTCAAAGTTAACACGGAACGATTTATGTTTGATATCTGTTGTACAAAATAATATCTGGAGGGAGGGTACTCATTGAAATTGGTCATGAAAGTCACTATCCTGAGTATGAAGCCTATAAACAATGTGTACTTCGCATCAACAGTTATATTTTGCATACTCACTTTATTACAGACATATCTGCTCGCGATCCGCTAGTCACAAAAGCATTTTCTTCTTTCTCTAATTCTCACATTCACTAATAAAATATTATACACAACAATTCGATTCAACAAGTATAGACCACTGCCCTCCCTAACCGACAATCAGGCTACAAACGAGAGTAAATTACCAGTAGTCGTCGATGGCTTTAGCTCTCACACAGACAGGTATATGTCCAAGAAATATTCTCCTTCCTCCTGTAACCTAAGATCGCTCTGCAAGACGTTCTCAAATGAGAGGGTCTCTGCTCAAGTACATGTACATACACACACCTTTCACAATCTCTACATCATGACGAGAAACTCACTACTCAGCGACGAGAATTCGCGTCGTTTCCGGATTTCATTAAACTCCAGCTAACATAGTAGGTTTACAATGCGATAAATGCGAATGAGCAAAAACGCGACATCGATATAAAACTCGGCGTCGTAGATCAAAATGGATAAAAGGACATCTCAAATCCGGTGAAGAAATCGCATACTCGAGCCTTTCTTTGCTCTGCGCCTGCTATCACTTACTTACTTACTCGCATCTCCTAGATCTTTTGGAATGGGCTGAGTTATCACTCGCTTCGTGGATATATGTGTGCTGGTTGGTACTGCGTGAGGACTTGAGAGGATGCAGGATTTAGGAGGAAAGGTTTTGATTTGGATGTTTTGTTCATGTGTGGGATTTAGAGACTTGGATTTCTAGAACAACCGGTTGAGAGAGAGAAAGGGCTTGCTTAGTTGGCGAGTTGATATGATTGCGGAAAAAGGAGGATGAAGAGGGGAAGAAAAGACGGGATGGGGTAAGTCAGGGGAAAGCGGGAGGAAAGATGAAGGTGGGTATTTGATGGTTTGAATGTTTCGATTTGCGAGTTGAGTAGAGTTGAGGTTGGCTTAGGGGTTTTGAGGGAGCTTGAGGATTAACAATTGCATGCTCAATGCTCGGGACTTCTTTGAGCTGGGCGGGGATAGAACGTCATAATAATACTGGTGGTGCGTGTTTTTATCTCTTTCAATACCCCCCCCCCCCAAGCTCTCAACCTATCCACAGCAAATACAAGGACGAGTATTGAAACACTGCTCAAGTCCATCAAATTCCTGCAAAATATCAGGTTCTATATAATTTTTCTCATTTTTTAATTCATCATATTCGTACATATATATACAGATGTTCCATCGTACCCTCCCAATAATATATTTTACAGTCCAGACTCATCGCACCAATCAAACCATTAACAAAGCAAGCCAGCCGAACCATTTAGAGAGTACAGTCTCTCACCCATCTTCTACAAGAGCGATGGAAAATTGCAGTTAAAACAGTGACCCTCCATAACCACCAATACCGGGACCGATTCCAATGCCAGAAGACATGATCCCACCAGACACCTAATTCACAAATCCTGTATTTACCTAGATACCGACCTGCCCATCAACCCATCAATCATAACCAACCCAAAAAGAAGAGAACCAAACACCAGGTAGCCTTGAAACCCTCCTTGTGCATACTCATAACCCATCACAAATTCGCCCCCGGTTGTCCCACTCTGCCACCCACCAACCCCCTTCTATTTCTCCCTGTCCTTCCTCTCCCTAACCAATTCAACTTAAGACCCCGTCCCAAGTCTTCCATCTTCTCCTGACTTGAATCATTGCCCGCTCGTATACCCACACTACTAAGTACACTCACACATTGTAACATTCTACCCACAGCTTCTGTAAGTTTCTTAGACGAATCTTCTACATTTGCCTGTCTTCTTTCTCGCGCACTCAACCCATACGTCAACGCTGGATGGGTACTACTTGGTGTGAATGGTCTTGGAGGAGGCGGCATTCCGGAAATACCAAGACCTCCACCTGCAGAATGTTCGGATCCATAGCTGACATTTGAGATTGCTCGAGAACGTGAACCAGAATTATCACCCGCTGAACTGCCGCCTCCTAAAAGCGTGGTATTTTGAGACGAATAAGATCCATGGCTCGGATCTAAACTGATGGCTGTTCCTGGTCTACCTTGACTATCTGGACTTGGGGATCTCATATCCGAGTTTGGAAGGCTGAGACTAATAGAATCGAGGGACAGGCGAGAAAATAACCCTTTCAGTGTTTCGTAACGAGGAATAATTACTGTGTCGCGGTATGCTATAAGTACTATTCTGCGCACCTCGAGAGCGCGACCTGCAGGAACATTGGAAGAGGAGTTGGATTGAGATGAAGAAATAACGCCCCAGGTCTCGCGCGCTACTTCTGGTGACATGAGGGGTCCGTGGCCAGAAAATTCGAGATCGAGCGGGAGAAACACGGCTTGCATGTAAGGAAGCACGGTTGTGAAAGTAAAGAGCCACATTTCTACAAGGTGTGGTATGAGGCGTTCATCAGGGGTTCGACGCAAAGTTTGGTCAAGGGATCTAAAGCCTGTTTCGAGTAACTCTTGCAAGTCCTCTATAACATGATTTGGGCATCTTTTTTGTATACAGCGTTGAATATGGGTACTAGAAAGTTGTTAGGAAATTGGAAAATTCAAAGGGGCTGATTAATACTTACGTGACTAGACGATTGAGATCTTCCACACATAACCTTAAGTCTTCGCCCTCGAATATGGCAAGTAGTTTTGCTTTTAAAAACGGCCATGCATCGTCTGCTCCCATGTTATTCAGTCCATACTTCCCCAAATCCGCTGTGTCAACACTATAAAGGCTAGAAGGATATCCTGCCCCCGCAGGACCTAAGTATGATGATGCACCTGCTGAACCAAGACTAGATGGTCCAGGCCATTCGTTACTATTTTGATATGATAATTCTCCTTCCCTCAAGGTCTCGCTTTTCTCTTCTTTTTTCTTTTCTCTTAATGCCCTTCCTCCATGTCTTAGATCTAGGCCACTCATACTTTTCGCAAAACTTGTAGATGTAGGGCCTGGACTCGGTGGAAGGTTGAAGTTATACAAGCTACTGGGCGCACTTGGATCTACGGGTTTGGAGTTCGAGGCCGCCGATGACAATGGTAAATGATGATCGTCTTTGCTGCTCAGCTTGTGTTTCTGCCGTGACAGGAAATGATGTTTATGTTTCTCCTTGTCTTTTTCTTTTTCTGGTTGTGATGTATCGACTGGTCGTATCGTCGCCGAAGAAGAATTCGCCATGCTGTACATACTCGGAGCGCCTGAAGCATCTGTATAACTGTTAGCTGAGTGTTTTACCAATGTCTTGGATACATAGGAATAACCATACTGGGACTTGGAAGACCTCCGGATTTCGCTTCTTTATCCTTACTTATGCCGATCTTTCCAGGCCTCGAAAACAATTTGACTTTGGACTTCTCCATTTTGGCAGGTTTTTCGGCTTGAGCTTGAGCTTGTGCTTGTGACTGCGCTTGCGCTTGTGCCTGTAATAACTGGGCTTGGGCTTGGGCTTTTGCTTGAGCTTGAACATGAGCAAGATTTCGTTGTTCAAATTCTGTGGGTGTCAATGCTGGCGATGATCCGGGAGACTTTGGAAACACAACATTGGCAGCTGTTTGAGCAACACTCGATCCTGTCCCAAGTAATCCATTATGATATCCTTGTCCCCCAAAATTAGTATCCCTGGGAGCTGAAGCTTCCGTCAAACTTAAGAGCGGTGGTGAAATGGGTCCCTTGGAAGGTCTTCTGCTTCCCGAGCTATTTGATGAAGTATCCAATTGAGGAGTTGGCACAGTCTGGGACCTTTGGCGCGCATGCTGCGCTTGGTGTTGCATAGCAGCCTGGGCAGCTATATGACTCGCAGAGAGCCCCGTGTTTAGATTTGACATGCTTCCCAGATTGGATGATGCGGCAGTTGGTAAATAAGCTTCGAAAGAACCTTGAGTTTGTGAATGCTTGCGGCCGTGAACTTTGAAATCACTGATGGATGATTTCGAAGCTATTGCAGTAAGAGGCGACGCATTCCTCAATGGCGTACCACCGATATCAGTTCGTACTTGCGCGAGTGTTGGCCGTGAGAAGTTCTGTAAGCTGGTGGTGCTTGAGTTGCTCTTGGTCGATTGGGCGTAAAAAGGACGTGGAGGGGCAGGCGCATTCTGCGATTGTGGACGAACTCTGCTGCCAAGGGAGGGAGGTGGAGGTAAATCTTGAGATGATGAGGACTCAATTCTTCGCAGTGCGGGTCCTTGAGACGATGAGGACTGTTGCACAATTGGAGAGAAGCTCCCTGGTGCCCTTGGCAGAGAAGGGCCTGTTGACTGTGACATGGTTGTCTTGCTGGAAGTGGGACTTTTATATGTTTTGCGTTAGTCTTCCGTATCTTTCAGGGTACAACAGCGGGGCGTTGATTGTAGCGAACGAACGCTGTGTCTTGAACATTTCCGCAAGATAGTCAAGAAAGAAGAACGAAAAACGAAGAAAGGAGAAAGAACGAAAGAGAGAAGTAGATTCGATGATAGAATCTAAAAATGATGTTGTTGGTTGTGGAGGTTATGAATATCGAGGAAGGATCTAAAGAATGGGGTTGAATACCAATGCGACGGTAGGATTATTTGATCAATATGACCTTATCAAGTTTAATCCATGTCTGATACCTGGCTGGGGAGTGATATTACGAGTACTCAGGCTTAAGCTTTCCTTACTCTTTCGTATTCGTTGATTCTAGCCCGTAAAATCGTAGTTTGGACTTTGTTTGGAGTTTCGCGGGGGATTCTAAACCTGGTCTCCGGCGTCAGATAAAATCCGAAAAAACTTAAAGAAACAAAACAACGATTGAAAGAATCGAATCACAGAAGATCTCCTCCACAACGCTTTGTGATTCTGCGAATACCTACCTACCCAGAAATAAAAGGAACAAGATAAAGAGACAATGACCATGTCAGATACACCCGCCACCACTTCTGCCTCTGCGGCTGATCCTGACACTCCGTACCAAGTCCTGTTGGCAACATATGCTTCCCCAAACAACGAAAAGTTTGAGCACGTCCATAAATTACCTACGCCGCCTGCATCCGACAAAGTCAGTGAGAGAACCGCATATTTAGGGGCATTACGCAAAGCTACAGGGGAAATGCAAGAAAAGATCAATAAGGAACTGACTGCACGAATGGAGGAGGATAAACTACGAGAAGCTGAAAGTGCAGATGGATCAAAGATTCATGGTGGGGTAATTGATGAAGCCAAGGAAGAAGACAATTATGGGGAGGAGGTCGTGGAAGAGGAAGATTGAAGTGTTTCTTCATGATTACAATATTCGATATTTGATGCTGCACTACCGGTTGTCCCAAAAACTCCGTCGCTATGTAGCTATTACCATTCACACAATCTAAATATCATCGTCCTCCCCACGAACCCCGCGACGAAGATGGGCGTTGCACATTCGCTCGACTCAAACACCCATAATGTACAACAGAACTATCCGGCAAGACGGCGATAACACTTCCTCCCAATCTCTTATGGCAAACACCGCATACTCTCTCATCACTTACGACGACTCTCCTATTCCTTCCTCCCTGACCATTCGGTAAACCATCCCCTAGTAACAATGTTGCTTGTGCACGCACAACTTCACTCTTTCTCAAACCTGCCACAATTCGGGATTCACTGACAATCGAATTCGCCGCTCGTATACGACCACGGAAATATGATTCGAGTTCTGCCACGGGAAGCTTCTCCGGAATCAAATCAAGAGTTGAGGATGCGGGCAGACGGGATCCGTGCCTGGATAGAAGTTCCAAAGCAGGTGGCCAGTTCGGTTTATACGGGGGTAGTGGCTTCAAATATAAAGAAAGAAGGGTGTGGTATATAGAAGGCAGTGGGTCATCCGACTCAGATGTCGTAGCCCGATGGGTAGGAATTGGCGATGAGGTTGAAGCTTCTTGGTTCATATGGACCCGATTACAATATCTGACCATGTTAACATAAGCAATTTCAACAAGTACCTGTCAGAACTCACTCCTCTGCCTTCTCAAAGTCCTTGATCTTGAATACATATATCTCGAGAGCCTGTTTATGTGAACCCATGTTACTTAATACCACAGCCTGAGCTTCGTAGAAATGAGAATCTATGGTGAATGTTAATAACTTTACGCTGCACCTTTGACAATTGACACCAACCTTTTCTGTCTATCAACCCAAAGGCTCTCCCGCATGAATATATGTTACTCGACCGCAAGAACGATACCATTCGTCCCATTAAATCTTTCCACTCCTCAGAATCTCTGTCCTGACGTTGGTCTAATTCTTGCATACATGCACCAACGAGTCGATTATGAAAATCGGGCGTCAAGTCATTGAGTTCATTGATCACATGCTCCAAATACCTAATCTCGAAACTGATGTCAATGTCGTGCAAGAAATTGAGGACTCTCTCCCTCGGCAACGTTTCCGCATTCTCTGTATCTGCTAGGAATATCTCCATACCAAGATCGGGATCAGCTCGTAGAGGCCATTCAGCAAATTCAAGAATCAAATCAATCATCTCGGGAGGCAAGTGTTGTAGATATCCAATAGTTCTCTGGGGTCCATATAGTGTTGGTGCTTCTTCATTCTCTTCGTTTCCCATGCCAAACTTCTTGAGAAGCTCAAGAGCAGGACGATGCAGTTTTTTGCCATGGAAGAAATCAACGAGATCATTGTATCTTCCAGTCTCTAAGAGCTTCTCATTAACCACATCTGGGTCACAGAAATTCGGCAACCGAAAGAGTGGTCCCGCCAAACTGGGCATTGATAGCATATAGGAGCGGAAAAGAGTTGTGTCTACCAATTTTGCTGTTTCCAACAGCTTTTGCTCCCGGTCATGATCAGCTTCGGTTTCGGACTCGGGGGCAGCCAAGAGGGAGTCAAACGTCGGTTCAGGTGCTCCTCCGTGACCATTTTCTTTAGGAGGAATGATTTTGCCAGTCTCAGAATCTAGGAACTTCTTCAATCTGGTTCGCGCATCCACAAGAAATGCATTTAGCTCCTTGGCCGCTGTAATAAGGTCTTTGCCTTCAAGCGGACCATCCTCAACAGGGACTGCTTTGATACTTGCATTGTCGTTGTCTGAGTTATCATGTCTCATGAAGGATCTGACTGATGATGTATCTGAGCTAGATTTCTGATGATTTCTGATCAACTTCTTCACTGCAGCTGGTTTCAATGATTCTTTAGAATCTGAATCGCTGTTTGCGCTACCATTAGATTCATCGTTGTCTGTTTCTACATCCCCGTTGTTCTCCTCGACGATTGAGAGATCGCCGGCTATAGCTTTCGGGTATAATTTGATCACACGTTCTGGAGGTGCTTCAATAGCAATAAATATATCAATCGCTGCACGATATCTGCGTTGATTAAATAGAGTCTGAGCTTGCTCGATTTGTTGATCAAAGTAAAGTTTCGACTTGAGAGCTTCAACCTGCTGTACCCGTTCGAGTTTATTATGCAGTAGTGCATCTTCAAGCATATTAAGGATACTCAGTGATTCATCGTAGCGTCCTTTTGCTACAAGCTCGTCAATCTGAGAATCATAATCCGTAGCACCCATTCGCCATATACATCGCTCACTAGCCACATGGAATCCCTTCCCGGCGTGTGCCAGGCTAATATTCGGAGGTGGAAAATGGAGCTGATTTGCATTCGGGAGCGGTATTGATTGCAAAAGTGATAGGGTATCTGGATTCCTAACCTCAAGTACTCCTTTAGACGGCGCTTGAAGAGTAATAATATACGGATATGAATATCCAAGAGCGTCTGGCGCGGACTGCCAAGGGATTTGTCTTTTTTCCATTGGTTTTCCTTCCGAGGTAATAAAAAGGGAGTTGATATCCTTTGCAAGCAGGATCTCTCCGTCTGCGAGTTTCGTTGCCAATGGCTTGGGTATATAGCCTCCGAGGCCCATGTAACCCATGCTTGCAGAGCCCATGCCACCAAATCTACCGCCCTGGTTGCTGGTCGCACCTCCAATAGCTCCTGGTCCAACAATATCTTCGACTTCTTGCGTGTTGACATCTACAATGACATATCCAGAGTTCATGCCGCAGATGATCTTGGTAGCGGATGCCCAAGTCAAGGTTCGAATGGATTCTGCGAGCGTTATCTCCGTCGTCTCGGATGATATCTCGGATTGATACCAAGACCATACTAACAACCTTCTTTTTACAGCTACCGCAAGTCTTGATATAATTTCTGGTATCCCCGTAGCTGGATCTTTGACAATATTTGATGTAACGGCGAAAGTGGAGGCATTTTTAGTCCTCGTCAACTGTTCCTGTAAAGCGTATGTCTGTAAATCGTGAATCGACACATAATAATTGGATAGAGATATCAAAACGTTGGCTTCTTTTATTCGTGCGAGTTGCTCTATTGCTCGAGTAGAGAACTTCTCGACTTCTCGAAGTAAACCGACATTGCCTGGGGTTTCGTTGACTTGATATATGCGTAAACTGCCAGTATTCAGACCTACTAGTAACCTATCGCCTATAAAGTATTAGTTGAAGTCTCTCTGCTCGAACTGCGAACCTACCAAATGCAAGTACGGACTCGATCTTCGATTTGTCTCGTTGGCGAAGCTCAACAATGGGTTGAGCTGTAAAGGCGGAAAGCATGGCGTCTAACAGCCAGCTTTAAATAAAATGAAGATTATAGCTGGGGCACCATTCATCGATTCTCAGTGCATATTATTTCCAAACATCCATTCAGGTTGTGAGCTGTTTCATCCATTGGCGCATGTAGTTTTGTTTTCGTGTTGTACCCTCTCAACTATCTAGTACAGATGACGATGGGTAGTTTTACCGAGACTTTGCCGGACACCCAACATCATTCGACCATCCATTTTCAAGAAAATGTTACGATTCACCACTGTTGAAATGACCAACCTCATATTGAGTTAGATTTTCTGGGGTCACTGAACTTGAGATAACTGATGGGTTTGTCAGGTTATTGCAAAGAATGGCGCACTGAATGTCGATTTATACAGGAACACTGCTTAAGGGCTACAGTATCTGCCCGAAGACATGCTGCAAGGTTGCTTCCTACGATTGGTTACCTCCTAAGCTCTCATGTATGACAATGAATTTAGAATTCGTTGTAGAATGTTCCGTTCCTCTCTAAAATTCCACAGCTCTAGCTGTAAAGTCAGAACGAATGCGCCCTATCTCAAAACGGCACAGCACATGAATGGTGATAGGATTCCTAATGGTCTAGTGTGAGGTACACTTCGCTTCTTCGAACTCTTCTCAATCAAAGCTTGTGTAACTAAGTTACTTGATCCAAGCAGGGAACCCCCCTCTCTCTAATCGAGTGATAAACTTCACACAAGAACAAGCTTTCCGTTGGAACCGTGATATCGAATACTTCATCCACAGCACTGGACAAATAAATCTCCCTGTGCGCTTGTGGTCATTTAGTCCAACGCCAGTGCTCTATTTTCATGTAATATCGCTCGGCACAGATGTTAAGAATCACACCTCTAAATACCTTGGCATCTGAGCCGGGTAACACATATTCAATATTCATTTTCACCTAGAGAATGGATGGGAAGGGAAAACCGGGGGATGCTGTTGTTGCTGTAGTATCGGGTAAGTAAGTAGTGCAGTTTCCATCCATTCACCAACCTTAGTAAACATAATGAATATTTACCTACCTAGGTAGCTCAAGCAAATAATATTAGGGTTCGCGATGAGCATGTGTCCTATCTCGATCTCAGTAGTAATAATCTGGGATCAATTGACCTTATATTTTCTCTTAAATGATACATGGTGGGAGGGGATAAGCAATGAACGCTTACATAGACGGGGCAATGATCGCTTAAGATACAGTATTGTTTCACCGAGTTATTGGCCCCCATCGACATTTCAAATTCTTAAACTATAGCTTTTGCGAGAGAAACTGCAATGGTGAACATAGGAGACCATGATACCTGCGCCTGCTTTGATCGATGATCATCACAGATTCTTGAAGCAATTTGGGGCACCTTTTCGGAAAGACACCATTCGAAACGGTGGTGGCGTCCCATCCCCCTCCTTTTCCCATATATCCCGCCATGATCTCATGGTATTCTCTGTTATAAGTCTTTCCAGTTGCTGATTGGGGTCCATAGGGTCGTCATCAAAAAAATCCAATCTCAATCCATCGAAACTAGTTCTTCGCCCCTTGTAACGCAATTGGGCGCCTACAACGAGTAGCAATTCGGGGACAGTAGTTCCAAAATTGAGGGATCTTTGCGGCTCAGAAATTTTGAATGCCCTCAGAAAGTGGGGTAATCCATTACGAGCCCATGAGCGGTTTGCTGTGACAGCAAAGGACGACAATTCAGAGCTTCTCGGACTTTCTGAAACTATTCTGTCCAAAGCTTGTATTTCTTTTGAGCCTGCATCAAGGGGTAGGTTGCGTTTAATGACCGATGTACTTTGAATGAGGATAGTATCGTTCTTCCATTGAACGTACGTGTTGAAACAAGTGGTGAAGTGGCGGAAAAATACAGCTCGAGCTTCTGAACTGACGTGGGCTATAGAGGGCAGACGATGACAGCGAGCTGAACATTTACAATGTACAGCAATCCATCCGATCTCTTTACGACTCACGAAAGTTGGATAGATCTCAATATATCTCCCGCCAGGAAGAGCATGCTCCCAAATTTTGATGCGCAATTCAATCGGGAGATTTGAAAATAACTGCATGCTTTGTTGTCTTGTTCTCGCGAACGTTTGATGGAGATGAGTTGATAACGATTAACGAATATGCTGTAATCTTTGAGAAAGTACGTCAAAAGAAGAAAACACATGTGAAGCTGGTCTGATTTGATGGGGTCACCGGGTAGGGTAGTAAACTAACAGGGATTAGCTGCAATCGGCAGCAGTCAGCTTCAGCCTCAGCCTATTACCCCTCAGTTGAATATTTGATTGACCATGCATTACGGTATTTGTTTACATACTGCCATAAGCAATCACTGCGGAAGGAACTGTCTAAGTTTGAAAGATCAGGTAGTTCTCTCATGCTTCAAATTCCTCCGACCAACATTAACCTACAATTAATTGCATCATGTCCAGCTTCCCACAGTTCGCTCTTCTCCCAACCGAGTTGCAGCTTCATATATGGAATTTGGCATTGGAGGTACAAGAAGGACACATTGTCCCAGTGGAGAATTTACGATATGGGCGTCCCAGAAAATTCAAACCGCATACTTTATACTTCGTGAATTGTGATTCACGGAGAACATATCTCGGATATCACAAGAACAATTTGGCCCGCTACCCGAGGCTTGGAATCGTGGTCTTCGACCCAAGAATCGACATAGTTTTGGTAGAAGTAGGCTGGGTGAAATGGATCAAAAATGTTTTGAACCAGATCAGAGATAAACCAGAGGGCAGAGTTATGAAAGATGTCCGCAATATCGCCATCGCCGTATTCTACGAAGACAGTCTCAGTCACGAGGGGCTGCAAACGCTTCCCAACTCGGTCGGAAATACTATAGCAAGAGTGTTACCATCCCTTGAAAACTTCATCTATGACTTCGGATATGATTCCAGAAACTCCTGTTTTGAGAGATTATATAGAATAAGTCAAGGGATTGATTATGAAGAAGGTTCACATATTTGTTGTATGCAGAGAAAGGATGAAAGACGAGAGAAAATTCTGGTTCAGCCGACACGGGAGATTTTGGAGGAATATAAGCGCAGCGAGAACCCCAAGTGGAACATTCCAAGGGTACTGTCAACGCTCGATATTTATCGAGAAACAATCGATGTGCGGAGACTCTTGGCAGAAGGATAATGGCGCATGTCTTCAGATTGGTCGGCATGCAGAAGAAAAGTCTACTTGCCTAGAAAGAAAAAAGAAGATAATTATTTTGATCTTGAGGGTGTTCCTTTTGGCTCTCGGATAGGACAACGCGGGAATTTGGCAGGGAATGAATAGCATGGTCAGCGAGAAGCCTCATAACTGGGGCGAATTCAAATGCATTGCTATCAAGGTAGCAAGACGAAATCTGGCTGTCATTTTTGAAGGTGTGATCACCGGAGACTGGGTAATGAATCTAATGATCACCACTTGAGACACAAATATAATGTACCGGTAATCAAAACATAACGGGCGTTTGAGTTGAATTTGCAAGCAAAAAGTCACAAAGAAGGTACTACCATCTAATATATGAGGAAATTGAAAAATAAAACAAGATGTGAATGAATTGAGTCGGGTTTCTTGTAGCCTCGATCGAACTCCATGAAGGCCGTGTAAAAATAAAAACCTACATTTTTGAACGTTTGGCCTCAGGCTCACATATTATCCGGAACTAAAATTTATTGTGATAAGGACAAACGAAACCATTGATTTGATATTCGGCCAGAAGAAGCAATTTTGTAGTCTGCTGCGAAGTCAATCATTAATGAACTCCTAGCCACAAGGATCATTTAACCTCAATACGAGTTGAGAATCACCGCTATACACGACCAGATTCGGCGCCCCGTGTCACCTCCTTCACCATGCCTATTCTCCCATCAATCCACCCCTCCGTGTCCCGCTCTTTCACACGAACTTTCACCTCCACTACTCGCATCTTCGCAAAGTCCACAAAACAGAGGCTAGCAGTCGAGCACGCAGACGTTCCGCCATATCCTTACGGCCCCTCGCAATTCTATAAACAATCCAATTTCGGTCTTTACGGTCTGCAGAAGATTCGTTATGGAAATATAGTTTCGGAGAAGAATGAAATTAAGACGAGACGGCATTGGCGACCCAACGTGCAGAGGAAGCGTCTCTACAGTCCAAGTCTAGGAAGGCAAATAAAATTGAGAGTCACCACAAAAGTGCTGAGGACGATCGATAAAGCGGGAGGATTGGATGAATATTTATTGGGGGAGAAGACGCAGAGAATAAAGGAATTGGGAATGGGAGGGTGGAAATTAAGATGGAGGATTATGCAGACGGATACTGTCAAGGAGAGATTTAGGGCACAAAGGGAGAAGATGGGATTGCCGCCGAAGGAAGAGGTACATTTAGATGAGAATGGGTTTGGAATCACGAAGGAAGAGGTTATGGAGCAAGTCAGGAAATACGATGCAGCAATGGCAAGGAATGAGGAGGTCGTTATAGATGAAGAGGCGCAAAAAGCTACTGAATCTGAGATTTTGGAGGAAAATTTTATGGCGGAAGAGCAGTACAAGGAGAGAAAGCCAATATTATAGGGCATGAAGGTCATGTAGGATCAGGATGTATCAGTATCTGACATGTATAAGTATATACCCGAAGCAAAACTACGATGCATAACACAGAAAGCGTCCGAAATCTTCAATGTTCGATCTTTGATGTTTTGTTCTCATCTCGGTCACAACGACCGCTTTGTAGTGCGAATACTCCCGCATACTTTCCCTTCTGATCCGACATTCATTCAAAACGTGCTTTGATTTTTACCAGATCGAATTATTGACTTCCAAATGATAGGATTCTCACAAGTGCGAGACCATCGATTTGCAGTGAAAAGGATGAGGATCGACATGTCTTGCATGTTAGGACTCATTCTATTACAGTGATGTCAATATGACTAGACTTTCCCCGCATCCTTTGTGGGATCAGTGATTCATTTTGCCACATGCGAGGAGTGAGAATTTCACGTGATACGCTCCCCTGACCAACATAAAAGCCGCGAAATAGAGAATCTTTTTCTGCCATTGCCAGTATCTGATAGTATCTGATAGAAACCACTATTAGATTCTCTAACTCCTCAAAATGTCAGCACCACCACTCGAAATTTACATCCAAGGTACCTCACAAGTGCAACTCCCATCTGAATGTGGCAATTTAGTCATTGCCGTAACCTCAGAAGGCACCTCACAAATATCAGTTTCCGAGGCAGTAACCCAAGCATCCAATAATCTCGAAGCTCTCTTCAAGCAATTATCCACAAAACCATCACACTCTTCGAATTCTGCCAACGCTGCAAGTCAAGAGCCTCCAGTAACTATTTACTCCATGACTAATCTTCGCACGCGTTCCTGACAGCCTCCAGACTATGGTTCTAATGACGAACCTTAGACTCGTGCTTACGAAGCATCTTCAAATTTCGAAGTCAAGTTTCAAGACTTTGAGAAACTCGCTGAAGTGGCGAGTTCTATATTCATCACGCCCAACGCAGAGATTCGCTCGGCTAGTTGGTCTTTGACCGAGGAGACAAAAAAGGCCGCTGGGATTTTAGGGAGAGAACAGGCAATCAAAGATTCAATTAGTAAAGCGGATGATTATGCGAGGGTTCTTGGCAGGGAAGTCGCAGCGACAGAAGTAAGAGATAATGGGACCAATCTCAAGGCAGTGAAAAGAAAGGGGTATGTGGCGATGGTGCCGAGAAGAGGCATAGGCGCCGACCAGAGGACCATGGTAGATGGATTGGCTTTGGAGTCACAGAATGTGGAGATCATTGAGAAGGTTCACGTGAGGTTTGTTAACATTGATGGAGTCTAACAATGCTAAAATTGAAGTTAAGACGTGACGTGGCTAGGCGGTTTCAATCTGTACTTCTCTCTTGGTCATTGACTGTGTGTCTTTATACATAGTTTGTGAAAGTCTTTGCATGTCTCATTATTCACAAACTTACTTCACTATCTTTGATGTTCAGAACTGATATGACTATCAGGTTTTGTTGCCTATCCTGTTATTCACCAATTTGTCTTCTGTAAATTGAGATCACTATTCCAGGACAGGATATGAAAGGATATATCAGAGAATTAGAGATCTTCTCACTTGAATTTTAGTCTTCCCAATTTTTGAATATCATCAACATCGGAATTGTGCAGCGCTGACTGCACCATACAACGTTAACTGATGTAGGCCTAGCCGTGTTAATGGCCATGGACCAATCTCATCAGCCCCTTTGAATGATCGAAGCCGACCTCTTTATCCATCAGGATAACTAGGACCTGTAATCATGTCAAGATGAATTCCTACTTTTTGTGAAAGCTCAAGGTTACCTCTCGTTGCATGCAGCATCAGACACCCCGGCTTCGTCATATCAACACACCTATCTTTACTCCAGTCTTCCAACCTCTTCCAGTCAAGAAGATCCTGATGTGTGGTTTGATTGGTCACTGGCATCAAACTACCTTTAGACAATTTACATCTCACAATTTCAAGTTTTCAACGCCTCCATGACACATAGCTGCGTGACGTAGACAATCGAGACAATGTTCTATGGCTTCTGGTCGATGAATCACCGAAAAGTATTGGGGTTGGTACTACCATCGTGCCCACGATCACCTTCCCGTTGGTTTTTGCTTAGATCTGCCCAATACCTCCGTTGAGGTGTTAGAGTACAGACATTTTTGGCTTTTTCTTAGTCTATTGAGAAGCATGGAATGTGGTATGACTTGGACTTACAACACAGTGGAGTTCATGAAAAACTTTAAGAGTTCATACATATCTATCGCTACCTGGAAATTTCAACCCCATCTCTTCACCGCCAACTCCTTGCATTATCTCAGGTTCCAATTCACTGTCCCAAGCTTTAGATAACTTAGCTTGTCTACACACTTACAATATCAAGCAATCAGAATTATAAAGGTCTATTGCTGCATACCAGTCAGGAGCTCATGCTATTTTGCGACAATCTCGGGTCGAGGGTGTCCTAAAAATGGGCCATGGTGTACATCGGTCTCAGTGCATGTTTGTTGTTGATATGTTATTGTTTTAAGAGCAGGAGCTAGATTGATATCAGTCAGTGGAGAGCCCCCACGGCTAGTGCTAGGATCATCAAATATCTCACAATGGGGTACATTGGGTCTTCGAAAAGCTGAGGCTGAAATGTTTAACTATCAGAAAATGATTGCGATATAGTATAGGAAAACAAGACCATTTAGCTGGATGATACTGGATTGTCGACTAAGTTATGGTTATCGGCATCGGGTATCTTGATTCCAATTCTCTAATAAAGTGGCATCTGAAAACATTGTACCTTCTCAGTCATTTGTCTATTCTTCTGATGAGTTTGATAAGGATTGATATAAAAAATGCATGATCGAAAGAATACAGAACTTTGGCAACGGAGGAAAGGGTAGTCGATGAAAGAGTGAAAGGATGAATAATGGAATAGGAAAACTGAAAAGATTGAATTCGGTTTTTATTTCAGGGGTTTCCTGACATCTTTTCAGAACTAGCCCGTCGATGAGATATCATGCATTGGATCAGAGAACCGTTGAACTGCAGTTTCTGATCCTCCAATCTCAATCACCAGGAAAATAATAGACCTCGAATGGCAGTACGCCACCAAAGTCACGACTAGATCTTTATATTCACTGTATCGGTAGACGTGAGATCAGCTATGGATGAAAAGCCTTTAGTACAACGTCTTGGAGAATTAAGAATTATCGGATGATGCTGTGTAATGTGAGCTCATTCCAGTTCATCATGATTGGCTTCGGGCAATTCTGTCACATCCACAAGAATCCGGATAATTTAGGTATTTTACTCCGATAGAAGTTTCACTAGTCTGTTTCTTTTTATTCGAGAAGTGTCACACCAGCTACCGACAGCTGTTTTGGAAGTATTTTGTGGTTCAAGCCAAGGTCTTGACGAGTGACCATTTACTTGGCCAGGTATCCGAAGATGATACATCCTCACGTAGTACATTTAATTGGAAATTCACAGATATCGCTCTTGAGTTCAAATAGGAAAATCGATCAATGTTGACATTCAAGAATGTTTTCATATCACACCTCAAACCTTGAGCAGTGGCAACATCCCGGCGCCTCACTTCGCGTGAACTTAATCATCAATACAAGGTTTTGCCTCAAATATCTTTTGTATATGCGGAAAGAATATCTCATATTGGCCTTTGTAGGGAAGTTGGTGTCTACTACTCTCTTTCATGCTATGCCATTTCCCATACAGCGCAAAGTTCAGGTGTGTAACCTGATTGATGGGGGTTGCAGTTGCGTCTCAACGTAACAATATATTTTCAATAAGTAGAGTGTCTCTTATCCATGCGGATTTGTTGTGGACGACAGAGAAAACCCAAATCTGAAAATACCCTTGAAAAACTCAGTCTTATTGGTTCGCCAGTATATAAAATAAGAAAAATTCAAGTCAATGGAATGCATCAACATTCATCCCTTATCAATATCAAGCACAAATATATAAAAGGAGGAGATCAAACCCTACATCAATCTCCATCAACAGCAACAAGAACATCATCATCTCCTCCAAATCGCTACCTTCGATAAGCTCAACATATCTTAACAACAAGACTCTCGCTCTCTCACAGTTTGTCACCATTCTCATTTGAAGAGTATAGTGACTTCTAATTGAAATGTCCCAAATTATGTATGTAACATTACAGCAGGCATGGATTTAGTTGTGAGCGAACTTGAAGCAGTTGTTGCTTGCGCTCGAGAAAATCAAATGGTGTACATGTTCAAAGTCCGAAGGCTGATACTCGATCATGAGGGAGGCTATCTTGTTTTGATACGGATCAAACAAGTGACATTTTATTTTAAAGTCGAGAAACTAATACTTTTATTTGTAGAAATTGCAACAGAGAAACCAAAAGATATGAATGATTGGCTGATATAATGACCAGAATTGCAAATGTGCGAAAGGAGAACTAGAGAAATCCAACGAATTTGTAGAGATGCAATGAAAAGAAAGGGAATAGAAAATACTATGCCAACGAGAAGAGATTTGACATAAGATGTTGTATTCGAACTCAAACCTAGAAACAATGAGCTAAATCCAAATTTGGAGGCCAGTTTTGGGGAATTAAGTGAAAGCATTTGTGCAAAAGCTCGCGACCAGCTGGGAGTTCTGCAAACTTTTCGAGGGCGGCGAAGTTTGAATCGAGCCCCTGAAAACGAAAGTGTTCAAACAACGATCGTATAGATATGTTTCTGACAACGGCTTTAAGAGTAATACCTTACTAATATCTCGTCTTAGAATGCCGCATCAAAATGCCGTTATAAAACAATGGGCTAAACCATTGATGACAAGGTAATTCTTTATCAGCTTGGCAAACAAAGATTGGAGTAAGCTCACCCGATCATACGACAGATGGCCGAATATTACGAAGTTAGTCATGCACCATCAGCATCCATAAGAACATCTCCGGAGACCAAGATGCATACTAATCAGCATAGAGTCTTGGAACACCAATGTGGGTCGGTGAAATCTGATTGTCAGCGCAAGAGAGGCCAAGAGGGAAGACAACTCAATGATTACTGTAGTCTGCGATCTTCTAATTTGAGATTTGAGGATGTTTTGAAGATATTCCGAAGTTTGGAAAGTAAGATACCAAGGTCATATATCCCGCCAAGTCTATTCAGACAGATTACCGATGATGTTCAGCTCCGCATCGATCGTCCTGCCCGTCGGATCATTGCCAAGAAGTAACAAACAGATGGCAAGAGTGTCTTGTGTTGGCACGTGCAACCTCTAACAACGATGAGTAAAATTATGCCGTACTACATAGGCGAGGTAGGTATCTCGGGCATTCATAACATTACTTTCATACAATTTAAGCTTGACATGTAAGGAATCCTATCAAAAGGCGTATACTCAATAAGACTGGAATGTTTCCCAAAAATTAGGATTTGGGATTTTTTCATTTCCGGAGTTACATCTTGGATTAAAAATGGATGGCAACGGATTACATAAGACATGACAACCCCTGGTGAAGGTTGCATCCGTAGTGTCCTGATTTTAGTGGCTGAGCGGCAAAGTCGTGCCACATGAAAGTGGGGTCCACGGGTATCTCAATATCAACCTCATCTAAGATACCTACTTCTAGATATCTTTTTCACATGGTAACGTTATGCATGCTTGTTTGGAACAATGTCACCTCGAGCATGCTCAAAAAGAGCATCACGACAGGAAAGTCTCCAATCATAGTACTGCTAGATCTATCTCACCCATTCATTTGGCGCAATGCCACCAGCTGCTCGAGAATACCATGACCAGAGGATTGCCAAGTGGAGTCATCAATCAATCATATCCGCTATCAACTTTTGAGGTTTAAATCATCATAGCATTAATGTTTTTGTCTATTTCCCTAATAACCCAAACATATATCCAGAAGGAGAAAAAACCCAAAGCAGCGCCATCCTACCCTGCCAACCTTGACAAACAAAAGAAAGAAAGTAGTGAAGTGAACAGGTATCTTTGGAGCTTGAGTAACCATGTTCTGTCTTGGCGTTGAACGAGACAAGTATACCACGGCCTAATCTATTTTGTGGCCAATAATCTATCCTTCAACATCTTATCCAGAGGCGCAATAGCAGACTCGTAATCATGAACATCATCCTTCTCCAGCACAGACTTTCCAGCTGTCATGATCATACGCTCTGGAGCGGGTACACTCAAGTATGGCTTGACCCTAACTCTGTGTGCTGTTCTGAAAACTCTCATTTGCTTGACGATATTGTTCATTTGTTCCTCGATCTCGTCATCTCCTTTTGTCTTAGCCTCATTGCGAAAGCTATGCTCAGCGATTGTTTCACGAAATTTGCGTTGTAAGTTTGGCATGTAGCGTTGTGTATTCTCCTCGTTTAAGTACCTCTCAAGTCCTAGGAAAGCATCCATGATCTGCGGTAATAACAGTTGGTTGCCTGAAAGACCGTCGTATTCAGTGTATTCTCCGGTGACAGGGTCAATATCACCTGCAGCCCAGCCTTGAAATCCTTGTGCATAGTGCATCCAAACCTTTCGCGAAATCTTGGATTCATGCATGGTTTCATAATAGGTCTTGAGGGGTGTGCGTAATTCCTTGTTGATTCCTTTGAGCGATTGTAGGGTGCCAACACGGTCGCCATTAGAATATTGTTGAATAGCCTTGGTTACCATGTGGTAGATTGGGAGAGCTTCTCTTTCAATGTGAGGGAAGACATGGCCAAAGTGGTATTCGGCAGATTGAATGAGATCGTCCATTGTGGGATTAATCGGGTAGACAATTTGATCTTTATCATCAAAGTTGCAGAGGTAGTTACTTGCGACATTACCGCCTTGAGATGTAACACCGTATCGTCTCTTGAGGTATGGCCATGCGAGGTCGAGACAGGCAGGGAAATCAACGACCTTTTCTTCCTGAGCAAGTTTGACTATGGGGATTGTTCCCCATCTTTGCAGTGTTAGCGAGAACTTCATTTTTTGTGCGACATAGAACAATGGTACTTACCGGAAAGAGTGTCTGGACAAGGCAATACAAGCGAAGAGACCATTCCAAGCTGCCCGTGATAGAATGCCCTCATCATTTTCTGCTGCATCTAAGAGGGCCTTTACTTCTTCCATGTTGACTTGATCATTGTAAAGGGTTCTCATCTGTACACGGAAGTCCAAGCATCGTTGAAAGTTCTTGACATCATCGCCACTAAGTTCTGCGATTGATAGAGCAGGTGCCATAGCTTGATAGATGTCGTGGAATGGTCGAAGTACTTCTGGCCAGGCATCACCATATACAGTTGTAGGGGGCCATGTTCCGGCTCCATCGATCTCGATTAGATCTCGAAGTGAGTTTTGGGCAGCATGAGGCTCGTAGGTAGTGATCTTTTCCACAGCCGCATATGCATCACCGGCTTGTGACTTTTGTTGATTTGATCTTCCAAGGATAGCTTTGCGATAAAGATTGAGAAAGAGGCCAAAGATGGCAACAGGAAATAGATAGAGAATGGACAAATGAGTATTTGCTATGATCAAATCTAAGTTCGACATCTTGAAGAGATTGGTAGGATGAATGGGATGAGAAACCCGAGAATTTTGATTTAAGAGAATGCTTTATGCTCAGAAGATGTGAATGACTTAAGTCTTGATGCTTTATAGATAATGATGATTGTTGGAAGCTTGTTGGATGAATGGATGGTGTTACTTCGGAGGAGGATAAGGGGATATTTATGGATGTCTCAATAATCTCACATTGCTGGTATCATAAGGCTAAACTCCTATTCCGCCATTACTGAGTTGCCATTGGGATGTCAATTTCTACCCAATGTGGCTAGCAGGAGTCATGATTGAAAGTCTATCACAGTATCATTCTATTCCTACGGAGAATAGTGCAATATCCCGACATCTTCTGTATCGAGTGTTACGATGTACCATGCTTGGCGATGTAGTATCAAATCGTTCCCTCTCCGATGCTACCTAAAACGGCTGGCTCATTCGCTTGAACTGTCTCCATAATTTAATTCTCCTGAAATCCTGAAGACGCATGACAGAAATGCTTTCCGTAACTACGGTGCGGAATTTAGCGTATCCACTTTTCTTCGTCATTACATTGCCAAATTGGGCAATATGAACCTTGAAGGTTTATAGCCTTACAGGATGAAGCGAACCTATCAAGAAAAGCCCGGTTACATAGTGTATTTGATTGAAACAGATATATAATACTAACTCCGGTACACGCTTACTATGATATGGCATCATTCAGCGAACTACACCAAGAAAATCATCCGGGCCTTTTGTGTTTGGTTGACTCGACCATCACATGCATGGGACTACGACTTTTGGGATACTGTCTTCTTCCTGCGCGTACATAATTTAACAATGTATTCTTTTTCGGCCGTGGAGGTACCTAATGCAGGCTACCTAAAGAAGCAGCAAAATGCATACCGCGGAGAACGTTTACTTACTCAAGCTTTTGGGAAATCATGGCTTATTCTGAGACGAACACATAGGATTTTTGTGAGTCGGACTCCTGGGTCACCGCATAATAAGCGATACAATATTTGGTGAAACTTCTGGGCAGTGCAGGAAGTCTGACATGAAGGCCGTTTGCAATATTCGTATTCCTGCAAGGTAGATGTCGTGAATGTGGCGACAGGATCTCAATATCCAACCAGCTCGGCAGGAATAAGAGATTTGAGACCAAATACTGCCAGTCAGAGAGTTCTGTATCTTGCAAATCACGTCTCGAGGCTGATTGCACCATAACGATGGCTTGATGGAGGAAATACGGGAAATTTCCTCGTAAGACTCAAGAGTCATTGCGTTTTCCGGCAGTGCTGGATCGATGTGAGACTATACTGCCGCGGACATTGTTCAAATCATGAAATACCAGGATAGTAATTATGAGATGGATTACGATAGCATTGGTCTCTGTTGACGAGTCAATTACTTGGAATTCCTCGTCATCTCATCTCAGCATGTTACCTTATATTTTGGTATTACGAGACTATCTATGTCAATCGAAGATACACGTGCATGTCTTCTTGCAGTCTTAGATTGATTAAAATGCTTGTATCAGCACCGTTAGTTTGGTTCAGTCGTGATTTTCACGTTTTCTCGTGGCAGAATGCACCCCAAGGAAAATTAAGTTGGTAACACCTGTTTAAGGTTTTAAGGTTAAAACCTTGACTGCAAACTTCCATTTAGAGCCCTATAGGGCTTAATTCCTACTACTTTGTTAAAAAAAGAAAAAAAATTGGAATATCGCAACGTTCTTCTCCACGGAATTGTATTAAAATATCTCCGCACTGTATCAGCACACAGTCTCAGATGCAATTGATATACACTATTTCTAAAATGTTATTCGATATAAACTTGAGTGCTTCCAAATCAGTATTAATAACAGGATGAACCCAGAGATCTGATGAATCACTGATCCGGAGATACAAGTTACGAAATCTTACCCCAAGTTTCCAAAGGAGTCGTGAGCACGGGATTGCGGGGGTTCTTACCAGTTCATCCGTTAAAGAATCGAAGAAGTCTCCGCGGAAGAAGCTGCCTGGATATTACGAGTGAAATCTACAATTCCGCAAACCCCTCTGGTCAGAATTACTGTTTATTTGTTCAGCAATTATTGGCATTTTGGTGAGATGTCAGATATAAGTGGGGTTTGGCGAGGACGGAGATCTTGCTTCGGCTAGCATGAGGTTGGCATGGAAGAGAAATAGAATTGAAACGCATAGTCAGCAGTGTGCGGAAAAGAGCCGAGTTCACTTTGATGAAGGCCCAGACTGTAAGCATATACATATATATATATATGTGTTCAAGTCTTCAAAAGGGACACAGATTCTATATCTCCATTCAGTTGTGTATTCTTGTGTTATACTTCACTCAATTTGTTATTGTCTCCGGTAGTAACGAAAATGGATGCTCTAAACGGAACTACGAAGATTGTCGGAATAGACACACCTGTGTCTAGATTCGGCCAATACTTAACGGGTCCGAGCTTGGCTGGTGGTCTTGCCATTGCCTTTCTTGTGCCATTCATATACCAGATTGTCTATTACAGATACTTCCATCCTCTCAAAGATTTTGATGGTCCCTTTTGGGGATCAGTAACCAGACTTTGGCACACATATCAGAACATCAGAGGAACCGAACTGGAAACTTATGACCGCCTACTCAAGGAGAAAAATAGTGTGTACAACTTTTGACCCGATCATTAATCTTTCAGTTCTAATGCAGTCACAGCAAACATTCTTCGAATATCACCAACCGAACTGTTGATCCCATCAGCTCTCTCCCTTCCTCAAATTTACCATCGTCAAGCTGTTAAGACAAAATGGTACGTCACTGGTGCACTTGGTCCAGGAGAATCGGTCTTCAATATGCAACAACATTCGCACCATGCTCACTTCCGTCGATTAATCGCCGGACCATACTCGATGTCTAAGATGGTCAAGAACGAACCTCTCATTGACGACATTATCATTGCTTGGATCAGAAAATTGAACGATATGTTTGCTCAACAAAACAAAGCTTTCGATATGTCGAGATGGGCAACTTTTGCCGCATTCGATGTCATCAGCTTGGTTGGATTCGGAGAAGCTTTTGGGTTTGTGGATACTGCTACTGACGTTGATGATTTGATTGAAGAACTCCATAAAGGATTCTTTTACTTTGGTATTGTTGGTAGAATGTATCCTTTCGTTGAGTTCATCAAGAAGACTTGGCTTGGACGATTCCTTGTCTCTAGTGAAAAGGATAAGGGAGGAATGGGGTTCTTAATCAGATGGACGAACAGAATCATGAAAGCTAGACAACAAGAACTTGCTGAGGGAGGAAAAGATAAAGGCCGAGTTGACTTGCTACAATCGTATGACAACCCTCTCTTGTTTGTCTTAGAGCAGGCTAACAAATCAGATTCTATGAGGCTCGCGATGCCCAAGGTCAACCACTCACCGAAGATCACATCCGAGCCGAATGTATGTTGTTATTCACAGCCGGTGCCGATACTACCGGAACAACCATGGGAGCGATGATGGCCTACCTTCTTTCCAATCCTACAGTTTACGCTAAAATGGTAGCTGAGATTGACGCCGCTTTCGACAGTGGTGTATTATCAACCCCAGTCCCGGCCGCGGCAGAAGTTTCCAAGAACTGTCCATACTACGTTGCTTGTGTCAAAGAATCCTTGCGTTTATGTCCTTCGGCTCCTAACATCTTCCCTCGTCTTGTTCAAGCTGACCATGCTCCACTTGTAATCGATGGAAAAACCATTCCAGTTGGAACTGAAGTTACCAGCACTGCTTACATGGCGAACCGTGATCCGGCAGTTTATGGAAAAGATGCGGATGAATTCAGACCAGAAAGATGGTTGGAAAACAATGGAGAAGCTGGTAAAGTATTTGATAAATATCTTGCTACTTTCGGGTATGGTACTCGAAGTTGTTTGGGTAAGGATCTTGCAATGATTGAATTAATGAAGACTCCTTTAATGGTAAGTAATCCTGACTCCTGACGCGTTAGTTACCTCTCTGGGTCATTACTAACGATAAACAGTTTTTCCGAGCATTCAATCCACGACTGTGCCTCCCAAGCAAAGAAACTCCATCCCCAAAACGTATTCTGGTTGGTGCTATGTTTTATTGGGATGATATTTGGATGAAGCTTGAAAAAAGAGATATTCCTGGATTCACTTGGTGAGATTACTAGAGGGAAGGAATGGAATCTGCGACGAACGCACGAGTAAATAAGTTCTGATTATTAGAAGTCAAGCTAAGATTGAATTTGTATATACGATTGGAATTTTCTAGGATCTTTATCAGCCCCTTGCAGTCTTATTAGTCGCAAGGAGATTTAACTCGATTATGTCAATTCCTGCATTACGACCTTATAAATAGCACGTTATGTGAACTAGCATGACATGAATACCACCCACACCAAAATAAAACGTGCCCCTTCACCCAGAACCAATTCTAACTTCTGTGCCACACAGTAACCTTATGTATGATTTATGCAACGGCGATACCGCATCAACACTTTAATGACGTGCCAAGTACAAGATATAGTTGAAGGATTCCAGAACACGGGCAAGCGGCATAACCTTATTGAAAAGCTACGATAAAGAATGAATGATCCTTCTTTCTGTGACCGCCAAATGATACCGGATAATAATGCAGGCTCGCAGGCACCCCGTGGAGTGTAATCCGAAAATTGACTCAAACGTTCAAGAGCTTGACCGGTCAGATATATTCCGCAATCCACAAAAACTCCCGAGGTCGATACGGTAAGTGGTGCCACGAGCCGTGGGGAAAGTTGTGGAGGCTTCCTTCGGTTGGAAGCGCGGGAAATAAACATGTAGCGTAGTACTCGGGTTCCCACAGCCCCAGTATTCGCTAAGTGGTTTCAATGCCCCCTGGAATATTGGGGTGGCGTGATTTGCACATGAGGGAAGAATTCTTTCCTTGAAGTTTCTTACCATACCTATGTCTTGTTCTATCGATCTCAGAGAATCTGCACCGGTACCAGAAGTCGACGAGAGTGAGGAGATAAGTGATGATTTACATCTTCTTACTGATTTCAATAAAGTAGTGCCAGAGTAATTTCCGAGATCACGTTGTTGTATCAACACTAATCGTGATCAGGCTAAAGCATGCATCAGGGGGTCGATCCGGTAATCTAGAGTCACATTATGGGACTAATTTGTGGATAGATCAACAAATTTCACCAGATTTAGGCTTTTGTTTCATTTTAAATAAGTTCAATAATGACAACGTGAATAAATGATAATTAGCCTTTCCTTCTGGCATACAAACTCAATTGCATGTTTTGCGGTGAAGGATTACAAGTACTCCCTCTCACCATACATTCATTCATTTCTATTGTTGACTCCTTCTCTTGTTGTATCGAATATCGCCGACCACAGCATCTAATCATAACATTAGCGGCAATTGTGGACTCGAAACTTCTTTCCCGAATCTCATTGGCTCACGCGGGCAATCGTTGCGCGCTTTTAATCAATCCTCATCCTTCTGAATTCGATATCCACAACTTGCTTACAATCCCTAAATTCCAAATATCCTATCTGCTCTACAACCATGTTGTGGGAACGAACTACTGCGTGAGTCGTATCATTTGATCCCTGATACGTTGGAAATGTGCTGATGTTTGAATAGATTTGTGGCTGGGGTTTTGTCTTCGGCCAAAAGCCTTGAACATCATAAATTATCTACGCGTACGACGGGTACAATTGATAATTACTTGACGGCTCAAAGTCCGATTTCCCTTCAGGGAATCTTGAATAATATCGGTCCCAATGGTTCTAAGGCTCAGGGTGCGAGTGCCGGAATTGTTGTTGCAAGCCCAAGTACAGTTGATCCTAATTGTGAGTCAACCGACACCCTAAGTTCGGGAGGTAACACTGACACCAATCTCGATTAGATTTTTACACTTGGACGCGTGATTCGGCTTTGACTTTCAAATATCTTATTGATACTGGCAATTCAAGCCTCCAGACCCTTATTGAAGACTATATTACTGCTCAAGCAAAATTACAAACCGTCGAGAATCCATCTGGAGACTTAGCGACTGGAGCAGGTTTGGCAGAACCAAAATATTACACCAATGAAACTGCATTTCTAGGTGAATGGGGACGCCCTCAACGTGATGGGCCAGCTCTACGTGCCATAGCTTTGATTTCATTTGGTAACGATCGCCTTGCCTTGGGGCAAAATGATACTGTCAAGGATATTATCTGGCCAATTGTTCGGAACGACTTGGCATATGTTTCTCAGTATTGGAACTTCTCCGGTTTTGATTTATGGGAAGAAGTCAATGGATCATCCTTTTTCACCACCGCGGTTCAACATCGAGCATTGGTAGAAGGAGCAAAATTCGCCACCGCCCTCGGAGAATCATGTAACGACTGCGAGGAGCAAGCCCCCGAGGTCCTTTGCATGCTACAGGATTATTGGAACGGAACTAGCATCGATTCAAACATCCAAGTACAATCAACAACTTATGATCGTTCCGGACTGGATTGTAATTCAATATTGACTTCGATACATACTTTTGATCCTGATCAAGCTGTGGGATGTGATTCTACAACTTTCCAGCCTTGTTCAGACCGCGCTCTTGCAAACCATAAAGTATTGGTCGACTCTTTCCGCTCTATCTATACTGTCAATTCAAATGCATCAACAGGACAAGCTGCAGCTATCGGACGTTATGCTGAGGATGTTTATCAAGGAGGAAATCCATGGTATATATGCACATACGCTGCAGCAGAACAGCTTTATGATGCTCTATGGACATATAACAGCACAGAAAGCATTACCGTAACCGACATTAGCCATGACTTTTTTACAGACTTAGTCCCCGGAATACAAACAGGTACATTCGCAAGTGATTCGAGTCAATTCAAGGATATAATCAAAGCCATGCAAGACTATGCAGACGGTTTTGTATCGATCGCCGAAACATACACACCAGAAGACGGAGCACTAGCCGAACAGTTTTCTCGCGAAAATGGTACCGCTTTAAGTGCAGTCGATCTTACATGGTCTTATGCCTCTTTCCTCACCATGCAACGAGCCAGAGAGGGAAATTTTGGTCCTAGTTGGGGAGCTGCATCTGCTATTGCTAAAGGAGTACCGGATAAATGCTCGGGTGGTGGTGTTAAGGGAACTTATTCTACACCATCCGCAATTGCATTCCCTCAAAGTGAAGAGGGAACTTTTGGAACGAAAAGTGGTTCGACTAGTGACGCGGGAACTGGAACTGGTACAATGACTGGCAGTGCTGCTAGTGCGACGACATCAAAGAGCGCTGGGAATAGACTTATGCCGATTGGTTTCTTTCTACTTTAGTGTGGGATAAAAATTTACCAGACTTGGATCAGGCAGGGAGTGCTGTAGTCTTGGTGAGATGTCTCCGCGGAAGTGTTGTACAGTTTTGTTATAATTTTAATGGCCTGCAATGTGTATATATAATGTGTACCAATGAATGGGTGTATTGACTAATTGTAAGAGATGAGAAACATGGATTCAACATGGTTAAATAATATTAATCTCGAATGGTTCTCCGTCCACTTGATATCGCCACACTGTGCATGCATTCATGACCATAAATTATGTTCTCACGCGATTTGTTTTTGAGTCGAAAATTCAATAATCCTAATGTCCATTTAGACTCTGTTAAGGTGTTCGTTGTTGCGAGACACTGCAGGGTAGGGTGTTTGCATTAGAGGGAGGGCGCTCAATGTGGGGTTCTCCGCGGTGACATTGTAAGCGTAGGGCTCAGGGTAAGCACTCCCTTTTGTTCGTCAAATTGGGTTCTGATGTTGATTAAACTCAATCTATCTAGATAGTTGTCTGAAAAGTTTTATTTCTCATCTTGAGATTGATCTCTGCTTTTCTAAAAGTGGGATATTACCAAAATCGATGGTGTGTGAGTAAATCTTGTTCTCGACCCTGACATGACAAAGTCTGCAACGAAAAGAAATCCACTTCATTAAAGATTCTTACTGAGAGAAGTACTCTGCCGCCAAAGTCGTGCACTCAAAAGAAGTGATAAATCGAGAGAGTCCTGATTGGATTTAAGAAGTCATCGTATTGATTGTCAGATCAGGCAGTTATAATCAT
Source organism: Botrytis sinoallii (assembly GCF_014898435.1). NCBI lineage: Eukaryota > Fungi > Ascomycota > Leotiomycetes > Helotiales > Sclerotiniaceae > Botrytis > Botrytis sinoallii. The sequence goes on from NW_024066056.1 coordinate 633,429, forward strand.
CTGGGATTTGCATGCGAGATCCTGGGTCTGCATTTTTTTTGCCACTAGATTGCTTCCCAGCACCTCGTTGTTACTCAGTGTCTCCGAGACACAGACAATCATGATAATATAAACCCTGATAATGTAATATAATAAGGGAATGAATTGATTCAGTTATTAAGAAGCAGCTCATGATTTAGTTGGAAAGTAGGGTGAACACGATCTCGCGGTTATGTTTATTCGGAATTTCCAGTACGAGATGCATTTGGCGAGGCACCCATCGAACAGGAAAAAGTGCCATGTACAGAGTTGAAGGCTAGATGAGAAACTTAGTCTCTCAGTCGTATCCCTTCTTTCAAATTTGAAGAAAGAAACTATCTACCACTTGTCCTCCAGTCTGATGTTGAGATGAATGAATGCATTGACCTGGCCTTGCTTGACTACTCCCGTCATGATAGACATGTTTGCAATGAGTGACTGGCAGATACTTATACATGTAGGGACTTAAAAGAGCCACATTTCTAGTTTACTTACAAGACATTTAGGAGTGAGATATAAGCACCCAAGAATATTCGTCTCTTTCACGTGTTTGTATCAAATTTTTTTAATTCTCTTGCACAAGCACTGCCCCTTCCCGAATAGTAAACATCGATCTTCAGAAAAAACCGTCCAAACAAAGTTCTGAAGCGAGAAGTTATCCCCTAAGTCTTTGCCGATTTCGAAACGCGCGAAACCGGAAGTCCGTAACGTTCATATGACTAACCGGCAAAAGAGTCACTGAGCTGAAGATAGCAGTTCACGAGAAAGACCTTATCTTCCAAATTTTTGATCCCAAATTCGGGGTCATCTTGAATTCTGCGTCTGAACACCAATTCCATCAGTACCGCCTCCACTTTCCGTCAACAAGCAGCTCCACACGAGAAAATTGCCTGCATAGATTATCTGGATAGAAATCAATTGCGAGAAGTGAGGAGTCACCAAAATAGCTGCTGCTTATAGGACTGGGAAATCCGAGCGAACAAATTTTTTCACGTATGTGTAGTCATTTGGCCCCAGTGAGATTACTCAGATTATATGTGCGAATCACGGTGATACCTTGATGAAGGTCGTAAGCCGTTTCATATCCGATTTCTTAATTGGCACGACTTCCATTGCATATGCTGCAGTTGGAATAGTAGTTCTGCATGATATTAACATTAATGGGGATACCAAAACATCAAGGATTCTCAGCTTCCTATAAGATTCAAACAGCCCCTCATCGGAGACACACGTCGATAGTCTCATACTAGAGTTTCGGGAGAACAAGAAATTAATTTCGACTTGAACCAGAGTTCAATGTCAGCCTCCGGATGCTGTGGAAAGGTTTGAGAGTCAACTTAGGCAATACACACAAATTTTCGCTTCACTCATGTAGGTAACCTTACTCACGTAACATCTGAAGATCTCTTGGGACTCTCCAATCATGACTACATACCTTGGCGGGATATGAACAAAGTTTAAATCCTGGATCAAATCCTGATACTTTGTTCAGATGGGTTATCCTTTCTTATGTTGGATGATATTTTAAAACATGAGCTGTACTGAACAAACTTTGCCAGGTGTACAGGAATGTCACATATGTAGGAATTCAAGGTTGAAGTAAGGTCGCATTCCATCTACTCCTTTCGTACAAAGGGGCAATATTACGCTGCAAGGGGTTGATCTCACTTTATTTCCGAGAGATTCTATGTTTGTAATGTGTGAGACATGAGAGCAGGATGTGTGTGATGTTTGAAGTTATTCTATCGCTCAGTGTTACGCCAATAACATGGCCGTCATGAAATTCGTTTACAATAACCCACAAGATGAGGTTGGGGTCATTTCCAATCGTGGCAATTACCCCGCCATGATTACCCCGCACTTCAGTTGCAACAATCACCACTACCCACCGTGGCCATTATGATCACTACAACACAGACTAATCGATGTCCTTTAAACTGAGCCCGGATCTTGCTGCATCATTTTGGCACCTTTCATATGATGCATTCAATGCTTTCCAATAGCGGCACATGAATTTCCGTATCGAATCGTCGGAAGGAAACAATTCGACGCGTGTGGTAATCTAGAATCGCGTTCAAATGCAATCGGCTTTCCATAAACATTCAACAGAGAATCTGCTCTGCACGGCATCGGCAGTACCTTCACAAACAATGGCAAAAAATGGCACATAATTACCGATCATTACCTACTCTCAATATATGAGAGGATCATTTGCATTTCTAGATTCGGGGCTAGGCCACTAGATGATGTGGTCGGGGACGGGGAAGTCGCGATGGTGAATGGGATAATAGCATTTGATGCTGCGTCTTCATCAAGACTCTGTTTGCACCGGCACGTAGTTTTAGAAAGTTTAAGGCTTGAATGGTGTGGTTCTCATTTCTAGTGATGCTTTTGGCTGAGCTTGTCAAGATATGAGCAACATACGCTTGTAGCTTACGCATATTTCCCTTCCATGGATATCAGCGCGATCATTATTCGCAGTCAGCTAACCATTACGATTTAGACTCAGTATATGAAATACACTCCTGCGGATTCAAGGATTCTTTGCTAAACAAACAAGTTCCTCTTCCAGTCAGCTTCGATACCCTGCCCTCAGCGGCTTCCTCACTCTTCCGAATTTCCGAACCCGCATAATTTGACTTAGGAAAACGCGGTCAGATAATATTGAAGCTGTGATGCTCGCAGCTAGTAGACGAGGGAAGCCCGAGGGAGGTCTCATCGAGTATTCCGATTTCGCGTCGTCCCAGGTCCGCGTAGAGAGAGGCGTCATAGCAGAAAAATTTGTACCTGTCACAATTGAGATGTACGACCCTCATTACTCTCAGTATTAACGCATAGACTGGCAATCTCTTGGATATATCTGATAACGATAAAAGTGAAGAAGGTGTCGACTGCAGGCATACTTGTTGGCAAGCAGTGATGTTATAACCAAGGTCCGACGTGGAAATTTGTGAGATCTGATCATCTATAAAATAAAATGAAATAGAAGGATCGATTGCCTTGTGTAGGCCGATGTCAGTGAAGTACAAATTCAACGATATTGTTGGTGTAAACATTAGTCATTGATAATTATTCTAAGCTCTCATGCGTGACCCAACATTAAAGTGACGATACATTCCAGATTGTAGGAGTAGACCATGAGAAATGATGCTTGAACTTCGCTCTGAAAGGGAGTTCAAGAAAATATGAAGAACTACTCGTGAATATTTTGAGATGAAGAGACTGGCCAGGCTTATCTGTAGTGAAACTGTAGCAACACTGACATGTAGCGTGACTACGTGACAACACTACATCAGATTCTCACGCGAATTTGTTACTTAGACAAGACTAACTGTAACCCTGAGCCACCGTGAAAGTTTTGTATATATCGTTAAAGCATACAATGGTTGTAAAGTGGAATGCTGTTATGAGTGTGTAGCAACGGCTGCCTGCCAAATTGTCTATGTAACATATTAGAGAGCTGCTGCCGTTCTCAATTCTTCACTCCTAAGACGATGTATAATATCCCACAAAAGATACAGTTAGAATACAACGATAGTATTTCACGAACCATTATTCATAAGGAAATATCCTTTGACTCGATATGGGAAATCTCAAACACACAAGATAAGACTCCATAGCACACTGCACCGTGACAGAAAGTTCGTTATTTCATTCAAGTGTCAGCGTGACAGAACACCGTGACAGCCCCTCGACGATCGTGCTGTGAGTCACGGTATTGTGATGAATCAACGTGACCACCGTGACAAAGCATGATTTATTCCCCCTTAGTTAATGCACCGTGACCGACTACCGTGACACAACCTGCAGCAAAATGATAAGTAAAGATTTATCGGAAAAATAAAAAACCTAGAGAATTGATTATATCTGTAATTTCTATAGGGAAGGTGTCGATGAGTATATGAGAAGTAGTAGCAATTCTGAGATATAAGTAGTAGAATACGTATCAGTAAACTACAATATAAGATTATTAGTATTTATATCTTGTTTCAGAAATGTAAGGGGCGTTTTGTAATATTGGCAAGAGATGAAACTTATGAACAATTTGTTTAAATAAACGAATGTAAGGGAAACAATTCTGTAGTTAGTTAAGTAAAGGAGCTAAGTTTAATTTATAATAATAGAATCGAGAGATACTATCATATATATTAGCAAAGCTATTTGTAATCTCTCTGAAATTTGACTAGTAAATATGGAGAGCGAGGATTACGTCAAGTAGAGTATAATGAAATTGGGTTGATGTGAAGGACTGTCATAAAAGGATTCAATTCTACCTTAGAATCTAAAACTAAAGAAGGAAGAAAAGAATAAGAAGAGAACTGTAAGGGCTCCGGACTATATACACCAATGAGTCACGTGCTAGGCTAAGGTCCTAGAAGCTAAGTGACTGAGAAAGGAACCTGAAAGAGACTGAATCGTCACAGTTGATGAGAGAGTAAGGGAGGAACTGAGGGAGGAACTGAGGAATACGAACGAGAGGCGAACAATTGGGATGTGGGAGTGGGGAAATGGGGGTCGTGAGGGGTGGGGTCGGTAGAGCGGGGTGAAAGCGCTACCGTCCTTCTTGTTACTTTGTATAGCTGCCCCCGGTGACCCCCGCTCTCGATACGTGCGGGGGGGCGTCGCCTCGGACGGAAAATTTTCTTTTTCTTTATTTTTTTTCGATTTTTTTTCTCTCTTCGAATTTTTCCGAATTTTCAGGAGGGAATATGGTGGAATCTTCGAAAGATTGCTCCCGGTGAGTAGTTTATAGGGTATGAAAGCCTATAAGTATCCTCCCGGTGAATTCAATAGGATTAAATCTCAATTCCCGGTGAAGTTATTTCAATATATTATTAAGGTTCCCGGTGAGCTCCCGGTGAGGTTTCATTAGCTTTAGCATATAAGCCCTGTAAGCATAGGCTATGGAAGCCCTAATGATCAGCTCTAAGCCCTAAAAGAAGTTCTAAATAATCTGGTTAGGGTCAGGGTTAGGCTCTCCTACAGGGAATTAGGTTAGGAGCGATAATAATACCACTAGGATATATTTAACCTCACCGGAACTTAATCAAATGAATTTCGAAAACTCTCTTTATATAGACAATAAGCTCTTATAGGCTTTGAGTTCTAATTCAACTCCCGGTGAGCTTTTTATAGGGTTAACTTTAGATTCAATAGCTTATAAATAAGTCCCGATAAGCTCTTTTAGGCTTTAAGATTATAAATTATAGCAATGAGATTACTAGTATAAAAGCTAACCGGGGATGAACAATTTATCGGAAATCTTTTTATATAGGATAATAATAAAAGTAAGAAAATTTTAATCTTATTAATCTTATATATATTATCTATATGAATTATATATTGCTGAGGTCGTCTTTTTATTATGTTTATAATGAAAATAGTAAAATCATTATAAGAGTATATTTAAGACTATTAAAGAAAGTGACTCTTAGATTACAAGAGCTAGCGCGTTTAAAAGCCCTCGTTAAATAAGCATAATCGACTTTTAAAAGAATTCATTCTTTTTTTTAAGACTTACTTATAGGGATTGAGAGCCTATAATAGCTCCCGGTGACCTTATTTTAGGCTGTATAGAGGCCTATAATATAATCAAAGTGTACCCGGTGAGCCTAATTAGGCATATAGATATGATATATAGAGGTTCTAGATTATTTATTGGGAGCAACAACTATATTAATGAAAATTTCAAGTACTTACTTTGAGTAGTTTTTCGGAGTCTTTTTGTTAGTGAAAAAAATATCAATAGCGCTTTTGTATGTAAAATAATTTGTCGGAAATTATTTTTTCGGACGAAATCAATTGTGCGTAGGGAACCTACAGATAAGGAGTCGATGGGTATATGAATGGGGTGGGTTGAAGCCTCAAAGAAAAGTAAATTCTTTAATTAGGCTTACTCTTCTAAGAGCTTCAACACATAATAGGCACGTATGCCTGCCTCATTCACACTGCTAAGCCTGAAAGTAAAGCCTATATAGTGTTAATACGAAAGGATAGTGATATTCCTACCTATTGTATTAGCCTATAAAGTGTTACAGGTGATATCAGTTAGAGGTCTTCGAACTATAAGTCGTTGATTAAGGTTATACTCAAACAATCGAGGAGGAAGTCTGAAAAGGCAACCAGCACGCATAGCACGTAGCAACTCCAAAAATTGAATGAATTGACTGGCGTTGACCGACTACTATATATAGGTAAGAAGGTAATTCTCTATAGACCCTTCTGGGGTTCTATATTTTTTGAACAATTTCACTATTAGAGAGTCTGTCTGCAAAGACCTAGGGCACGCATAGCACGTTGCAACTCTTTATTAGGAACAAGAAATATAGGATTTTAGAACAGTCAACAACTCCCAGTACCTTGGTTGCTGTATCCGCGACCTATTGATATTTGAAAGCGTGGTATCACATAAAATGTGACGCCCCTCAGAATATCACAGGCGCATGGATAAACTATTCTACACTGTAATCCGCATAAAGCTCAGGCTTTGGATTATAAGTTTAGGGTAGCCGACGTCCTGTCAGCTTCGGCTTGGCAGGCTTCGTTGGAGTCTG